>NC_079148.1:1200000-2400000 GCF_945859685.1 Eupeodes corollae | reverse complement strand
AGTCAAAGCCACAGACTATGTGCGCGATGGTAGGTCGTCTCGTAGTAAGTGTTGTATCTCTATGTACAAAGTACGGAGGAATGAAATTACTAACGTGTGTATATTTTAACTGCGTGGAAGGTCACTACAATTAGTTGGCTTGGTTTGGTTTGGTTGGTTGCGATGGGGAGTAGAGTAGCATATGAAAGTTCTGTTGTTTATGATGAGTTTTGATTTTTATTTTGTTTCGTTAGGCGCCGAGAACAAAGTCATTTGCGTATGAAACTACGATTATGCAATCGTGATAAATGATTTGATAGTTTTTCTTGTTGTTTGTTGTTGTTTCAAATGAAAATATGATGAGTCTGACTTAGGTTTTAAAAGTGGAAATAGTGTGTAGGTTTTATACATGAATGAAGTAGTAGACTTTGACATGGTTTGATAGTTCAACTTGTCCAATAAGTTAAAAGAGCTTATTTCAATTCCTATATTTCTTTAAAATGTTTTCAGAACTGGTTTTTGAAGACGTTTTTAATTTACTAAAATTGTTACTTTTTTTTAAATTGAAAAATTACTAAAAAACCCAATGGTTAGGTTAAAATGGGTGTCCAGTCCATGAAGGAAAACGGACTCACTTCGGCCAGTTTAATGGCCCATTGTGATACCACATGAATCTTGAGGCTTCCTCCTAATCTCAATAGAACCAGTTTGAGTCCCTTACGAAACGTGAGAGGCTGATTATCCTGATATGATTTAGACCGTTTAGATCGTTAAAAAAGAACTCTCCTTGTACATGTACAGAGAAGGTCAAGAGCGGTTCTTTCTCGTCCATACAGCTTCTGCAAAAGTCATTTGAGAATACGCCTAGCCGCGTGACGTGCTTTCCTATAAGACAGTGTTCGGTTAAGACACCTATTATCGTGCTTATATGCGACCTGCTCAGAGATAGCAAGCACCTTGAACGCTTTAAATCTAGTGTTGGCCAGATGTTTTTCGTGACCTGATACGTGATGATGTTGTTCCACCTGAGTCCTGCCCTCCCCGCAGCGTCTTGCATTAGCAACAGTTTACAAGTAGCGATTGGTATGCCAGTACTTGCCAGATAGCCTGTACTCTACCGTACCTGGCGAGTTCATCTGCCTGTTACCTGGAATGTCTCTATGGCCCGGCACCCAGCAAAATATTAAAGTGCTGCGCCATCTCCATTAAAAATGATGAGAAAATACGGATATGGAAAATACCCCTGGAACACGGTACAATGGAAGGAGGAATGAGAGACTTAATTTCAGTCGTTCAGAGTACGCACCTGCAGCAACCCCTTCTTTTGTTTTTGAACCATCTGTATAAAAATGGACTTACCCATCTTCCAGGAATCTCCTATCCTCCCAAAAAGATCTGGGAGGTATAGAAATCTGGAAATTTCAGTTGGGGGATGGTGTAGTCTGTGTGCTTTGGAATTGATTCTAAATACCTAAGAATTACAGAGTGGCCAATGTTGTTGTTAGTCCACTGCGACGAAGCTTTGAAACGAATAGCAGAGCTGGCAGCTATTTGTTTGCTAAATATGTCAAGAGGTGTTAGGTAGAGTAAGGTGTCTAGTGCCGCTGATGGGGTCGTGCGACGCGATCAGCTAAACATATGTAGGTAAGCTGAAGGTTGGACTTTATTTAATTTGTAGCGGTTTAAATCTTTCTCTAAAGCAGTCCAACATACTGTTACACCGTACATTACAATTGTTTTGATTACTGATGTGTATAGCCAATGCGTGATTCTGGGTTGTAAGCCCCGTTTATTACCTATAGCTTTTTTGCAGGAGAAGAGAGCTTCAGTAGCTTTTTTGACTCTTTCCTGTACATTGCGTTTCCAATTCTGTTTTTTTTTTAAATCTAAAACAAGGCTCAGGTACTTAGTCGTCTCGTCTGAGAATTTTAATTGGATTCCTTTAATATAGGGAGGGTTAAAAAATGGAATTCATGGCATTTACTTTGTTGATATCATGTAAATGTTGGTAGACTCATTCGGGCATTACGGTTTATTGAAGACCTGAAACTTTACATAGTCCCATAGAAATTACCCAAACAATCTAGACTGCTAAAATGATTTCTCAAGAGCTGTATGGTCAGAAAAGTATTCGCCTTGTTTTTATTAGCATAGGCTTGAATCCCAGGAAGCACATTGTTAGTTTGCATTGCGCTATAATGGCTACCTTTGACGGAAATATTTTGATCTGTCTTAGTTTTGAAGAAATAGGGACCAATGATTCCACCTGCTCATAAACCCCACCACGACTTAAATCGGGGTAGAAATGAAATTGGTTTAATATAAACGTTTGTTTTTTACAATTACATTTTTTGGAGTGAAACTTTATTTATTTAAACTTACATACAATTTAAGTTAAAATAGTATAAAGTATTCACGACTTGTATATCGGTTTTGTTAAAGCTTCTGGTAGTTAAACTTAATTTTATTTGTTATTGAAAATCTTTAATAATTGGTTGCCATCATAAACCATTTAAAAAAAACACCAATAATAGTCGTAAATTAAATAATGGTTGTCAACAGTTTAGCACCAATTAGACTTCTGCTGATAGTTTTTTTTTAGTTTTATTGAAGTAAATGTCTTTTTGTTGAAATTTACCAGAAGTGGTTTCCCTACAACATCCCGTTACTAAAAATTAAATTAAAACAATTCTTATCACGCTTCCAAACTTTTTATATCAATTTTTATCGGGTACATCTGTTATCCAAAGAATTGTTTAAAAAACTGCAATTTGGAACGCGTCTGTCAGGATAATATGGCTAAGTCTGTCATATACATATTTAAACTCAGGAAGGCAAGGGCGACCTATCCAAACTCTGCCGGATGAAATGCGGCCATCTTAACGTCTGTCAAAAAAATACTTGAAATCAGCCAGTCGTTGTACTTTTGTCGGAAACGCTGCAACTCCGTGCTGACAGACGAATATTTCTGTTGTCACCTACAGTGATGGAAAAAATAATAATAATAGAAACAAGCTTCGTGATCATTCTTTTTAACATATAAAAAGGTATTTGTGAAGAGTAGGAAAATAAAAACTACACAGAAAGATTTTTATTATTTCTTAATTTTAATTTATTCCTTAAATGCAACAATTTTTTTAAATATAATAATGAGAAATAATGATTAAAAGGAGACTTTTGATTATTATGTGGAAAATAATAGAAACAAAATTAGAATGGTACTTTTTATGTAGCGAGAAAGTAACTTAACGGTAAAAGTATTTCAAATTCTTTGGATATTTTGTAGAGGCACTCTTATTATTAATAACTGCCTTTACTGTTCCACCCATCAAATTCACCAATTTGGCACTTGTCTCTATTTTATGGAGTACCATTCTCTTTGAATTTTCGACCACAACTCGTCATTCTTTTTGTTATTACAATCTCCGATCCTTAGCTTTAATATACCCCATAAGTGTTCAATTGGGTTTGGGTCGGGGGATTGTGGTGGTCATTCCATAACATTGATTGTTTTGTTGTAAGTATTTGTTAGCCAATTTTGAGCGGTGCTTCAGGTCATTATCCTGCATGAACTCCCATTTTATTGGCACCCCTATTTAGTTAATGGTAGCCTAACTAAATTTAAAATCCCAAATATTGGAAATACACCAGATACTGAAAAGTACCCTAAAATCATTATATTCCCACCACCGTGTTTCACTGTCTTTTTTGTGGAGTTAAACTTCTTATCTTTTGGCCTTCTAACTTACATTTTTCCATCAGAAGTGTATGATCTTCGTTTCATCCGATCCCAAAACGTTATTCCAATAAAAACGGTGTAACTGTTTGTTTACAGGGAAGTCTTTGTATAATGCTCGTCTTGGTTAAAAAATGGTACTTTTCGCGAACTTCTCCCAGGTAGAATTGCTTCTATAAGTTGGTTTCTTATTGTTCTAGCTGTCCCTGATCAGTTTAATTCATTTTTTAGTTATCTTAGAGAAAAAAAATGGTTTCTTCTTACTTCACCAATAGTATAGCGAAGAAGTTTATCTTTTTCTTCATTGTTTCTTCTTTAGGCGTAAAGTTTCAAACCCTTTGTTTTTTGAACAGTTTAAGGTGTTTGTTGCTTGTTTTTCCAGCTTGTCTTAGTTTTTTCATCACTCCGCGTTCAAAGGGAGTACGACCCATATTTATTAAAAATGTAGATGACTTTTTACAAAATGTGTTTAGTATCGAATATAAAACATCTGACAAACTTATCAACAATTTCAAAACGCCTAAATGCCAAAAATTAGTCCTCAACTTGCAGTCTAAATGGAAGTTTTCCAGAACCCATTCACTAAAAATTTAACACAAATTGAACTTAAATGATGACTTACCCAAAGATTATGATGAAAAATGACGTAACGTCACGCGTGATCTATTAAAAAAGAGCCCATTGATAATCCAACCTCACGGTGAATCACCCCATATTAATTTAATATTTCTTTGAATAATACATAGTTTCACTTTTGTGTGTGACCTTGTATTTGAAATCCGTTTGGATTGATTTTTATAAAGTTTGATTTAATTGATTGATTTGGTATGTTGATGGTTTATCAAAAATTAAAATGCGGTCAGTTAAAATGTATACCGATAAATTTTGTAGTCCCTTTTATTAGATTGACAAATAATCTAAAACAGTTGTTTTATTTTAACGCAAATTGTCGTTTATTCATAATATCACTCAATGACGATATCCTTGCTATTGCTTTCTTAACGTCATTTAAACATTTTTGTTTAAAATCTCCTTCGAGGGGGCAAATCGCTTTGATTTCTTTTTATTTTATGTAAAATACAAATTGTACAGAAACTTAAATTTGCCGCTAAAATTTCCTTATGTTCTGACACTCTCTTCCGTTTCCTGTTGTTGGTCCAACACTATTTTATTCCTTTTTTGCGAGGCTTAATTTGGAGTTTTTAAAGACGTTTTTGTTTGTGAATGAGTAGAAACGATCTCATAACTTTCTTTGTACACGATCGAATTTAAAGGTTTATTTTAAAGACATCATTTTCCAAAATGATTTTTACTGGGTAAATCGAGGTAGACATGAACTAATAGTACCCAACATTTAAATCGCGTAAGAACATAGTCGATTGTCACTGTTTTGGTAATCAATATTGAAAATCAGCTTTTCTTTGTTCTGTGAAAAATGATAGATACAAATTTAAATTTGCTTGGTAATACTTAACCTATTTAGGAAAGTTCGTTCAAATTTTAAGTTTGAAGCAAGATTCTACCCAAAGGAATACATTCTTCACTCCAAAGCACAAATTTGGAAATCATTTCAAAATTTGTGAAATTTTATTTCATCACTTTTTTGTGTTCTGCAAGTGATCATTTTGAAAAATCAATTTACGCTTTCACCAGGAGTTGTAATATACAAACTGATACTGATTCACCAAGAAAAAAATTGCTATTTAGATGAGACGATTTTTTACAAAGCTCAAGCACCATGTAACCTTTGTTACAAATTTGTTTTCGGTCATATTAATTATAAACATACATACACATTTTGAAAAGTCACTTTTCATGACAGGAACTCATGAGACACTGTATTACTGAAAAAAATACCTCTGTCAATCTGGAGCTTGACTCTTGACTTATTAAAATAGGCCACTAGTAAAAAACTTCAAAAATGCAAAAGTTGTTGGTTTGTAGACATAAATACAAAATAACCGAGAAGTAAGAAAAAAGGGGTTAACAGGACTACTTCTTGGAATAAAGTTGTTATTTCATTGATTCTATAATAAATTGATTGTAAAGATCGCGAGAAGTTGATCTTGTTGGAAACAAATGTGGTCGATGTTCAAATGAGGCTTGAGTATTATCTTTGCTCCTTACTTTGCTTATTGACGAAGTGTTTCATCCAGAAATAGGCTTAGCAGTTAAATACCTTAAATGGACTTTATGAACTTTGAGAACAGATTTATTTTGTTCAAAGTAATTTTTTAAAATTAGAAAGCCTTGTTCTGGCTGTACAAAATTCATGATAAATTGCTTAACCATCCTGAACTGAAATTTCAAAACAGTTTCACATTATCAACTGTCAAAACCATAGACAGCAAATAATCGATTCATTTCATTTCCTATAGCGTGTAAAACCTCAAACCACTCTGAGTGTTATTATCTATTCTGTTTATGTTGGCTCTGTTGTATAGAACCTGGTGTTCTGTGTAGTCCAAGACACGGTCGCAGACATTGTCTCTCGAATACCCAAATCTTTTCGTTTTAAGATGGAGCAACGTTGAACCATACCGGGCAATCATCGGCCAGATAAGGGCCATGTAGCAAAACATATTCACCTTGCTGTCAAGATGGCAGCTAAAAACCAACCGTTTTGCCAGAGCAAAGGCTCCGATCAGACGGCAAGGTACTTTACTACACTTTTATTCGCCAGTGGCTGTCGATTTGTTCCAACCATCACTAGACCTTAACAGTTCTTTCTCGTATTCCTTGAGACTCCATACAGCGGTATCCTAAATAGAATAGTTTCTTATTTCTAAAGGTTGATTTTCAACTTGCAGCCATCGCAATATTGCTGAATCTTGTCGAAGTCCCCCTGCAAAAGTGTCTAGATAACCTCAATATTGGGGCCGTTTTGTACGTTATTAGGCATACGCTATTGCCTGAGTTAGAATTGCTATCAGATCACTGGTGTAAATGATGAACAAGATCGGCGAGTTAAACGCCCGCTGTTGAAGAACATTTTTAATATCAAAGATTTTGGTAGATGTTACATTTCCAATTTTGACAATAAATCGTCTACCAGTATGCATTTCATAAAGCATATACAACAGTGGTTTAATTTGGTAAGTCTGGTCAGGTTTAGATACAGAAGGCCTTCGAAACCATACGATGTTGAAACCCTTCTCCAAGTCAATCAGACAAGCACCCGTATATTGCCTTTTAGATTTGTTCCAATGGATATCAGAAACAAGCTTAGACGCAGCATGAATATTGTCTCGACCTAAAGCCGAACTGGTTATCCGGAAATATTTTCACGGGTACTGTCTCCTGCGAGGAATTGACAAATTCTCCAATAGTAATTCTTGTCATGAAAAGTGCTTTCTCAAATTTGCCGTTCGGATTCGGCTTAAGACTGTAGGTCCCTTCCATCCCTGACAACAGTACTCGCACGCAGGAATGGTTGAGAGTTGTCAGTCACTAGGCCCTAGTTCTCAAAGGGATTGTTGTGCCACCCAATTTATTTGTTTATTATTCCGGAGGTAAATGTCGTAGTACAATACATCGACACCTGCTGACTTCTTTTTCTTTAATGAATCGAAGATGACCTGGAGCTCTATCGTCGGGACTAATAGTCTATTAATCCCGTTTTGCTCGGATGATGGCATTTGCCAAATTTTCGTCATTGAACCTGGTAAATCAAAGATTCTCGGATGGCCACTGCGTTATGTCGTTACACAGGTATAAGTGGGGATGCAGGGCTCTATTCTCCAGGTCGTGATTAGGGCAAATGCTAGAATTCACCTTGTACACTTGCTGAAAAGCAGCCTTCACGGCCTTTGCTTTCTCCTACGGATCTTCGACAACAAAGAAGTCATCGTCCAAGACGGCGCAGAGTGATTCGGGTTGTATGGGAGAGCGGAAAAAAGTATGTTTAATCTGAACAGTTCAACGGATTTATTTAAAATTTGACAAACATTGGCATTTCGACAATTCTGCTTGCATAAATAATGCAAGAGCCTTATCCGGATTAAATTGTGAGCAGGAAAAGCTCTCTGATGTTGTTGCATAGTTTATCTCTACTTGAGGAAATATATTTCTAATTTCGTCCCTTTTATACTTTTTAGCTCGATAACAGCATTCGTCAAAACTCTTTCGTGGTCTTCCCATATTAGTTTTCAATACAATACACATTAGGTACACTTTCGCAAAAATCGAAATTCTTAGACCTGGGTCAATGTATTAATTTTGTTTTATTTTTAAAATAAAGTTTGACATTTTTTTTAAAATAATGGGCTTAACCAGTTCATTCTGACAATTAATACGGAAGAAATCAAACTTTTTGGTAAAAATCACTATCATAACGGTATTTTTGAAATCCGATTCATTGAAACATTTTTGATCTTAACTTCCACATCTAGACGTATCTGCAGCTGATTTGTGCTTTAACATGAATGTATGGAGCATATGATGGCATACTTACTTTCTTGGTATCTTTTGGCGCTTTTTTTAAATCAAAAAGTTAGAAAAAATGCATTTTCTCCTAGTACTAAAGCTTCAGACTTCTTATAGAAGGTATCTTTTATAAATAATCAATATTTTATTTTTTTTTAGATAATCGAAAATAGACCAATTAAATGATTTAAGAAGCTAGAGAATTTATTTAAAGGAACTTCGGAAAAAAACATCTCAAAATTTGTTGAAAATACGGTTCGCGATTTGAGTTAAATAATTCGTTTACTTATGAGCTTGTAAATCAGAACATACAATATATATGTTAAATTATACTTTTAAATCATACCCTCGGGTTATCTAAAAGTACTTAAACATAAAGTTTACAGAATAAATATGGCTTTTAAAAATGACTTTTTTCCGCTCTCGCACCACTGTGTGGCGGGTCTCCTGTCGTCCCCTGGAGCTTAACACAATGAAGGTCGTTCTGATCATTCCTCCAAAAGATCTTGTTAATTTGCGGAAACATACTCGGGTCACTAGATTTAACGGCCCGAATTTTGTTGTCCCAGTACAAATTAATGTTTAATCCATAGTTTTCATTGATCAATTTGTTTACGTTTTTTATCGACGACTTCAATGTCCGGCAGATGTGATCTGCTCAATCAGGTTGCCAATATTAATTAAAGTTTGTTTAAAAAAACGCGTATACGCCTCAGTGAACTATAGTTTTACTGTCGCTTAGGGGAAATCTAAAAATACGAGGGGTTTAATTATTTATTAAAAAAGTTACAATTTCAAAAATTCGACGTTGAAAAAAAACGGCAAATAATTTCACGAAGGAATATTATTTATAAAAAGTTTTATTTATATCTTTTCAAAAAAAAACAATTTAAAATATTCTGTTTTTCTTTGTAATAGCAATTTGGCATAACAGTTTCAAAGTACATTTTAGTGCTTAAAAAAAAGAGCTTTTTCATATCAACCTCAACTATGGTTTAAAAAATGCATTCAACAAAACATTTCTGTATTTCCTATAAGTTCGTTTAAAAGCGCTTTTCTAACAAAACATGTTATATTAGTTTCAATAGTTCTTACAATTGTAGAGAACTTATGAAATTCCACACACTCTATAGTTATTAAAGCACTTTTAAGCTATTGAAGTGCAACCCTAACCATCTCTTTATATCAAATCATCGAAGTCAATAAGCTAGATTAAACGATGGGGCGTCAAAACGACTCGTGGGAAGTAAGAATGATCTGAGATAGAGTCATAAGAGTCATAAAAGCCTAATTTCAAAAAAAGACCATACAAATTGTCGTTGCAAAAAAAACCATTAAACCATATTTTCGATACGTTCTAAAAGAAAGAACTTTTTATTATCAAGTCATGCAATTATTTTATCTCATTCTTATCGCAAAACTTACATATGGTTAATGAATTACGTTTTAAATTAATAATAACAGATTTTTAGCTACTGATTCTGACACGATCTTTGTTCGGGTATAAAGTAAACAAACAAACAAAATAATTTCAACAACAATAACAATATTATGTTTTGCAAATTAGAACATTTGCATTTACTATAAAAAAAATATCTCAAACCCAACTTTCTACGTCTTACAAAAAACTCTACCATACCCCCGATTTAATCTCTTTAGAAGATAAATAGCTTTTTTTGTAAACGTGTATCTAAAGTGCATAACAAACAAAACAATTTGATAATATGTACATTTACAATAACAACATCACAAATATTCAATTTAACAACAAAACAAAAAATTGTATAAAATATAACACCGAGAGAGTAAACATTCATATCGGAAAGCCAATAACTGATATCACGGTTAGGTTAGCGCTGATAAGATTTAATCAAATGAAATAAAATGAAAGGCCTTTGTGAACCTTCTTTATCGTCTCTTTCCAGTTTCACCACAATGGTCTTGATTTTGTCTGTTTTTCCTTATTTCAATACCTGCAACAAAAACAAATCCATTTCGTTTGGCCTTCTTATTATTGTTTATTTTGATAAATCGAATTTTTGATGTGAAATTACAAATTGTACGTACTCTTCTCAGAATGCCCTTCAAGATATTAGGTTCAATGTCTTGCAGCAGCTAAGTCAGTTCAGTTTCGATCGTGGACGAGATTTATACTTGATTCTTTTTGTTTTTGTATCTTACTTCTTACTTACTGACCACGACCAGCCCCACTGTATTTTCGTTCGTTTTTCGTTGTTGTTTTTTTTTTGGAACAGAAAGAGCTTTAGGAAATTTACTCACTCAAGAGAGTCATCGAATGTTGAACAGAACCAGAGGCAGAGCTATAGCCAGGCAAGACTGTGCCTTCCCTTAAAACTCAAACTCATTCTCAACCATATATCATCCCCAGAGACAGAGAGTGCCATTTCGAGAGATAGAGACATTGAAAATCGAAATCAGCTTCTATGTACGTGAAGTGAGAGCTTTTTTCAAAAAGGCCAGAGTAGAGTACAGAGAAGTAGACGAAAGAAACATTTTATTTTATTGAATTAGCGTGAAGATGTGGCAGAGATAAAATCAAAAATACAAAATAAAAATTAAGTGCTGCTACCTTTGCGTAGATATATTGAAGAAAGGTGAAAACTAAGTTACACAATCTTTCACTTTTAACCAGGGCAATATTTTTGTTGTGTCAATCTCTAAGCTTCGAGTTTCGAGTTCCCAGTTTCAATTTCAACATTCAGACAAAAGTCAAAGTAGCTCGTTTCGTCTATCGTCGTCTCGTCGGTCGGCTGTTATTAATATTCATCATTCAGTCTGTCAGCTAGCCAGCCAGCCCGTCAGACTTCTTAGAGTAGAAAGAAACTCTAAAAGCTCCTCTATCGTCAACTTCGACGTCGTCGCTCGTAGTACTTGTGTTGTGGTTGGTTTTTTGGTTTGGTCGAGAAGTCTCTTTGTGAATTTTAAATAAATGAGTAATTTTATTTAGCAGTTGAAATTACGTGCTGTTCGGTTTCGGTATAAGTTTTGCTTCTGTCCGTCGTAGACAGGTTAGACAAATTTTGTTCGCAAATTTATTATTTAACAAAATATTTGCGAAAGAAAATAAAAGAAAAAAGTTTTTTTTTTGAGCAACTATAAAACCAAATCGTGGTGATATATAAATTTTAAAGTGAATTCAAAATCAAAATCAACCGTTCTAAAAGAATTTTGGCCGTTCTGTCGTCGTCGTTGGGCTATAATTACATTTTTTCATCTTTGATAAAATAAATATATAAAAATACCCCCCACTTGAGGAGGAGGAGAAACAAACAAATCAGTGATCTCTGCTGTGAGTTTTTGTTTCTCGATTAAAAAGTCATCGGTTAGACCGATTTTAATCCCAAAAATAGAATAATTTTCTGCGAAAATAAAACAAATCAAAAAAGATTCAAGAATTAAAATTAAAATAAAATAATTCAACTGCAAAAGAAAACAGACAACGACGACGTAGACGTCGACGAACTGAACAAGGAACACCACAGTGAGTCTGTTGTGAATTGTGACTTCCTCTACCATATACCTATACTGCACCAGGCATCAAGCACCAGACAGCAGTAGCAGTGGAAACAGCAGCGTGTCTTTGTTGAAACCTTCTTCTTCTTCTTGTTTTTCATCATCGTCGTCGTGTTGGGCTGTAATCATTTTTCCGGTTCCATTCCTTCTCTCGTCGACGGCGACGACGAACCCAACAAAAATAAAAAAGGGAACACTTCTGTTGCGCTTCTTTTGTTCCTTTTAAATAAATATCATGGTGATATTTTATTTTATTAATAAAAAATAAATATAAATACAAAAATCTTTTGCTGCTGGCAGTGAACGTGAACGATAATAACCCAAAACGTTTGTTCTCCTTTCTTTCAAAAAACAAAAAAAAAAAACAACGCAATTATATTAACGGTCTTTTTTGTTTTGTTTATTAATTTGCCATACCTACGTGAACGTGAATTTATTAATAAAGACTACAATACATTTTGTTTTGATTAATAATTGCTATTAACCAGAACTTTGATTGTGTCGTCTTCTCATTAATGTCGTCGTCGTGTTGTTAGTTCGGTGATAAGATTGAGCTGTTTTTGTTCCTTTCTGACTGTGGTATCATTTTATTGATAAGGAAATAGCACATTTAGAGAACCTAACAACCTATTTTTTCGGATTCATTGATTCGAGAAGTTGTCCTGCATCGTATATCAATCATTGTTCATCATCGCTTCAACAAAAACTGATACAATTAATTATAATAATTAAATCAAGTTCTTTTACTCATTTTGGATTGAAGAGTAATTTTTTTTGTGGTGAGAACTGATTTGTGATTGAGATACTCGAATAAAATAAATTATTCAAAATGGGGCAAGCTTTTAGCAGTCAAAATACCCATAATGGACATCAACAACCAACAAGCAAATATATTGGTAAGCATTTTTAATAATTTTTTCTTATATTTCTTATTGTTTTGTTTGGGGGTTCTTATATTACGGACAACTGAGAACGATGAGGTTATGGTTTATGAATTTTCTAAGGCTTCAAATATTTCTTTCTTCTCATTACATATTTTGTATCTATGAGGTATGATGTATACTGTTCATAGTTGCATTGGTCGTGTGTTCTATTTCTGGCATAAAAATTACCTAAAACGATTTTGAGATTTGTATTCAACAAAATGTTTAAAAAAAACGAAACTTGTTTATTTAGAACTTGTTAGGCTTGTCGAATTAATTTCTAACGACAAGTTATGTTTATAGGTTCATGGGTGGTTTTTGAGAAAAAAAAAACAACGAAATTGTTAATAATGTTATTGTTTGTCAAGAGATGTGATGCAGGCAGTTCAGGTTTTCGATGAAGCTAGGTTTGGGGTCACTTATGATTGATAATGATCACAGTGAGTGTAAAATGTAGAAACTCGTACAAAAATCTAACTCAGTTATACAAATTTCAACAAAAAGAAAAATATTAGTTTGCATTTTTCTTGGTTATCATTCTCATGAGTAACGATAACTGATTTCAAGTTATGTTAAATATTTATTTTTACAGATGAGTCAAATGGCACTTTTCTTAAAAATAGAATCTTATATTCTAATCAGTTATACAGTTGTTGTCACAAAAAAATAGCACTATATTTGTATATACTAATACTAATTATAAAGCTGAAGAGTGTGTTTGTTTGCTTGTTTGAATACTCTTATCTCAGGCACTACTGGCCCGATTTGAAAAATTATTTCAATGTTAAATAAGCCATTTATTAAGGAATGCAATGGGCTATATATCATCACGCACGCTAAGACTAATGCATCAATAAATGCTGTGACAGCATAACTATGTCTGTCTTTGAATGTTTGCTCACTATAACCTTTTATATTATTGGCTGGTCCTATTTTAAAGAGACGGGTGAGATGTTCCCTTTATGCATCTGAAATGATGCTTTTGAACATGGTCTCTAAATTGGAAAAGTTTCTGGATTGAAAAATAAAAAGAAGGTATTTTTTTACTGACAATTTTTTTAAAATTCTTTGGAAATTTTACATTTTTTTAAAAATTGGACTGACTTTAGAATCTTTTTTGGCATATATATTTGAAGGCTTCAAATCTAATTGATTTTACAGGAGACAAATGTATTCGAAGTACTAAGTCAGTTCTTTCAAATCATAAAGCTGATAATATTTTCGAGTTCTATTGTTTTGACTGCAGCTGTATACATATTTTACTATGGAGATAAGAAAAAAGGAACAAAAGTTGATAGGTCAGTTTTTATGGGGCTTAATATACCAAATCGATAACTACCTACGTAAATGAAATAAAATTTTTCAAATAAAATATATTAATCGAGACTTTTTGTTGATATTTTTAGAAAAAGAAAGTAGGTACCTTTTTTGAAGCTTTCAAAAATTAAAGTAAAAACTAGATTCTTGTATTAAAGTATCTCGATTGGTTAAGTAACGCTTGTTTACAAAATGTAATGTATTTCGTACTGATTAACCCAAAAACGTCTTTTTCGATTGTTTTTTTTTTTTTTGATTTTCATAACTTGAGTCCAAATTCAAGAATATTCAAGTATAGTTTCTAGTTTTTAAGGAAATTGTTTTTGTAAGATTTAAAATTCACTTTATTGTTTATATTCCCCTATTGCTGTGATGGAAACATGTTTTCGAATTTAATAACACTTTAAATGGGGCTTTCCAATAAGAGGTTTCATTTAGCATAGTCCCCTTTTGGTAATATTGTCATTTTTAAATTTGTAATTTTTTCACATTTGACAAGTCAAAACTACGTTATTATTAAAAAATGGAATTAAATACCTTTAAATAAGGAAAATCATAAATTTTACCACAAATTGGTAATATTTTGCAGTCCCATTTTCTGGCGCCGAATGTTAGTTGTCTCTCGTTCGTTTTTTTTTTAAATATACAATTTCTAAAGATTAACTTAAAAAAAAGAAACTTCTTTTTTAGGGAATCAAGACCAATTAAAATATGCCTTGAAAAATACGCTGAAGTTTTAGTGTTCAATCCTAATTGCTTAACAAGGAATCTATTAAAAGCCTGTTGAACTCTTTTAATTCGATAATTCCTACTAATGTTTATTGGCCTTAGGATTGGAGAAGTCATTGCAGTTTCTATTGACGAAACCAATAGTATGTTTCAGCAACAAAAGGTTGAAAAATAAATCCTAGATCAGGAATCCCGTTTTTGTTTCATACTTTCAAGGTTTTGGCCATCAATAGTAAAACCAAAGAAGCAATGGCATTAAATTTAAGTTCTCCTAAAGATTAATGCATTTTGTATGGACAAACAAAATTTTATATCATCAAACATGATGCATTTTTTAATAAAAAGGATATTTCTTTTTCTAAAATTATTAAACAGAAGTGGTCCGAAAGGGCTTCCTTGTGGAACGCCAAATAATACTTTAATAAATTGAAGCAATTGCGATGACATATTTGTGTGTTATCATTGTTAGGCTGGACATTTAAATAGTAATTCTAATTCCAATGCTACAACCTCGATATTAAGAAATAATTTGTTTGTCACTTTTTGGCTTTCGGGTTAATGGAAGTTCGACTAAAATGTTACAATTTAGGAGAAATGAGAAGAAAGAAATTATATGATAAGTTTAATGCGGTATTGCCACGGGGTCCTAATATTCATAGTAGAAGTTAGTTTAACAAGAAATGCAAATTTCTTTAACACGATATCCAATATCCGTTTATTGTCAACAAAGGAAAATAAAAACTGCAAAAATTAATACTGTTGTAAAACCCCAACTTCATTTGACGTCTAGTGTAGGGTAGAAAGGTATGTATGTATGTATGTATGTATATTGAGGTATAATTAAAATGAAAGTTCTTGTAATCAATCTTATACAGGTTTTTATTTTTTTTACAACAAACTTAACCACGAAAGAGAGAGTAAAATAAAAACAAAAGCAAAATATACATTCACTCGAGACTCAAAGCGTTCAAGGTGTTCAAGCTCATAATTCATAATCCAGTTAAGGGTAAACGAGGTTTATAGTATTTTTTTTTCTTTTCTTGTTTAATTTCATTGTGGCGTCAAGTTTATATATTTCTTTTTTGAATTGCATTATAAATTAAATGATTGACATAGACATCAGACCATCAGACTAATGATGGAGGAGGAGTAACTCAATAAGCTTGAATGCACTGCACATGCACACTATAGAAAAACGTACCTACGCAGTGATTTCTATTTTAAGTTTTATTCCAAGTTCCAAGTCATATATCTTGATATATAAATGTACATATGTTAAGAAGTCAAGACATTTCAGCTGACTGCATTCAGTTTTCAGCTTAGGGGTCATATTTCATTAAGCTAGTTACATGTTAATATCACATGTTATTGATATTGATGAATAAGGTTTTAATAATTCAAACGTTTGCTAGTACATGTTTGGGGTTCATTTATATTTGTGACATTATGACCACAAAAAAAGGAAGTTGTAACTTTATCAACTTAATGAACATGACACTTAAGAATGAAATACAATATTGCAATTCTCTTAGACATGTAGAGTTTAAAATTCGTATTTAATGACTTCATGAAACAGTCCTTCGGTAATACCGAGTGAAATTTTTGTTCCATCAAAAGTGCAATCTTTACTTTCCCCCGAAACAATTGTTCCTCTTAAAATAATCCAATTAATTGTCAAATTTGTTTAATACCAATAAATTGCGAAACAATTGCTGGAAAATATGTATAATAATATAAATAAGATTGAAAAGTATGATTTTGAATGAATTACTTAAAAATATATATACCTACTTGAAAGGCCCATTAAGAAACTTGAGTTGAATTTCGTTTCCCCTGGAATAATGCTTCGAAAATTATTCTCTCTGAAATAAACTTCCCTCGAACAGAAATCCAATGAAAGTTGAATTTTCGTGGAATTTTCTTTTTGGTTTCCAATTGTTTTTTTTCCAGTGTTGAAAAATTCGCAATGATTTTAAAATCAGAAATCCTAGAACTTCCTGAAAATGTATACATTTGATGCCACTTACCGTACCTGAATACTCTTTTGAGGATGAATAAAATAATATTGGAAATGTTTTTTAAAAGTAAATGGTTTGATATGTACGACTCATGTTTTCAGTACATCTCGGAATTATGCAAATAAAATTAAATTTAAAGAATCAAGAAAAGATTTTCTGTCCTGTGCAAACATTTTCTGGTTGTAAAACATCAATATTCAATAACAAACTATTTACAACACAATTTCTCATTACGATTCAGTTGTGTTAATACTTTGTTTGTTTACAAAACAAAATTAAATTTAATTTCAAAATATAATTATTAATTCATTTTTAATTTCATTGCATGGATAATTTGAATAGGGTACTGATTCACTACAACCTTTAGTTCCATGATTCTACTGTAAGCCCTCCAAAGTATACTATAATATGGTTGTCTTTTTTTAGACGTGTGGTTTTGAAGAAGAAATTAAATGCATATAATTTGATGTTATGGCCAAGAATCTTGCTTTAATATAAAAATAAGTAATAGCGGTGGCTGGCTTGAATGAATTCCAGCCGAGAGGCACATGTTTCAATAAAATTTGTAGAAATAAGGGCCGTATGCCTGAAATGACGCGCCGGAAATTCTCTTTCAAGATGTCAGTCGTCTCGGGCTTATCTGCTAAGGCAAGCGTTTTCACATAACCCCACACAAAAAATTCATCGTTGTTAAGTCGCACACACTTGAAAAGCACGCTACAGGTCCTCGATGCGAGACAATCCGTTCACTAAAAGTGTTCTTCAATTAATTGATGCCTCGAGCTGACCGACTATTTTTCTAATAAACTTGATCCATGTAAATCTATCGGCAAACCAAAGTCAGCTGAGCATTAATCAAGTGACAGAAAAAGTATTGCCAGATTAAGAACAACACGTCTAAAAAACACACGTTATTAATAATTAAACTAAAAGTTTCCTTCAATTAATTGATGTCTCGAGCAGACCGACTATTTTCTCTAATAAATTTTACCCGAGTGAATCAATCGGAAAACCAAAGTCAGCTGAGCATAAATCAAGTGACAGTTGTACAAAAAACGTACTCCGAAAAAGTATTACCAAATAAAAACATCACGCCTAAGAAAACACCCGTTATTAAAAATTAAACTAACAGCATCCTTCAATTAATTGATGCCTTGAGCACACCGACTATTTTTCTAAAAAACTGGACCCAAGTTAATCAATCGGCAAACTGAAGTCAGCTGAACATAAATCAAGTGACAGTTGGCAATAAAACGTACTTCGAAAAAGTATTGTTAGATTGAGGACAACACGTCTAAAAAAACACGCTTTATTAACAATTAAATTAAAAGTTTCCTTCAATTTAATGATGCCTCGAGCGGACCGACTACTTTTCTAATAAACTTGACCCAAGTAAATCCTTTAGTAAACCAAAGTCAGCTGAGCATAAATCAAGTGACAGAAAAAGTGTTGCCAGATTAAGAACACCACGTCTAAAAAACACACGTTATTAATAATTAAACTAAAAGTTTCCTTCAATTAATTGATGTCTCGAGCAGACCGTCTATTTTTTCTAATAAATTTTACCCGAGTGAATTAATCGTAAAACCAAAGTCAGCTGAGTATAAATCAAGTGACAGTTGTTGTAAAAAAAACGTACTCCGAAAAAGTATTACCAAATAAAAACATCACGTCTAAGAAAACACCCGTTATTTAAAATTAAACTAACAATATCCTTCAATTAATTGATGCCTTGAGCACACCGACTATTTTTCTAAAAAACTGGACCCAAGTTAATCTATCGGCAAACCAAAGTCAGCTGAACATAAATCAAGTGACAGTTGTAAAAAAACATACTCCGAAAAAGTTTTGCAACAAAAACAAAAACACCCGTTATTAAAAATTAAACTAAAAGATTCCTTAATTGATGCTTTGAGCAAACCGACTATTTTTCTTAAAAACTGGCCCCAAGTTAATCAATCGGCAAACCAAAGTCAGCTGAACATAAATCAAGTGACAGCTGTCAAAAAACCTACTTCGAAAAAGTATTCCCAGATTGAAAACGCCACGTCTAAAAATCACACGTTACTATTAATTTAAGGACAAATTTCAATATTGCTATAATATTAAAACACATAATTTTAACTTTTTCCATAAAGTCATAAAAATAAACAAAACAACGTACACTTTTATTAATATATCTTGTTTCTATGATTAAAACGTCAAAAAATCTTCCTCTTTATCAGTTAACTTATGATCATTAATTAATTTTTTGAATAAATCTATCATAGAAACTTTTCCATTAATAAAATAAAATTAAAAAGCAACAAAATTTTTAGTTTCTTCATAAGTCATACACGACTTTGCACCATAACCATTAACAAACGCGTTAATTGAAATTAGAATATAAAACGAAAAGGTCTTTTTTCAGAGAAGCTATTAAGATTGATATTGTTTGCCATTCATAAAAAGATTCAAAAGAACTCTATGAATCATTAAAAAATAAAAAAATAAAACTAATTAAAAAATCTTTGTTTTTTTTTTTGAATTTCGGATGGAAGCAATTTTTGTTATCAATGTCGGGCTCTTTTCATCAAAATGTACATAAAATAAATATCTCTATAGATTTATTTAATAAATGAATATGTACATAGCTTAAGTATGTACATATGTATGTACATATATACAATTCTATAATATTTATATAATTTTAAAATTTAATTAATTGGCTCTCTGGAAATTATCCTAGAAATTATTTTGGTAAAATGCCAATTTTTATTTTTTTTTTGTGAAAAATGTCGAAATTTGAAAAAAGGAAATTGAGTGGAAAAATTTGGGAAATGCCCGCATCACTTTTCAAAAAATTGAAAGTAGATCAGAGTAACAATTTCCGGCTTAGTTTGCAAAAATTAAAATTGAAATTTGAATTAACAAAAAATCTATTTTTTAAAATTTGTATTCAGAAATTAGACATACTTGTCAAAGATTTTTCTAAAAATATGTGCATGAATTATTCAACAACGGATGTGAGATAAAAATAATAAATTGCAATTAAAATAGAAAAATACAAAAATGTCAAATATAATTTTGGGGATTTATATTTCACTTTTATTTTGTAAGAGATCTGAATATGCTTCGTCTTTAGCAAATTTATCAATGAATCTTCTTAAGTGGTAGAAAACGACTTAAAATTTATATTTTTCGACTTTACAGACGAAAGTTGCATAATTATAAGTAAAGGGTGTTTTTTCGCTGCGTTAGAAGTTGTGGTTTGTCTATGGTTTGACAGTGGAGAATGTCAAACTAACATTTCTGTTCAGTAAGAATTGAGCAATTAAAGAGTCACCATTAAAATCTACAAAAATTGACTTAAATACGGTTTAAAAGCTGTTGGCTGGCAGCACCATCGGCCCTTATTTCGTTCAAAATATTTAAAAAGCTACCGTTACGATGAATGATAATTTCATTTCCATTAGTAGTCGTATTACTAATTGCCTAATCGTTCAAGCCTAACCTTTAAACGCCTCTCGATTATTTTTGATGAGCCTATGTTTATTCATTGATTTATGACAACAAACCATCAACTTTGGAATTAATATTCAAGACAGCAATTCAAATTCTTTGGATAGCTGAAATGTTTGGGTACTTTTTAATATTTTTCACATATCTCATAAATTATCTTAAAATTGAATAAATCACAAATATTATAATTAATTAAGTTAATCAAAAGTGTATTTGAATTTAATTAAGTCAAGCTTTAAATTAAGAACTAATTTTATCAGCATTCAATTAATATTTACTAAAATTAAGGCTTACTCATTTCAATTAAATACAAGCATTATTAAACTTTAATATTTTATCTTATGTTTCAATTTTTTTTACTATAAAAAGTTGGAAAATATTTCCCTTCCGCCTTTTTGTCTTTTGAATTTTGCGGCTATGTACAAAGCGCTACAGAGTTCGTATCTGGCAATACTATACCACATTTTAAAGTTCTATAAAACAACGCTATGCATGATTAGTTTGGATATTGCGTTCAACAGTTATAGATGTGTGAACATGGAGTTTTCGAACGCCGAAATTCGCGCTATTTTAAAGTTTTCCTTCGTTAAAAGCAAATTCGCTAGAGGATGGTACTCTACCACTTCGAACCGCGGATGAATTGTTTCGACGTTTTCGAGCCGGTAAAAACGACACCATCGATAAGGCTGTGGACGGAAGACCGGTGACCGGTGAATATCGATCAAATCATAGAAAACATCGAGTAAGACCAGCATGTGGCATCTCGTGACATCGTCAAGGAGATGGGAATTAGTCACCAAACCATTTTAAGCCATCTGGAGAAGGCTGGATACAAAAAAAAAACCTTGATGTTTGAATGCCGCATGATTTGACGCATAAAAACCTTTTGAACCGAATCAACGACTGCGAAATGCTGCTGAAATGGAACGAACTCGACCCATTTCTGCGGGGGATGGTACCTGTTGAAGATAAATGGATCACATACGACAATATCAAGCGAAAACGGTCGTGGTCGAAGGCCGGTGAATCGTCCCAAACAGTGGCCAAACAGTGGATTGACGGCCATGAAGGATTTTCTGTGTGTTTGATGGGATTGGAAGGAAATCATCCACTATGAGCTGCTCCCATATGGCCAGACGCTTGATTCTTCCATTTACAGCGAACAAATGGACCGCTTGAAGCAGGCGAACGACCAGAAGCGTCCAAAATTGGCCAACAGGAAGGGTGTCGTGTTCAACCAGAACAACGCCGGACCACACGCTTCGTTCATGGCTCTCCAGAAGCTATAAAAGGTCTTAAAGCATACACCATATAGTTCGGACATAGCGCCTAGTGATTACCACCTGTTCCTGTCCATGGCGAACGCCCTTCGTGGTGTAAAGTTGAACTCAAAAGAGGCTTGTGAAAAGTGGCTGTCCGAGTTCTAAGCAAACAAGGAGAGGCGCTTTTATGAGGGAGGTATTATGAAGTTGCCGTCTACAGCTCGTCCCTGTAGATGCTGTCAGACGCGTCCTTGAAATCCATGAAAAGATGGTGGGTATCAATTTGATGCTCTTGGTTTTTATCCAGGATCTGCCGTAATGTGAATATTTGATCGACTGTGGACTTTTCTGGTCTAAAACCATACTGATAAGGACCTATCAGGTTATTGACGATGTGCTTAGACGTTTACAAATTATGGCAGAGAAGATTTTGTAATCGATGTTAAGAAGACTGATTCCTCTATCGTGCAGTTTAGAGGGTCTTTTTAGAATCGTGCAAACAATACTGAGGCATGCTTTCTTCCGACCATATCTTACAGATAATTTGGTGCATGCTCCTAACCAAATTATCTCCAGCTGCTCGGCATTCAAGCTACCTGCTCCAGCGGCTTTATTAGACTTCAGCTTAGATATGACAATCTTTACTTCGCCTAAGTCGGAAGGACCAGATTGTTGGCTTTCGTCGACTATGTTGAATGGATCATCCTGCCTGACAGCGGAATTTGGTTCGTCGGTGCCGTTATACAGTCTGCAGAAGTGGTCTTTCTATATCCTCAGCGTTGACTGCGGTTCCAGTATGATGTTTCAACTTTCGTCTTTGCAGCCTTTGGTTCTAGGTTTATGGACTTGTGAATTCCGTTTCACCTGCTTTATAAAACTTTTGAAATTCATTCCTGCTGTTGAACTTATCAACAACTTCGACCGAACGCTTCTTATGCTCTCTCTTCTTCCTTCTGAAGAAGATCACAATTACAAGAATTTATAAGTTCCTTTGTGGATGTTGAGGTGTGGAAAACCTGTACTGGCTACCATGACGTTTCGCCCTGCAAATCTATGAGCCTGAATCCGTTGTCGGAAGTGTTGTCGTGCAGGCTGCTTTTCCCGATTATTCCACCAAAGATGTTTTCCCCATGGAAACAAATTTTAACAAAATATGTGTTTGAATGTTAAGGTTTACATTTACTTAATTTGTTGATACAATTTTACTTCGTTTTTCTTTATAAAGTTTAAACAATTTTTCTTTGATTAAGCAAATATCTCTTCTAAATAAAAAATGAACGAATTTTGTTCGCAAAGTTTTATTTAATACATTTTTCAATAAAGTTGAAAATAAAAAATAATATTACGATACCAATTTAATGAAACGAATCATAAATATTAAAATTTTGTTAAATTTTGCTTCAGTTATATTTTTTTGGAATTTGAATATTTATTTTTATTTTTCAACAACCTTGCTTCGATTAGTAAGCATAAAAGAAAACTCCAAACACTCCCTTTCGGTCGCCAAATTAAAATTTAATCAATTTTGGCAGAAATTAATTTACTATTAAAAAAATAAAATTTAATCACTTAATATAACTTCACATTATGACAAAGGCAATAATAAATATTTTGTCATTATTTTTATTTGACAAATTAGTTCCATTTAGATTTCACAATGTGAATTGTGATTTTCGTTTTAAATTTCTTCAAGACAAGCAACAATAAGCTTCTCATAAAACGATAATTATAATTATTTTCAAAGATGAATTTAATGTGAGTGAACCTCAAAGGCGGTACCTATACCTTATGTGATTCCTACATATATATAAACCACCCATGTGCCATGCCTATGCCAACGTCTAGTCATGATGATAAACCCCCGCTGTCGCCGCTGACTGGCTGGCGCTCTGGTGTGATTCATATACAAATTAATTTGAATATTGTCGTCATTGTTTTTGAAGCCTTAGTAATAATAGCGTATATTATAGAGAGAGACCATAACAATTTAGATAATTACACGACACCATTTCCACCAAATCATTTTCAATTCTTTAAGCAAATAGATGCGTCATTTAGTTAAAGTGTTATATCTGTCTCCAAAAAACATGACAACAACAACAACAAACACAAAAACACAAACAACAACAGCACAACAAAAAGAAAAACACTATACACGAACTATTTCCTTTGCCCTCGTCCTCTTGAGGAAATTATTTCAATACAAAAAAAGAATGCATTTTGTTAATATCTAATGTACCTACAGTGGGGTGTGAAAAATTGTTTATGCAAAGGTTAGTGGATTTACAGATTTTGCAGGCTTTCATAGACAATTGTCGAATTGTAAATATTTATGCAAACAGTTTTTAGTCGTTTTGTTTTGAAATATCAGGTACTTTTTTAAGAGCTTGGGAACTTTAAATAATAATTCAAGACAAAAAAATTGTTGGAATGAAATTGTTATTGTTATGATCTGGAATTTCATGGCATTTATTTTGTAAATATTATTTTCTCCTTTCTCATTTCGAAAGATATTAATTTGATGCCGCCATCCTGTAAACCATTCCAAAATCAATTTCAACGGATATTCCTAGTAATTCACTTATCGTGCTGCCGATCCATTTAGGGTATTGCGTTCTTCCATCGTTTACTGTCCCTAGCAAGCTTCCTCCAGTCGGCGAGACCAAGCGCTCTTGCGTCAGTGATCCCCTGGGGCCCTACTCTGTAATGCGATTTGTAATACTCTGTAAAATGTTCGATTAAACAAAACAATCATCTAGTACTTTTGCCGAGTCTCGAAGTATTACTTATGAGATGTGTCAAGGCAAAAATACAACAACAAAAAAATCAAAACAAATCACAAAAAAGTCGAGGAAGTTGAAATTAATTTTTATGGAGAAAATAGAGAAAGGAGTAAAGAGGCAAATTGTTGAAGGTACCAGAAATGCTCATTTTGTTCTTTCTCAATTTAATTTTAATGTGACCTTTATAATCGGCCCATATCCATTAAAAATTAAATAATTTAATATTCATTTTTAAAAAAACAGTTTCAATACAATCTTAATTTAAAGATGATGATAATCTTTATCACAAATTATTTAAAGTGATTTAAATTGCTTGTGTTTGGTATTTACATTTTTCGCTGATGATTCCCTGAAATGAAATTTATTTGCTTAGATTTTGAATAAAATTATTATTTCCTTACTTATATTTTATCTATTTCACACTACTTAACACAATCTTCCTTTTGTGTCCTTTAAAAACGACCTTTGAATTGCAATCCGTTGCCTCTCTTAGTGTAGAAACAAAATTTCTGTTTTCGAACGCTATTGCCAGGTGCGAAAAGTCGAACTGCGGATTCCGTAAGAACTAGATTTCTTATCTGCATTAGAAATAGGGAGTGCAAAATATTCGTTTTCGAAAATATTTGCTTTCAAAAGGCACTACAGAGTAGGGCCCCTGGTCTTTGTAGCGGTGGTTCATCCTATCTTTCGTTCTCGTCGTCTCGAACCTGGGGGCTGGGGTTCAAAGATTTTTTTTTGGCTGGAGCATTGTTGTCCATTCGCTCGATGTGACCGAGCTAGTGTAATTGGCGTGTTTTGGCTCTTTGGATTACATCCACATCTTGATTCAGCTCGTACAGTTTACCATCGAATCTTATACTCAATTTTTTTTCCTCTCGAAAGTGCCCATATCAGGGTACTTATCGCCTAGCACTCGGTGCAGTAGAATTGTAATGGTAAAATTAGATTTTTCTGTAACGTGCCCTTTATCTTCCGAGAAAACAATTTTGAACCCATTTGTTGGGCCGAACCGAAGAAGCAACGCAAGGGTAATTCTTTGTTGGATTTCCAGAAGGTTCGAGGAATTGGTATTTGTTCAGAGCTAGGTGAACTTTTTGACTACCTCAAAAATTACTCCTACCAACAGTGACGTTTTGTCCTAGACGGTGGACAGATGAGGTTTCGCCTGGTCATCTAAAGCTTTAAATACTTCTAGAAGAGCTCGCATGGAACGGCTGACGATGTCGATGTCGTCCGCTTAGCAAAGAAATTGTGAAGACCTGTTAAAGATAGTGCCTTCCAGGTTTACGTCATTGTTGCGCACTATCTGCGTATGCGTATTTTTCAACGTAATCCGGCATAGCTGGATCATTTTTTTTTTTACGAGATCCCAAGCTCGGACATCAGTAATGGATGTGTGCAATTGTAATTCGTCAATGGATTGAGAATTGTCTTGTTCTATATACAGACCTTTTACTCATTGACTAAGCGATTTGATCAGAAATAGGCTTCATCACTTCAAAAAAGTCAAATCAATGAAGTGCTCAAAGAACTTCGCGAATGGTTTCATTTTGTTTTAAGTCCGGCAAAAAAACCTCCCGTATTTTTAGACGTTTATATTTAAAGCTATTTATAGATAAAATGGTATTCCGGGTATAGATAGATAGAGGTCTACGTGCCGTTTTTAGTAATCATAATGGCGTGGCTCGATAAGAATCGCGTTTTTGTCGTAGAGGAGTATATCCGTAACGGTGGTTTTGCCATTACTACTCAGCGAGCATTTCGCATTCGATTTCAACTTGGACGACATGATCCTGTTCCGGATAGAAAAACAATTCAAGTTTGGTTATTAAACTTTAAGCAACGGGTTCTGCGCTAAAGAGAAAATCGTATGGCCGACCTTTAACCTCAACAACGCCGGATAATGTGGCACGTGTAAGTGCGTCTATCCAGCAATCTCCGAGGTGTTCAGCACTTAAACATGCAGCTGCCCTGATAGGAGTGTAAGACGAATTTTGCACACACATCTTCATATGCATTCCTACAAAATGATGATCCCACAAGTATTAAGTGAGAAAGATTTTGAAAATCGCAGAGCTGTTTGTGAAGACATTCTTCAAAACATTCTCGTTGGTGGTGTTTTAATTTCGTCTGACGATTCCCATTTCCATTTATCGGGTACTGTAAATAAATAAAATTTCCGATACTGGGCAACAGAAAACCCTCAAGAAATTCATCAACGACCACTTCACAGCCCTTATGTGACAGTTTCGTGTGCTGTTGATGAATTTGGTGTGTTACAGTTACAGTTAATGCGGATCGCTACTGTCAAATTATTAAGACCTTCCTCCAACCAAACTTAAATCAGTTTACTAGGAACCACATAGAAGTCTTTTTCCAACAAGATTGAGCCACAGCAAACACTTCACGGAGTCGTTCATTAACCAATTTGAGAGATATGTTTCCAGGGCAGCTTCTTTCTTTACGAGGAGACATTACCTGGCCACCAAGGTCCCCCGATTCATCGCCTTGTGAGTTATTTCGTTGGGGACATTTAAAGGCCCAAGTCTAAACTCATCGCCCAACATTTTTGGAAGCACTTAAGGAGGCAATCACTCAGGAAGTGGTAGCCATTACACCACAAATAACTCGACGAGCAATGGAAAACTTCCGAGAAAGGCTTCGTAATAATAATAGAGGACAAAATTTTACGGATATAATGTTTCAAATTAAGTAATAATTTTATTTAATGTAATATGGCATAGTATTCAATTAAAAAAAATCAATACAATTTTTCTGTGAAATTGTTAATTCATATGTCATTACCTTTTAAAATATGGGAGATCTTTTTGAAGGACCCTGTACAAAAATTCATGATTAATTACAAAACAGAAATGTCAACACAGTTTGACATTTCCAACTGTCAAAGCATAGACAAGAACTGTCTCACGCGGTTTATAAATTTGACGGGTTCAAAAATATTGTTTTGCAAAATGCTGTTAAAAGTCCGAAAAGAAAAAGCAAAGTAAAGCAAAATGCTAATTAACAAAAAAAAAAAAATAGTGCGTATACGCCACAGTGAATCACATTAAATATTTTATTAATTAATCTTAGACGATTTCATTTGCTTTTAAGTCTTTTGTGATTTACGTCGTTGCCCTTCATCCAAAATTGTTATTGTTCAAATTTATCGAAGTATCACAGCAATTTACTTTTTTGTTTGAAATGATTTTGCACAGTACTGTGATCTCATCACGAAGAAGTTTCGCCTGTTTTATATGCACAGAGAGTAATGGTTACTTGACTGTGAATGGTCTGTTATTATTTTAATTTCTATTCTGTAGATACACTATAAATTTATCTACCTACATTTAGGTACATACATACATACATAGGTACAGAAACATGTGTAAAACTAAAGCGGGTAGCAAATGGGGTATGGGCCAATAGCCGTATGCAAGGATATTTTATTCTTGCGATGTTATAGAGCGCAAATAGGAGGGCGGACGGGACTGCTGCCGCGGCCGTTTTAGCAGGATATACCTTCTCTTCTTCATAATGTATTGCCGGTAGCTGTAGGTTGTACTACCAATGAATGGATTGCTAGTGGCCAGTGAGAAAAGAGCTTTGTGCCTTGTCGGTTTCGAACTCGTATATAACGTCGGTCCTTTGGTCGTCGCATTTTTTGATTCATGCAGAATTTTCCCTTTAGACGTTTTCATATAGTCGTTGCGTTGCGTTCGTTGTTTTCAGTTGAAGAAAACGTGAATCGGTCTATAGAAAGTGCTTCTTCAAAAGTGAGCGAAATATGCGGCAAATACTACATTCTTCTTCTTCTTCGTTATTTTGGACTTTAATGGAATTTAAAATTATTCCAAAAACACATCACTTACAAAACAAAAAGAAGAAAAGATAAATTCTTCCTTTTTTTTCTGTAGATATGGGATTTTATGTTGCTCCAGATTTATGATGGAGACAAGTTCAAAAATATTAACTTCTCTCTGCCAAAAAGAAAAGAAATATGTGAATGGAAGGGTTTTTTGCTGTCGATTGTAGGTCAAAAAGTCGGATTTGGATATCATCGGATTTTCAGTTCTCAGTTAGATATACGAATATCCATAGAACGTAGTGTCCTTGATTTACATTTGTGTTTTTGATTATAATCAATCCACTCTTGGGTATTAGCAACGGCAAGAGCAGCAGTTACATGCTATGCATAAAAGCTCTGATGGGAATGGTGGTGGGAGGTTGTTTGATTCTGCTTCCATCAGCAGGCTAGAATCAGCCCAGCATGCCCCAAGCGTACTAACTTGTCCGATTTGCATTCTGACCTATTTTTATGGTTTTTTTTCTTCTTTTTTTCATTTTTCAGTTCTTTTATTTTTGACCCAACAAACGTGCCCGTGGTTCGCCGATGCGGTAGTTGGTGGTGTTTTCCATTATTACTTTTTTATTTTAATGTTTGTTTAGAATTGATTGTTTTTAGTCATTAAATTATGGGTTTTATGCATGTTTTTGCTTTGTTGTTGTTGGTGTTGTGTTATTATAAAATGAACACACATTTGGAAAATTTGTATCTGTTCTATAATAATTTTCATTTGCATATAAGTTGGACACGCCATTGCAGCTTTTGTTTTCTATTTTTCTTACGACACGGCATTAGTCAGTTTTGTTTTGTTTTCTTTCTTCTTTTTGTTTGTTGTTCAATTTAATTATTATTATTGTTTAAAAGCTCACCTAAACAATTTTGTTTAATAATAATGAAGGAGCTTAGAATAATTTGCGTTCATTCTATTGTTTTTAATATATTTGAGTGTTCTTTGTATGGAAAACAAAAATAAAAAAAATGATATTATTTTCAGTTTTCATTTCACACAAATATGAATCTAAAGCAATTAGTTTTATAGCAAAATTGCATATAATAATAATTATTTTATAAATTATTGTTGCGGGTTTCTAGGAAACTTTGTTTTTGAAAAATAAATGCTTTCTCATGAAAGGCTTATTTTTCTTTTATTAGATGTTGTGGTAGATGTTAGTTGTATATGAGGACGGAGGTATTATTAAGAATTCAATTTTATAGCTTTGCTGTTTTTTTTAACAATCTATAATGTTTGAAAAACTGAAGATTTTTAATTGCGATATTTTTGAAGGTTAAGGTTTTTAAAGTCTGCAAAACATTGTTTTGACGTAGAATAAGAAAAAAAAGTCCTAAAACGTATAGTAAGTTCTGTATATTTCCCTATGAGTCTGTTTACTGTAATTCGCCCTAGGGTTTTGATTTGTTCTATGTAAGCAGTTGTAGTTCTTTAATGGATTGAGAATTGTCTTGCTCTATTTATGTCAAATCAAGGAAGTGCTCAAAGAACTTCGCGAATGGATTAACTTTGTTTTAAGCAATACAAAAATTCATGATGAATTGCAAGACAGAAATATCAACACAGTTTGACATTTCGAACTCTCAAAGCTGTCAAAGCTTAGACAAGAACCATTTTTCTTTTTCGAATTCTCGAAAACTACTCAAGTGATTCTTATTGAATTTCATACGATTTTAATGTAAATTGTTTTTGAAAAATTAATTCTCTCTCATGAAATGCTTATTTTTCTTTTAATAGATGTTGTGGTAAATGTTAGTGGTATGTGACGAGGTATTATTAAGAATTCAACTTTATAGCTTTGTTGTTTTTAATTGCGATATTTTGAAGGTTAAGGCTTTTAAAGTCTGCATATTTCCGTATGAGTCTATTTACTGTAATTTAAGCTAGGCTAGGGTCCTAATTATTTGAATAATTCAAATTCTCAAAAACGACTCAACCGATTCTCAATTAATTTCGTACGGTTTTGATGTGTTTTACTAATAAAGTTGATAGAGTGATACAAAATTATAAAAACGGAGCCTTTTATGCAATTCAATGAAAAATAACAGCCTTTATAAAATGTATTCCAACTTAAAGTGACATGATGGTTAGTGGGTGGGACTGTCATGCTAGAGGTCTTGATTTCGATCCCTGCCTATTTCATCTAAAGTTTTATTTTTCACGGGTACTGCCTCTTGTAGGAATTGACAAATTATCCAAGAGTAATTCTTGTCATGAAAAGTGCTTTCTCAAATATGCCGTTCGGATTCGGCTTAAAATTTAGGTCCCCTTCATCCCTAACAACAGTATTTGAACGCAGGAATGATTGAGAGTTGTAAGTCACTAAGCGCTATAGTTCTCAACGGAATGTTGCACCACCCAATTTATTTAATTTTTTCTTCTTCTTCTTTTCCGGCTGCTAGTAGCAGCACTTTAACTACTCCTGGAGCATAGGTCGGCAACCAGTTCCTTCATCTCTCTCTATTCCTAGCAGGATACCTCAGCTGGGACCACGTCTCCAAGTTTTGGGACCGAGCTTCCTTCATGACAGATGATCTCCATGTTTCTCTTGGCTTTCCAGGCCGCCTTCTACCTTGACGATTCCATTGAAAGCACCGCTTTGCTATGTTGTCATCCGGCTTCCAGCGCCACTTTCTCTGCGCGATGTTAACATCCAGTTTTGTTTGTCATGTCCTGAGCCACAGTTCATCGTTAGATATGTTTTGTGGCCACCGGATGTTCAGGATGTAACGTAGACAGCGGTTAACAAAAGTTTGCAACCTTCTCGAGATGTAAGCAGAGCACTTCCACGTTTCGGAGGCTCAACGTTTCGTTGGAATCAAACAACTTTAACTTGGTACGGAGCGCTATTTTCCTGGATTTCAACACTTTAGAAAGCATTCCGAATGCACTACGGTATTTATTTATTCTATTGGGGACATCCAGGTCCGTTCCACCATCGAGTGCCAAATAGCTTCCCAGATATTTGAACTGGTTGACCTCTTCTACTGCCACTTGTCGCACAATAATCTGTTGTTGTTGGTTTCGGCTGGTGTGCATTAACTTAGTCTTACTGGCATTAATCCTTAAGCCAGCCACCTCCCCATTTTGTTGAAGACAGTGGCACATTTGGCTGTGGTCTCCATTTCTGTTTTCCATTAAGCATATGTCGTCAGCATAGTCCAAATGGCTTAATGTTTGCTTCAGGCGTCTCTCGTGTTCACCCACCGTAGCAGTCATAACATCATCAATAGCAAGCAAGAGCAGAATCGGTGACAATACATCACCCTGTCTTACTTTCTGTCGCACGTCAAATGCATCGGGAAGCTGTCCATTGTGCAAAACGAAACACCTTTCGTTGTTGTAAGACTCTTTTACTATAACAACAATTTTATCAGGAATGCCCATAGCAACAAGCGATCTCCAGATAACATCACGACTAACGTGATCGAAGCCCTTTTCAAAATCGACGAACATGAGGTAAAGCGGCGATTGGGACTCCGACGTCGACCCAAGATCGACCACTGCGAAATCCCGCTTGATGCCTCTTGAGCCTAGACTCGATCTTAGATTGTAACCTCTCGAGAATGATGTTTGCCATTAACTTTGGAAATGCGGACAGAATGGTGATTCCACGCCAGTTATTGCAGTTCTTAAGATCGCCTTTTTTTGGTAGCTTGACGATTACCCCTTCCTTCCATTCCCTGGGAAAGGTTTCGTTTTCCCAAACAGAATTAACAGGTGGCAACAAGATACCGGCAGCCAAGTCGGAGTCAACTTTGAGGAATTCGGCAAATATGCCACCCAGCCCAGCTGCTTTGTTGTTCTTTAAAAGGTGTATCGCGGTTCTAATGTCCCCGCATGTCGGAAAGGTCAATATTAATGCCTCTGGTAGATCTAATTATGTATGTCCGGCAGTTAATGATTAGCATTAGCGTTTGCATTTGCAATCTGGTCATCGTTCCGCAATTGATCTTCCATAGACACTTAAAGACTATCGTTCGTGTCACGAACAGAATGGTTCACAATATTTTGTTGGCCTACAAGATCTTTAGTGATTTTGTACAGCATCCTCACGTTAGCTCTTCTTGCAGCTTCCTCAACGCTTTCTTCCAATTTGTCTACTTTGGCTCTCCTATCTCGTCTCACACACCTCTGCAATACCTTTTGAGCTGTAAACTTCCTTCGCCGTTTTCCCATGAGCATCAGTTTCTTTATTAACTTCCCATAGGAAGTTATTGTAATGGGTCCGACTTGTCAAATTGAAAATTTTGACATTTCTCGACGTTTCAAGGTCCTTAGAGTCGAAATAAAAGATTTTTAGAAAGACGTCTGTGTGTGCGTGTGTACGTACGTTTGTACGTCCGTACGTCCGTACGTTCGCGACGTTTTTTTCGTCGTCCATAGCTCAAGAACCAGAAGAGATATCGACTTCAAATAAATTTTGTTATACAGATAATATGGCAGAAAGATGCAGAAAGGGCTGTCAAGAAAATTGCGTGGGTGTTTTTTTTACCATAGCAGTTTGAAAAAAAGGTGAAAATTTTGGTTAACCTCAAATATCCTACGAACCAAAAACGCTAAAGACTTGAATTAAATTGTATATAATATATTGTAATTTGTAACGTGATACCAAAGAGGTATATTTTTTGAAAAAAAAATCAATATAACGGTTTTTTTTAAATCAATAAAACTGAAAAAAAAATTTGTCACCTCCAAAATTTTACGACTGAAATATGATTTCATCTCTAAAACAATTTTGTGCAACGAAGAATAATGTTTTTGACATCTGATAAAATTTTGAGAAAAATCTAATTGACAGTTTTTTTTATAAAAAATAAAAATCTAAAAAAAACATTACTCAAAGTTCTTAAAAATTGAATATCGATTCAAATATCTTTTCAAAAACTTGAAATTTAGGCTTCAAGCTTATTTTATCTTATAAGAAATATTGTTTTCAACATTCTGAAAAATGTTGAGAAAAATCGAATTGACAGTTTTTTTTACAAAAAATAAAAACCTAAAAAAAAAATTTATAAAAGTTGGTAAAAATTGATTTTCGACTCAAATATCTTTTCAAAAATTTTAAATATTGGCTTCAAAGTAATTTTATCTCATAAGAAATATTGTTTTCAACATTTGGTAAATTTTTTAAAAAATCGAATTGACAATTTTTTTTTACAAAAAATAAAACTCTAAAAATAAAACAATACTAAAACTTCGTAAAAATTTACTTTCGACTCAAATAGCTTTTCAAAACTTAAAAATATTGGCTTGAACCTTGTTTTATTTCACAGAAAATATTGTTTTCAATATTCAGTATTTTTTATATAAAAATCAAACAGTTTTTTCATAAAAAATAAAATGTACAAAAAAAAGTACTCAAATTTGGTAAAAATTGATACGAGTACATATAGACAAACTTTTAAGCAAGACAAATCGACAGACGGGATGGAAAGTTATCAGTGTGGGTCGCATTCCAGCCTCTTTTTTATATTAATTTTGAGTGAACTGCGGTGTGTAATTTTGAGCCAGGTGTTTTGGGATATCCACAAATCCTTATCTCTAGATTGCATCGGTACCGTTTCAGATACACATTCAATAAAAACTCTTCTTACCGTGCGCCACAACGTCTCAATGGGAACATTTGCGTTTAAACCCTCATTTGACACCTTGTCTTTAAGAAATGTATTATATTGTCATTTAATAAAACAAAGAAAAATATGATTTATCAATTGATACTTGATCTGTGAAATTAGATCCCAATGCACTTAAAATGTCAAAAGAATTTGCAGGCGAAGATTATTTTTATTATTTTATTACAACAAGATCTAATATAAAAATAATCCCAAAACCAACTCAGATGACAGTAGATAAATTTATCTTAAAACGTGATGAACTCGTGATTTTGAAACATAAAAAATATACGTTAATTAAAAACCCAAATCCAATACGTAAACAATATTATGATTATATGTACATATATAAAATATTCAAGGCAAAACGTAAATAAACATAATTTATATTATATTTTTGTTTAAGTGATTGAAGCAATAAAAGTTAATTCGTTTCCTCAATAAAGAAAATCATAAAAAATTATCTTTCTGCGTCAATATAATAATTATTTGACTTAATAATGTTCAAATTTTCAAAATGTTAAAGAACCATTATCACATCGGACTTAAAATTAGAATTGGCACGTGCACCCGTCCAATTTGTCAAAATTTTTGACGGAAGAGATTCTAGGAAGTAAAAAACAGGCTGAATTAATTAACAAAACTAAAATATATTCGATTTTAAATGTTACTAGCTTTTTAACTAGATCTTGGTAAAACCGTTTAGCGCTCTTAACATTTGTCTACTTAGTGCGCGCCTCCCACACAGTTGTTAAAGGTGAATCAACACTGTTCTGAATTTTGAAACCTGCATAAAAAGAGGACGCAATATGTTGAAATAATGTAAATTGGAAAGAGACAGTAGACTAAAAATGCAGATATCTTTATAGATGCAGATTATAGAAAGTGTCATAATGCAGATATAAAAAGGATCATATTAATTTTTGTGGAATCACTCTTTCGTGTATTCGGTTTCTTGCTATAAATCTATCAAGCTCAAGTCTTTTTCATAATTGCAGGTGCAGATGTTTTTAAATGCATAAAGAAACTGTCAACTATAATATACGACTTGATAAAGTTAACATATTCGTTAAAAGATAAGATTTGCAAGGTTTGAAAAATGCCTCTAAGTTTCATTTGAATAATTAGTAATTTTAGAAAAAAATTGGATTACCAATTGGAGACAAGCCTAGTTTTTTTTAAAGTAAAATATGGATCTTTATTTTGTAATAATAAGATTTTTGTAATAAATAGATTTGATTTCCGGTGCATATTAGTTTCGAATTCCTATATATTTTAATAACAGAATTTAGAGTGTCTTAAAGCATTCCACATTCGCAAAGTACGGCTAGAGAACGAATCTCTGTACTTGGCATTACGTCCGCAGTTGGTCTCGATGGTATTCTGATGAGCATTCTTTTTGTCTTTCTATTTTTATATACTGCTGCCAAATTCGAATGACCTTACACTGTATTTTTATATTTATTGATTTTCCTCTTATTTGGCATCACTTTTAACCTTGAACTTTAAGAGATATATTTTGATCCGAAAATTCAAAAGAAATGATCCAAATGAGATTTTATATTCTATCGGTTGATTAACCTTAAAATCTCAACTTCAAGACCTAAATGATTTGTATACAAATGTATTATACTCCTTCACTCAAATTTGTGGAATACCAAACAAAAAAACTAACCTAATGTGCTTTATGAATAAACCGGGCCTTTAGAATAAAATATCAAACAAAAAATAAGTTCAAGTTATAGTCCAACATCCGTCCATAGGACCATAGTCCACATAGTGTATGTAGGTACCTACATCAGACGTGTGTTTTTTGCCTTCATCAAATTGATATCGGTTTAAAGTCTTATCAGTTCTTAATACCATGCACTCGAATTGGAGCACGGCCGGCCTTAAAAGTGCAAACAAACTTATTGTTATGCATATACATATATGGGTGATGGAAGAATGTTTTGCTTTACCTACTTTTTAAATCTGTCTTAACAGAAATTGGTTCACTTAGAAACATTTCAAGTCTTGGGTTAATTTCGTTTTTTATTTGATTTGGTTTTTCTATTTGAAACCGAAAAAAAAAGATTATTTCTTGTGATTGCAAATAAAAGCTTTGTTAAGCTCTCGACACACTTTTAATTCTATTATGCAAAAGAAACCTGTCTGGTCTAGATGATTGGGTTACATTTGTATTTGCAATACAAAATCCAAGGTTTAAGGTTATAAAGACTTTGCGTACTTTACTCTTAACTTGGTCGATTTGCTTAGGTTCTGTTAAGCACTTCGTGCAACTTGTTTAAATTCATTTAACCATGTTTTTGTATCAATATATAATTAAATTAACTTTGAATGCACAAAAACCACCCTTTCAGTTCAGAGCTCTTTAACACGCTTTTGCTTTGAAATTGTAAAATATTTAAAGTGCAGAAAATGGCATTCGTTATTTTTGACATAAACAAAGCTTTATTTCAATAAAACATTTAAGGGCTGATATTAGCTTTTTTTAACAAATAAAACATTGAAGTATTTATTTATTACAAAATCTATACCTGCTTTCCCCTCTTTATCGTAACACGCTTGAAATTTGATGTGTTCAGTGTTGTAAACACTCAGAAACCTCTAAACATTTAAAGCAATGTAACTTTAAACACGATACTACCCTCCGCGTTCTGAAACGTCAAATGCGTTTAACTTTCGAAGTTCTATTGGCTCAGTTCTAATTCTAGTCAAGCCAACTTTTCTTTGCTTTTGTAATTTTTTGTGACAATTAACAAATTCAGCAAGCGAGTTCAACAAATTACAATGTCTATAATTGACAACAAAACTTAGGAATTTTTGTGAGTAGTTTAAGACTTTCGTTAATAGTGAGTTAAAGCAACAACAGTGAAAAATGAAGCTTATCATTATAATAAATAAAAAATAATAAAACTGAAATTTACTTTCTGATTTTCCTAATAAAGATTGCATATGAATTTTATTTGATATTAAAAAAATAACTTTGTTTGTTTAGTTCTTTCTGTTTTGACGTTTTACCGTGTCGTGTTCTTTGTAAAAATTTACAACTTGAATATGACGTGGCGGTCAGTTTTAAACCGATGACATTGATAAAGTTCTGTTTGAAAAGCAACGTATGATTCTATAGAAGACAAAGAATGGGACGTGCAAAACTGGTTCCCGTCAGACCTGGCCGCATTCTGTTTGACCAGGTCTTAAAATGTCAAATTTTAGGTGTGTTCAATCGGGAGCGGATCGAAAAACTTTATTTCAAAATATTGTATGGTCTCTATTATACTGCGTTGGAATAATATTGTATGGTGAATATTCAGTATTTCAAAATACTGTAAATTTAAAATGTTGCATTTCATAATACTGTATTACGCTGGAAGTTTTGGCAGATTGTTTATGCAATTGTTGGTTATGATAGGAACAATTCATGTTACAATGTTAGAGAAATAAAAAAGAAGAAGAAAATTATTGTATTTATTTTGTTTTTTAAATTAAAATACACATTTACAGTTTCTAATGGAAATATAAAATAAAATTGATTTTGCAATAGTTCATTATATATAACAAAATTAGTACAATAAGCTCAATATTAGGCTGGTTAAAACAAAAAAAACTTAAAAAAAAAAACATTTATACTTACTAAAATATTGTAAGTATTTTTTAGCAAACCTCTTTGTTTTTAATCACTTCAACACCTTTTTCAAGACATGAAGTCAATTAAATTGCTTATTATGCTGTTTGGGATACTTTCCCAAGCCAATTTGTTTTGATCAAACAGATCGTTTTTATTTTTGCAATTAATCCCTACAATTTCCCATAGATTTTCTATGGAGTTAAGATCTGGGGACTGTGCTGACACGTCAATCCGGTTTTCTTGAAACCACGCCTTAACAGTATTGGAAGTGTGCTTTGGGTTGTTGTCCGGCTGAAATATTTACTTCAGATGCAACTGATCCTCAGCGTGTGGCAGCATTATATTTTGCAAAATGTCACGGTACATGAAACGATCAATTGTACTATCTATTTGATAAATCGGTTCCAGCCCATGCCCTGAAAAACATCCCCACACCATGACCTTACCACCTCCGGTGCCTCTTTGGCTGGTCTGAAAACACAACGGGAACCATCGGAATCCCTCAAATTGAATTTAGACTCCTGAAAGGAGGATCTACGTTCCTCCATTTTCTAACGTTCCAGTTGATGTGGCCATAAGCAAATTTTAATCTGGCCAGCTTGTTTTTGGAGGAAATAAAAGACTTTTTTACAGCGTTTAAAGATTTTAGTCCACGATCGACAGCTCGTCTCCGAAATGTTCCCGCGCTTACGTTCAGGTCCAGTTGGGTTCGTATTTCAATTGATGATATGAAAATGTCTTTTTTAATTGATTTTATTATTGCCCTCTCGTCTCTTGGTCGCGATGAACCATTTGGAATGACTATTTAGATTTGTAAAATTGTATTAATCGGCAAATCACTATTTTTGGAATAGAATATTTTTGCAATATTTTAATTTGACTCATTCCACTTTTATATTCTTTTCTTTAGTTATTTCGTTAAGGTATTTGTTTCCATCCATTTTACAAAAGTTATCTAAGAACACTGATTAGCTTGCCTTTGAACTTAATAGCACCGAAATATAGATTCAACTGCACTCGTTTGCCAACACCTTTAATATGAACAATGGATTTTGTAGTTAACGGACTAACTTTTCTCTATTAATAAGAAAAAGAGAGACAAAATAGTTGCTTTTATTCTGTATTTCAAAATGCTGTTAATCAGTGTTGCCAAGTCGAAATTGTAAATAAAATTCTGACTTGTTGACTTTATTTGTCTCTTCCAAATAAAGTCAAAAAAGTCAAATATTTGAAAATTTGGTTTCTAAACAAAACAAAAAAAAGTATTTCAACTTCAATTCAACGAGTTAATTTAAACAAATAATATTTTATAAATTATTATTATATAAAAATAGGTACATACATAGGTACTTAAGTTAAGGTACATAAAGTTAAAGATATTCAAAATCTGAGCTATCACATTCCATCTCATTGAATGTATATATTTTTGTATATAGCATAAGTTCTAACCTTTTTTGTTACTTCTGCAGGAATTGCAAAGTTATTGCAACAGTTTTTATTGCGCGAATGATTTCTAATCGTCAAAAGAGAATTAGTTAACAACAGCTGCATTCTGTTTCTTTGTTTCGTTTTAATCAAATTTAATTGACTAAAAATTCTTTCTACTTCTGCATTCGAAATTGGTAAAACCAATATTGATAAAGAAAACTTTGCCAACTTCTTAAATGGATTTTCTCCACTGGCATCTTTATACGAATAAACTTCGCACCAGAAAGCCACCATCTCTTTTATGTTTTTTCCATTTTTTGAAACAAAGATTGCTCCATTGGCTTAAAGTCTTTTCTTTTGAATCAGGGTCAACCTTCATCTCTTCCAGAACTGGAAGAAGTCAGCTTTTATTTTGGGAAAGGCATGTGTCGACAGAAAGCATGCTTATCTGTTTTTTTGGCACTCTCTGCTGTAATTCTTGTATAAGCTTGATAATAAAAGTTTTGCAATTTTTTCTAAAAATATGAATGTCTTCGTCGGTAACTTCCGAATTGATCTTCAAATCGTTAAGTTTTTCCTCGCACTCTGATCCTAGATAAGGATAAGTTTGTAACTCTAAGTCTTTCAAATTCGAATCAGCATCAAAGTTGCATATTGAATTTTTAAATAAAGTAAAAAAACAAGTCAAAACACTTTTGACAAGATTTGTATTTCATTTTATGTCAACAGCGATGAAATCTTGTCAAATTTGACATGAAGCAGGTCAACTTGGCAACACTGCTGTTAATATGTTAATACATTATTAAAACGATTTTTATTTTTCGGCCTTATTAAGAGCATTTTGAAATACTTACACAATTTTAAGATACAGCATTTTGATCATACAGTATTTTGTATATACAGTATTTTGAAATATAGTATATTTTGACTTTGAGATAACAATTTTAAATGCAGTATTTTGTTTTATCCACCCAACCTGTTCACTCTTCAAACGTAAATGAATGCGTTCAGGGTGTCACTTAAATAAAACCAAAGTTATTCGAGTTGTTTGATAAACAAAAATTGTCCAATAATGTGGACTTTTTAGTAAGCGGAGATAGTTAACCGTAATACCTTTTTTTAAGAATAAATAAATTTAAAATTAGTTTTGGCATAAAATAAAGAAACATCTTTTTAATGTTGTTTTTGTCTTTTATAAAATTACTTATTTTTTTTAAGCAATAACAGATTCTGTAAAATGAGCTTTCATCTTTAATTCACTTTAATTCTTTAACATAATATGTAATCCAGTATGCTTCAAAATAAAATCAAGTGATAAATATGATAAAATTGCATCTGAGTTGATAAAGCAATCTTTTTCATTGATTTATTTATTCTATAAAAAAAACGCACACAAATAATACTCACCTACTTCATAAATTATCTGTTTGTTTTTAAAGAGATGTCAATAAAATTGAAATCTATCAAAACTTATCCACTTGTAGGTATAGGTACCTATAAATATGACATATTTCTGCCATAAATGCTGCCATGACAATCCATTGATAAAATAATACCTACCTAGATATAACTTTTCAATTCCACTCAAACTTAGAGTATCACTTTTATCATCATCTCGAATCATAGGTAGGTATACAAATGCCAACCCTAACCTCACAAACCAACCTACCCTTGGTTTACTAAACTGACTCACTTAGCCTAACCTAGCTCTCCAAGCTCTCATAGCTCGACAACAAAAGCGGAACGCTTATCTGTTTCAAGTTTTTTAAGTTATCAATTTGCCAATTAAATAAAAAAAAGAAAACAAATTCAAACAATTGTGCAAATCTAGAAAATAAAAAAATAAAAATAATAACAATCTAACAAAAGAATCTACTCATGTGTTGTGTAGACGTAGAGTACGTCAGATCTCAGATGACAAGACAATAAATTAAAATTTATCATGAATGTAGATGGAGGGAGAACGGAAGCAAAGAGAACATGAAAAATAAAACGACTTTATATGAATATGAAAAGTAAAGGGCTTCCATCACACGCATGACTATAATTTCAGCACAGCTACAGCACAGTTTCAAAACATTCAACATTGAAAAATCACTAAACATGAACAAAACACATTTGAATTTTGAAAAAGATGTGCTAAATTACAATTCATTTCTTTATGATTCACACTCACTAAGGGTGGAAGTATCTGTAGGTAAAGCTGAAATCGAAGGTGATATTAAAAAGGGTACTCGCTGAAACATATTCCTTAGGCGCATTGCAGCGGCTCTGTCTCATTTGACAGACTGCTCCTGTGGGGTATGGCTTTACATATCCAGTGCATAATTTTTTGCTACGTGGGGATTGTAGGCTGCGATACAATTGCGCCAAGCATCCCCTCATCTAAATTAGTAAATATTCTCATGAATGATGAGTCTGTGTTCTGTTGGTGTCTACACGTATAATCTTTTCCATTTAACAAAATAACGTGCATCGGTTCGGTGCAGTACTTCACTATCGGCTTCGAGCTTCAGAATTAAGGGATGCAGAAGGCAGAGCAGTATCATCAAACATCAGTTTTAGTAATTCCGTCAGTCTCAGTATCATTTTACTCAGTCTCATTGAAATTGAATGTATCTTTTCTAGTGTATTGTCACATTCGTTCCGGTAATTGTTTGAAATGTCATCTTCTTGAATTCGTAAGCCATTAGCCGTGCCCGTGTGTCGTTGTCGTATCGTGACGTGTAGACTTGAAGAATTGTTCACATTTAGTTGTTTTTTAAATTTATTATGACGCTGACACCGGTGTTGCGTGTACGTAAAACAAGTAGAGTAGACGTAGAGAGAAGTGGAGAATAATTGATGAATTTTGGTGATTGGTTTAGTAGTTTTAGCAGTGGAACGGTGGTGGCAGGTAAATAGGTTTACGAAAACGAAGGTAAAAACCGGATGGTTGCCATTCTCTTGAAATGTGCTGTGTTCTAATTAGATATTCGTATCTTATCAGGAGGTTAATTTTAGTTTTTTTGTTTAAATCTTTATATAGATACATTATAATAGTTATTGAATTTCTATCAGCTGATTTGTTTGGCTAGGATTAATTGAAGTAGTGGCATTGATACGTTTATTAACAAATTAAAATGGGATACAAATAATATGATTTCCGTAATCAGCGAATAATAATAATTAAATATTTTCAAATACAATTTTAACTTATTTTGGAATCACAATGTTTTAGCTGTCAAAACTAAAAGTATCAACATTTTAAGGGTCCGACCAAAAAATATTCGTCCGTCGTATGCATTGCGACAACAAATCCATTGACCTTGATATGATACTTTGCGATGTTTTGACAGCTTAGGTCAACTTAATTTAAATTACTAGGTGTGTTCCATTTCTGAAAGCCAGTGCGTGCTGAAATATTTCAGAGCATTTTTATAGAACTGATCAAATATTTATTCAATAATATTTTGTTTGTTGTCAAAATAATTTACAAAATGCAGAAATAATGAGCAAGCTTTTTTTCTTTTTTTTGTGAAACAAAATTAAGTTGGTTGGTTTCTTTTTGTTTAATTATAATTGATTTTAATTTGACAGATGACAGCTTATCATTTGTAAAAATTAAAAAAACAAGAGTTATAGAATGCTAAAAGTATAGGTACTTTTTGAGTTGCGCCCGGAAAATGCGTTGCTTTTGGACCGCTTCTGATAAGAACGTATTTAATTAATCGAGCTGTCAGTTGTATACGTTGCCGCAACGCATGCAAAAGATTCTATGGAACGGACCTTAAGAATGAGTGAACTAACGTTGACAGCAATACAGAATTATATTAAAATATGGCATGTGAAATAACACTAGTTCCGCCATTTTTTTTCGATTTCAATAAATGACAGATAACCCCCACAGATGAAAACATATCAAAAACATAGTTCAAGAAAAAAAATAACAACAAATGTCAACAAGAAGAGAGAAAGTGGTTGTTGTTTTCTTCCCATTTGCTGACATTTTAAACAAATTACACAGGTTGAAAGAAAATTTAAAAAAAAAAGTTGCATAGTCTATTCGTTTTTATTTTACAAAACAATGTTTTGTTTTCACTTCTATAGAAAATACCTAAATACATAAAATATCAAGTTTTTTGTTATGTAATGTAAAAGTATTTCATTTTCATGGTTAATAAAGAAGGTTATGTGGAAACATTGGCGCAAAATTTTAAACAACCTATTGTTAAGGGATTAGCAATTTACTACTAAGAAATTTGCTTAATATTGTGTAATTTACTAAGGGCGTCCAAAATTTTAAACCTTTCTTTTTGATTTGCTTACTTGTGGCAATTAGCAAGCCTTTTATTAAAAAAAAACAGCATCCAAACATGTCTAAAAAGTGACAGTTTGTAAAAATATAAAAAGTAAACGGAACTATTAATTGGAATTTCCAATTGTTGACTGGAAAATTGTATCCACTGCTTTGAAAATTGGATACAAATGCTAAAAATGGCTTAAATACTTTACTAAATCGTTCAATTATCCGCCATTGTTTTGATTATAATAGTTGTAAGTTTTCATAAAAATTCGAAATAGCTCTTTGGCATATCAAAAATTGGTATTTTCGCGTTTGGTATTTTGTCCCTGATATACAGTGACGAGCAAAATTGATCAAATGTTTTCAATTATTCTAAAATTATAAATCTTTTTTATAGATAGATTACTAATCTTACGTTTATTATTTATAATATTTTTTTCATTACTTGTGAGCAACGCGCATACTTTCCACCAAATTATGAAGAAATTCTTCTGGAATATGACTCCATTCGTTGCCAAAGCTCTTAAAAATCAATGGACAAATTTCGTTCTGCCCCAACCTTCATTTTACAATTGACCATACATTTTCAATTGGATTGAGGTCAGGGCTCTGTGCTGGCCATTCTGTGACAATTTTCGAAGAGTGTTTGGGATCTCTGTCCTGCTGAAAAGTCACTTCACACTCATTGTAGCCCATGGATGCAGTAAAAGTTGGTAAATTTGTCTTCAAAATATCGAAATAATTTTCTTTGTTCATGATGCCATCGATTTTTACTAAAGGTTCGATAGAGTTCCACAAGAAACAGCCCCAAGCCATCACCGAGCCTCCTCCATGTTTCACGCTCTTCTAAACTTGATGTTGTTGAAGTCCTTCTCCAGGACGTGAAAAGCTCTACCATCCATTCCTAATTTATTGATCTTCATCTCTACGGACCAAATGACTTTTTTCCATTGGTCTATGGTCCATATCTGTGCCTTTTAGCAAAAGCTAACCTGGCCTTAATATTTTTCGCTGAAAGCAGAGGCTTCTTTGGTTTTTCTTTAGCTAATCCAATTCTTTTGAGTGCCCGGCGTGCAGTCCATTCACTAACTGACTTGTCTATGTTTTTGGCTCCCTCCTTAGGTGTTTTGCATCTACAACTTCTCAACTCCCTTTCCATTTTTCTAGCATCCAAGTCATAGAAAGTAGTCGTTTGCGTTTCCGTCCTTTTTTTATTAATGGTACATCGATGTTTTTGCTTTTTTTGATGTTAAGCACAGAAGTTTTCGATATACATATGTAATATTTTTGATATTTCGTAATGATATATAGTATATAATATATATATAACACGTTTATTAAACTAGGTTTTTTAAAATTTAGTTTTCTTTTTCTAAGGAAAATATCTTACAAAAAAATATGGCGTCAATGGCGGTTGGCTTCTAGAATTCGAATGAATTCATCTTCGTTTTTTTTGCCTGAAGTTGGCTACAGTTTTATAAAGTAGGCGTAGTTGCCATCGTTGAAGTGGAGACCAAGTGTAATGGTCTTCTCACACTTGGTCTCTTCAAACTATGCTTCAATATTATTTTTTGTTTTTTGTAAAATATATTCCTCTTTTAAATATCATTATACATTATAATTGCTAGTTGAATAAATAAATTAAGAAAAATAAAAAAAATGTTAATGTTATTCAAAACTCTTACTTTTAAACAATTTTTTTAAAAAGTCGAGAACATTTGACCACTTTTGCTTGTCACTGTAGATTCTGAACTCTTAAATCTTTCTATGGAGTCATAGCCATATCCATTCGGAAATTGAATTTAACAGTTCATTCATAACGTTTTTGATACAAAAACAGTGATTAAAAGTGCTGTATTTATTAGACTCTTTTTTGAACGGCGCTTATTTTTAACCTCACTTTAAATACGTGGTACAAGTGCACTCCATTTTATGTTTAGATCTCAACGGACATATGACATAGTTTTGACGGCCTTTCGTTAAATTTAAGCACGTCTTAATTTTAAGCACCTCTTTAAAAAGTTAACTGGCAACCACGTTTGGCATCTCTCTTCTAGAGGTTTGTTAATTTTTAATTTGCCTACTTTTACCCCCCTACGGGCACGAGAGCCTCTATAGGAGGCGAAGAGAGGGAGGCAGAAGACAAACAGAAGTTTCAATTTTATAACCTTATCCAGGTATAACTTTCAACATTTTGCAATAAATTAAGATTTAAAATGCCAGTAGGTAAACAAATTGAAAACACCATTCCCCAACCTCACACGTGGAATTATAATTTATAAGTATGTTTGCAAAAGGCGGAATGTTGCTTACAAGGAGTTGAGTATAGGTACAATCAACTTCACACTCAGTTCCCCCAGACAAATCACCCACAGCTGCTCCATCACCATCACCATTGCTATAGCCACCACCACCGCACCCTTTCTCTTTATGTTCGCACCACAAGCAGCAGCAGCATTGAACCGTAAAACATCTTGTGGGGTTTCTTAATTTCTGAATAAATAAATGAATCCGCAACAAGTTTCCACAACCATATCCCCCTTTCTATAACTGCCTATGGCCTATAGCCTATAACAACCACCTCCTCTCGACCTCTTTCCAATTCAAATACCCCCCCCATTCACCCTTGTATAGGCTGAGTGTTTTGAGAACTCATTAGTTTAAGCGAGTATATAGTTATAGATAAGTAGAAGAAGGTGCATGTCATATACCCAATGGCACTTTGATTAGGGGTCACAATATAAATGTCGCGATCGATAAATCTGAGAAGGGGTAAAAGGGGGGTTAGTGCAAAGAATGTTAGAGCCATTACCATTATACGGGGGGAATGAAAAAATATGAGGTGTGTTCGATTCGCTCTGAACACTGAACACAATTGAGAGAGACATCCCACAATCGATATTTCGAAATGGTTTTTTTTATTGAAACCGTATTGTAGAGACACACAAGTGGATTTATTGAAACAACAAGCAACAAGAACTTAACATATGAAATAAGTCTACAACCAACAACCCACCCATAGTTAAGCCACCAACGAACCGTGCGTCGTCGCCGAACCCACTCCTGCAATGGGGTATGTTGTGAGTACGTGTATGCCGGATGTTGAGACAGAATTCCGTCATTTAAATGCTTCAGCGCTCCGGCAACAACGGCACCAGCACCGCAGCACAAGAATTTATGGTAAGTTATTGATTGAAATGGAGACAGACAAACAGACAGACAGACAGTCACCTGCCTACGGAAAGATAACTCTTAATGGATTGTTCTATTTTTAAATTTAAACAAAAAGAACTCTATAGGAATTGGTTTGGTCAACTCAACTTTTACCCAAAGCCGGAGCCAAAGTCAGACCTACCCTCTCTGTTCAGTTCATTGGAGCAAACTTAACTACGTTTTTCTGTTGTTTTCGAGGTACTTTCTGTCCTTAATTTATTCCAAATGTAACATACCTACCTTCAATGTATCTACAATGTTATTTTGTAGGTACCTAAAGACTGTAGATACTTTACAACTTGTAATATGGTAAAATGAGTTTAATCGTTCTGCTTTCTGCCGTCTGTCGTCGCTGCTGGCCGCCAACGATACCGATGAAGCATGCTATTGACGTTTTAATTTTGTATTTTTATTTTAAAACATTTACTTAAATACTATAGTTGTATAGTAATACGTGACTTTATAAAAACAAGTTAACCTCGACTATTCGCTTCATGGAAGATGTAGGAAGTTTATTTTGCGCCCAAAACTGGATTTTAATTCGAATAGAAAGTTAATTACAATTTTATCTATAGCAATATCTATAGATAGATATTATTTAATTTAAAATGCAAATAAATACGAATATATAATAAGTTTTTTGTTTGTCTGTATTTTAACTTTTTTATATTGTTTTTGTTTTTGACGTTTTATTATGAAATTAAACGTCATTTGTTTTTTGACCAAGAAATCAAAGTAGCGCCAGTAGAGATTGATCGGTCACGTTTGGTATTATCAATTAATATGATAATAAAAACAACAATGTAAACAACAAATTATCTGTTGAATCTGTAAAAGGGGTCAAAATTTTGAAGTTTGTTGCTATTTTTTATTACAAAACAAATTCGCACAGTTTGTAAACTAGCTCATGGACTCATAGGTTCGTAAATTTTCTTTGCTATCTCTTACTCTTGTTTTGTGGAAGGATTGAAAATCAACTTTTGAAAGTGTTATCTTTCATCTGTTTACATTTGTGATAGTTGTAAAGAGATGCACTTCAAATGAAATCATGATGAAATGATGTTTCATGTTTTCCACTTCGAAAATGTTGAGTTGGCTTGAACTGTCAAAACTAACATTTATTATATATCTCTTAAAATCGAACTTGCTTAGAAGTAAATTTAATGTGGGCTGTAGGCACGAGTACAATAGCTTTGTCGACAATAAATAATAACGTTTTTGGTAGAGGAGCTTGTCGTTATCGTACTCTCCCTGGGCTGTAAAATTTGTCTCTGCTTTCCCATATTTTTTTCTTTTTCCAATTTATTTTAGTTGAGCAATGACAATTTCGAACGAATTTTGGAACATCAAAATTTAATAAATATGGTTTAAAATCACGAAATTAAATATAAATATAAACCAGCATAAAAGTGTTCATATATACGTTTCGCCCCGATGTAATGGTTTGGCTCATCAGAAGATTGCCATTACACCTTGTCTTGACGCTTATTTTCCCGAATAAATCGAGATTTTATATAATTTGAGCTACATAGAGCAACTGCGAATTATATAGTTGCTACAAGTCTTCAAAGAAGTTAAATTGTAGCTATTGTGATTGCCTTGATATGGGACTTTTGAAGAAGAAATATTTGACTTTGAAATATTTGATTATTTTGTCCTCAACACCGTTTATTTTAATAAATATGATTTGATATTTCAAAATTTACCTTTCACATATGAAATTGAAACTAGCGCAAATCCCACTGTCGTGTCTTAATATTGACAGTTTGTGAAAAAAAAAAACAAAGCAAAAAAACATAAACAGGGCAACGGACCTATTAATTTATTTGAAACGTCAGAAATTCGTGGATTTAGCAAATCACTAAAAGCTAAATAAGACCAGAGTTAAAGCTATTATTAAAACCCAAATACTCGTGGAAAGTGACGTTTACCTACAATAATCTCTTGTTTGTTAACTTGTAATATTTACCCAGTTTCGAAACTTGATTTTTCTCATTATCAAACGCAGCTTTGCGTTGCTTATTTAAAAGATAGCAAAGTCCCCTATTACACGTTGACTCACGACTCACTTTTGACTTTCCATAGAAATTTGTATTCGTTGATTCAAACACTATTACACGTTGACTCGTGTTCCATGCCTCAAATTCGACAATTATTGTTTGTTTTGTTTTGAATGGTCCTCGTTGGCTTTAATTTTTCGATAGTTTTTGAAGTTGAGCAAAATTTATAAAACAAAATAAATAGGATTTTGGAAATGGATTCTGGAAATTATTAAATATGTTGAAGTTACACACTTTTCTGGTTTTCAAACAAATTCGATGTTGTTTATCCCAGCAACAAGAAAATTGAATGAAAAAGAACTATTAAACGAATGTGAGACAGAAGAAACGCCAAAGTGAGCCTACGAAAAATTTGCCCGAGACTAACCTGACATTTTTTTTGCTTCTCATTTTCTGACATCTGCTTTCTTTTTCGCACTTATGTGAATCGTGTGTCGGGAACTATATACTGTAATAGCAGACAAACGTAAACTCGATACTCGTTTATAAGTTATAGGAATATTACTGAATTTAATTTTGCGATTCTCACTTGAAAACTAGGCCTAGTCATTACCCGTTTATTTATTAGCTGCTTTTTGTCTTAAAAAGCCAAAGAAAGTTATTAAAGATAACAATTTTCTAAGTCGTTGAAAATTTTGAAGCATATTTTTTAATTTTGTCATCATATTTTTGGCAAATTTGGTCAAAAATTCAGTCAAATATTCATACAAACATTTATATTTTCAAATTGTGAGTTCTGAAAAGTAAACGAACGGGTCTATTTTTTGGGACCAGTTGTCATTGAAATCAATCCGGAATCAATTTGTTGAAATTCATATTTTACCGTGTTTCCTCCAAATTGTGAACTAATTGACTGTAAATCATTCAAAGAAATCTTTTTGATATGGAAAGTTTCATTACACAATTAAATTCGCTATATTTAAATGTAGTTTATATTGTCCTGAAGCAAATTTATTCCCTATTCTGTTTTGTCAATTTTATACAATTCCAATGATTCAGTGCATTTCTTTCCGGACCCTATTCTTCAAATCTTTCCAAAGATTCCACCTGGTCACCACCTTAGCCGCGTGCTTAGTATCGTTATCTTGCTGGTAGGTCCACACTAAAGGCATATTTTTTTCGGTATATGAAAGCAAAATGTCCAAATAGGTTTTCTTGGTCATATTTCTTTTTGTCCAATATATAGCACCTATTCCCCCATAAGAAAAAGAATTCGACCGTTAACAGTCAAACATTTCATCTGTATCTTGTTTTCGTCACTAAAACAACAATTTCGCCACTTTCTGCATGTCGAATGTGAAAGATTCCTCACAATTCGACCATGTACATAAATGTTTATCCTGCAAACGTCTGCGGGTTGTGCGAGAGCTGATATCCAATAATATTTTTGCTTTTATACCGCTTGATGTTGTATTTTTAAACACCTCTCTAACAATCCTTTTGTCCAGCAAAGTTATTGTTTTTTGGGCGTTTTCTTTTTTCGGTGAAATTTGATGGTAGACTTCGCTTCTTTAGCACCCTAGCAACAACACATCGAGATCTTTAAAAAGCATCTGCAATGAAACTGTATGTTTTGTCTTAATCTCTTAGTGACAGAATCAAACTGTGTTCGTCCTAGGGCCTTCTGCGTCCCATTATTTAAAAAATAAATGTACTTTAAACACTTAGAAAGAAGTCTAAGTTGCGATGGGAAAAAGACCGGTAATACTTCAATAATTCTACACAGCACTCTTATTTTTTCGACCATTGCAAATCTGACATTTGTGAGTAAAACTAACGGTACATTGCAAGTGACCATTATTAATGGTTGGTAGCACTGAAAATGTTTTACAGTCAAGTCAATGTATAATTTGCTCCAATTTAAAAGGTTTAAGGCATAGATTTTATTATTACAAGAAAAAAAAAATGATCCACTCTTATTATTTTGGCCACCACTGTATATCCAAAATATACAATTTATTAACTTCTTTTTGACACCAAACATTACAAATTTGACTCTCTTAATCACTTTTAAATCTGTAAACAAAATGTTCAATGATGAAAACTAATCACAGTCAAAAATTTCCATTCACGTTAAGTGTCTATCGTTCTAATTTGACACGTTCTCGAAGACGCTTCACTTATATGCAAATATGTTCCGCTGGAAAACAAAATACTATGAAAACGAAAAAGTTGTCGTATATTTGAATTTGAATCATTAAAATTTCATTGGACACATAGTTCCATTTGAGGTTGGAGTTGATCATTGAAAGGAAAAGTGACAATTGAAAATGCAAAGAAAATGGAACGATTTGAACATTGACAAATTTAAAATGAACATAAGGAACATTTCTTGGGTACATAAAAAATGTTAACAGCATATTAGTTTTATTTTGATAAATATAAAAAAGGTAAATATCATAATTGGTTTTTAATCTCGAACATAAATGTTAAATAATAAAATCCAATGATAGCCATAATTGCCACCGTATTGGGACCAAAAACCACCCAATGAACATGATTTGATGGCAGATAATCGTGTTCAAAATCAACTATTTTGGGAGTAGGTGACATAAAAGTCTTCAACGTTGACCACTTAAATGTCATGCTTTTTAAAATTATTGATGCGTACTTATTCTGGTGCTTTAAAATTTTAAATATTTTCTTATTAAATCGTTAATCAAATTTTCTAATCTTATTTCTTTCAGGTATCAAATGCCCAGTTTGTAGTAAATTCGTTCTGCCCGATGACATAGAATGTCATTTAGTTATGTGCCTAACAAAACCTCGTCTCTCATATAATGGTAAGTAGACAAGAAAAAGATATTAATTTTTTGACTTAATTTATTATTATATTTACTTAAGTACATCCGCAATAATTTTCTTTCTTCAAATCGTGCAGTCTTACAATTAATTAAATTAAATTTAATCTTTTATTTTATTGCCGTTGTTAATTGCAAAATTTTATTACTCTTTTATAATGTTTGCTATAACATAGCTATTATGGTAGGTAGTATGTAGGTGCTATACCTATCCAAGAACAAATTCTATTAAAATATAAAAAAGAAATAAATTTCAAGGTTCACGAGAGCACAAAATATAAAAGTCAAATTATTTTGATATTAACACCAATTTGAGATGTTTTGAATTTTTTAAGGGTGTCATCTTTTACTATTTTTCTTGTTGTTCCTATCAGAATCCTTCTCTCTGTATCCTGTACACCAAAATGAGATTCTTATCCTTATTGCCACTCACCCACTTGCACCAGTTAAGGATAGGACTTGGCTCTCGGACATGATACAAATGCTTAGAATTCCATAGTTTTTTTTTTTGTGTGGTAAAGAACGTTTGGTCCTTGACCCGAATTTCGCTACCCTTGACCCTACAATTGTTCTCCATTTTTCTACAAATTGCATTTCAAGTTGTTAAGAATGTCAAAATCGAATGGAAGTGATTTCAATAAAGTATTTCAATTTCAATGTTACGTTCTCTTTTATTTTAATTGCGACTTTTACAAATTTAATTTGCCTCTCAAATTTATTGACCCTTAAATTAAATTTAAAACAAAAATATCTAATAAAACTTAGGTATAGCAAGATAACAATTTCAACACAATTTTTAAAATTGAAGGGCTTTTCATATTAACTTACAACAACTGATATCGAAGTAAATTATCAATATTAGATACTTTAAGGGCAATCATCTTAAAGTTTATGTAACTAAAACAAGTCCATATAACATTACACAAAATATCAAACAAAATGTAAAGTTTATTGTATTCTTTTTTGTTGAATAAAATGATCCATAATATTTGTAAACAAACAAAGCTATGATAAGAATTTCCCATTTCAATAAATAATTTATTATTTTATTAAATAGCAATAAATTCTCTCATAAATGCTATAAATAAAAAACAAAGCATATTAATTCTGTATTTGAATAAATAAACGAACCGAACCGAAAAAAAGTTGTATGTCTTTCATATAATATAACAATAATGATTTTTGTGCATTGCTCTTAACAAAATTATTCCCAAAAATCATTATTAATTCAAAACATCAAAAACTCATTACGAAGCGGTCGTCACGTGTACGTCAGTGTCATCGTAACCCAAGTCGTGTTTTTTTTTCCTTTTCTTCGTCGCTGCCGTCAACCATGTGTCGTTGTCGTTGTCTTTTCGGTGACAATGAAATTCAGTTTTGTAAAAATGTGTCTTTGCCACTCTTTTTTTTTATTAATAAATAAATAATTACCTGGTAATCTTCTTTAGTGATGTTGATGTCATTATACCTTCCAACCTAATATCCAATTAACGTCCATAATAATTATTTAATTCATATCACCTACTTTTTTGTTATCGTTGCTAATTTCTTTGGTGGTCTAATGGACTTAGATTTTAACCATTAACCCAAAAAAAAAGAGTTTTAAATATTGTTACTTTATATTTAGACATTTTAAAGGTTCGTTAGGTACAGTGGCTCCCACGATTAATCGGACAAAGAGAATGGAAATGTTCGCAATGCAATTTCTCCAAGAAAATATATAGAATTAGTAGAATTTTATCAATAGTTGTTTTAATATATTTATATTTAAGCTTAAGTTAATTTTAAATAAACAAAACTGCATTTCCAGTTATGAATAAGCAAATAAATAAAAACGAAATCAAGTATTTTAACCTTTTATACATAATCGGACACGCACTGTTTTTGCACTGTGGTAACTCTGTAACGGTAATTTTCCTATCAAATGACAATGTTATTGTTAACCTTGTATTATGGAAGACTTAGATATGGGGTTTTTCATGGGTAAAATAAATCAATTTATTTTTGATTCAGGTCTGTCAAAACACAATTGTCCCCTGTTTTTGCATTCCATGGAGAAAAATAATAGGTAGATTTACCCCTCTTTGCACAAATACGAATGCAATTTAAAAAAAAATGTTTAGCTGGGAATTTGACGTTGTGGTTCATTCTATTATGAGGATGTATTGCAAGTTCTGGAATTCGGAACTAACATTTTGTGGGAGGCAAAATGTATCAAAGGACTAACATAAATAATTTTTAAACAACAGTAAGTGACCACTGCCAGTAAGCTCGGACTATTAGACAATTTCATATTCTACCAGAACAGCTACCAAAGCAAAGCATACAGTGGTGGACAAGAATTCAGCACACGGGTTAAAGAAAATATAAACCATTTAATTTTCAATTTGTTTTCTTATTATTATATTTTATTTACATTTCATATACATAGCACTATGTTTTTAAAGTACTTCATGAAATATGTTCAACATTTGTAAGAAGAAAAAAGTATGGAATGTAGAAACATCAATTTTTCACCTGGACACGAATTTAGCACATCCAACAGTTTCTTGATAGAATTTTACTTACCGTTATCATTTCTAATTTTTTCTTAGTATTTGGTAGGGAACCCATTATTTTGCAGTACAGAGGTAATTCTTCTTGGCAAACTTTCAACCAAAGCCTCACATCGTAATTTTCGAATTGCATACCAAGCATTTTGAATCTCCTGCCACAATTGTGTTAAATTGGTTGGTTTTTTTTTTTGCTCAATGTGATATTTAACATCATTTCACAAATCCTATCGGGTTAAGATCGGGTGATTGTGCTGGCCACTTCATAACGTCGATTTTATTCACCTCTAAAGCACACTTTACTAACTTTGAAGTGTGTTTAGGGTCGTTGTCGTGCATGAAGCGCCATAATAACAGCAAATTGTCTTCGGCGTAGGGTATCAGGATATCTCTGTACACGTTCTCGTCCATTTCGGTGTCAATTTTTACGATGTGGTCAACGCCGCCGCCGTGCCATGAAAAATCTGCCAAGACCATAACGTTGCCTCCACCGTGTTTCACCGTGTTAATGGTGTACCTTGGATCATATTCCCTGTCCTTAAGGAAACATTTACTACATAATTCGTTGAAAGTTCGCTTCGAATGGCACTGGAGGTCTGAAACGGACCCTTGGTCGATAACCTATAAATAATTCTATCTTTATTTGTAGTTGTCTTTCTGGCCCGGGGGTTTTGTTTAACAACTTAGAAATGTCTGTTACCGTCCACCCTTTTTTTCAAGATCTGACTTCTTTTTTCCTTTGAGCACTATTTTCCTTTTGCCATGACAAATTAATTTGTTTCTTATTTTTTTTTTAATATAGATCATTAAAGGAATATTTAATTACCTCAAAAATAATTATTTTCTTAAAAAAAAGCAAAAATTTAAAATACATTCTTTGATTGCAAAACGAATCACAAACAATCTTCATTTTTCGCAAAACGGTATCTTTCTTTTCAATATTTTTTCATATAAATTAGTCATAGTAACACATAAAAAATAACCTTTATTTGCAAGTAATAAAGAATTGAAAGTGCTTTTCAATGTGCTAAATTCGTGTCCACCACTGTATATCTTATAAAGCAAGGTCTTGGTTATTGTATAACTACTCTAAAGTGCGTAAAACACATGAAATATCACCAAATCAAAATGCAATAGAGCATATAATATGATGTACTGGGACGCCTAGTTGCTTACAAAACTTTACAAACATTGAAGACCTTAAGACAAGAAAAATTCTAAAAATAAGCCCTAGAGTATGCTGAAAACTTGTATCTTCAATACCTCGACGCCTTGGGGAAACCATTGAATCGAAGGGAAACAAAATTAAGTATACGATTATGTTGAGGTGTTCAATTATAGAGTTGCTTTTGTTTTCAATATTAATTTGATGTTGAATGGCTAAAATTATAATTTATGGCTTATTTTAAATAAAAACCTGTTAAATATTACATAAAATGGTTATAAAGTTTTACACCTTCCGTACACTTTCTTGGAGAAAATGCACTGCGAACATTTATTTCTCATGTGTTCGAAAAGTAGTGGGAGCCACTGTATGTGTAGATCTTCGCGTGCAACACATGGCGCTATATATTTGTTGTGACACTAACTTTGTGCAAGATAACAAACAAATAATAAAGCTTATATCTATTTTCGTATAATTAAACAACTTAGTCGAGTCAGCTTACAAAAACAAAACCATATTTTATTTAGTTTAACAATTATTTATGATTAAAAAACAAAGTACAGAAAACTCGAAGACCACCTTTACGCTAAGATTTAGCAACATTGGAACCCAGAATGAGAAGTAAGATTTTAATTTTCTTATCTTTATCTTAATTTTTGAAGATAGTTTTTAGGTTTCATTCTAAAATGCAATGCAATTACAAGTAAATTTAACAAAAGTTGAGTCTTGAGTTAAAATAAATTGAAAAGAAATCCTGTCAAAATATCAGAGTTCATCTTCAGTTTTACGTCATGGTGGTTTGTGTGTTGGAAATTACTCTACGAACACATCCATCTAGCATTAAAGAGATAACAAACGTACAAAATTCTAAAAATGAAAAACTCGAAAATTGATTTTGAAAGTCAAATTTCTATCCACAGCAGGATCTCACTTTGCCTTTTATCTGCAGTGATCTTGCTAAAAAATATTTGTTATTCATATTAATTTCTATTCCAAAAAACACAAATATTGTTGTATTTGTAATTTTGACATTATGTTTATCAATATAGGAAAAACAACAACAAATATTGTAGAGGGAGCTGGTGAAAACGAAATTTTGACAGCTCAATTTGTCAGTCATTTGCTTTCCGTTTTTTTCATATTTTTGTTCTTTTTCATCGAAAATATTCCCATTGATCTATAGTTTTGTATTTATAATGTTGGTTGCAAAAAAATGTATTGTTTTGTTATAAAAACAGTCTAATCATTATAATAAATTTAATTTTTAACAACAAACTCTAGAATTCACTTCGAAAAATTGCATCAAGGGTGCGTTCGAAAAATCATAAATCCAATAGCGAGGGCACAACTTATTGCGACTGAATTAAAGTTTGATTTTGGATCAACTTTAGAAAAATTTTATAAAATCAAGTTAGTTTTCTTATGTTATTTAACTATACACAGTCCATTTCCAAAAATCAGTTCATATTTTACCGACAAAATTAATAACTTTTAGTAAAATAAAATTGATTTTTCTTCATTACATATTTTTACAAATATTTTTTTCTTATAGAACAAACTAATATAGCTTAAAAAAGAATAGAAAAAACTCTCTTACTGAATAAGAAAAAGGAACAAATCACATCGAAACATTATTAACAATTGGAGGAATAGTTTGCGTTAATTGTCAGTTTTGACATTTCTACCATACAATAAATGTCAAAGAATTCTAAATCAAACAGCAACTCATTCAACGGATTCTGTAATCGACATGAATATTTTATTATTGCAGAACACAAAATCCAATTACAGAACATCAGTACTTTCTGTTGGTTATAATTGCTTTCATCTTTAACACCCCTATGAAATTTAAAAAAAAAAAGCTATTGTATTGGTCGGAATATTAAATCTAAAAATGCGTTTTGTTTTTTTCATAGTTCCACGCACACTTTCTGACATATGGACCTTTGCAAATTGTGGGCAAACCTAAACGACAGCCTAAGATTCCCATCTTTGTAATTGTATATTTTTGCTCTTGAACGCTATATATGTATTAATTTTTGATGTTTTTCTCTGTTTTTAAAACAAATACAGTGATGCTAGAAATATATGCCATATGCTGAAGAGGAAATGCCTTTGCGTTGGGTTTTTTAGCAGGATAATGATCCCAAATATTCTTCAAGCTTCTAAAAGAGTGGTTTGTCTTAGAGTGGCCGTCCCAATTTCCCGATTTAAACCCCATCGAGAACTTATGGGCAGTTTTAAAAAGGAGGGTTGGAAAGATAACGCACACTTCAACAAGCTTTTTGCAGCTTTAAAGAATAAGTGGGAGAATATTCCTGTCTCAATAATTGACAATTTAATCATGTCAATGCTTTGTCGATGCCAAGAAATTATTAAAAATAAAGGTTACTGGACAAAATATTAATTTTTAAGATTTAGTGACAAAAATCTGGTTAGTTTTTAGCAGATGAATTTCTGAATTTATTAAATTTTTTGTTACCATCATTTATTGTGTATATAACATGTTTTCATTTTTGTTTGATCTAATTACAATATAGAAAATATAAAAAAAAATGTGTACATTCTTGGGTAGCAAAACATGGATTAATAAACTTGACCAACAAAATCCGGAATGTTTCTAGCACCACTGTGTATAAAAAAAAATGAGCGGATACAACGCCCCGAGTGTTTTACCTCAAATTCTCGATTACATTGTCTTATTTAAAATTTAAAATGTATTTTAATTTATAACAGAACCAGAAGTGTTCCTTGTAAAAGACAATAAATGCTTTAAAAGTGGGTGGATACCACGCCCCTTTTTGTGGAACAATGCATATTGTTCAGATTTAAGCGTTAGGGATCTATACGAAATTTTAAGTTTAACTCCTTGAGAAGGAAAATACATTTTCATTTTAATTTATTTGGACAAAAAGTTCGAATTTCGTTTATTCATTTTGATTAAAAAAAAAAATGCGATTAAAAACAATGGCTTGTGGCTGTCAAACAAAATGTCAAAATCTATCGATTTTTACAGTTTTTGACAGCTCAGTAGATAAATCTTCAGTGATAACAAATTTAAAAAAAAATGAGGTTAACATTAAAACCCGACTAAAAAACTTGTTCGTCAGTTAACTCTGAATTCAGGATTAACTTGCTCTGGTTTTAACTCGGAGTTAGCTTTAGCGCTGAAAAGTGGGCCTTATAAGTAGTAATCTTAGCATATATCTTGTAGAAGAAAGGGGTTGAACAAAAACCTCCTAAATCGTAAATAATATCAATTTTTACAATGTTTCCCCAATTTCAAGGTTATCGGGGACTGCTTCATTATTTTGATGATCAGTTAGTCTGTCAATCAGTTACAGTTTTTCTTTCATGAAATGCTGTATCTCAGAAACTAATACTACGAAGTTCAAATTTGACGTTTTGTACTTAATTGGTTCTGAAGTTAGAGGGCGGTCAAAAAATGGCTAGGTTTATTTCTGTAAAAAAAGAGTAGTCGGACTTAACTGTGTTATTTGATTTCCAATAAACTTAGGTTTTAATTGCAATTTTATATCGTTTTCCTTTGATATTTTTATAATTACTAATAATGGCTCTCAATTCTAAATAATATATATTTTTTTAAATTTACAGAGGATGTTTTAACCGACGCGAAAGGTGAATGTGTGATCTGCCTAGAGGAATTAAACCCTGGGGACGTAATTGCAAGGCTGCCATGCCTTTGTGTCTATCACAAAGGGTAAGAACTTTATTTTAATTTAAACAATTCCAAATTAATAACATGCATTTCTTATTCACCCAACAGGTGTATAGATAGATGGTTTGAAGTAAATCGCTCCTGTCCCGAACATCCTGGCGATTAGTAAACCTAGTTAATAAGTTAATTAGATAATTATTTTACGAAATTATATAATATAATAACAAAGAAAAAGAAAATTAAAACAAAAAATTGATAAAAGAAAATTAAAAAAAAAGAGAAAAGAAAACATATACGAAGCGAGGTGTAAAGAACTCCTACCAAATTATTATTCTTGTCATAAAACCAAAACAAAATATTTTTCTATATATATATATATGTGTACATATAATTATAATTATTATTGATTTTTATTCCCCATTTTTCTCCACAATCCCCGTTGTTTTGTTTTAATAATTTTGTATCTTCTTCATATGTGAATTAATATTTGTTTTTATTTCCTTCCTTTTTTGTTTCTAATTATTGTTTTAACGGTTATGTACCTCTATCTATCTACCTATTAATAATTATATGTTCTGTAACTCAAAATCTATATTTCAATGGCATTGTTTATATTATTTTATTATTAAACTCAATTGTAGGTTTATATTAAGTTTTGTTTTCAAAAGTTTTACCTTACCTAAATCATTGAAATTGAAATTGTTTTAAAATAATATTTAATGTTTAAACCGAAATAGACTTAAAACAACAAAAAAGAATAAAAAAACAAAAACTCAAAATGTGTGAATAGAGAGGAATTGTAAACTAAAATTAGAAGAAAACAAAAAGAAACAAACAAAATAGAAGAAGTTAAATGTTATAGAAAATTAGTTGTTTCTACAAAATCAAATCCAATCTTAACTTTTTTTCTTCATTGATTTCATGTTTATTAAAGTTCTCAAGTGCTTGATTAGGCAAACTAAGATCTCCTAGTGCTATGCTATGACTGAATTGATCTTCTTTGAATTAAGCAGTCATATTTTAAGTGAATCGATAAAAAGAAATTCCCACAGTGGAATAAAAAAACCGCTTAAGTAAAGTGGAGGTCAAATTTATCCAATTTCTGAGAGAAGCCTGATAAATATCTTAAAAAATTAATTAATAATTTCTATTTATTTCTAAATATCTTTATGCTCTTAGTAATTTTGTTTGTAGTGCAGAAACTGTTACATTGTTTCCTAACTTTCCAATCCTTATATGATGTCGGCTAAAAGCTAAAAACAAAAATTGGTCCAATCATGAGCTTTCTTGTAAAAAATTCATAGTGAAAGCTTCTTTTTTAAGTACTTAAACGTTTCTACATTTAAATACAATTTTCTGAAATCCAAATAAACGATTATTCTATGACGAGGACTTGTTATGGCTGCCTGCTGCGGCTGGAGGGGCGAATGGCAATCTAAGGCATCTTCAGCGCTGAGTAAAGATCTAAAATGAAAAGAAAATAGAATCTTTCTAGTTGTCAGAGATTTTCAGCCAAATTTCTAAGTTTTTGTGATGTAAAATATTTGAGATTTTAATCTTCTAAACTCGCTTGTTGGAACCTCTGTAATAAAAATAAAATTTCCTATCGTGAATAAAATTTCCCATCGTGATCAAAATTTCCCAATGTTCCCATGCAAACGTGATGTTAAACTTGGAACTATCAAGAAATTAGTTTCGTTTATGTGGGCTCTTATTTAAATATTATAAATTTGAGCTTACAAAGCAAAGTGCAAAATTATAGGAATTTCGAAATTCTGTCCTTGGGAAAAATTATGAGGAAAATTGTAGAGATAAATTAAAATAACATCGAAGTTTCCCTGCTTCCATTTTGTTTAGAAATTCTTTAGCTAAAATAAACGTTTTAAAGCCAACTATCTCCAAATTGTTCAAATTATCATTTTTTGTATTTTTTAGAATCTCGTGAAATAACTGAACATCAAAAAATTAGTCCTCCATTTTAATTTTTTAATTAAGTAAAAAGTAATTTGATTTGAGTCTTTAAATAACAATTTAACAATAACTTATTCATTTGCAATTTCTCTCGTAATGTGTCTTATTGTTTATTATTTTGTTCTCCAGCTTAAAATAAAAAACAAAAAAATTAAACATTTTTAAAAAACAAATACCCCATCGAAAAAAAGAGAAATAAAACAACAATTCAACCGAAAATGTGTATACAAGAAAAATAAAACAAACAAAACAGAAATAAGTGGCCAGCGATTTAATGAGAATTATTAATTATATCTACATATAATTAAAAAACAAAATTATTATAAATCATTGAAATAAAATAAAAATTACAACTATAATATAATTAATAAGTTTTGTAAATGAATTTTTGATAAAAACAAAAACACAAAACAAAAAAAAATGTAAGTGGGATTTAAATTTTTGGTGATAAAAACGTAAACTATAAAAAAAATATATATATATAAAACAAATATATATTATTCTCGTATAGTACATAAATATATAAATATAAATTAAACGTATAACAAATTTTTTGTACAAATTAAATAGACTCTTCTTGGAATTAAGCAAAAAGCAATTCAGTTAGATAAATTGTATGAAAAGAAAATCAACACATTTTAACGTCTGTTTAAAAATCTGGAAGTTAAAAATGCAACAGACAAGATCGTTTAATGTAATCTATCGTGTTTTAATCTAATTGATGTGAATTTAAAAATAATATATTAAAAAATTTATCAGCATAGATAGACATATAACAAAAAACCTCAAATCTCATGCTGTATTTTCTAACACAACTAAAGAAAACACCTTATTCTGCTATTTGCTATGGGCGCTAGGTTAATATTTATACTTACCAACTAGAAGTTTGAAAAACACAACAGCCGGAAGATCAGTTCAGATAGTGCCGCTTAACATTTAAAACCTTATTTTTATAAAAGAAGAACGTATTTATATTTATTTTTGAAATTCAAAGCTTTTCGAAACAACACATTTTTGTTATTGCTAATAAAAGTCATATGGGCATGGTGCGAGGATAAGCCTTCGTAAATGTTCCAAAATCCATCAGGGGACTAATCGATCATTTTAAGAAACTGCTTAAAGAAGTACATAGTAATAACTTACCCTGAGTTTTTTTAAAGTCTTAATAAAAACGTGTTAAAGCTGGGCTTAAGTTAAAAGTATGAATTTAAAACTATAAAAAAAGTTGATATCCAACGAACTTTTCATGTGATCGATTTGTTGAATTTTAACCCCATTAATAATTATTTGAACCAATAAACGAATAGCAGAATAAGGCTAAAAAAGTCACAAGTTATAGCACGTTGAATAAACAACGTGATTCAATAAGAAAACAACAAAATAAAAACAAAATCCCATTCGAATGATATCATTCCTTGAGCAGCAGCAAAATAATAATAATACAAATATAAACAAATTAATATTTTGCAAAAGTATGGTGTGTAAGGATGTTTTACTATATGCTTAGTTTAATGTTTAAGATTTGTTTTCTAATAGTTAAGTGGCAAAACTAGAGAAAAGAAATTAAAACGCAAATAGGTTATAGTATCTCACCTCTAGACAGTAAATTAATAAAAACAAACAAAATATAAAATGTTTCATGTGAAAGTTTCTTTAATTAATTAAATAAAAGAACAAAAATAAAACAAAAAAAACAATTGTATATTCTAAGTATTGTAAATATTTCATATTCTATAGTGATATTATGATTAAAATTATGTTCAAAAAAAAAAAGAAGAAATTTAAATAAAACCAGAAAAAAATAATAATAATATAATAATAATAAACTAAAACCTATTATATTAAATATAATTAAATATTAATGAAATGTTTTTTGTAAGGATATCATTTAGTTTGTACAACAAATAAAAACAAAGCGAAATGTAAAGTTATAAAAAAATAACATTTTTTTTACTTTTTAATCATTTTCATATTTATTTACAGGATTTTTGTTTTATAAAAATTGAAATTTAAGGAAATAGGTTTCATAATAAATTTATTTGTTACTTCGTTGTATGCTATCCCAGTTGGGTGTTGCATTTCCACAAAACCAATTCTCTTCTCGAGGTCTCATCCAACCGGATTCGATGGCGTTGTCCTTTAAAGTAAATATAAGAAATTATAATGAGATAGATATGCATCTATTTGAAGATAAAAAGATGTCTTACAGCTGCTCCAGCATAGTCGACACTTGAATAATAGCCTTGATAGTTTTGATATGAATTTGTAGGCGACGAAACTGCAGCCACGACTGATGCTGGACTCCATGCTGATGCTCTGGAGTCTAATGACGGAGATGACATGGTTGCTTCTATGGCCGCTGGTGACCAAATTGAGTTGTTGTTGCAATATGGAGTAGCCACCTATTTATTTATTAACAAAAATTAGTATACAAATGTTTTTACTAATTTAATTAGGAAAAAAGTGAAAGAAAAACCATTAGAAGTTATTTATGCACCGATTACTGAATTTTACAAACTAGAGTTTAATTTCTTTTCCTGGCAATGAGTCTTAGGCTTCTTATCCTTTTGGGACCTCCGGTATCACTTATGATACTTCTTTTAAATTATTTTATTTCTGGGCCAGCCTCTGTCTTGTGTCTAAGCTAAATGCATAGTTAATATCTGCAAAAACCTAGCTTTAAAAATGGATGTCAAAGAAGTTTCTACCTTTATTCGATTCCAATTGCTACTGAATTATTAAAAGAAGATATGTCAATATGTCAGCCAAAAGAAATTATTTAGTTTTAATAAACAAATACATACAAAAGTAGTTACAATTTGTTAATCATAAATATATTTATATACATATGTTAGAGGTTTTAATTTTGGGCAATTTTTAGTGGTTCCATACATTTTTAAAATTCTGATTTTCGGCGAATCCTGATACCTTAAACTGTGAAGGATATAATGCATTGTTAAAACATTAAAATAGGTTTGGCTATGCATTTGATTCATGAAGTTCAAATGCCAGTTTTAAGTTCTGATTTGGTGTACTGATTTGGTTAGCATAAAACGCTGCAGACGTTTATGCTTCCAAGAAAAATGTATTACGCCTAGGAATTGTCAGTTTCGGGCGACATAAGGGGTTTGAAAGCAAGTTTCTAATATCTGATTGGCCAGCTGCCAAAAAATGCCTTCCAATTACGGCACCTTTATTGGAAAGTTGTCTGGAAAGTTAAGAAAAATTTCCCTAACTATCAAGTCAAGTCAACTTATGTCAAAATGACAACTGATCATGTTTTTTATTCAAGTGAAAGCTGAGCTTTACTACTCCATAATTTATTTATTTTCTGCACAGTTCCATTTAATGTTTTCTGTAAAAGGGTTGCTTGTCGATTTTAAATAGAAATAAGTTATGTTTCTTTACAATACAAAAGACAAATCTTAATGGACTTGTAGCTTGTCTAAGGAGTGTTTTGTAGACAATAATGTGTTCGGTAGTTCTTGTACTATGAACTTAAAGTATAGATTTGTGAAGTAAAGTTTTGAATTTGAAATTCATGACACATGAAAAACCAACTAGTTGCCTTGGTCAAAATGTACGTTCAAAGAATGAAGTTGACTACAAATGAAGTCCCTTATGGTTCCTGAACCTGCCCATTCTATCACCAAGCGAAGATAGATTAGAACCAGTCCCTCACACAATTAAAACTTCAAGTTTGAGTTAAGGATGATTAAACAAAGAGGTCAAAGTGTAAAATTAGCGGTTTTATTTTTATTGAGAACAGTAAATAAGAGGCTCTGTGTCATTACGTATGTAGTTTTCTATTTTTTCTTTTCTTGTTACAATTTTAATTCTTACTTAATGTGGATTCTAGAAATTTTTAAAAGGTTTTTTTTCGTACAGAATTTTGACTAGAAACAAGAATCCCATCGATTTTTCCGCTGCCAATGTATCTCGAGAACATCTTTCAAGCATTATTTATCTTCACAATGTTTGAAGGAAGGATCCCAAGGAGAATTATTTCGCAATGGCCTGCAATGCAACTTTGTTGTTTACAAAAAGTTATGAGATTGACGAACGTTATCAAGCCATGCTGAATAATGGTTTTTGTTTTCAAATGAATCAGCTAAATAAATATCGATGATATTTGGTGTTAACACGACCGACGTCATTTTGTTATTTGATATTTTTAAAATATTTTAGGCTTATGTAAGAAAATACCTTTAAGTTTATAAGTTTATAGACATATTTTTGGTAGGCTCAACTACTGTATCCTCACCGAAGACAGCGAATAAGTCACCTATGTCAGGTGTTTTTTTAAAGAACTTATGTAGAACTTGAAATAATATTAAAAGACTGAAATAGTGATGGAATTGATGCGCATCTGCCTTCAACCTCAGAAAAGATATATAAAGCCATCTTTCCTGCCAGAAAGGAAAGCATGGTTACGAAAGACCTCGATAACACTACCTTTTCTGAAGGGTCAAAGATGGAGTGTGGAGTTGATTCTGTTATGGCTATCAATTTGACTACAACATGCTCTATAATATACCAAAAATGCCGAGATGAACTATCCAGCCGTGCTCCGTATCACTCTTGTTTGGGTTCCAGGCCTTAGTGCCATTTGTAAAAATGAACAAGCTGATAAGTTGGTCCTACAGGTAAGGATCGGCCCTTCATAGCCCATTTCCGGAAATGGTATATATTCTTCTTGGACCTATGAGGGGGAAAAGATACTTAATTTCTTTGACATAATCCAACCGCAGGTGGAACAGTCCTACAGAGACAGACTATTATATCCAGGAAGATAAGGGCTACCTATAATAAAACCGCTTCTATTGCGGTTGCGGAGACCAACATAAAAGGGAAACTGTGATTTATTTTCACGTGCTGCCCTGGCCAGTTCTTGAATGTTAAGCTTCGAAAGGGCATTCCTTAAAGATCTTGATGAATTTTTGGAAACGAGATTCAAAGACATGATTTATTTTCTGAAGGTGAAGAAATGGCTTTAGCGTAGCTGTTATGTCATTATATAGTCGTAAGTGCGTTATAAAATACTCTTTCTCAATTCAAAAGTCTAACGAGCTAATGGTCACAAAACGGTACAACAACGTCTACTTGTGACTGCCATATCTACCAACCATAATCTTCATTGCATTTAATTTTGTATATACAATGGGTAGGCTCAGACAACATAACCCGTCTTTTGTTGGAAAATCTATCCATAGTATAGTACGATTTTACACGAATAACAAAAACAATATCCATAGTATGAATACTAGAGATAAAAAGTAGAGTAGAATCTTACTAGGAATGGGCTTTTGACATTTATACGAGTCTCGAATGGATATTATGTGATTTTGTTCTCAAATGTTGGTTCGATTGATATTGCATTTGTATCTTGATGGCTGTGTTCGTTGAATAGTTGTGCATTTGGAATCATGTGTTTTCCATTGGGGAAAAAAATCAATCTCTTACTGTTGATATTATTTACTTTTGGTAATGAAAACAATAGTAAAGATAATTAAGGTTTGCTATGTTTCCACCAAAGGTTTATCGCAGTTTAGATTAAATAAATCTTTTTGGTGTTTCAACCACAGAAAAAGATTTAAAAATGATTTGACAGCACTTTCTAAAATGCAAATGGTGTTTCGATGTGTGAAGTGCAAATGTGTTAGTTTGATTCGTGTTAAACAATAGTTGTGTTCACCTAGGTTTTGTCTAGATCAGAACAGCACAGGACAGCACAGTTTCGCGAGAAACGTCAGATCAAGTTGGAGTAGTCAGATAAAAGTCAGTTGTCAAAAAAAAAACAAATAGGAAATTGTGTGAATTTTTCGTTTCTCGCTTATTTTATTTCATTTTTTGTGTTTTTACCGTGAAAAATATAATAAATATATAATATAATGATATATAAATTATTCAAATGGAAAATCAAGTGATTGCTAAGATAATACTTAATGAAAAAGTTAGACACCGATAGTGATTTTTCGTCGGATTCCTCTTCAGATGATTGGAATGATAGTGTGACGAACGTTTTTACCTTTTCTTGGATGAAATGTAAAAGAGATTGCATTGAAAGTTATTTGCAAGAAGTTTTTCCAACCTACTCCGAGAAAGAGTTCGTCAATCACTTACTTTCACTTTATTTTAAATCACGAGAAAAAAAACACAAAGCACCTACTTTGTATGGAATACCAAAAAAACACACTTATTAGAGAGTTCATTTGCAATAACCTGCATCCTTCGAACTTTAATTTTGACCAAGACAGCAAGACAGCTAGTTACTTTTAACTTTTTATTTCACTTACTTCTGCTCTCAGTTCATTGTATTTTATTTTTCTTATTCCTTTTCCAATTTGACAAGCAACCATTTTTCACAAAATATCAAATGAAATTGTGCAGAAAATAAATAAAGCATAGATTAATAAAGTTCAGCTTTTAGTTGAATATAAAAACATGGTCAAATGTCATTTTGACATAAGTAGAGTTTTTGATAATTAGGGAGATTTTTGTTAACTAACTTTCCAGTCGACTTTCCAATGTCCAACTCGGTTATATTAGTTATAATTTGATATTATTTTTTCCAAAAAACCTACAGTATGGCGAAAATTCCAACAAATAAAATAAATAGCATTATGCCGAATTGTTAATTTTAATCCAAGTGAAAATATCCTACGTCATCGTCGAGTTTAGAGTTGACGCTTTCATGTTTACAATATTTTAGAAATTAACTGAAAGTTGATTTTTTTATGGTTTGATCCTTCAATAAATCTCAATTACATACATAATTCAAGAAAATAACATATTTTATTTCAAGGTTTAAAGGAATTGTAAATTCTCATTATATTTTAATCTCCTGCTTTGTTAACCTAATTAACTGAACACAATTCTCAGAAATGTAATGGGGGTTTCCGCGTGTAAAATAATTCAATTTATTCTTGATCTAGATCTGTCAAAACACAAATTTCCCATGTTTTTGCATTCCATGGGCAAAATAAATTGATTTATTTTTTATTTAAGATCAAATTTGCAAATCTGGATTTTTTGGCAGATTTAACCGTCTTTGCACCAATACTAATACAATTTTGAAAAAAATGTTTAGCTGAGTATTTGACAAGTCTACCGCATTCGTCAACATGTACACGTGGTACAATTCCAATCATGTTCCATGCGCCATAAAAAAAATCAAAATTTACTCATGGAAAACCCATAACAAAACATAAACTGGCTAAAATATATTTGCAAGTTTATCGGATATTTAATATATACATATGCCACAATCTCATCAATATTGAAAAATCCCATAAAACTCGTTTAAAAATCCAAGGAGGACATCTTTTACCTGCAAGCGATAGGTCTTTAAAATGTTGTGGAGAATGTTAAAGTTACGGTATTGGAATATGCTCACAGAAAATTTTTGTTTCTTGGTTTTCTGAAAATTGTTCACATAAAAATATTTTTTATAATTTTAAACAACTCTTTTTTTCTTACATCGCAATGATTTGTATGAATGTTGTAAATATGCTTTGCCCACAGATAATAAATAAATAAATTTATTATCTGTGCTTTGCCTTTGTTTCGAGACTAGTTTCAAGAAATCTTTTTATTCCTCTCAAAATTCTTACCAAAATAAAATATGAAAGGGACCTCCTATAAAAGACATATTTTTTAAACGATTTTTAGTTCTTGACATTGCCACAAGAAAACAATTTTAGCTAAGACTCATTTTATAGCAAAAATAGCCCATTTAAGGGGTTGAAGACTTCGCTAAACCCTTAGCAAATACTTACCCCAGGTTGAAAATTTCCTGTCCCAGTGTAATTGGTGCTTTGTGACGACTTGGTATAAACTGGAGAAGTTGTATGCGGCAGGGGTAATGCTTCCCCTCTTGGAGAGGGACTTTCTATTAAGGAACTACAAAAAAGGTAAGTTTTGAATTAATGTTGAGGAAAAATAAGTAATTAAAAAATAAAAAGAATAATCCTCCATTTTTTTTCTCACCTGATATGTGCTGCTGCAGCGGTATTTGGCATCGCGCCAAGTTTATCAACATAGCCGACATTTGAATGCATGTCCTTCAACTTGTTCGTCGCGACAGGACGAACTTTTCCAACATGATGATGGTTATCATCGGCGACTTTCACAAAAGATGAAAGCAATCCCGATCTAGTGAGATTCCCTAAAATGTTTCCTCCACTGCTGCTACTGTGGTATCCCGTCGCGGCCGTCGTCATCGCTGATGTGGACGTGGACGACAGAGACAACGACGACGAGGATGATGATGATGATGTCAAGCGATTGCTATCTTTGGGGATGGGCTTGGTGTTGCTGTGGCTGTGGCTGTGAATGCCACCACTGCCCCCGTTTCTTGTCGCCGACGAAGATGACGACGACGATGTTGACAGATTGGCGGCTGGCGGTTGCTGTTTCTGCAGCTGACGACATTTTGCGCGTCGATTTTTGAACCAGACCTGTTTGAATATATATGGACGTGCGTTAGTGTGACTTATGAGTTGTTGGACGGAACAATAAAATAATCAAAAACTAATTTGTATCCTTCCTTTGCGATTGCCATAGCCTCATCTCACAGATAGGGGTCAACATTATAATGATGCCATTAGACAAAAGAAGAACCATGAGCGCAGCGGGATGAGGGGAATACCGAACCAAACCTTCAGAAATTCCTACCTATTAAGTTTTAATATTGTGGGACGATATTGTTTGTGACTGCGTTTTTTACGAACGGAATCACATAAATTCAACTCACGTACAGGAAACGTGACTTCTTTGGGTTTTCCCTTCACCCAATTGTGTGCTCAAATCAGGAACAGTAAGAGTAACACATGCGTGATCCATGACAATAGAAAATGTCCACGGTTCCTTTACTCAATTTTTTTCAATCGGTCCAGAGCCAGACGCTCAACTGGAATACTGAACTGAATATTATAGGTACCTTAAATTACCTTTCCTATGTTGGAGATGGTTTTGATTTTTGGTTTGCGCAGCTAGAGGCTTGTTGGTTTTATGGGGTGAAACTGAAAATGAAACGGAAAGTGCCTTCTAAGGCATTGATATGTCGGGCGGGTACCGTTTCCCACCCTTGATGCGGAATATCATGATTTGATGGGTGTTTTTTGTTTTTGTTTTTGAGGAGTCTTGGGAAGGCGTGGACTGCTTTGAGTAATTTGTGCGGTTCGCCTGCAGAAATGTTACGCTTGCGCATTTTAGTTTTGAAAACGTTGTTGTTTTTTTTTTAATTTTTGAAGAGAATGTTTTTTGAAAAGTACAAGTTTACGGGTGTAATGAAGAATTGGTACATATACATAGTTTACGTTGTTATTCGAAACGGGTTTTTCGTATTGAATGGAAGGTAATCATAACATGTTTTGAGTAGTGATTGGATTCCGTTTTAATTCCAAATAGTTTTGATAAGCCAATTTAAAAACATAAACAAAAATGTGCTTAATCTTCCTTATTTAAATAATATGTAAAACCCTTCTGTACTTTATAGATATTCCATACATTTGTACGTTTATAGGTTTAAATATATTTCAAAGAAGTATTAAACAATTTTTGACATCAATTAAAAACGGCGCTCTGCTTAGGGAATACGAAGAGAACCGTTTTATAGTCAGCGAAAATGAGGATTAGAATTTCTGCTTCCTGTTTTACCTCGAGATTTATATTCGACCTATTTACGAAACTGGAAAATTTATTTACAAAAACACAAATGAGTCTCTTGAAAGTTGAACAGCATATTTCGAATTTTCTGGAAAAAAAATGCCTGGAAATCAGACGTAAAATATCCGGAAAAAAATAAAATTTACAACTTGTATACCGTACTTGATTACGCTGGTTGAAAAATAACTTAATAAATATTTTTGTTAATGATTAAGATGTCCTGAATTAGAATCTCGCCTTTAATTTTGTTCTATTACCAGCTTTTTAAAACCATTCTTAAAATGCTTAAGACAACCAAAAACCGTTTTTTAAGGCTGAGTTAAAACACAATATAACCTAAATAAATTGGGTGGCGAAATAGTCCGTTGAGAATTAGGGCCCAGTGATTTACAACTCTAGAAACCATTCCTGTGTGCGAGTACTGTTGTTCGAATCCGAACGGATAATTTGAGAAAGCACTTTTCACGACAAGATACAACACAACATATCCCTTAAAAATACATTGTTTACTATGATTTTGGAAAGAACAAATCTCTATCTTCTAGATAACTTTTAAATCATTTTAGCGTCTCACTTTGTTTTTCGTAATTTCTTACTAGTTTTGAGATGACCTACATATATGGGTCTTCATTTGAATCTTTTTGAAGTTTTGAAAAACCTTGAATGTAATTCCTTTATGTTTTTGAATGATTGGTTTTAGAGTTAATTTTTAGTGCTGACTTCGCATTCAAACTCTGATTTTAGCTACAGAAGCTCAAACTCAGAAAAATCCGTTTCAATATTATTTTTATATTATTTTTAATATATTCTAAAAATTTGATGTTATAACCTTAAGTTTTTAATAAGATTAAACAAAACTTTCATAGCGTTTCCTGTTTTTCTGTTAAGATCCGATTTAACATAAATTCTTACGTATTATTTCAAGGTCAATGCAAAACAGGTGAAGAGTAATAACTAAAGACGATTTTTAAAAAGCAAGGAATTGTAGATTTTAAAAATCATTACGTGTTTTATTGGAAAAAACGACTTGATAAATTAATACAGCCACAAAAAGCCTAATAATGAAAAAACAAAGAATTACGATTAAAATTGGTTTTATTGTTTTTTCAAAATATTCTCCATAAAAAGCAGTACACTTTCGCATGCGTTTGAACCAATTTTCGTAGCACTTTTTCCACTCCGATTGAGGTACCTCCAAAACATAGTTTTTGAATGCATCAACTTCTTCTTCAGGGGCCTAAAAACGTTGTCTGAACATTTTTTTTAATGTGCGGAAATAAAAATAAGGCATTAGTTGCCAAATCAGGAATGTACGGAGGATGACCCATTGATTCGATGTTTTGGCTGGTCGAAATTCCTTTGTTTGAGCCGTTGCTCTAACGCTACTGTGATCGCCCCGTGATTGGTAATACTGAAGAGATAGGCAACAATTTGCTTCGATGTGCCTCTTTCGCGGACAAATTTTGTTTAATTTGACTCATCTTGGAAGACCCATACATTCGATTGCTGTTTTGTTTCTGGCTCATACGCATGATTCGTCAATTGTATAGATATTATACAAAGCCTTTGAAGCACCTGGACCGTATTTTTCACCATTTCCTTGCACCACTCGACACGATCCTTCTTTTGAGCGTTTGTCAGATTATGCGGGATCCAACGCGAACAATCCTTCTTTACGGCCAAATGTTCATGTAATATCTTATTGATGCTACTCATACTAAAGCCCAAATATGCCCCTATCTCACAATATGTAACATGCCGATCTTGCTTTATCAGTTTATGCACAGCATCGACATTTTGTGGCACAACAACCGATTTTGAACGACCTTCACGGAATTCGTCCTGGAGCTAACGACGCCCGACCATGATTAAATTCGTTATACCAGTTTTTTACAGTGCTATATTATGGTGCTTTATCGCTGCAGAAAGAATAAAGTTCATCGCTGCGCTCTTGTCTTGATAATCCACGTCGAAAGTTATGAAAAATAATCGCACGAAAATGTTCACGAGTTAATTCCATTTTTTGCCCTCGATGAATTTTGCAAGTTATTGTAAACAACACAAATCGCACACAAATGAAACATGTTCTGTAGAAGGTTATGGTTAAAAATGTCAAATTTTCCGTTGAAAGTGGCATCACTTACTGTTGCCTAGGCTAGAAATATAAGTGGCAACCCTAATAAGTTTTTGTTTTTTAATTATAAAAGGCTGTATCTCAAAAACCTGACGTTATACATTGATTTTGAAGTTGGATAGAACTAAAACACTGAAAACACTTAGAAAAAGAATAATATTGATTTCCACCTTCATAACCTTGTTGACCGGTCTAAATGATGAAATCGAATCAAGTCCTAACAGAGATATTGAATTGAATTATCTTCGATTACCTTACTCATGTCACTATTCGATTTTATGCGTTGCACGTAAAGCAACATGACCGCTGCAAATTATGAATAAGTCATAAGTTAGAGTGTTTTGAATTTCTTATGAAACTTATTTTTTTCTTGATTTTTTATGACTTATGAAACTATTCTATGCTTGTGAAAAATTAAATATAAAACAACTCTTTACATTATTTGCACTATTTTTTAATTTAGTCCTTAAAATATAAGGTTTTTAAGTTTTTAGAATAAAAACACTTAGCATTAAATGATGGACTAGTACTGTAAAGTATTTTCTTGTCTTTCCACTTCGGAAAACAATTGACATTAATGGCAGTACTTTAAAACAAATATGGTTATTAAACGGATTTGATTTTTGTTCAAATATTGTAGTATTTTAAATATTCTATATTTTTATCTATATTTTTAAACCGTTTCTGAAACATTTTTTTGAAAAATTTGGAAAAATTATAAATATACAGATTGTTGAATTGAAATTTTGTCGAAAACGGAGATATTTTTTTTATTTAAGGTACAGATCAATGAATAGCATTGCTTTGATCGTTTTTCTGAAAATTTTTCAACACGATTTTCGCATAACTGATGCGATTTGCAATAATGTTTCTTAACAAAATGCGGCTGGGTTAGACAATTTTTTGTTGACACCTAAAACCTTATTTAATAATTAACTTTAACTACATCTTTTGCATAGGAAGTTCCATACTCTCAAATATTTTTGACAAATATAGCATTCGTCAAACATGTTCTCAAAAAATACTTCTGATTTACATACGTGTTGACCGAAACGATCTTACTCGAAGCGGAACATCATTTAGCCTAATTCCAATTGAAAATACCCGGGAATTTTGTCCGTTTCTTCTCTTTTTCCAAAAATAAGAGGAATACGGGTAAGAACACTTTTAGAATGCCAAAAATTTGGAATATTTAGATTCATTCGGCGCTAATTGTTAATTGACTTATTTATTGGAGAAAATGGCTTACAAGGTAGGACATGATTCTTATAAATTGTTGCAAGCCTTTACATTAATTTCAGAATTTGAATAAAAATTATATACCTAAGACTTCTATTTACATATTTATATAAAGAAAATGAAACTTAACATCAATTATTTGAAAAATTGTTGAAAATTAAAAAATTAAACTGCTTATGCTTCTTATTTTTCTCATAGCGATGGACAGAGAGTTCTAAAGGCGTACAATATGAATACAAAATTGACGCTCAGCATTTAGAAAATTGTATCGGGGTAATAAGCAAAAGACCTTGTTGAATGAGGAAAATTTAGCTTACATTATAGATATGCAGGTTGTTGTGTTAAGATGATTTCATGAAGATAACCCAGAGAGCGAAAGTTTATTAAGCAGTCTAGGCTACAAAAAGAAATCCGTACCGCAAAAATGGATATGTGATCATAACGACGTAGATTATAAATAAGGAAACATTCAATTTGCTGCTAGTCACACAGTCTAGTTTACAAAAGATTTCACACCCATACAGCACGATTGGTAGTTTAAGGGTCTTAGCAAGTAGCAGTTTAGTTTTGATCGGGATGAAATTTCGAGTGACTTGGCGGAGGCCTCCATAGACTTTACCAATGGCACTATTATATGGTCATTTCAAGTGAGAGTGCGATTGAATACTACTCCTAGGTTTCTAGCAGTGCTAACATATTCAATGGTTTCGTCGTCAAATTTCAACCCGATAGATCAAAATGTTTCCAATAGATGGGGAGGGATGTTGATTTGATAGGGTTAAGGCGGAGATCGTTCTTTTCTGACCACTGTGAAATGCTGAGCAGATCCTCGTTCATTAAAGCTACCGCATCATTTTTAGCCCCAAAAAGTCGACTCATCAGGAGCTGCACATCATCAGCATAAAGATGAATTAAACAATGTTTATCAAATTGTGGTAACTCATTTATGTAAAGTGAAAAGAGGAATGGTCCAAAGATAAATCCCTGTGGAACTCTATTCAAAACATTGAGAAATGTGGACGAGTATCCATTGGCCACAACGCATTGTTGCCTTCCGCTGAGATACGAAAGAACAAGCTTACAGGCCTCTAAAGAAAACCCAAAGTTATTTCGCAGCTTTCTACAAAGAATTCAGTGGTTAACAGTATCAAAAGCCTTTGAATAATCTAACAGTGTTAGCAATGTAACATGATCACTGTCCATTGTCATTTTTATCTCATCAGTTACAAAAAGTAAGGCGGATTTGTAGCTGCGCTTAGGTCGAAAGCCAGACTGAAAGGTACTTAACAGGTTGTTGATTGTAAGATATTATTAGATCTACCCCAGAATAGTTTTTTCAAACATCTTCGAGAGAAACGGAAGAATGGCAATTGGCTGAAATTCTGTAGCAGTCCCTGTTTGCTTTTTGGGTATGGGGATAATCTTAGCCTTCTTCCATTCTAAAGGAAACTCTGAAGTAGTCAATATGCTGTTAAATATGTAGGTTATATAGCGCAGTATATATGGAAGCAGTAGTCTCAAGAACTTAGGGTCCATTTGGTCAGTAGCATTAGATTTTATCGATATTATTGCTCTACAATGTCTTCCTCTTCTATTGCATTACTCAGAGAGCTGTTGATAGTAGTTGGTTCCTCCTCAGTAAGGGATGAAACGGGTGAAGCACACAGGTTTCTCAATAGTTTTTGTCAGGGGTTAAGGAAACAAATATATTTTCATAATAAAGTCTTTTTGCCGTTCTGACCATTACGACAACTTGATTACGCAATCTGCAATACAATTTCTGGAAGTACTCCAGTTTGTAACGTCTCCATTGACTATAGGTGGCATCTCATCGTGACATCAGAGCAGAGATGTCGCTATTCAGCCAAGGTGAAGCCGTATGCCTAACGAGAAGGGTTTTAATAAAGGAACATGCCTCTCAAAAAGCTGATCGACGTTTTGCCGTAAAAACCTGACTTGATTATTTAAATTTTGCATACAATACAGTGAGTTCCATTCTACGCAGTCAAAATCACGCACTAAGTTAGATGGGTTTAAGTTTTTGAAGTCTCGGTATAGACAAAATTGTTGAAAAACTAAATCAAAAAAGTAAATCGTGCTTGGAAAACCCAGGTGCTAAAAGCTGATTGTAAAGCATAATATAAGGAAAAATATTCTCTCGAGGAAAAATATTTGCCGAGAAATATTTAGAATTGAGGTACGAGTAAATAAAATTTAAAAAGATGAAGAAACAGCCTTAACTTTTTTTTCTAGTCCTCAAACTAAACTCTATTAGCTAAGCCAGATTCACGTGTTCGGTCCAGCATACTTTGACATATGAGTATATGCACATATGTACATATATATGTATGTACATTGTACATATATTAAGCTTTGTGCTCGCTTTGAATCGTAAAAATGGTAATCTCGAGTTCAACGTCCGAAAGGATCTATTTTCTACTTTATCGTACTTTGACAGATGACAGCCGTATTGTCATTGACAATGACAAAATGTTTGTTTTATTTCAGAATCTGTGTACAGCAGCAGTGTCTTCCCTTCTGTTGTTTAAGGTATAAGCAAATAAAATAAATTCAACAAAAAAATGTAAGTAAAGTTTCTTCTTAACGCCCTTGCTACAATACGTTTTAAAAATTCTTTGGCCGCGTTTAATGAAACATAAAATATCGTAAAGTCGATAAGAAGCCTGTCAAAATACCAACCGACCTAATGCGTGGTTGTGGTTTAGCCAAATATCAAAAAATACGTCTGAATCATTGCTTTGCCTATAGAATTAGGCTTGTTTCACACTACACGGTTGTGACCGTACGGCAAAAAACCGGACGGTATAAACCGGATCAATGGCTAATTTTCAACCGTACGGCAAAACACGATATATTCAGTAAGTAAGTACAAGTAATCGTGTCTTGAAGTGGCTGATCGAACTCTGCCGCACGAATGAAATCGTATAAGCTTATCGCACCGTCCGGCTGCTTTTTACTGTAGTGGCAGTAGACGGTTGCTCTACGGCGCGGCGCCGGCATTTTGCCGGCGTATATGCTCTTCTTCGCGCCTCCAACAAAGTGTCACCGTAAGGTTTTTTGTCGTACGGTCAAAACCGTGGAGTGTTAAACGAGCCTTAATTTTAATATGTTCTTACGGTGAGTATAGTATACTTGACTGACTTGACATGCATTCACTTCATGTTGTCGAAACAGCAAAACATGATAAAGATAATATTTTGATTTCCTTCCGTAATGAAGCGTTCATGTTTTCGAACTAGAGTGAATCAAAGCTCCTTATCGAAAGAATTTTCTTTTGATTATTCGACAAATGTGACACGGTAATGAAATAGAAACTAATTTTTTTAAAAACCCAGTAAAATATTCAAAACGATGCTTACGTCATTAATTTCTTTTCGACAATGAAGTCCTGGAAAGCACTCTTCATTTCTGACATTTTACTTATTTGTTTAATGTGAAACAAACGTTCCTATTGACAAGTCAATATTGTTTGACAACAATACTATATGGATCGTATAATACCTCATTCAAAATACTCTATGTCAAAATACTATATTTTAAATGTCTAATGTTTTAAAAAATCGTTTGTGTCAAAATATTATAAATTCAAAAATTGAGCAGAATTTTGTGTGTACTACTTTCTTTCCTTCCATACTTTCATTTTCTTACCATTTAAGTACACAAAATATGTAAAATTTAAACTAATTTAAAATATAACAAAATTAAAAATATGTTTTAAACAATACATAAATTCTCACCTGAACTCTCGATTCGGGTAAAGCAATCTTCAGTGCCATTTCCTCTCGCATAAATATATCCGGATATCTTGTCTTATTGAACAACATCTCCAGCAAATCTAGTTGTGGCCGGGTAAAGGTGGTCCTTTCCCGCCTCGGTTTTCGTGCATTATCTGCAAACCCCCACCCATCAAAACATATATTTTTAATCTGATTTAAAAAGTACTTTTGGTTCAAAAATGTACATAAATGAAAAACAATATAAATGGAACACAACAAATACGAACTTTTTTTGAGTACCGTCTACCTAATCTACCTTCAATAAACCTTTTGACTGTGACAAAACGCCTAAGCTAAACAACGACACGGACGAGGTGTCAAATGCCTCAAGCACCAAGGGTCATTGATTTCAAGAACTTCTGGAATTTTGTCAAGAAGCAACCATGACTAGAACTAACAAATTTAAGTACATTCCGATAAAATTCGCGTCAGGTTGTTTATGGTTTGTTGCCTAATAAAAACTACGGCACGTGCAGCTCATCCAAGTCTAAGGGTTGGCAAATCCATCGTAACCGTGATGATGATGATTAAAGAGCATTCTCGACACTCGTATCCCATCTCAAGCCCATCAAGTTAAAGTAGAGGTCGTTAACGTCTTTATGGTGTTAACCGGAATCCATTTCAATTCCGTACAACAATAATAATTATCATTGTTATTCCTATTATTCTTATTTGCAGTGTGCAGGCGGGCGGACGCACCACACGGTTCGGTTGCTTAAATTCATATATTTATAGGCTAAAGCCATAGGCAGACAAGTGAACAGACAACAAGGATCAAGGACTAAGGAGCAGAGCACACACGGCGGTACGTACGTACCTGCCTGTTACTTGGCCAAACGGAGCGAATAATGCGTAGGCAAATAAGGAAGCGCAATTGCGTAAAGCCACTACACTGAGAGTCAAACTCTTAAGAGCTAATCGTGGGCAAATATCCTGGAGGCTTGTGAAGCCGTTGCAGACGCCAGACGTCAGCCGCCACCACCGCTGTTGCTGCTTCGGTTGGGTTCCTGAAATCTTCTCTCGCTTTGGAATGATAGTGTTCGGTTTTTGGGGTGGCCCGGTTTGTTTGTTTTTCAATTAAGCAATTTATACCTACTCCGGCCTCAATATTCGACGATACATTTTTACCCTAGGAATGTGTTGCAGGATTTCTCACAGGATATTCTCGGGAAAACGCGCTTGGCTTGGCTTGATGACTTGACACATAGTATAAAAATGATGTGTTGAAAAGTAAACAAAAAACCTTTAGAGCGATAAACATGTACCTAGACTCAGTACTCATATGATGTAGTTTTTTGAAAACACATCCCTTACGTCAAAAATTTAGGTTTGTCATTTTTCCCTATACAACAACAACGGTACATTGCTATATCTGACATTATAGTGACAGTCGACAGTATACAGTGAATAAAGAGTAAAATTATATATATTTTAAAAGCGAGCGATAAAAGGACTAAAAAGAAAGGGGTGCGTACTTACTGCACATACTTGTTGTGGGATAACCCATGCTGTGCAATGAATCCACTGTCATAAGGTAGGGTGCTGGCTTAAGATATGGCATTGCTGCCGTGAGTCCTCCGACACCTGGTCCTGGTCCAAGTCCAGATCCACCGCACGGGGTTGGATTTATTCCAACTGCTGATGAATTTGTCGGGTTTGTCGTTGCAAATGGTGAAAATCTCAAATCTGCATCAGGGTGACATCTGCTGAAATTATAAAAACATATACACCACACATAAAATATACATATATTACCCTATGTACTCTACACAGAGGTAAGGGATGTTTTATGGAACTACATAAATATATATGTACATAGTTTCATATATTTATGTATGTGCAACCTAAGCTGCAAGTATACAATTTAATATTGTTAATATAATGCGTGTCGGGTTAAACAAATAAATATCGTGCTTGTTGAAAGGGAGTTATATAATAACTTTTGACTTTTGGATTGTATTTTAGGTGGCTAAGCTTTGATATGATAGTGATACCTTACAGGATTGTTGATATAATATTTTATTTAAAATTAATGAGGCTTACGGGGTTCTTTAGATTACTTTTTTAATCTTAAAAAACGAGATTACTGTTTTTTTAATTTTTGTTTATGTAAAAAAGAAAAATTTGTACATATTGAGTCACAAATCTCATGATCTTCATGTTTGGAAGGCAAAAGAGGTCTTGTTTATAGAATCTTGGTTATCCGTGGAATGAAGTATTAAGTGATTCGAATACCTTTTAAACTTAACGTTTCCTGTTAAAATCTACATTCCAAGTTAGACTTCGAATAAGAATCACAATAAGATTACTGCGAAAGTCAATATAAGCTATGGTTTGGTCGTTTACATGCAGAGGGATTAGTACTGTTTTGACTTGAAAGGATTTGGGTGGAAATTGATTTGCAAATCCTCATTCAAGAGATGGACTTCTGATAAGAATTTGCAAGTACCATCGTCAGCATAAAAATGGATAAAACAGTTTCTAACTATTTATGTCTTCTGTGGTTAATTATTAATTGAAATAGAAAAAAAATAGTTGCCAAAGTATTGATCCTTGTGGGACCCCGTGAAGAACATTAGCGAAATTAGAAGATCTTCTATTTGCTACAATATGTTGACGTCTGCTATGTTAATATGAGGGGCCAGTTTTTACGACACGGTTGTAAATCCAAAACTTTGTTGGAATCCGATGAATTCATGGATAATTAAGTCAAGTTCAAAAAAATTGGAATTGATCAAAATTATAGCCTCCACTATATTTGCTTTTGATAATCTGTGGAAACTAAAAACTAGGGCTTAGAATGAGATTTTGTAACTGAAAACGTGAGATGATGAGCTTATTAAATATAGCTTTTCCCAAAAATAATAAATTCAAAATAAAAATATAAAAGATGCCTTTGATTCAATTTCTGATGTCTCCTTTTATAAATTAAGCTTAGTTTTTAATGACATTCTAAGCGCGAATACAATGTAAAATGTAGGTAATACCTTATGTGATAAAACTAGGTTCAGACTTTCAACATAAGGAACTTTATTTGCAACTGCGTTCTTTAAACGTACATTTTGACCAAGGCAGCTTGGTAGTTTTTCAAATGTCAAACATTTTGAACCTTAATTTTTTCCTGAAATTTTACCTATAGATGATCGTGCAAAAACTACCAAAAACACAATTCTCGATAAAGCACTGCTCAGTCAAGCTACAATTATAAATCGAATTGTATTTTGTATTTTAAAGATATATTAGTTATTTATTTTCCAATTATGATTAGCTGTACTTTCGATATGTGTATGTAGGTGGAATTGACTTGACAGTTTGGGAGATTTTACTTGACTAACTTTCCAATACATTATCCAATAAAGTTGTCTTTATTGGAATGCAATTTTTATGTCGTCTGAATCTGGCCTCGGTGACTCGGTTTGTCATTTATTCTTTTTATCTCCGTCTTATTCATTAAAAAATTAGTTTATGCTGCCAAACTCAATATTGTGTTTTATTTTTCAATTCAGTTTGTTCAGAGTTTTAAAGTTGTTTTACTTTTTTCATTCAGAGGAAATTTTCCGGTGAGTTTTCAGAGATGATCAACAAGATCGGAAAACTCAGAGTTGTGATTAAAACGCTGAATACACCAGATTTAAAGCATACAAGATGAGGAAAATGAATGGCAGTTCGCAAACCATTTGAAATAAGCGAAGAAAGCCGTATTGTTGATAGTATATAATCAAATGTGATAGGTGTTTTTTTTCTATGACATGTAAGACTCTGACATTTGACAACATTCAGAAACAACTTGTTAGATTCACACCATTCAGCCAGTTTGTAGAGGATTTTATGAGCCGGAAAATCTTGACATCATCAGCATACATAAGATACTTCGAATATTTAAAGTTTACCGGAATGTCATTTATAAAAAGGATAAATAACAAGGGGCCAATATGACTTCCTTGCGGAACACCTGCAGTTACATCAATACCTTTGGATTTAAACTTTCCCAATTTTAAAAATTAACCCATTTTTTTAAATAGGAAGAAATCCATTTTATGAAATTAGAATGGAAACCAAGTTTTGAAAGCTTGAAAATTAGTATACTATGATTAACTTTATCAAAAGCTTTTGCAAAATCCGTAAAGATAATATCAGTCTGTAAACCATATTCGAACCCGCAAAGTGCAGAATCGCATAGCAACGAAAAGTTCGTAGCAGTAGATCTTCCAGAAACAAAACCATGTTGGTATTCAGATATTAAATTCTTAACAAAAAAATTTACTTTTTACAGACAAGCATTTCGAAAATTCTTGGGATCACTGATAATTTGCAGATAGGCCTGTAATTGGTCACATTTTGCTTCGAGCCACACATTCAACGATCGAAAAGTTAGGAAGTATTGGAAAATAAAACGTTGGTTTATTTTAATTAACTTATATAGAAAATGTTTTAAAATCTTATTTTGTACTACAAAAAGTGTAAAATTAGGAATCAGTTCAAATAATAACCTTTAATTTGTTAAGGTCATTAAATTGGACCGATGTTGAATGTAAACCACGCTTAAACGTCAAGTATTTTTTCTGCATTTCATGTGATATTTCTGAATTCCAGACAAACTCAATTTGAACCATAGAAAGATTAATAATAAATCTACGCATTATAGTTATTTAAGTTTATGATAAAAATGGCTGTTAAAATCGTAAAATGTGTACAATCGGAAAAATCGTGCACAACGTCTATAGGAGATGTGAAACAACTAACAAGGTACAATTGACTCAAGAACTAAAGCCTTTTGGCCATTTCAAGCGTCGTCAATAGTCAGAATGGTGCCAAGAAATGGCAACAGTAGATGATATATTTTCTAACAAAATCGTCTTCAGCGATGAGGCAAATTTTCACCTCAGTGGATTTTTCAATAAGCAGAATTGCGACATTTGGGCGAATGATAATCCAAGAGTGATGGTCATAAGAGTGACTTTTTGGTGCGGTTTATGGGCCGGGGGCATCCGTGTTTCTTCCAAAATGAGACGAAGATGATAACTAACTTTTAATGGCCCGAATCGAAAGTTACGGATGTAAACGATACGTAATTTAACACCGTTGGTCTTCTTAATTATGGGTTATTTAAAAGAAAAGGTGTACATCGTTAAACAAGCAACTACTCAAGACCAAGAGTTAAAGGATGAGACAGTTCGGCACATTAACGGCATAAAAGCTCAATTATTCATCAGCGTCAATGAATATTTGGTGGACCATCGGATAGAGGTGACAGTGGCTATTTGGCTGATATTTTAGTCCAGACATAATTGAACTATACCAATATTATTATACAGAAAAGAAATGACACTTATTTCCTAAACCATTTGTGTTTTATTCAAACCTCAACATCGGCCTTAAAATTTAACCACTCTTTAGTTCTGATTGGTTTATTAAATTTTTCGCCGCCGGAAAATCACCAACATGACTGACTGATAAACCGGATTCACTTATTTTTTTTTTGATAAATCTCCAAAAATATTCTTTTATTGTTTGATGCAAATCAATTGATTGTGCGCTCGAAAAATATCGTTAATTTTATTTTGATTTTGATATTTTTTCAATACAACTATTATTTAAATTGCAATAAATTTTCTCAAAAATAAACAATCTTAGGAGTTTTGATAACAGCAATATTTATAAGCAAAATTCTTACTTTCATTTCGAAACATTTTAAAATTAAAAATAAAATTATGTTCTATTTGTTGAATATAAAACCTTTTAGTTTTTTGTTGAAACATTTTCCATATCTAAAAATTCAAAACAAATTTCTGTAAGATTTTTAACAAAACATCTCGCTCCCATTGTTAAAGTCCAATGTAATATGCACTACGCATAGAATAGAATTGATAATACTAACGACCAAACCGACACGACAGAACGAACCGAACCCAAAGCCAGATTAATTTGCCAGATCTTTTCGGAGAGCTCTTTGAAAATATGTGATGTACATATTTCGAAAATAAAGGTAACTCACTCACTCACATATATGCCGAGAACCTTCCAAAATATGAATGCATATAGAGTTAGGCGAGGATGCAGGAACAATAGGTTTGTGATGTGCAGTGTTCCTATTCCTACATAATGCCAAGCCGGACCGAGAATTGAAAAACGTGCGTGTTCAAAATAGCAGAATGTTTTACACATTCGTGCACTACTAGGCAATGTTCCTTAGTTCTTCGTTCTCGTATTCGGAGCATATAGAACAAAAAGCATATTCCAGCTTTAGAACGGGTATACGAGTATACTGATGGTGGCAATTCAGCTATCAACAATGAAGGATCTCTCGAAAGTGGCCAGATATCCTTCATTTGTTCGAAACATGCCCAGCCACACTCGATTCCTATTGATTTTCCATACAGAGAATGACGAGCGTGAGGGAACACCATCATAGATGAATGACAACAACTGACACGCCATCGCCATTCCATTCCAAAACCGAAAGAAGAACCTCCTGATTCCAATCCAAATCAAAATCTGGTCGAACAACCAACGTCGATGACGGAGTGACGATTCACTATGACGAACACAACGGTAGGAGCAGCAAATATCCATTGTGTTTTGAAAATAATATGGTCAGAGATATACGAATGTGGATTCAATTGGCAAATTGCTATTGTTTTCGGATTTGGAAATCTCATTTCTCCTTTTTGCTATGTTTTTCAAAAACACGAAGAATACAGACTGTATAGGCTTTAGGTAGGTTCACCCTTGCATCCGAATTCGAATAGGTATCTTATATTATCCTTAAAGGTTTTTTTCATTTTTTGAAAGACACAAATATGGGTTCATTTGATTTCAGACAAATTCTGTGATTTGAGGCTGTCAAACACTCACTGAGGCAATAAACACTCATTGTTCGGAGTTTCTGGGATTGCAATTTGAAAAGTGTTTTCAAAACATTGTACTTTGCAAATTGATAATTGAGAATTTTGTTTTTGTTGGCGGGCAACAAAAAGAAAAAAGGAAAAAGGTGATGATGGGTATATTTACCGTGAATTGATGTACAAAGTAATTTTGCCGGTTTGTATATTTGCAATTATTAGAATGGAAATTGTTTTTTGATGCGTAGACCTTTCAACAACTTTCAAAATAGGTTAAGGTATACTTTGTTTATGTAAGATATAATATGAAGGATGTAAAAATGATCTTTTTTTTTATTTACAAAAGGTTCATCAATAGGCATCTTTTGACCGCAAAGTTCAAGAAGTTAAGAATTGTTCAATCACATGAGAAATGTTTTTGTTCTGTCAACATTGATACATTTCCTTGGATTTTATACATTTTTTCTCCTTCCCAAAAGAAAATCAGCGATTTAATTAGACTAGGTTATCGACGTAAGCAATAAAAACATCAAATTACTATTTGAGTCCTCTTCAAAAAAAATACAACTACTGAGTGCCAGATTTCATTTCGAATAGCGATGAAGTTTTGCAGTACATTTATGACCTTTCCTGGAGTAAAGAAAATTACAAATTGAAACAAAAATATCCGTTGTTTTTTTGTTATGGGCTGAGAACTTTAAATAATAATACAAGACAGAAATATTCTTGGAATTAAATTTATATTATTTTAACCTAGTACATAATTTTATGGCATTTGTTTTTGAAATATGATTTCCAGTGTGATATATACGTGAAAATAAATGAAACTTTAAAATGTGTGTAGTTGGAAACCATTTGTTTTGGTGGGGAATCTAAAATGTTTAATATCGTAGAAATCGAAAACTTTGTAATCGACAAAAAAACAGTTGACAAACGTAAAGTATATTCTATTAAAGACGACCAATTGAGTTCTAGAATTAGAACTCAAATCGGTATTAACTAATTTTGTTGGAATCGAGTATTTGTTAGGACTTCTTCATTATATGCTTTTCACAATAAACCAAAAACACGTTTTTCGCGAAATTATCGGTTTTGGAAGAAAACCTACACCGAAAACTCAAGTTTTCCACACACAAGTTTTATATAAAACCTCTCTAAAACTAGTTGCAAATCAAAGTTGAAATAAACAAACAAACCTTTCGAAAAATTCAGTGCTCATATTAATGTAAGCAGGCTAAGTCGCTGCGAGCTAGGAAAATTTGCACCAAAACATTCCACAATGTGGGAATCGTTGTTCCAGTGAATAAACCACAACAGTGGGCTATCTCCCGTAGTACCCGTGGCATGATGGTTTGTGCGTTGGACTGTCATGCAAGGGGTCTTGGGTTCAATCCCTGCCTGTGCCACCATAATTTAAAAAAATTAGTTTTCGCGGGTACTGCCTCTTGCGAGGAATTGACAAATCCTTCAAGAGTAATTCTTGTCATGAAAAAGTGCTTTCTCAAACTAGCCGTTCGGATTCGGCATAAAATTGTAGTTCCCCTCTATTCCTGACAACATTACTCGCACACAGGAATGGTTGAGAGTTGTAAGTCACTAGGCCCTGGTTCACAACGGACTGTTGCGCCACCCCATTTGATTTTTTGAGTGGGCTATCTCCCCTTCATGGGAAGCGATGCCAACACCAAGAAGATCCTCAGTGCTTTGGATAAGCCAGGCGAGTCCTCATAGGAAGAAACCAAAGAGACAGTCATGAAAAATTGCAGCCCATCATTACAGCTTTAGTGATCGCTCTGGATGAGTGTGATTTTGGTACGAATCTGGAACTAGGAATTGACTTTTTCTGTTCCGGCCATAAGGACCTACACGAAATCGTTCAGAACAGGTTGAAGTGAACAAAGAGGATGGCTGCAGCCAATGAGCTTGTAGTTCTTGTTGGTTCATGTCGTGAGCCCATTCCACCCGTCCACAGAACTTCAGTTAAAACTCGACGAGCTTGTGTTACAGCCTTGTCTGCGCTGATATGCTGCTCAATAACAGCATATGAAAGAATTATAGACTTACGGCAAAGAAAAATTCTTAGGAAAATGTTTGCACTTCAAGAATTTTTTCAAAAATTGAATCTTGAGAGAATCCATACCGTATAGAACATCTGCCCTTTGTGAAAGGAAGTACTTGGATATTTTCATTTTATCCGCATCCGATGGTGATATACTGGGTGGTTGTTAAACCACTCAATGACGGGATCAGATTCGTTCTTTTGGAGTTCGTATAAATATTTGTCTTACTGAAAATCAAATTGGCTTTCTAAAGGCTAAAGTATGTATCTTGCATTTCCAGATCCTATAGTTCATTGTAGAGTATATCGAAAGTTCTGCGCCTCGTTTTGAAATGTTGTTTGAAATACTCATCATCATTTACTAACATTTCACAAATAATTTTCGTAAACTTTTTGCCGAAAACCCGGTTTTGGGTTTGGTGTGAAAAGGCTATAAGATAGATATTTTTTTAAAGATACTACTTCAGCATTATAACCTTGCTAGATTGTGACGGCATAAGTCGTAGAAAGATAATATAGTAGATAATAGATGTCTTATTTTGATATTTTTTTTATTACTACAAATATCAAATCAATATAAAAATAATATTTGAAATAACAATTGGGTGTCAAAATCAAAATTAGACCAGTTTTAAGGGTATTACTTCCGAAGATTGGGTTGTGAAATTAGATCGGGTATTAGTGATGTTAAGAATTGGAGGAGTATTAGTTTTTTGTTAGAACAGTCGATCAGGTGTTGTGCCTGGCTTGGGTTCTAGGACCTCTTAGGCCAAAAGTGAAGAAATTGGGCGCTAAACACCCGCTGTTAATTTTATTATAATTAAGTTTATTATTGTCCTTACATATATGAAATTGTGAGCTTTCAAGTAAAGTAAAAAATTAAACGTCAGATTTTATTCCAAAAAACATTTCGTAAGATGCTGATGCGATGATGTTTATGCTATTATGAATGAGGTCTTCATGACATACTATAAATACTTTTGAAGTAATTTATAATAAAATAATTGAAATCAAACCATAACTATAGCGTTTGATTTAAAAGAGGAATATTAACAGAACACATTTAAGAAGAAGCAAATCAAGAAATTTTAGATTTTAGACTGTCTTTCTACTAACGTCTGTATGAGTCTATGTTTCTAAAAACCTCAAACTGTTTGAATGAAGATAAAATGAATCGAATTGTATTATAAGCATTTTTTCTCAAAAATTAGTAACTTTAATTCTGGTGAAAACTATTTTTATTAAAAACAAAGTCCAAATGTTTATTTTTGAATCTGGCCCGTAAAAAGCTATATCATGAATAATATAAAAATAATCCTTAAAAGCCTTATTTCACTTTGCCAAAGTGCAATATGACCAATTGCTCAAGTTGACTATAAAAGGGTATTATTTTATTTTATTTTGGATATAAACAATGAACAAATAACGAAATACCCTCAAAATTCAAAAGAGCTGCGATTTTATTTTCTTAATGCCTTAAAACATCAACATTTTTTTCAATTTTTTCAAAATACCTTTTCGGTAAAAAATCAATTTCAATTCCGTTTCAATCAAAAATCGGACAACCTTATTAGTGACAAAATTAAAAAACATCAACTTCATTCAGGGGTTCAAAACTCCCTTTTATCACAGCATTGTTATTTTCCTCTATAGAAAGACAACCAGAATTTCATTAGCCTTTAAAAATGTGTGTCCTTGGATACCAAACATCAGACAAAGATTAACTTAACATAAAAATACCACTTCATTTAAAAGAAAGCCCTCTCCTCAATTGGTCACATTCATCTCATTACAAATATTATTTTAGGTTATGAATACAATTTACTATAGCCATCAGACAAAAATAAGCATATGGCTCGTATATATTTTTCAAAATTTGTAAAATTGAAAAGAACAAAAAGTCAAAAGTTGCTATGCAACAACCGACAACCGGCGGCACACGTCGTCGTCGGTGATGGCAATGACGATGATGATAGCACCCCCTTTATTTTATTAATGAACCACAGGCATGTTTTATAGATATTTCGAGTTAGGAGATTTTAGATTCAGCATTTAATCTTTTTCATCATCGTTATTATTATAAAATAAAGTATCTACCTTTATATCTAAATGTAGATTTTTATTTTTTTTTTCTTTTGTTGGAGAGGCTAATCATTTGAAGAGTTAACGGGTGAAACAACGCACACAGAAGGCATACGCAGCATTGCTGATTAAATGATACTTTTGCAACCCCAGATTTAAGAAGGTATTATTGGCATATGCTCAATTAATCGCGAAGAACAGGTGAGTTTTGAATCAATGAAAATCGTATAACGCTGCAGGAGGGTTAAACGGTCTTTCCTAAATTAAGATAAGAAATCTCTTTAATCTTTCCATTTTCAATATTAGAATGATTATTATTAGAAGTCTAGAAGAGCTCACAAATAATTGTCATATGGCTGAATTTTACAAATGTGATCTGTGAAAGTGACAGTTCGAAGATTTGCATTTATAAACTCAAGATGTGTATTTATTAATATATATATTTTGCCACTGCGCATCAACAATTTTTCATTTATTTGTCGATGCTGATTATATATATGTACACTTTTTAAACAGTCAGTTTAAAGTAACGGAGACATATTCGTTTTGTGGAACACATTGCTTAGTATAAAAAACCTGTCAGTCTAAAACAAATTTTCTAACAACTTCTCAACTAATTTTAGTTTTTGGGAGTATTAAATGTCAGTCAAACCACCCAGAACTATTTGTTGCTCTTTTTTCTCTTAAGTAATCTTGTTAAGGGTTTTGTGATTTTTTAGCTGCAGGAGAAGTTGCAATTTTTGTTGTCTATGGTTTGACAGTTAAGAATGCCAAATTGTGTTAATCTAGTTCCTCAGTAATATTTGGCAATTCATCATAAATCGTTTAACGCTTGAACAACCTTTCCAAATTTTAAAAATTTACTTTGTACAAAATAAATCTGTTCGCGAAGTTCATATACTCAAAAAAAAAAACTACTACCGCTGACCGGATTTCCCACAAAATTTATACAGAAAAAGTGGTTTTCAGATTCCTATCAGGCGTCTTGGTAAAATTTTCCAAAATTACTGGTAAATATAACCAGGGGATTTTTCGAAAAATTCCTGGTAAAATACACCAGATTTCTGGTAAAAATTATACCCATTATTCTGATAGAATAAACCAGGAATGTTTTTTTCCTGGTCAAATTTTCCCCAGTATTACTGGTAAAATATAGAATTGCGGTAGAATATACCAGGAATATTCTTTCTTCCTGGTAAATATGTACCAGAATTCTGGAAGCCCCAGGAAATTCTTTTTTTCCTGGTAGAACCCACCAGAACTTTGGTAGAATATACCAGAAATATTTTTGTTTCACGTGTAAAAATGTACCAGAATTCTGGTAGCATATACCATGAATATTTTTGTTTCCTGGTAGAATATACCGGGATTTTCTAGTCAAAATAACTCATAAGGTATTCCTAAAGAAAACATGGACATCAACATCTTCTCTAATATATCCAAGAAATAAAGAAATACAGATTTTTCTCTAAACTAAATTATCTGAAGCGCCATGTAGTTTACGATTATTTGGCGGGAAGGGCTTGAAAGGTTTACTGTACTAAAACTTGATGGTGAAATGTTCCAGAAGACAAAAAGATAATTTTTAAACTAAACCCAGTATTTCTGATAGTAAGTACCAGAAGACTGGTTTTATCTAACAGGAGAAAATACACCAGAAAGTAAATTTCCTGGTTCTATTTACCAGATTCCAGATAATCTTTATTTTACCAGGAAAAAAAATACCAGCGTCCTGGTAGAAACCAGAATTACAAGACATTTGGATATTTTAGGGTTCAACATAAGTCCGTTTGACAAGGATCAATTTGCCACTCTCTTAAGGTCTTCAATGACGCAGAAAGCTCCATGTTCGATAAGGCCAAGGTGACAGCTGAAGTAAAGCTGAACGTCATCAGTATACAAGTGAGAGCTGCAATTATCTATTGAAGATGGATGTTCATTTACATAAGCAGAAAACAAGAGAGTATTCAGTATGGAACCTTGTGGTACACCAGTGTACAAGAAACCATGGATGTAATACGGGAATTCAATTTATTGCAAAAAATAGTGCACAATTGAAAAAAAGGACTCGCTCCCGAAGCGGACATAAAAACAGTTATAAATGGTGGCTGGGTTTTCGGAGCCGACGTTATGTATGTGAACCACTCCTAAACGTCAAGACATTTCTCAATTTTAACCTAACCCAATTTAAACTAAGAAAAGATACACTATCGAACAAAGCGTTAAAGTTATTTATTTTATGGCCCAATTTGGAATTCAAATTTAGAGTTATTTGAAACAAATAAGCCAACAACAATTCAAGATCGGATGAAGGTGTTCCTCCGGCGTCACGGCGGCTATTTCACAGATATTTTGTTCCATACGTACTTGAACTATACGAATTTTATCATAATAAAAAGAAATGACAACGATTTCAAAATAATTTATGTTTTACTCAAAATCAACATAGGCCTTTAAAATTGAACCATCCTTTAATAATAAAAAATGCATCCAAAAATATGTCTGTCTTGTACTAATATTTTAAGTTTTCGAGTTAAAGAAAAGCATTCCATATATTTTCGATAAAAACTGTTTCTGTATCGTATCAATTTCCAAAAAATTATGTTTTTCCAATTAGAATTAGAAGAATTGTAATGTTAAAATTTATAAAGTCAATCTGCGAAAATTTGGTATTGATGTCATATTCATTTTTCTCGCAAATCATATTGTGCCGTGATCCTTCTCAAAAATAATGTTCAAGTGAGAATGAAATTAAAGTAAATTCATATTAAATAAAAAGGTAATAGTCTGTGCACTTTAATGTCTATAAGACTTATTCCTTGCGATAATAGACCTTTATGTATCTTATATGATTTAAATCTCGAGTTAGATTATTTTCAAGGGGTTTTCTATATAACTAGCTACGGATCGAGTAGCTTAGGTTAAGAAATCAGATCATTACGAAATAATTTTCTATAATAAAAGAATTTCAATTCGTTTTTATTTTTATTAAGGTGTCACTCTACTCTAAAGGATTATATTGACAAAAAAAGAAACTGATAAAAGGAAACTGAATTCGATCTGAAAAATAAAAGACGATAGTCATTTTTTTTAATCCTCACGCCCTTTCAATGGTTCTTGCGTTTTATAGTTTATTTTTTTTTAAATATAGTTCGTTAAAAATACATTGCATATACTTTCCTATAGCAATACATAAAGGTACCTACATATATATTTGTAATGTTTTATTATTTCAGACAAAGGGACTTCTCCGTCTTATCCTTACCGACTCAGGACTTCTTTTTCTGTGTGTGTGTTCATTTCGTCGATCGGCGCGGTGTTATTGTCATCTTGTCGTCTTCGTCTCCCTTCTAAAATTCGATCGGTCGATCAAATTGCACTTTGTGTTGGGTGCGTTGTTGATGGAATTCCTATATCAAACCCTAAGATTCATATGTTCTCGAAGGAAGGTATTAACTTTAATCCTTTTCCAATATATATATGTATAAAATGTCTCCCTTTTTCTGATGTGGAGATGTCTTTTGCTGGTTGGGGGTTTTCTCGTCATTGATGGCCACCTTTCATATGACCACCACCAATGAATTCTCTCACTTTTATATGAGTATTAAATTTCTAAACAAAAAGAATTCCGATCGAATATTTTAAGTTTTATTTGTTTTTGATTGGTTCACCGCACCGCACCGTGCCGCTTCGTACCGACGAACGAAACGACTTAAATGGTGACGATATTTGAGCTTCTTGTTTTCGTTTTCTCAATCGCATGATGCATGCGCATATACATATATCGAATCTTGAAATCTCAAAATGTTAAAATCTCAACCGAGACCGAAAGATAAAAGAATTTAGACGACTTAAGGAATTCGTCCATTATGAGATCAATTTAAAAAATAAATACGAGTATATTTAAAAAAAAACTATTTTTATAAAACGTGAGAGTAAAAACACACAAGGGGGTCGTGATTTAGATTTTATAATCTATAAAGAGACAGATATCAGGGAGCCTTGGTGGTTTCTAATAAAATTTTGAATTTGATAGCTTTTAATGTGGGAAATATTGTTTTGTTTTAATTTTGTGGGCGAAAAAAGATGACAGTGAAATAATCTGTAAGCCATTTCGGGATATAATTGATTTTTTGTTTTTAAATTTTGTTAATTAAAATACATTTGTTGTCTTACCCAGATGATAGAGATGAGCTCCACATATCGAGTAATAACATAGATGACAATTATTTCCACAGGTAAAGTTTTCTGAAATAAAAATTAAAAATATTCAATTTTAGATAAAAAAAATTGGTATTAATTTTTTTTTGGAATATGCCTTTAAACGTTTTAAATTTACACTGAATCGTTTTTCAAACGTTTGCAAAAAGTAACAAAATAAAGCTGGAAAAAATGATAGAATCGGAGGCAGTTTTATTTTAACAGTTTCTTGTTTGCACTTAGGGTAAATAAACTAAATCTAAATGTAAAGACCACTTCGATAACAACGTGCAACCGATGATGTCTTCCCGCCCGAACAAACTAATCCCCGAATCCGCATAGCACCTCCCAGTGAAGATGAGATCTTTGCCGCAATTAAGGCACTTTAGAACAACTTAGTGGTAGGACTCCATGGAATACCCGCAAGGCTTTTACAAGCAGCGCCAACGTCATCAAGCGAACTGTTTCATTCGCTTATAGAAAAATCCTGGAGATCTTACAAAGTACAAAAACTGGAGAGGTATTTGCGTTCTACCCACCGTTGCCAAAATAGTAGCAAAAATCATACTGGAAAGCATCAGAGAACACCTTGAGGCCACACTCGATACTGAACAAGCAGGATTCCACGCTGGATCTTCCTGTATTGATCACATCAACACCCTGTGATAATTGAGCAGTGCGTTGAATATCGACCACCACTACACCAGCTGATCATTGACTTCGAGAAGGCCTTTAATTGCGTCAACAGGAAAAGTACATCTGGTTAGCTTTGCGGAGGAGCAGCATCCCAGAAAAACTAATTGCTATTATGAAAGCAATATATGATGTATCTAAGTGTCACTTTCTACACGATGGTAGATTGTCAGAGGACTCCGTAGTGGAGTCAAACAGGGCTGTATTCTGTCTCCAATATTGTTTTTGCTGGTAATAAGCGATAGACTCGGCGCAGCTTTGTCAGGTAGCTGAGTGATTCAATGGACTTTGACATCCTATTTAAAGCACTTGCATTACGCGGATTTTATTCGTTTTTCCTCAAAAAGGATCATGGATCTCCATCATATGACAATTAAGTGTGGAGAGGAAAGATGAAGAAAAGTCGTGAGGCTGAAAATTAATTCTGGCGAAATAAAAATTATCAGCCTTGGAACTTGACCATCCTCTCAAAAAATATTTCCTCATAAAGCGTAAAGACTTAATTGCTGGCCAAGCAATGCAACGGAATCCGCTCACACAAGAAGGAAGAAGAGCTGGAAGTTATAATTTGTTGCTTGGAGACACTTAATACATCAAATTGCAGACAATTTCTGCACCATATATAGAATATACGAAAGAGGCTTTCATTTAAAAGTTATTAACTTCAAAATAACACAATCATTGCCCGTTATGAGATATTGGTCAAATGAATTGACACTGTTACCGTCCCTGACGATCACTGGATGCTGGATTTACCCAAAATGCCATCACATAGCTTGCGATTAAAAATTGGCTCACCTTTCAATATTGTTTCGAAATTTAAATGCACCTAAGCTATGCAATCGTACAAGATTATTCATGAAATGAATATGGGCGATGTTCTTGAACCTATAATTTTAAACTGAAAATTTTAACATAAACTAGTTCTACCAACACGAATCCCAATGATACTTACAAATTAAGAGTTTTTATTCAGACGACTGCAATTTCCAAATGGTTTGTCATTTTCCACGACTATTAATATAAGTCACTAACTCAAAGAATTTCGATGTGTAGTTGGATCCAGAAAATCCAGCTTTTTCACGTGGCCAATTATGTTTAGCGTGCTCGCGTTTGAAATAATAATAAAAAGCTTATTAATTTTTACTTCTTAGGAATTGACTTAAAATTTTGTTTATCAACTGTCATTAAGTTCAAACATTATTGATTATAACGAATTGTTTTAAGAAAAATGTATGTTATTTCCAAATAAAGACTTTTGAAATTGTTGTAATAAAGGGTGATTTTTTTGAGGTTAGGATTTTCATGCATTAGTATTTGACAGATCACGCGGGATTTCAGACATGGTGTCAAAGAGAAAGATGCTCAGTATGCTTTGACATTTCATCATGAATAGACTTACTAACGAGCAACGCTTGCAAATCATTGAATTTTATTACCAAAATCAGTGTTCGGTTCGAAATGTGTTTCGCGCTTTACGTCCGATTTATGGTCTACATAATCGACCAAGTGAGCAAACAATTAATGCGATTGTGACCAAGTTTCGCACTCAGTTTACTTTATTGGACGTTAAACCAACCACACGAATGCGTACAGTGCGTACAGAAGCGAATATTGCGTCTGTTTCTGAGAGTGTTGCTGAAGACCGTGAAATGTCGATTCGTCGCCGTTCGCAGCAATTGGGTTTGTGTTATTCGACCACATGGAAGATTTTACGCAAAGATCTTGGTGTAAAACCGTATAAAATACAGCTCGTGCAAGAACTGAAGCCGAACGATCTGCCACAACGTCGAATTTTCAGTGAATGGGCCCTAGAAAAGTTGGCAGAAAATCCGCTTTTTTATCGACAAATTTTGTTCAGCGATGAGGCTCATTTCTGGTTGAATGGCTACGTAAATAAGCAAAATTGCCGCATTTGGAGTGAAGAGCAACCAGAAGCCGTTCAAGAACTGCCCATGCATCCCGAAAAATGCACTGTTTGGTGTGGTTTGTACGCTGGTGGAATCATTGGACCGTATTTTTTCAAAGATGCTGTTGGACGCAACGTTACGGTGAATGGCGATCGCTATCGTTCAATGCTAACAAACTTTTTGTTGCCAAAAATGGAAGAACTGAACTTGGTTGACATGTGGTTTCAACAAGATGGCGCTACATGCCACACAGCTCGCGATTCTATAGCCATTTTGAGGGAAAACTTCGGAGAACAATTCATCTCAAGGAATGGACCGGTAAGTTGGCCACCAAGATCATGTGATTTGACGCCTTTAGACTATTTTTTGTGGGGCTACGTCAAGTCTAAAGTCTACACAAATAAGCCAGCAACTATTCCAGCTTTGGAAGACAACATTTCCGAAGAAATTCGGGCTATTCCGGCCGAAATGCTCGAAAAAGTTACCCAAAATTGGGCTTTCCGAATGGACCACCTATGTAAGACGCAGCCGCGGTCAACATTTAAATGAAATTATCTTCAAAAAGTAAATTTCATGAACCAATCTAACGTTTCAAATAAAGAATCGATGAGATTTTGAAAATTGTATGCGTTTTTTTTTTTTTTAAGTTTTCAAGCTCTTAAAAAATCACCGTTTATTTGTCTTTTATTTTATTCTTTGTTTAATATCCTAATCGATTGAAATATCATACAAAAAAACGTCCAGCTAGTATTTTATAAAAATGAATTATCGATTAAATTTCCGTAGTAAGTTAACACAAAAAACTTAAGAGTAGTTTAAAAATGTTCAAAAATAAAAGTCATCAGAACTTAATTAAAAGTTTGAAGCAGAAAAAAAAAAATAAGTTGCTTTTGCGACTTTAGAAGAAACACAAATTTTCTTCTTCTATAATCATTTAAAAACCCAAAAAAAAAAACAATTTTTTTTGTGGTAGAATAATCATAAAGCTATTTTGAGAAGCAACGTTTTTGCTAGAAGACAAAAAATAAGCTCATTATTCGATCAAGTTAAATATTGGAAAAAGCTTAACTCTTGTGCGAGGAACCACTTCCACAGTGCAAATCTGAAATAATCTAAATAATATTTTAGGTGTATAAAAACATTTGAACAATACATTTTCTTAAAATATTATGAAAAATTTAATTTGATCCAAATATACACCGAACACAGTTAAGGATAATGGCGTAAGTACTTTTTTAACACTTCAGAATTTCAAAGTAAGTAGTTAGCCTATAGAAAGCGCCAAACTACTATAAAGGCTTATTATAAGGGCATGAGTAAGTTGTTAGTAAGCACGATAAGTATTAATTATCATTTTTACCACAAGGTCAAAGTATTTGACATTTTACATAAAAAAATAAATTACATATCTGCCAGCTAATAAACCGTCAAACGTCTTCAATTTTCTACTACCTTAATGAACAAAGCTCACATTTAATAATAGACATAGACACTGCCGATGAAACAACTGAGGGGAAAAAAGTGAGTCCGAGGCTTAGACCGATACCGATAAAAGTCTCTTCGGCTCTCGGGTCGTGATCCAAATTTATGGAAAATGCAGAAAAAAAGTAAAGGACCTAAGACATACCCTTGTGGGACACCTGTATTAACAAGAAATTGCTTATTTTTCCAAGTTCCGTTTCGACTCATAATAAGTGATTTCTTAAATAAATAAAGATAGGTATAGGTAAGTATATTAGCTGAGGGGGAGGGGGTGTAGTACAAGAACTAAAAGTTGTTAAAGTTATTTAAGGCTTTTGTAAAATGAAGTATCACCATTACACTGATCGTATACAGAAATTCCTTACAAGCTTTATTCCTAAATAGACTAATTCAAAACAATTAAAGCGCTGAAATCTTGTTGAACATATAATTAATATACAAAACCGTTTTCTTGCAATATTCCACCACTTTTTTCACTCTTAAATGCACAAATTTCTAATAAGATATGATTTTTTCCAGATGTCATATGAAGAAGATATAAGTTCAAAACAAATATCATCATTTTCATCTAATTAACTTTCTACACCTTACACTGTAACACTTGTTTTCTTTTATATTTTTTAATATATTCTATACCGCAGGACATGAAGGGATACGGGATAGGGATACGGATACCGCGCACCGCAATAATAATGATAAATCAAAAACCCTTCAAATTCAACCCGCACAAGTGATGCGAAACTAATATGTGTTATCAACAGTTAACATTATTTTTTTCCTTTTTTTATATTACATCAAAAATAATAAGGACGTGAATTCAATACGTCTCACAGTTTCAACATTGATGAAAAAGGAAGGAAGTAGAAGGTGGTGTCAACCTCATATAATACCTACTATACACAGAAAATCGCGGTTGTACACTTGACATCCGCAAACACTTCATATTCCGATATATAAATGCCAATATTAACTACCCCCTGCTATGCAGAGCCTTCATAAAGCACCCCCTTCTCACAATCTCAACCAACATTTATGCTTTGCTCAAACTCAAACTCATGCTCATAGCTCATGAGTCTCAAGTGTCCTTGTCGCGGCTAAGGTGGGCAAATAATATTTAAGCCCTCCGGCTTCAGCTTCAGCTCTTCGGCTCTGGGTACAAAACTATACTTGACTTATAAAAGAGAACAACCATATTCCGTATATATATATTTTATATATTATATGATGAGGGAAACGAAGAAAAAGTCCTTGTTATTATGCGAAGCCGTATTAATTTCGATTTAACAATTGCCTCTGGAAGAAAGAACTTGCTCTAAAATAAAAAAGAAGTAAAATCATAAAAAGGGACGAAATTGTTGGAACAAAGTATAGAAAAGAATGCGCTTTTTCTGTTTGAAGGTGGACTGTATAAATATGTACGTTTACAATGGTGAAGGTTTTGAAACACGATGTTCTTTTTGATATTTGTTTTCCTTCTTTACACATACAACAAATTAAAGCCCTTTTAATTCTATAAGCATCTCACGCAATGCTAGAAAATAAAGCATAAAATAATACAAAATTAAAGTCACATGTGGTAAATGAGGTCCTTTTCTCTGAAGTTAGGTTATACTTGACTCCATGTATTACTGGGATAAATATACTGGACAGAAAGCTAAATCTATGTTTTAAAATTAACATACATGGGTTTCATTTATATTAAACAATTCTCAAGATAGAGTTTCTAAAGTCGATATTAAAAAATTATCTGTCTTAATTTGTGTGTGGAAATCAAATACATAATTATGGATGATGGTTTTTTGCACTAACCCTTATCTTATCCTCTTTAAAACAAAAGTCTAAGCTAAATATTATAACAGGGGTGCAATGACCCCTTCATGAAAAATGTCTTAAAGTTTTATTTTAAAATTGACAAAGTACCATGATTAACTTTAACTGGGACGCAGCCCATACTTATAGCTTCCTATTCCCTTAAAAACTAGAACTTGCTCAAGAGTTTTCCAAAAAAGACTTGACAACTTATTTGTTTCCATAAAGCGCAAACCATTTGAGATACTTCAAAAATCCTTACTATTAAATCAAAACATTTATTAACATAATTTAACTTCGTTCATGTCAATATCGCGATCTCGTTTGCAACTTTTGATTACTTGGACCTTGATTTCGATGACTCGACAACACATTTCGGCGGAACCGAACGCTAGTTCGCCTTCATTGTTGAGCTTTTTTTACGTCATCGTCGTTGTCGGCTTGTATAAAACAATAACTTAACTTATCCCCAAAGAAAACAGTCTAGAGGACTGGAACATTTCCTAACATACGAGTAACACAATTCAAGTTATCAGTAATAAATGGCTTAATTTAGCTTTGAATTTTCGAAAGCCTTAAGATCAATCAATCAACAAAACATCTAAAAGATTTTAACTTTTTTCTTGATATCTGTATTTAAACTAACCATGTTTTTCAAGTGCAGAAAAGAGCAATATGATCTTTATCCATCTATAAATATTCTTGCAAGAAACGTTTTTAAAGTATACAATTTTTGGAACTACAAAAATACGATGAAACCATAGTTTTCTTGTCCTCCAACAACAACATTCGTAATGGATTTGTTTTTATAAATATTATGCCCAAAACTTAAGTTATTTTTTAAGTTAAATTCTAAAAGTTCATGAATTCAACTGAAATCTCAATTCTCCATGAATTAAACTGTGTTCAAGATTAAAAACCGAACGTTCCAAAAAATATTTTTCAAAATAAAGAATTATTGTAAAAATGTTCAGGAATATCATTATCAATTATGATTTTAAAAATAACGGTATTCACATAAGTTATAGTTTTTGAAAATTTTAAGGCTGGTTCTAATACAATTCATAAAACACTTGACGTAAGTTTAACCAATTCATTGCACAATTCATTAACTCGGCCAAAACTTGAGTCATGTTTAAGTACATCTAGATTTCTCCCTAAAAAAGGTACCGATTTCCTTGTAAAAAGTATTAATGATTCTAACCCGTTTTTTCAATATTGTTAAGTGACTAAGTATCATACATTTTAAACATTCAACTAATATTATGACGCTTCAACTGAGTTTGACAGGTGTCAGATGCCAGCGCTTCTATTTGTTAGGCGCCAGTTATACGAGTAGCTATCATTGGTTTTAATAATTGAATTTTCTTGATAGGGCTGTCATTAAAAGTTTCTGTCATTGACAAAATTTTCCTGATTGAAATCCACCGAAAAACTTATATTGACAGAAATCTGTCTCTGGAATTGTGTGAAATCGGAACACTAATCAGTTGAACGATTCGTTTCACTTTTGAACATAAAAGTATCAGCTGTTCAGGAAAAAAAGAGAATTACATTTTTAAAGACAAATAAAAAGCGTAATTTCGTTTGTCACGAACTGTCACTCTTAAGTCGTGTTCAGATGCACCGTTTTTAATAGTTTTTAATAAATTAGTATTTTACTTCGCAAAGCAAACAAACAATGGCTTAAAGTCAAATCAACAGCAGTCTCTTTGACATTTTAAAGTTTTGGATGTCATAAGGTTAACACGGTAGATGTAATCGATTGACCATTTTTTTTTATTAATTTAAAGTAACACACATAAAAGAACTAAGTATTTTAGGAAATTATTTTGTTATATCGCATAAATTGCATTTGTCTAAAATAATATTTAATTACACTCTTGTGTTATGATAACTGGAAAAGTAATTAACTTCGTTGATAATTACTTTTGTTTTCAATTACGTTCATGTAATCCAATTTCAAGTATTTGAACTGCATGTAATTATTAGTTTAAATTATTGAATTGCATTTTTAAGTATTAATGGAATTTTTTCGTAATCATTTTCTCCCAACTCTGATATAAATATATGCACCTTTTTTCTTTAATTAGATAATCTTATAATATTTATAAATGTACGTCAAAAAACTGCACTCAAATGATTTACTGACTTTTAAATTGGATCTTTGAATGGTTTTAAAAACTTTAAAATATCGAGGAAACTTCGAAGTTAGATTGACTTTTAGTCAATAATTGACTTTAAATCATGACTTTAAAAATTACTTTAAATTTGTATTTGTATTAAAAGTTTAATTCAAACCACGAATCTTAATTGCTTTTCACTTCATTTAATGCAGTCACCGCAATTGATTTAAGTCTTTTAAAGATCTTGTAAATTGCATTGCTAAATGTTTATTATAAAAAAGTCATATACTTAAAAAAAAATGAAATAAAACGATGTGTTATGTTTTGAAGTGTTTTTTTTTTGTTTTAGATAATCGTGCTATAACTTAGAATAAGTGCGGTTTTTGGTATTCCATATATAGTAGTATTCCATATTGGTACAACTGAAAGAAAATCTGTCAGAATAATAATAAAAAAAACACACACAAATAGAAGATTTTTTTGTGAAAGTCAAATGTTTAAATTAACTTAGAAAAAAAAACTTACTATAATAAAATGGACAATTTTCAAAAAGAAATGGTAAGAAAAAATCTGGAAATTGAGATTCTATAAAAAAGTTCATTTAACAATTGCAGCTTTGACATAAAATAAAAACTTCAAGAAGGGGGTTTGTTCGTAGACTACTACATTAACATGTGGTGTTGAAGCGAGCTTGAAGCTACTCTCGATTCTTTATGGCTGAATCCCATACACGCTTAAGCTCGGCTTCACCTCACGTTTACGATTTCAGCCATAGGAATTCAATGCATGATGTCACAATGGAGCTTCGACCTCACGTTTCGTTTGACAATCGTAAGGAAAGGAACGTCAACAAACAAAATATTTGTCAACAAACAAAATATTTGCTCTTTGGAAGGATGAAATAATGGAAATGTCATTCAAAGCCACCTCGAAGCAGGCCCACCGTAACGCAGCCGAAGCGTGCTTATGATTCAGCCATTATATAACTGAGTCGAGTTGAAATGAGCTTGATTCGACCCGATTATTGGAGTCAATTACAAATTTGGGAAGAAAGAGGAGTTGGTTTTACAGATAATGCATTATGGTCTGTTTATTTACATGTTTGTTTTCAAAAAATATAGTTTTGTTTTAATCAAATTTAAAAAAAATTGCACATGGAGTAGGTAGCATATTCTTATATGGTGCTGAACTATTCAGTTCCTCATTGTTTAACACGAATCAAACTATCTCACTTGTACTTCATAAGAAACATCGAAATACCATTTGCATTTTAGAAAGTCCTATCAAACTTAATCAGTTTTTAAATCTTCTTGTGCGGTTGAAACACCAAAAAGATTTATTTAATCTAAATTGAGATAAACTTTTGGTAGAAATATGGCAAAACTTAACTATCTTTTCTATTATTTTCTCTTGCAAAATAAGCCCAGTAAGTCCATTTTCATTAACAAAACTAAATAATATCAACAGTATCAGATTTGTTTTTTCTCCAATGGAAAACACATGATTCCAAACGAACACAGCCATCCAGATACAAATGCAATATCAATCGTACCAGTATTTGATTGAGAACGAAATCACATAAGATCCATTCGAGACTCGTATAAATGTCAAAAACCCATCCCTAGTAAGATTCTACTCTAACTTTTATCGGTAGTATTCATACTGCGGATATTGGTTTTGTTTTATTAGTGTAAAATCCTACTATACTATGGGTAGATTTCAAAACACAGGTCATTTCAAATTTTCTCAAACACGAAAATATAAGACGAATGTTAACTATAAACAAGATAATTTTGAAATAATGTTAATGAGCCATATTGTAATACCTGCGTTAAAAGAGCCCACATGAAACTATTTTTAAACTTTCAAATCCTTTAATTCAAGTTCAAATCAATTTAAATAGAAAAATCCATTACATATACATATATTTTTTTTTCTAATTCAATTTAAAATAAACACTAATATAAATATCCTGTGTGACAATATTCTATGGAAAAGTACTTCAAAAAATTAACTCTATGTGTATATTAGTTTTATTAAATATTATGAAAGTATGAATACTTTAAACTCTATAGAGTACATAATATACTGCACTTATGAACATAAAAACAAACCCAATAATAATAATAAAAACAAAATTAATCCTTGATTTGATTTAGGCAGGTATTTTCTTAGACTAAAAATGTTACACCTACACAAAAACGACTAGAGAAATAGACAAATATAGATAAACGCTCATTCGTCAAAGGTTAAGTACGGTATTATATATAATTTCTAGGTTAAAAATATTTAACTTTTTCAGCTTTTTCGAAGGTTAACAAACAAAAACAAACTAAAAAACTGACATATTGTCGGCTTAGAGCTAACTCCATTTTTTGACTATTAAAAAAAAGAACAAAAACGAAAGTTTTCCTAATGTTTACAAATGCACTCAAAATTAGTGAAAGTACTCATATTTTTATTCAATATACATATATACAATATAAACTAATTCATTAAGATTCAACGGAATTTTGTATTTTGGCACAAAGTTTTGCAAGGTTTTGCAAGCTGAAAATATCTTGATAACGTACACGCAACATATAATTAAGTCCACTATATTTTTATACAGTACATAATTCACTTTGTCATTGCATAGTTTTTGGTGCTTAAATATTTTATGTAAACAAAAATATTTCTTAATTTTAATGTTTGAATATAAAATCAAAACAAAAAGAAATGAAGAAAATAAACACAAAAAAAGAAACTAACTTTAATCCTTAATTTTATAGTTTACGATACATTATTTAAGTTTATTTTCCTATTTTATATTTCACTTTTCTGAAACATCATAATTTTTGTTTTTATATTCGAATGTTATACGACCGTATATATATTAAATCGCTATATTAAACACAAATTAAATCCCAGCGAAAGTAGTTAATATACACAAAATGTTATCCTTATTTTTGTTATATTTATTTTTATTTTTATTTGGTTTTGTTTTTATTTATTTATTTTTATGAAGGCACATAAATGAAAAAAGAAATATAAACACGCACAATTTATGTATATTTACTATAGAACTATATAGGTAAAGTAGGTATATACAAAAATTTAAACTCACATTAATTAACAGACATTTCGTAGTTTTTTTTGATAGCAATTAATTAAAGCAGATTATACACTATGACACGCGGCGACGGCTGCGGAGAGAGTTAGTCGAACTTCGAACTTCTGATAATAAAGGACGAAGTAGTTAAAGTAGTTATATTCCACAGCACACCAGTTTTCACAGCACCTTCAGCACATCCTGGTCATATATACAGTCTTTTTTATTTTATTTTATTTTATTGTATTTTGTTTTACGAATTTAGGTATATAAAGAAGTAATTTGGTAACAAAAGGACGACACACTAACTGAAAGCCAACACTATATGATGTGCGATGAGGAGGTTTTTTAAAGCGTTCAAGTACCCGATTGTGATTTTGATTTTGATTCCGAATCTGAATCTCTGAATCTGAATCCGAATCCGTGTGCAAATATAACAAGTTTGCAAGTTCAGCAAAAGGAAACCGACACAGAATATAAATTTTAAAATATATCTACGTACAAAATAAAAACCAAAAAGAAATGAATAAAACAGCAACATAAAATTGCAACAACAAATAAAATACCCAACTATCTCTTGCGGATAGAAAATTTTCTGTTTATGTATCTCTACACTACATCATCGGAGGAAGAAGAAAGAAAAGGATACAAAAAGGATGCGCCCCAGCATCATGGATCGAGTTTCGAGAAAATGCGATGGCTGATGGCTGGCGCGAGGTCGTTCGTTCGGTCGGTCGTACGTATACACGGTGATGGGATATAAAAGTTACCACCCTTTCAAAACCCCAACCCAAAACTTAAACCCACACCAGTTCCAGCTAACAGCTCCCATCAGCAGTAGCGCCCTCAGCCCAGACACAATCATTTGAAAACTAGTTTTCGAAAATGTGATTAAACTTTATACCAAAGGAAGGTAAAACGAGTAGGTATCTGTGTGTGTAGCCCTTTTGTTTGAGATAAATTTGTATCTAAATAACAATTCACAGAAGATGTAATTCTAATTAACTGCTGGCAGGAGCAGAGTCGGTTTTAACCTTTTTATCATCACATAAAATGGCCGTCCTCGTGCTGCTGATTGCAATGCAATGGCGGCTCGATGGTGACGGTTTGAAATGTAGTAACAGCTATTTCGATTTTGAATTTCATTTCGAAAGCGCTTCTTAAGCCGCAATCGATGTAACATTATAATTATTGTTTTGTTACGCAATTGTAGAGCCAAACATAATCTAGAGATAGGAGGTTCCATCATATCCAATTAGGTAGGTACACAACACCACATCACATTGCATCTCGCCAGGAGTGGGACTTGGATCTGGTGGACCCGAGCGGAGGTATCTCTGGATAGGATATGGCTATATGGCATATATCTCGCTTTATAACAAAGAGACAGTAAGTTAGTTTTGTGTTTGAATAAGCAAACGCAAAGGTAAGTAACAATTATTGAGCCGTGCGTCGTCGTATCCGTCGTAGAAACAACATTTTTCTTCGACAAAAATTCTATAGATGGGTCGAGATATATAGACGCACTGTAAGGTACCTATAGTAGGAGATGAGATGATGATGAGGAGATGACTAGGTAGGTACCTTCTATGAGAGATGACACGATGAGCATCACTTTCACGAATGATACGCCAAAGTTTAGTCAACATATTTACCGCATTTATTGTCCACCTTTTATACCTACCTATGCGAGAGGGTGTAAAACATCATATATAGCCAAGCACCATTTATCAGGGTTTCCTCTTTTGGTACATAAGCCTGGATATGGTCTCGAACTCTATGTAGATACCTATACGTTTTTGGTATTTTATAAAAGGTAGATAGAGATACTCTCCACTTCAAAAAAAGACGAGATGAATGGCAAAAAGTATCTGTGCGCAAGTTCTGCGCCTGGAGCAAAACGGGGGCATAATGAACGATACCTATACGAATGGATGATGTTATAGGAACGAACGTAGATAGAAGGTATAGAGAATTTACGTGTGTATACGAGTACAGCCAGGTTTTTGAGAAATGGGCATCCGCTCTTGTGTGTTGCTGGTGCTGTTGCTGGAGCTGGGCGGAGCTTCCCATTTTATTTTTCGCCATCAGGACTGTGGGAGTTCCTGATGACGATATGCGATGATTTTGCCCCGTATACGTTGCCGTAGTCGTAGCCGTATCCGTACATATACTCGGTTGAGTGGTATTTTTTAGATTCATACATGAAGATACATAGATACAAACCTAGAGATTTGTTTGTTTTTTTTTTTATATTTTTCTTGACGTTTTGTTGTTATTTGCAAAACGAAACAACGAAAAAGACGACGATGACGATGACTACGATTACCAAAACGACGCACGAGTGAGTACGACGACGACGACGTTGATGTTGAAATGAAAAACGGAAAATTGTTATTCTTGAAGGCATAGTATAGGTATAGGTAAGGTATGGAGCTATCTAAAGAGCTACCTAGCTATAGATACATAGTTAGATACAGTATCTATAGGCACCTACCTACCTACCCACAACTCCAGTTCCCATTAATATTCTTCATTCTAACAAAAGTAACTACTTGTGTATCTACGGCTAGCATTTGTGTAGCCAATTTTTTTTTCTTCTTTTTTATATATATAAAGTATAGATACATTTTTTATAGATATAGGAGTATTCCAGCTCTCATGAAATATTAGTTTGTTCCTGAACCACCGACATCAGAAAGTTCCCAGAGGGAATTCCTAGAGCAAATTTTTCGATGATAGGTGTAGGAATGGGTTTGAGTTTTGGTGTGGGTGGTCTCTATCTCTCCCCCAACTTTTATATATTATTTTGTGTCTTGGAGGCAGAATTAAATTTCTTGACAGATAGATAGGTACCTATCCCCCCATCACATAGAGCTCTCGTTTATTTCTTCTCTTCCTTTTGCTTTGCCATCATCTCTATCTCTCTCGCTTTGCCTGATGACTGACTTCCCAAAGTATCTATGTATCTATACTTATATAAAATTGTATATAGATACACCCGCACTTTAGTATCTATAGTTATAGATAGATATGTATCTTCAACAAAATGCTCATTAAATTTAATTTCATTTTGAAATCGAAAACACAAGAGTTATTTAATGTTTTCGATTCTTTTTTTTTATTCTTTCATTCTTCTATTTGTGGATTTTTTCTTGTTTAAGTTAGGGGAGGGGAATAGACGAGGTTTTTATTTTTTAAAAAGATACATTTTTGATTTTCTTTTGCGGGTGGTGGATAGGATAGTAGTTTGTAGTCAAGGATTTAACGTCTTTTTATTTTTGTATTGTTGTTTTTGATATATACCTTTAGTGATGTTTTGGCACTCGCTTTTGCATCTGCTTAACCCCGTCCTCAGGCTATGTTTCTTGTATTTCTTGAGTCTTTTGTATATTTATAATGGTACCTATCCGTATCCCACCCCCAAAACGATCCTTAAGTTATGAATTTGAAACAAACATAAAAAGGGATGTTATGATGATGTGTTGTAAGGTATAAGGATGATGATGTTTCTATTTTTTTTAATATTTTATTATTTCTTTTTTTTCTTGCAAAACGAATTGGTTGGTATGGCAATTTCATTAAAATAATTGTTATATAGCTTTCCTCTATACACATACATATATAAAGTATAGAACTGGCTAATGAAATTGTAATACCAAAACATTCAGAGAAGAAGATAAAAATGTGAAAGGTAGTTAGGACGGAATGAGGTCCTGATGCAAAAAAAAAGAATGTGAAGGGAAAATGCACAAATTAAATTACTATTGTCCTGAGGGAATATAACTCGCGCTGTGGATATTTACATCCCTGTAAATTCACCTCTATTAGCGATGATTATAATATGATGGGTAGAAAATTAATATAGGTAATGTAAGTTTAATCTTGGATACCTAGAGTCTAGAGAGAAGGTGTGGGAATATCTTTTTTATATTATTCTGATATTATTTTAGAATTTAAATTTTAAGAATTTTATACCGAATAAAGCAGACAACTTGTATGTAACTTTAATATTTTGAAAAGTCTAAGGGGTTAACTTTAAAAGTTCAGTGCTGCATTTTAGTTCTAGAAAACTAACTTCAACAAATTCTTAATAAAAACAGTAAAAAAATAGTTATAAGAACAAAGTAAGATTTTGTTAAATATTGTACTGTTTTAAAAGCCAAGTTATCAAAGTTTTATAATTTAGTAATTTAATTCTGATCACCAAAAAGAGGAACTTAAAGAAGTGAAAACTGAATTTGCATTTAAAAGTGGTCATCTATTTGAAAAATGTATGCATTCACCCCAAAAAATATTTTTTTTTTTTAAATTAGGACCACAAACAGTATTTAATTAAATCCTTAAATTTTATGACAAAAGAAAATCTTTAAGTACTCAGTTTTTGCACTATAGTATTGTATAAAAGTAATCCCAATTTGCTACTAGTCAAAACTACAAATGAATTTATATTTCAATAACATATTTCTAGATTTTGGCCGGACTCATAACTCAGACAAATTTTAACCGGTAGACTTGAAATTTTGAATATATCTTGAAAATTACAGTTTTCTTTTAAAGTAAGAGGGATTTTTTTATATTGTATAGTTCATTTAATTGCTATACAAAATTAACTTACAATTTTATAAACAAATTGTTTTTACTTTTCACTCTAGAAGTGCACCATTTCTTCAAAAATTCAGTATACTGTAAAAATCCTAGGTTCTTTTTTTTGCAGTTATTATAAATTATGTAAAAAGAAACTATTCGATTCGTAATGATTTCGAAATAATTACAGGAGCTGTCAATCCCTTAAAAAATAGGTACAAAATAAATCGCAAAAATGATCTCTGTTTATTTTCTAGTATTTATAAAAAAATCCGGGAATTTTTCGGTCTCTAGGGTGGTCTAAGCCCTTGATTTAATTTACTTCCATGTTTAATTCAATAGTATTTTAAGATCAGTTTGAATTTTACAAAATTGCAGATTTAGCAACCACTTTTTAAAAATCTATTTGGTAAATCAATGATGAGATTAAAACAAGGCAGAGAACTTATTTTTCCTAAATGCGTTTGTTGGAAAACTATACCAATTCTGTTTTCTGAGAGTTTCATATTATATAAATATATAAAATGATAATCGTAGTGTTGAATATTATTGGTGTCACAGTTAAAGTTTATTGGCTTATAATTCCCTAAAGCGTAATTTTTTTTTTTTACGGTTTACGACCTGTAAGTTCCGCCTCAAAAAGTGTTGACATAGCAATACAAAAGATGAAGGTGAAAAATAAATTGAGTGTTTTAGTTTTATAATGTTATTAAGAACATTGTAATCGGTTCGATTTGTCCAACGCAAATTTTTGACAATTACCTACGTTTTAAGGCAATAGAATCTAAATAAAAGGTTTTTAGGGAGATGTTTGTATGTGCGTGTACAAAAAGTCCTATGCCCGTTCATCAATACTTTCGAAATACCGGGGTAATAGACTTCTCGAAAAACTGTGAAGATGGTTTCTATATTATAGAAATTAAAAAAGAATTGAAAAATTTGGTTTATCCCAAATACCTCTCGAATTAATAACTCTAGTGACTTCGAATACATTTTATTTTATGCGTTGTGACGTAATACCAATTTGATAAGAATTCTAAAATAATAACTAATGGAAATAAAAACAATTGTAACCTCGATTTTTTCGAACAAAAGTGATACCCTTAAAATTGAACATCAAAGAATAAAGGTTTTCACATTTTGTAAAAATTTTGTAAATTTTTTTTTAGAACAATCCAAATGACACCTTTTTTAACAAAAAAAAAAAAACAAAAACATACAAAACCAAATAAATATTAATACATAATTCATCTTATACAAAATGTTTCTATTAATATTTCGTAAAACTTTTAAAATGTTAACAAAATGAAAAGATTAGGAAGTTATCTATAGATATAATATATTTTGTAGTATTTATACCGCATAAATCCCTAATAACCCTAATTTTTCTACCTCTAGGGCAGTGTAACCCCTTTATTAATCTAATAATTATTCTACAATGAGGCAAAGCAAGCTTATTTTAATAATCTAGTGTCAGTTTATGCCAAATTATTTGGAAAATAAATCATGAAAACTGGAAGGATTGGAAAAGTTATTTTTTCTGAATGCTGTTGTCAGAAAACTTTGAAAGATTATTTCAATATTTATATCTAAACAAAAATAAGATCGATTTTTGCAGTGCAATATATCCTATATAGATTTGAAGACACAATTTAAGACAATAATGTCCTCATAAAATTTTGCCATGCCATTAAAAAAAGTAAAGGGAGGAAGTGTTGGTAAACACATTTTTGCAGTGTAATTGTGTCCTTAAATGTAATTTAAATAAAAATTCAATATAAATTATGATAAAAGGTTATTGAAATATAAAAAAAATTATTAAACATAGGCCTCAAGTAGTAACAAGCCTCTATTATTATTTTATTACTAATATGTTCTTAATTTATCGATAATTGTTTACATTTTGTTGATATAAAAATTGCTTGACAAAAATTTTGCCGTCTGCCCAATTGACTTATTTGGAGTTTTTAGTAAAAAAGAAAGAAAAGGTTAAAGTTATAAATATAAATAAAAAAATAGTATAACATTTACGAAAATATATAAGTATTAAATTATTATATCACATTTAGAAATTTGAAATAAATAAAAAAAATAAAAAAATGAAGAACACGCTTAAACAGAAAAAAAATTTACATTTTATTAAATCATCATTTAAATTAGTTTAAAATTCAATCGATGAAACAGTTACGGTAACCTAAGGCATGTTTTATATAGAGACAAAGAATGTTCCAACCGGAGCAACCATTTAAAAGATCCTTTGTATCTTCAAATGCAAGGAAACTCTTTGAGAGTTAAAGCCTGCGTATTTCTTGTAAGATTGGGCACACAGCTAGAAAATGATACACATTTTCGGTTTCATTGCGATTGCATTAACTACATATCGGGCGAAGGTCAGTTCTATAAGGTCTATAATTTCAGCAAAGTATTTCAGTCCTTGCTTTAAATATAACACTCATTCGATTAAAAGAGAGTTTTTCGTTAAAATAATTTCGAATAAAAAGTGTGTAGTTTAATTTTGTATATATACCTATAAGCCTAGTTGTCAATGTTTGCGCTCTGTCTATTCAGACATTGCAAATACAGAGAATTATCTATTTTAGCTATACATCTGTAGAATAAGTCCTGCCAATCTGTATATGGGCTATATTATTGAGGTCGAAGTCTACGCTGTGAGCTAAAAGCTAGATCATTCCATTCTTTGAAAGGTGATATTTGACGTCTAAGTGCTGTTTTAAAGATTTGAATCAAGGCTTTTCATAACTTTTATTATGTGATCAGCATCTGACTTTAAATTTTTTTAAAATACTTGTGGCATAACGGATTCAATATGGATTGATGTAGGTGTTGAGTTATCCAGTTTAAAGATGCACTTGAAAAAATAAGCGTTGAATTACTTCAAACTGTTCTATGTCTTGATAGCCAAACAATTGATTTGCATAGCACATGCATGTTTTAATATTTGCATCAAACACTCTAAATTTAGCAGTTACAGAAGAAATTATTCCACATAAGATTCATTGCCGTTTTGGCTGCAGTGCATTTTTCTTTTACATGTGTGCGAAAATCAAGGTTACGAGTTATCAAGAAACCTAAGTATTTGAACTGATTTATGATTTGTTTTTCGATGAGTATTTTGAAAAACCATGATTTTCGACTAACTGCAAAGCTATTGGATTATCATCCCTATACAATGTCATCCAAGTATAGGAGCATTTTTATTAATGTTTAACCAACCTTAACACCACCAGGGAAATCTTTGGATACGTCATCAATATATAGTGCAAACATTAATGGACTTAATCCATAACCTTGGAGAACACCAGCACTTGTATTGAAGAAATTAGACATACTACTTCTATTCCATAAAGCAGCAGAGGTATCGGTTATAAGAAGTTTATATAAGTTGAGAAATTTTGTTGATAAACCTAGGGTAGAAATTTTATAAATTAAAGCACTCCTTTTAACCGTATCGTATTTTCTCTAAACATATCTTGACTGTAATAATGAGTGCAAATATATGTTGATAGACCCGGTCGAAAACCAGCTTGGAAAATACTTAGTAGTAATTTATCTTTAACCCATTTCGTTAACCTATGGTATAGAAGATGGGTGAATATTTTCCGAAGGCACGGTAAAAACGATATTTCCCTGTAGTTGTCTGGGCGCTGTTAAAGAATAAATTAATACGAACTAAAAAATTTTGTAATGCATTTTTATAAAATTCAACGGGAATACCGTTAATTCCAGGAAACTTATCATTTTTCCTTGATTTCAACGTATCTTGCAACTCTTTCATTGAAATTGGTCCATCAAGTTCCGGGATTTTCACTAAAGGTAGAGCATATTAAAACGTTTGGTAAACCGATAACGGGTTCAGAAGAACTTTGAAGTGACCAGCAAGTTTTTCAACTGCCAACATCGAAGATGCCACACTTTAACATCCTCACTATTGACCAAAATGTTTTTGAGTCCTTACATGATGAGAGACCAGTTGCTACACCACTGAAATCCGGTTCCGTGAAAAAGGTTCCGTTTTTGAACTAAAAGCTGTTAATATTGTTTGTTCGCCTCTAGGTTAAGTGTTTTGAAAAACACGAAATTGTTCTTCTTAAAAAGGTTAAGAAGAGCGAAACACTTTTTGAGAAGTTTCATGCATTCCCAGTCAAACCGTTCAACCACGAATATACAACTTGGGGGTTTTTTCTCATACTAGATGCTTGCCGTACACTATCTAAAATATTTTCACTACTCCAATTTTCTTGTTCGGTTAGGTAGTTTAACTGAGCATCAAGTCTTCGTCTGTACACTTCAGAGCGATTTTCAACCCGCTTTATGCTTCTAATTGCGTTATATGTCCCCACCGTCACCTGGCAATATGAGAGAAGTTACTCTTGGCATATGACCAGAGTAATTCGAATTTTAAACCTCGAAGTCACTGATAATACTTAGCCAGTTTCCTCTCGCAAAACAATAATCGATTACTGAACTTTTATTTTAAAACAATTAAATATTTTACATAAATATTTTTAAAAATATAAACCCGAGTCTAGTTTATTAAAAAACTCTTCTAACTAAAGAACCTGTTCAAAAATTGAAAGCAAACCTTAAGAAATACCATTCCATGCATTGCCCCTGAAGTAATGGAAATTAGTGTTTTTCCTGTTTATATCGGAAATACACTTAACGACATCAATTTGGTGGATGTTTCTTCTGAAAAAATGTTAAGTCACAAGGACTTGCATTTTTTGTGAAATTAAAGGGTGATTTTTTTGAGGTTAGGATTTTCATGCATTAGTATTTGACAGATCACGCGGGATTTCAGACATGGTGTCAAAGAGAAAGATGCTCAGTATGCTTTGACATTTCATCATGAATAGACTTACTAACGAGCAACGCTTGCAAATCATTGAATTTTATTACCAAAATCAGTGTTCGGTTCGAAATGTGTTTCGCGCTTTACGTCCGATTTATGGTCTACATAATCGACCAAGTGAGCAAACAATTAATGCGATTGTGACCAAGTTTCACACTCAGTTTACTTTATTGGACATTGAACCAACCACACGAATGCGTACAGTGCGTACAGAAAAGAATATTGCGTCTGTTTCTGAGAGTGTTGCTGAAGACCGTGAAATGTCGATTCGTCGCCGTTCGCAGCAATTGGGTTTGTGTTATTCGACCACATGGGAGATTTTACGCAAAGATCTTGTTGTAAAACCGTATAAAATACAGCTCGTGCAAGAACTGAAGCCGACCGATCTGCCACAACGTCGAATTTTCAGTGAATGAGCCCTAAAAAAGTTGGCAGAAAATCCGCTTTTTTATCGACAAATTTTGTTCAGCGATGAGGCTCATTTCTGGTTGAATGGCTACGTAAATAAGCAAAATTGCCGCATTTGGAGTGAAGAGCAACCAGAAGCCGTTCAAGAACTGCCCATGCATCCCGAAAAATGCACTGTTTGGTGTGGTTTGTACGCTGGTGGAATCATTGGACCGTATTTTTTCAAAGATGCTGTTGGACGCAACGTTACGGTGAATGGCGATCGCTATCGTTCAATGCTAACAAACTTTTTGTTGCCAAAAATGGAAGAACTGATCTTGGTTGACATGTAGTTTCAACAAGATGGCGCTACATGCCACACAGCTCGCGATTCTATTGCCATTTTGAGGGAAAACTTCGGAGAACAATTCATCTCAAGGAATGGACCGGTAAGTTGGCCACCAAGATCATGCGATTTACGTCAAGTCTAAAGTCTACACAAATAAGCCAGCAACTATTCCAGCTTTGGAAGACAACATTTCCGAAGAAATTCGGGCTATTCCGGCCGAAATGCTCGAAAAAGTTACCCAAAATTGGACTTTCCGAATGCACCACGCAGACGCGATCAACATTTAAATGAAATTATCTTCAAAAAGTAAATGTCATGGACCAATCTAACGTTTCAAATAAAGAATCGATGAGATTTTGCAAATTTTTTTGTTATTGGCTTTTTAATATTTTCAATTAAATATCGAATCTTAGTCGTCTTATCAAAACGATATCTTGAGTAAAATTCAATATTTTTAAGCCCTTTCAATGGACAAGCTCGAGGTTTAAACACTTTTAGTTTTCTAAATAGATCAAAATCCATACATTACAAAAGATATAGAAACATTTTGCTGCTTTTAAAGCTAGAAGAGTGTTTTAGCTTTAAAGTATACATTATACCATTTAAAATTATCAAAGATACTACCCTCATTCTAAAATTCATTTTTAAAATCGAATTTAAAAATAATTTAGAGTAGGTTTTAAACGTTTAACAATATACGCCACATATTTGACTTAATTTTATAGTTAACAAAATAATAGTTTGAAATTGACAAACAAAACAAATTATTTTTTGAAAAAAAAACAGTTGCGTTCCACACATCAAACAATTCTGTGGCAATTCTTGGACTTCTAGGAAAGCTCGTCAATTTACCTCTCAGCTCAATTTCGGTCGTTATGTCAAGTATAGAGATTCTTTTTCAACCGCACATCAAGAATGAGTAATCCCTTCCTCAACTCTGTTTTCACTCTCGTTTTGATATTTATAACTCTAAGAACAATGTGCACTGATTTCTACTTTTAAATTTCTTTCTATTTTTCTAACACTCACACGGTATTTTAACATTTCAAGTGTAGTAATAGCCCCTTTAGGATGTGTGAAAAAGCAGCAAAACTAAACATTTTGCAGTGAAGATTGTAAATCAAAAACTTCTATAATATTTTCCTTATCAAAAATTAAGTTTTGTATTTTTGAATAAATACGTTTCTTGAGTTTAGTTGGTTCAAAGTCGCTTATATAAGGGCTATTTAAATGCTTGACTTTCTTAATATTAAATTTTAAGACAGTTAAAAAACTGGTCTATTCACTTTTAACACATGTATCGTTAATTAAAATTTATAATCCATTAAATATTTTGTATTTTGTTTGTGTACAATTATTGTATATTTGTAAATTACTCTCAACACGCAAGTATGATTTCAAGATTTACCTGCGTTCTTAAATTAATTCCGTAAAATCAAAGTGGAACACATATAAAGTTTTGTATATGGAAGGTCCTATTCCAATCTTATTAACCCTAACAATATGGTATATTTGATAACACACATAAATGAGTACTCCTTATAGCTTAAATGCCATGAAATAGATCCTTGAGTTTTAATATTAAGCCCAAGTAAATGAAATTCAATTCGCCATCAAAACAGGACAGCTTTGCAGCTATTGTTGCTTCAAATGGAATATTACATGACCATCAGCCAACACCACCACCACCGCACCGCAATAATGAATTCCAAAAACGATGTACTATATGAATAGATTGCCTCTTGGGAATCCTCTTCAACAGAACTACCAGCGCATCTTCGAATCCATCAGCATCAACAGCAACAGCAAAATCATCATCATCGACCGTATGCCATGCGAAATTCAATATCTCTGCTTTTCTATGCATACAAAGCAAACCAGTAATAGATTTGTAATTACCTTGCACGCCCGACCGGGTTTCCAAACCCAAAACGTCAAACCTTTTAAACCACCACCCAAACCCAAAGACCACCCGTCCGTGGCGAACTATAAACGAAACACCAACTGTCTGTCTGTTAGGAGAAGCGAAATTCGGCTTCAACTTGACAGGTACAGGGTTCTAAAAGTTTGTGTACAAATGAAGCTCCAGAGCCAACGGGCCTGAGTTCTGAATCAGAGCCACCCAATGCTCAGCTAAATTGTTACACTTGTTAAAATTTTATTAAGGACATGTTGTTGCAATGTTAGCGCGTTATTATTGTTGCGGAGACGTATTAAGAAAACCTTTTATAGGTAAACTTGCTCCTCCGGCTCAGGAAGATTGGAACAAGGGACGATACTTATGTCAGAAAATAATAAAAGTTCTATCATCGTCACCGCAACAGAAGCATAAGTGCCATGTCGAGTCAGGGCCTTGTCTTTCGACGACTTAACAATCCCTTGAGAGATTATGCTGCGCCTCATTGGACAAGAGAGAGGGTGGAAAATTCGATTCGCCTTCATTGATTTAGTCCTCCTGGTTCGTCGTCTTGAGTTGCTTAACATCAAAACGTTCCTGCCGCTACAATGATGCCTTACCGTAATGGCACACATAATATGCAGTACAGAAGCAGAAGTAAGCACTTATCCTTTGGGAAATCCTAGCCGAATCGAAAGTTGGTGGTTTTGAGGCTAAAAAGCCACCACTACGTTATTCTATACGAGCAGTACGAGGACGAGGACGATCAACCCCGCCAAAAGGGGGCTGCGAAATTAAATCTCAATGAAATGTAATTTATTTGTGTTGACATGTGTTACAAATTTTGTTCGTTTGAGAGTTTTAGTCCTTATTTTTTCTTTCTTCTTCTTCTTTTGTTGGGTTCTTTTATTGGAAGGATATGTATTATTTCGTTTTTAGGGTTTGACGTGGGCTCGAGCTTGTTTACACCCAGCTTTTAAGTTCAAATGATGATTATGAGAGATTCTATGGCGCTATATTTGTGCTATGATGACCCTGCTAATGGGTATCAGGTTTAACATGATTATATGCGTTACATTGGATTTTCACTTAGTACCTCAGGAACGATAGATAGATAGACTCTCAGATAGATTATGACTTTGTTTTTATGGAGAAAATCAACACAGAATATTGATTTGAATCATTCACTTTTCTTTTTTGGTTTTGTTTGATTTGAAGGGTTGATTATTTGATATGAGTTTTGGTGATTATGACATAAATGTTAAACAGTTGCAGAGTGCTAAGTATTAAGGGGTTAAACGAAGATTTAATTTGTGGTGTTATTGTCATCAGGAAATCTGCGATTTCGTTTAAGACTTATGTCGTCGTAATTAATTGTTCTGGCAGTGAATACAAAAGTAACAGTTTGATAAGTTTACCTTTCGTACTCATGGTATTTATTTGTATGCTAAACTGGAAACAGTATTTATAATCACATAAAAAATGCCGAAATCTTACAGACGGATTTATGTTCGTAGCTGAAAAAGCGTTCATGGTATCATAGGTTGAAAAGGTGAAGCAAGTAGAAGTTTTACAATCTTCGCTTTGTTATAAAGTTTAATTTTTGTTAATAGAAATAGTCAAAGAAGTTGATTACAAACCTCGAAAAGAATACTTAAAGAATGGAAAAATCTCCAAAAAATGATCAGGGAACAAAAATTAAGTGTTTTTCAAACATTCATTAAAACTGCCGTTACTCGAAAACCGTATGGTTCTTGAAAACAACTTAGCAAATTCTTGAAGGTTATGAAACAGCCTTTCTATAAAATCAAATATTTTCTTATGTTCCTCGCGTTTTAATTATTGATAATTATCTACACTTTCTGACTGCCTTAAGTTAAAGTTTTTAAAGAGTTAAGAGTTAAATATGAAATGAACAATATTTTCGATTTTTTTTTAGCAGAGATTTGTAGAAATAAAAAAATGTATTTAAAATAACAAATGATCCTTTTGATAACTCTTTTTCAATGAATGGACATAGTACAAAGTTCACCAAAGTCTTGTTGTCCTTCGACATTATGTCACGATCCCATTTGTATTTAACAATAAACAAGGATTAAAATTTATATAAATTCCATTAATAAGAATTCAGTAAAAGTTCAAATTGCGGAGTTAAAATTTTTCTTACCTCCTTATTTTGTGTTAAACAACAAAATTTTGAAATTAGGTACACTCCGTTTCAACTTAATACCCACAAACATATTTAAAAATACTTTTTTTTCTTAAATATTGCGGGTTTTTGTATTATCTGTGGATTCTAAGATGTTTAGACAAAATTTCAAAAATATTAAAATAAAACATCGAGTATTGTTTTCTTCCACTTGTAAAATTTACATGCAGCAACTGATACAATTTATTAAAGTCATAAAGAAATGTAAAAAAAATTCAAAAACAGCAGCTTGAAAACTAGCAGTTTTAAGGTGTCGCTCAAATTCTTCTTATTCTGATAAAAAAAAATTTCAAGTCGCTCAACAGTTTTAAGATTTATGAAAAATCGAGCGATATTAAACGAATTAAATTTAGAAAACGACAATTAACGAAAAACCGAAAGCTATGCGATTAGAGTTTTTCAGAACTCAAATAAGCTGAAAAAAGAATGGTATCAAGTGGTTTTTTTTTTAGACGATAAAACTATTCAATTTCGGTAGACCTGATAGGTTAACATTTTAATTTCATCATTTGAACTCCCTATCACAACTGTGAAAAAGTTGTTGTTATATTGAAAGCTGTCAGTTACATTAATAATTGCCGATCTAAACATTAATCAATATGCTTGAATCCTTAATTTCTGCAATTAAGTTAGAGTTAAGTGAAATATCGTTAAACAATATCAAAAGGATTTATACCTAAACTAATTCACAAAATGATTAAAAGTAAAGGTGAAAGAAACAACTACCAAAATTAACAGAAACTTGTTTTATTCCAATCCAATAAAAGTTTTAATAACTCAAAAAAACTAGTAGAAAGCTCTGCATGTGGATGAAAGAAAAAGTAACAAAATTCTTTTGAAAATCTTTTCTTAACTTATTAAGGGATGGCACAAAAACTCGCAATATTTAAAAAAAATAAGAAATGTTTTTATGTTTGTGTTCATTTGAAGCGGAGTGTAAATATTCAAAAACGATGAAATTTATGAAATGTACTTATTTCTTATAAAACATAGATTTTGTTAAGGAAACATTTTCAGCATATTTTTTGAATAAAAGGTTACAAAATAGTTTCTTGCTATAAGAATTTTTTTTGTAATTTCAAATTTAATCAAGCTATGACACACTCCTTTCGTTTTAAAAATTTCGATTCTGAGTCATTTAACTTATTCTGGCTATATATGACATGACAACAGTTTATAATAGGTTTTCAAATGCTTCATCATCCTCCTGCTAACGCACTCACTGATGCTTGATTTCTGGGAAAGGTTAGGTTAGGCTGTCCATGATGGAATAGGACACACTTAGGCCAGTTTAATGGCCCATTGTGATACCACATAAATCTTAAGCCTTCCTTCTAAGCTCAATTAAACCTTTTTGAGTCCTTTACGATACGAAACGTGAGAGGCTGATTATGCTAATATGATTTAGATCATTATGAAAGAATTCTCCTAGGTTATTCTTGCGTTTTTTAGCACTGTTTCCTCCTCTTCCTTGTTCACACCTCCACCAACCCCTTCTTTTGTTTTTAATCCATCCGTATAAAAGTGGACTGACGTCTTCCAGGAATGCCCTATCCTCCCAGAAAGTGTTGGAAGACATAGAAATCTAGAAGTTTTTGTCGAATTGCAGTTGGGGGATGATATGGTCTGTGTGCTTTGGAATTGATTCTTGCTTGCTGACAGCAAGCTTGTACAAGTCACGAGACCTCTGATCGCCACAAACCATGAATTTGACACGACCTTGATGCCAACCCATCGCTTATGGAAGGAAGTGTTCCTGGAAGGTCTCTCAAAATTATTAAAAAGTAACCAGAGCCACATAGCTTTACCTTGACCAGCTGTCAACGATCAGGCGATATTGTACCATCATCATCACTCCTGTCAATGACCGCAACCACTACTTAGCCCTTCGTGACGTCACTGAAACTGGCTGGTTTTCTGGTGGGATTGTGGGGAGTGCTTTTGTTGCGAACACGAAGCAGTTTTGGTGTCGGTCGGCATGACTCCTCAAGAGACCTTTCTCTTTTAGACGTGAAGTCTTTTCCGGTCCTTCCAACAGCATTCAACGCGAGCGGTTTGCTGCGGTGTCCTTCCCGTCTCCAATGATTCACCAGAGGCCTTCAGGATTCTCGCAGCTTGCCGCCTTTGTTTATAGAGGCTTTTCGAGAGTTTATCCTTCCCATTTCTGGAAGTGCTTCTCATTCCGCCTTCCTACTCTCGTTGCTTCCAACTGAGGAAGAGGGTACATGGATTGCCACTACTCCCTTCTCTGCGTTGGCCGCAATTAAGCTAGGTTACCTAGTGTGGGAAGGGAAGGAGAACCGGAGAGTGGAGCACTATCTAGCTTTTTCGCCATTACATCGTGGGAGTTGGGATGGAAGTTGGTGACATAAGCGTTGGCTTGTATGTCTTGTTTATGTGGGAAGGTTGATGATTTTGGAAAGGTAGAAGGATAAGAATGTCCTTAAGTCGTTAAATATCATAAAAATAAAAAAAAAACAATTATTATTAACTACCAATTTGATCTGTTTAATAAAGAAATTTTCTTTTGACGCATTATTTTTTTGAAAGATTTGGCCGTTTCAAATTTTGGAATTTGTTTTGTTTCAGAATTTAAAAAAAATGTTGCCAGTTTCTTATTTTTCGTTAACTTTCGAAAGTGAAAATACACACGAGTGTGCATCACCAAAGAACAATGTTTTAATTTACGGAGCATTGTAAGGCTTGTTTTCATCAGTTTTCTGAAATTATGTATGTTTGTATATGTATATTTGAAGAAGTATAATTCTGAAAGTGACTTGAGAGTTAGAATAAATTTAGAGTAGACAGTAAAATCCCTGTGTAACCTTAACCAAATTCATTAAACAATTTTCCGTACAAAGTTTGACAGTTTTTAACGAAGTTATAAACTTATCCAATTGGCGAATATATTTGAATTTCTCACAAAATTGTATGAATACCGTAATTGTTTTTTAAATTAATTTGTCCTTATTTTTAATTCATTACACACATAAAAATGAGCAATTCATATACATAATTAAATGTATTTTTAACCTATTTGAAAATTGTTGTTAATTTCACTGAATTTTAATACACACTTAATAAAAATTCTTAAGCTTCGTTTTTTCGCTGAATTAAAAAAGAAACACGCTTCCGCTATGATTTAATACTACCTATATAATAAAGACATGTATTTAATAACTCTTTGCTTTCAATCTTTCTTAAGGGTTGAATTTATATTTTCCCCTTTTCACGAGGCTCAAGCAAAGAGATTCAATATTCATAATTAAAAAATAATCATAAACGATGAGCTCAATGACAGTTTAAGTATAGATATTTTACTAGATTGACATTTCCCACAGGTCTATCGCCACTGTGCGTGTGGCCACTCGTTGGCCACTCCAGCGCATCCTGAAAAATATATTCTCCGCGATGGCAATAACTTCTACTATATGTCAAATGTCACTCTTTTTTAATTTCTGCTAATTGACAAGAAGGTCCTTTCGGTTGTTTATTGTTGGCATTGTCAATTCCGCATACAAAAGTGCACGTTTCCGACGTCGTCGTCGTTGCCGTTGTCGCACAACAGAACTGAGTGTGACCGACCCAGGTTATTACTTGACATGCATAGGTTAGGACTCCACATATTCTGTCCTGAGGGTGAAATTCCGGAAGCCATTTAACACAATTAAACGTGATCCTATTAAATATATAAAACGATAATTTATATGTTTTCGATAAATTCCAATTTTGATGGTTGTTCTTTTTTTTAAGGTCTCATATGTGTAGCTCTATGGTCGGGGCCGTCTTCGATTGTCAGTTCGATTTCGTATTGTTCTTCATTTATTTGGGTTCTCCTGTTTTTTTTTTTACGATTCTAGTATGAGGCGAAGCAAGCTAACGAGATTTTTTAGTGTTTTGTTTTTTGAGGAGCGTTCACGTTCACGGTTCCCAATCAAATCGCTCTATACGTTTTCAATACTTCCGGCTTTGTGCGGAGATTAAATTCTAGAGGTATTGCATCTATTTCTATACTATCCCAGCTTCTCTGTACCCATATAACATAAGTCTGATTTTGGGTTGAGGCGGGTGCTATAACTCTAGACGAAGAGAAATATGGCGGTTCTATTCGATATGGTTTGGTTTCTTTTTTGGTATTTCTAATTTTTATTATTATTTTATTTCAATCGGATTGCGCGTGCGTTGGTGACTTTTCAATCGGACATTGTCATCAATAAAAAATTGCTGTCGTATTTTAGTGAATGTGCGTCTTCCCTTTTTTCATATATTGTTTTTCCCTCTTTCTTTTATTGTATCTTCTATCAGAGCTCCTCATTCTTCTGGACTTGGTCTGGGCCATCAGGATAATCCTTAGACTAATTGTCTCCATAGTTGCGTATGTAACATTTTGATTTGTGAAACTAATTAGTGTTCGTTCATTTTGTTTGGGGAACATTTATGGGACATTTTGTTAAGAGCTGTGTTTGGAATCTTATGAGAAAATAAAAATAGAAAATCAATGATGGCTGATTTGTCTTATGTCATTTTATCTTATATTTCATCCGTTAACAATTTGAGGAATAACATTGAGATAAAATTCCCAGTTACGCAATATGCACATCATAGATGTATTTGAATCCAAATAATAGATTGCTCATTAGTTTTAAATTGTTATTAAATTATATAAATAGATGAGTAAATATTGAAATGGACGTACATAAGCAGTTATGTTGGTGAAAGACTACATAAATATACGGACGTACCTTTGATTATGAAATAATGTTTTGCAGTTATTAATCAAAGTTTGTAAAAGCGACTAGAAAAAGAGGTAAATACAACAAGTGCACCTCTTAAATGAAACAAACTTATTTGGAGCTGATTGAATAATAAGGTTTTAAACATCGAGAAGTTTGTACAACTCTTAAATTGTTTTCTTTCTTATTCATGGCATTTATTTTTTAGATATGGTTTTCAGCATATTTCCGCTATGGCTACGAATTACATATTTTATTTGATGAGTAAAGTTTTTGACAGAACTATTTAAAATAAATCTGTCCTTTTGAAGGCTTGATTATTGGCCAATGCTTCAAATGTAGCTATTTTATCAAACTAGAATTTTCAACGAATTGATGGTTAAGCAATTTGTTAACAAGTAACGTCGTCTTGTTAAAACTAAATGGCGTCAATATTTAGCTGACTAATTTTTAGAAATACAAATTTCCACGGCTTGATAGCCCTCGCCACCGTTCAACAGTACGGTAGCTAATTCCTAATGTTGTCGGTTTCGTTTCGACAACGGTCTTATTTGGTGAGATTTTGGCGAACATAAGAATGTTTTTGTTTCGTCGCCATTTCTTTAATTTACATATACTTTTTTTGTCTAAATCAAACTTAAAAGAGCAATTAGAAATAGAGCTGTAAATTGATTAACAAATTAATATTTACCCGGTCTCAATTGAAATATTTACTTTAAATTTTAGATCAAAAAATAAGACCCGAAATCTAATAACAAATATCTACGTTAGGAATTGGGCTCTGATATTTTTGTTTGTTTCCATTTGTTGAAACTATTTTCTCCAAAATGGGCTTTTTTCTATTTCTTTTAGGAGTTGATTGATTCATTCACAGAAAAGACAATAAGTTATACAAAATCCAGGCTTCTGAAAATCTATCTTCCAAAGTGGCGATTTTTTCATCAATAAAATAAAGTACAATTTTTTTTAGTTTGTTATTCACTCTAAAATTATCGCAGTTTTCGTAAGATCCAATTGATTTCTATGAAGCTATCGCAAATCAAAATTATTGAGGGAATATTGCATTCACCAAAATTCCAAACATGTTTTCTTTAGCGTACAAATTAATTTTCTAGACTATTTTTAACACTTTTACAATACTTTCTTAATTAGTTCTGCTACACTTTGCGGCAAAGATGAATGTCCTCTAACAAAAACACAAAACTGTCGGCAAGGCACACCGCACCGTACCGTCTTACAAAATTAAATTTTGTTCTTCATTCAATCACGACAAAAAGAAAAAATCACGATACAAAACTGTCAGGAAGTAAAATAAAAAGCAATTACCTTCCTTCATTATCAACACCTATTATGAAATAGTTAACAGATCTTTATGAACCTCCTGCAAACAGCTTCCACACTTGAAGGAAGTAACCGAATAATAGAAAACTATGGGTACATTACGTCCGTCCCGTCCCGTCCCGTCTCAAACATTCAATTCCAAATCTTAAAAGTTGAAAATTGTCTTTTTCGGACAAAAGGACGAAAATAACTCATTGTAGCATTGTTAATATTTCAATGTTTTGTTATCGTTACTCCGCTCCGGTGTAAACACTGGCTACATAGGCAGGTTCAAAAACGAGGGTGTTCAGTTCGTTACAAAAGAGACTGGCTTGTCAGGTATTTTTATCAATGAACGCACCGTGGCTGGCAGTTAAGCGCTGGGAACTTCCTGCGGGGTTTGATGCTGATGGCCGGTGCGGCCGGCGTAGAAATTGGTTTAACTTGTTTTTCTTCATCTTTACTGCTGGGGCAATAGTGTGGGAATTTTCTTTTCCTGGAATAAACATTTTTCAAAAAACAAAGTATATTTTTCTTTTTGAAGAAATTGCTTTTCATTATGTTTTCTTTTTGTACGGAAAGAGATCTCGCTCTTCTATAATATTAATCATTTTGGGATGAAATATGTTACATGTATTATTTGCATAGCTGTCATTTTTGACATTTAAAAATACAAACAGAAGCTAAATTGGTGATCTGATTTGTTTGATTTTAAAGACAATTATTTTGGGTGTCGAGAAAATACCTTTTCTTTGAAAAGATATTTGACGAATTTGTTTTTATAAAGTATTACATAATATTTTAGGCACAATATTTTGTTACCATTTTCGCTAATATTGAATATAAACTCACTAAGAAGCAAATTATAGCTTTAAACATTGAAACGTTTCTTTGAAATTTTTTAGAACTTCAGTTCTACCGATCACTAACATTTTCTGTTATTAAAAAATATGTTTCTGATATGATAATGATATCAAACATTTTATGTTAGATTTGATTGTTGAAAGTAAAATTGATAGGTGTTTATACAAAGAAAATGGAACAGCTTCAGTGGAACAATTATGTTCGGAATAATAAAATCAACTGTTTATTTTGAAAGCGTTTTCATCATTAAAAAAAATTAAGATGACTTAGATAAAATGTCTTTGTTTAAAAAGGTTGCTTTTGATACCAAACAAAAAATTTAACTTTCTTAATCGTCGTTCTTAAAATGTCCAATGTTGAAAACCTTTGCTTACACGCTTATTTATCCAAGTTAGATAACCACAGCGTCTTTAGTAACAATCATAAAAGGACTTCAACAAACTTTGTTCCTGTTTCTTAGTTCTGAGGAAAACCAGCGTAAGTTAACTCTGAAAGACTTAAAAGGATATTTTCAGGTGAGTTTTCACAAAATGTTTTAATAAAATATCCAAATCCTTATGTTTAAGTTATCAGGAGCTATCTTACAATAAAGTGAGCCAGTGAATTAGGCAACCATTGTAAGGAAATAATAATTTGTTGAAAATTCAACGTTAAGTGCAATAATTAAGAAAACAGAAATGTAATCACTTAAAAGCTCGATTTTAAATTTAGCAGGATTCAATAGACCCAAAAGTACTTGTTACCTTCGGTCCAGTTTTTTAGTTAATGGTTAAATCACAATTGAATTTAACTCTAGAAATAAATCAGTGTACTCCTAACGTAAAAAGTTTTTGAGAGTGCTTAGTGCCAGACAATATGTTTCGATATAATATCCAAGGCTCATCTTCAAGCTGTCGGAAATTTGACCAATTACTTAACAATCTAATCTCTAAAACTCTATTTTTCGGAAAATTAAAAAAAAAATACTCGATTGAGCTCTTCATCATCAATTTCAAAAGTTTTGGAACTCTGTTTTGATCTCAGTTTAGGTAAGACTTCAGGGATGGTTTATAATATTAAAACTCGGCTTAGCAATGCTTCCAATTCTATCCTTAAACGACTTCATTTTAATATTGGAATAGATTTTTGAATCATCATAAAATTATCAGTCCAAAATGAGATTTGGAATCAGAATGCATTTTTTAAAATTTGTATGATTCGATTTTTCAAGAAAAAGTGACGACAAGCTTTTGATGTATGGATTTATTGAAATAAAATAACAAACTTTTTATTTCAAAAATAGACAAAATATCAACACTTAATCTTAAAATAAATTTCAGCTCAATCAAAAACCAAAGATGTTTTGTGATTTAGCCGTAGAATGTCAGGATTTTGTGCACTCAAAATTGTAGTGCTGCAAAAACATCAACGAACACGTTAGAACTCAATTCAATTCACGAGATATTTAAGGTTCCTTTAGCTAGAACTGAAAAATGGCTTTAAAACGTTTTCTATACAAATGATTTGATTTAAATAAAAATACTCGATTTCTAAATGTTTTCAGAAGTTCCAAAAATTAACCTAGATTTATCAGATAGAATTTCATAGTTATTTAAGAACTTCGTCTAAAATTAAAGTCAATTGGGAGAAAACAAAGACTTTGGTAAGTAAATAACAACTTTTCGATGTCTAAGATCTTTTCAATATGTTTGTTGTCAGCTTAATTTCACATAAACTTGTGTGTAGTCAATGAATATAACAAAACTCTAATCGTTTTTAATGCGAGCTTACATTTCAAATTAGAAAGATTCTTGGGTGAATAGGATAAATTAAATTTAACTCGGTGCACAATATGCTTTAACTCCCGTTTGCCCTGATAAGTACTCTAGTGAAGAATCTTAACATAATTGATTCAAAAAAAAGGAGTCCTTACACGCATTTCATTAAACCCTTGACTATGCATCGCTATACCTAAAATTCGATTATCCTAATTATCCACTCGAAATTGATCCATTAACCATCATCGCTGTGCAACGTTTCATCCCTGAACCCTGATGTATGTCTATAAAGCGTTCTAAAACCACTTTTTGAATGTCCTTTTTCATAAAATTCCTTCTGTAGCACAACAACAAAAATACAACCATAGCAAGCGAGTGAGTGAAGAAAACAATTGCAAAAGGATTATAGGAAGTAAATACGAGCACTGAAAGAAATCCAAGCAAATATCTCCATTATTAACTCGACAGACACCAAGTCACCGTACAACCGACTTCCACTAACTCAGCATGTGGCACACACTCTTAATCAGAATCACTACGGAATTTGATGGTATCTCCAAATCTGTCCAATAATCGCCATAGTTGTCGACCTCACACTCTCTACGCACCAAGACCAAAAAATAGAAAACAATGCATGGAATTTCGAGTTTCGAGAACTTCAACTGGTTCTTCGCAGCAGCATAGCACCAGGAACACCAGTAGCGGAGGCAGCACAGCAGCAGCGGTTGCATGCTGTTCTATATCGGATTCAATCTGAAGATTAACGTTCATTTATTTTCAGGATGTGGTTGAACTAACACAGAGCGTGCGTGTGTTGTTGTGCTCCTGGAAGGTTCCTGCTCGTAGCAATGATGTTGATGTTCAGCTAAGATATGAAAGTTTTGTTTTTTGTTTCGCAAGGGAAGGAATAAAATAAAATACAACAGAAATTAGTACTCTCCGAGACGACGACGACGTTATCTTCTCGAAACACTATTCGCCGTGTCGTATCGTCATCTTCATCGTCGTCGTCCTTACAACATACACATACATAGATGCCCCACGATTCGTTTCCCCATTGAACAATTCAATTTACTCGGTTTTTTCCCACATCAAAAGGACCTCATTTAGGAAGACTATAATCTATCTATGGGCGCGTGCACCTTATAAAGTTACACCCAATCATTAGGAATTAGAATTGAAACCAAAGGATAGGACATAGGAGGCGCTGCCTGGCTGTTGCTGGTGAATACACGAGGAAGCCACTCACGAAGACGTCGACGAGGACGACGATGAGGAATTCATACCTTTTTTGTTTGTTGGCCTCTTTTAATCTGTGTCTACCGAAACACGTGACTTAACAGATTTCTAATTCATTGCGGATTTCGACTATGAAATATGATTCTAATCCTGAAGACCCTGCTCCCAGGCGAACGCTCGTTTGGTGGCATGCTTGGTCGACTGATGAAATTATTTATTAAAGAGGGTGCGTTTGGTAGGCAATTAGAATTAAAATATGCATTCAGATTCAGAACAGTCGAAAATAAATTTGTAAATATTTATTTATGGATGTGAACCGAAACAGAAAAGAAAGAACAGAAAAGAGTTTTGAAAATAATTTATGGAAACTAATCTGTTTGATAAATGTTTTTTTTAAAGGATTTTCTATAATTGATACTTCTGAATCCTGACCTTCTTAACTAAGGCTCATTAGCTTAATACTTAAGATGTGAAAGTTTTTAGCAAAAAAAAACACTTAGTTTTGATCCTCGATTATGCAAGAGTGAGGAATCTCTTTTGGCTAGTCACTATGTAGTCTATCAAGGCTTATTTCTGTATAGAGGCATATTCCAAACAGTTTCAAATATGTAGCCCTGGGCTCGAACACCTAACAATATTCGATTGGGATTGTATTTATGAGGCTTCATTTTTCAAATCGATATTTCTAAGATTTATGACTTGAGCTCAATATAAAGCGAAAATAATAGGGTCCTTTTTTAAAGTTTTATGAGAAGTTATGATGCTTCGTTGTCTATGTTTTGATAATTCAAACCAGTGATCTTACTGAGTTGATGTTTCTGTTCAGTAAGGTTTAGCATTACTATTCAAAGTTCAAAGTGAAAACTGAAAATCCTCTAAAAGATGTAAATTTATAGAATTACTAACTACCCTCCCATTTTGCCCGACATTATTTCAATCACTACGAAATGTTGGGAGGTTCATAACTTTTGGTTTTATATTAATACAATTTTTGTATAATAAATTTTCTTAAGGGGCGATTAACGTAACCGCTTGAATGTTTATCGTGTTTCAGTGGGTTATTAAAAATTGAAGGAATACTAACCTCCTGAGGCGCTTAAGCCGGGAGTTTTCAGATTTTCTTACAGCGATCTAAAATCAGAAATTTTAAGTTAACAGTTTTAATGTGAAATATACGTTCTAGGTAAACTATAAGCTAATACAAATATGGAGAAATAGACTGCCGAACTTTATAAGATCAATTTACTTTTTGAGGTAATAGTCTTGCCATATTCAAAAAGGATTTTCGAGAAAAAAGTGTTTGAAGTTTTAGTACACAGAATTTATAACATATTTTATTGATAAATAAAGGTCCTATATCCTATAAGTATAGTGCCGTTTTTGAAACCAAAGTTAATTTTTTTTTTTAATTGAAGTAAAAGCCAAATAAGTGCCTCTCACTTAAGTTCCCTGTGTACATAAGTACCTAATACTGAGATCCTGACAATTTTGCATCTAAAACTGATCCCAATGTACTTTTATGAGACTTAAATATATTTCTCGCTTAACGACTTTTTATTTTATATAGTTTATAACGGATTGTATGTTCGGAAAAATTATTTTAAGTATGTATTTGAAGATCCGTATTTGAATGCAATGTTGTGTCCAAATTTCTAAAATTTGAAAGCAATCGGTTAAAAGCTTTATGAGACTTACGTTTAGGAACAACTTACATTAACAATAAAATATTCGCAAGAGAAGAAGCCTCATCATCATTCAAGAGGTCTGTGATTTTTCCAATCTACAGTCTGGGGCTGACCTGAGCTTCAACCAAAATGCGTCTCCATACAGCTCGGTCCCTAGCTGGCTGTGTCCAGTTTATTAACAATAAAATATTCGCAAGAGAAGAAGCCTCATCGTCATTCAAGAGGTCTGTGATTTTTCCAATATACAGTCTGGGGCTGCCCTGAGCTTCAGCCAACATGCGTAACCATACAGCTCGGTCCCTAGCTGGCTGTGTCCAGTTTGAGGTCTTCAACCACCTGCGTGAGCCACCTGAGTCGCGGTCTTCCTCTACTGCGCCGCCGTCGCTCGGGATTGGATTCGAAGACCTTCCGGGCTGGAGCGTTGATGTCCATTCGCTCTACATCTAAGCCGTTAGACTTTAATTCTGCTAACAAGGGTCAGTGTCGCTGTTCAGCCCGTACAGTTCGCCGTTATATCTTCTCCTCCATTCTCCATCTATCTATGTGTACGGGACTAAAAATCACCCGAAGAATTTTTCTCTCGAGCCATCCTAAGACGCTCTCATCTTTCTTTGACAGGGTCTAGGTCTCAGCGCTATAAATGAGAACCGAGATGATGAGTGCCTTATAGATGGTGATTTAAGATGCTCGAGAGAGGACTTTACTTGTTAATTGCCCTCTAAGTCCAAAGAAGTAGCGACTTGCAAGGGTTATTCTCCGTTTTATTTCAGCGCTGGTGTCGTTTTCTGTATTTATAGCGGTGCCTAGGTAAGGTAGACAAAGTCCTTAACTACCCTGAAGTTATAGTTGTTCATGGTGACGTTTTGTCCAAGCCGTCGTCGTTGTTCAATGTCCTTTTTTGGTGAGAGCATATACTGGGTCTTGCCGTCACTGACCCCAAAACCCATCTTCTTCGCTTCCGTTTAGAAACGCTCCACTGAATCACGCTTTGATCTTCCAATTATGTCAATATCATCTGCGTATCCGAGTAATTGGATGGACCTTTGGAAGATTGTGCCTCTATAGTTGATGGTTGAGTTTTGCACAATTCTTTCCAGAACGATGTTGAAGAAGTCGCATGACAGTGTATCGCCTTGTCTGAAACCTTTTTTGACATCAAATGAATCGGTAAGATCTTTTCCGAACTTGATAGAGCAGCCGGCATTCTCCATTGTCATTCTGCACAAACGGATAAGTTTGGCAGGGATGCTAAAACTAGACATTGCTCTGTAGAGCTCTTCCCTATGGATGCTGTCATAAGGGGCTTTAAAATCGATAAAGAGATGGTGGGTATCGCTTTGAAGGTCATGGGTTTTTTTCAAGATCTGCAGTTGTGTGAATATTTGGTCGATAGTGGACTTTTTTGGTCTGAAGCCACACTGATAAGGACCTATCAGGTTGTTTGCGAAGACGTTCACATAATACGTCAGAGAGGATCTTAATAGATCTAAATAGTGGTAAGAAATTTCGAGACCTTTGATTCATTAATGCCACGGAAAAATATTTGTAGATTATTAAGCTGAATTCAGAAAAAATCTTTTCAACAGTCAACCATATTTTCAGACTTACTTTAATTGTGAAAGCTGTTCAAGTCAGAAACAAAAAAGTTTAAGCATTTTTTTGTTTTAAGACATTTTTTGATATTCTAACCATGTAGGACTTTCTTCGAAACTCAGCAACATAAATAAACATTTATATCCAGATTCAAGAGCAGTTTTATGAAATGGAACAACCCACTGTGAATGGTTCGAAACAAATAGTGGCGTGGCGTTAAACAAGGACGTCTTTAGCTGTATTTCCTGAATTCAATCCGTATTCATAATTCAAATATCAATGTTCTACTGTATGTGCTTCAGAATCACCAGAAGATCTACAACTGATGATTAACCGATTAGCAGAATATTGTTTTAAATGTTGTCTTATCAACGAATCCAAAAAATTAAAGGTGTTTTAAAAATCAGCTAAAAGCCTCAACAATTATAATTGGTTATTTAATTCATTTAGTCTAGAAGTTACCAATGAATATAAATATCTTGGAGTGAAATTGAACAGTAGGTAAATTTTATTTCAAGAAACATCTTTTAGAAAAATAAAAAAGTGCACAAAGCCTGATAAAAGTATCTTGGAGAAGCATACTTAAATGAACGTGTCAGACTACAAGCAAAACCTAATATGGTGTTGTGGTAAAGTTTACTCTGTGTTACGCTGATTAGGTGTTGGGAATTGACGAATATGAAGATATTGCAAAATTGCAAAGCAATCTTATAACAAAATTAACCACTTAAAACATCTAATTATGCGCTTTATCCAGAAACTGACCTGCATGAATCCTTACGCCGAAGATACAAGCAGAGTACATTGAGAAAACTCCATCCCACCAAGTCACACGTCTTAGTCAGAAAATGATACTCTATCACTTTAGGAGTGAGGATTGATAGATGTCAAAATGGAAAAGTATAGAGCATAACTACAGATAGTTCGTTCAACTTTCTTCTTCTTAAGAAGCTACAAGAAAACTCTTTGCGTGATAGTTCTACAGCAAAAGCCTTAAAATCGGAGAGTATCAACTTATTTGAACGACTTGCTTAACTACAGAGAAATATTGTTAATTTTTAAAGTGGGATGTGAACTTTTCGGGCAGAACGAAAAACCCATACAATGAAGGTTTCAACAAATGTTGTTCTTCTTTTTGATTTAAGATTCAAAGGAAACTGTTTCTACTTTGTTGGATTTTTCCAATATTTTCTCTACAACGCCTAGAATACTTCAGGAAGAAAACATTAATGTTGTAAGAAACAATCTAAATGATTCTGACTTGAATACAAATATGAGATGTTATTAATAATCGAGTTCACGTAACGGTTTTCTACTATTTTTCAACACTCACACAATTTCTAACCAAGCAGACAACAAAACCATAGCTTTTAAATTTATTATTTTTGAAAAAAAAATAATGATAAAAAAAGAATAAATAAAATAAATTACTTAGTAATTTACTTAATACGTGTAAGTTCTAAATTTACTCTCCATTAAAAGCCTTCCTCGAACTTAAACGACTAAATTTAGCCGAATCGGTTTAGTCATTCTCGAGTTTTCTCTTAATAATGCTTTGATGTTTCTTTTTTTACACACATATACTGATACATCTTTTAACATTTTCTGACTTTGTATAGTCAAGACCTTATGAATTAAGGGTATTCTGAATAATTACTCTTAGAATTTGAAAAAATCCCCTTTTTGGCAAATATGTGGTAGCCTGCTCCTTCTTTGACATACAATGCGAGGTGTGTTCTCACATTCGTCCTTCTTTAAAAATTGATCATGAACGGAATTGAACTTTATGAAATTGTATCCAGTTACGACTATTTTTGATTGAATCCGCAGAAACGTTGATTACTGATGGCAACAAAATCAAGAAAACCATTAAAACATTTTCCATCAGCCTATTCTATTCTCTGCAGAATGCTCGAATCGAAACAAGTTTTCTCTTTTTTAATTATAAATTGAAAATACGATGGACATTATAAGTTTTGCCAAAAGCATGCAGCAACGCCAGGCACAGTCATTTATGCATAATCTTAACAAATTTTGTAAATTTTCATGTAATGAAATACCTAGAAGTACAAAGTACTCGAAAACACGGAAGAGAGTGAACCTTTCCGTCGTTGTCGTTATTCATGTTTTTTGTTAACGTCATTTGAGTATTGTAGATGTGCCTATATGGTAGCCTCCTTTAGCCCCTTCCACTCTATTCTATTGATGCCCATTACCAACCTACCTTGGGAGGTCATTTTCACGTTTTCCTTAACATTTTCAGCTTTTTTTTTGAGTATACCTACGAGTACATATTCTCGTCATGTTGTGCCCCAAAGTATGGCCTCTTCAATCGAATAGAATTTCCTTCAATTATTTATTTTATTACATTCCGTTTGCAATTTTCCCGGACTTGATGGCTTGTTTTGCTCGTGGTGCAACAACGGCGAGGCGGACGTAGTCGTCGTCGTCGGTCGTTCGTCGCCGCCATCCACCTCAAGGGGCTTCTTTGCGTTCCTTCTTTTTTTTTTTTTTTGTTTATGGCTTGAATTTTGCATTTGTGCAGTCCGGACCGGACAGAGCCGCCTAGAGCCATCACATCACATCATCAGCAAAGGGAAACTAGTTCATGTTATAGAAAAGTACATTTCGGTCGACATTTAAGTGCTGGTTTGTATAAGGCTTGGTTTGTGCTTCACATGCACTTTTGCAACGACTTTTCTTTTGGTTTTGTTTTAGTTTCAAACTTGGCCGCACCGGTCTTCAGTTCGCTGCTGACGTCCACACTATATCTGCATAGGAGGCTATGATGGAGGAGGAACGTTGTTGCATTTGCATTACATGTTGCCAGCGACCATATCGGCGAGAATTTTTACCAACAACGTCAACGACAATGGCACTACCGGCCGCCGGCCGTCCAGGCGTGGGGTTGCGGTAGGCGGTGGTGGTAGCAGTGCATCGAGCGACGACTGTGCAAACAAGAAAACTTACTGGCATTCTACAATTGGATTAAAATAGTTGCGAGTGGTTTCCTTTTCGCATTTTGCATTGTTTACTATTTTTCTTCTTCTTTCGTTAGTTTGAAAAAATTAAATAAATTTAATATATGCTGCCATCTATTGGCTTCCCACCTATAATTTCCGTTTTGTAAATGAACAAAAAAAAACTGAAACTAGGACCGATGAAGTTGAAGTCGAAGCCAGAGTCGAGAACAACGAAAACTGACCACGTCGCGTCGTCGTTGTCGTCTGGAAGCAGGTCTCGCTTATTGCAATTGACCTGCAGTTGTTGGTTTCTTGCGCGGGGTTTCGCACTTCCTTCACGTCCCGTCTATACTGCAGATATATTCCATTACTTGGATATATACCCAACAGCAATAGAGTGGAGTGGAGCACAAGCAGGAGCAGGGTGGAACTGCATAGAATTTCATTTTTACTCAAGTGACAATTCGTATACCTATGAGGATGAAGTTGCAATTTAGTATTGAAATTCCTTGTTTCTTATAGTTTTGTTGTTGCAACAGTTGGAAAACAAGTCTTTACACAAAAGCTAACACCACTTTTTACAATTGAAATAAAAGTAAACTTATACTTGCAGTCGTCACCCGTCCGCGTCGTCGTCTCCGAGTATAGCTCGCTCGTGTATAGCACACACAAAACCTACCCTAAGAGTCATTTCTAGGACTTCGCTATAGTGTGACTACTGACTATCTAGAAACAAAAATATGCCTATACTATGTTTATCGATAGTTAATGAATATTTGAAGGATATAATGGATACCAGGGTATACCTAGAGTGGCAAATGTTACACTCGACTGTCATAAGCAATTGAAGAAAGGTAGATTTCTAAAATCAATGGGCTTACTAAAATTTCAAATTTTATTTCAGAAGACTTATTATGCATAGTATTCATTTAGGCTCTTCATAATTGTATATCTGTGGTGCAACAATCCTTTGAAAACTTAGGGCCTAGTGAATTACAACTTTCAACCATTCCTTATTCATCTTCTTCTACTCCAATTTATCGACCGATAGCACTAATGTTCCTTCTTTCTAAGGTCATGGAAACGCTGATTAATTATCAGCTCAAGAAATATCGAGAGACACGGAAGCTTCTTAATGACCGTCAATACGGCTTTTGTAGCATTAGGTCCACTGGTGATCTTATGGTTCATCTCACCGAACAATGGAACAAATTTGTACATGGTTTTGGAGAAAGTAAGATTACTGCACTTGATATTTCAAATACATTTGATAAAGTCTGGCATTTTGCTCTCTTATCGAAAATGCGTCCTTTTGGTATCGACGAATCCCTTCTTCGTTGGATTAGAATGGTTCCTTCAAACCGTTCAATACAAGTTGTTTTGGACTGTCCAAGTCTGAAACCCCTAAAATAAATGCTGGTGTGTCCCAGGGCTTTGTTCATATTCGTTTCTAGACTCACAACCCTCCTCTTCGGATGTGGAACTGCAACGACAAAATATGATTAGCTCATTAAATTCCGACCAACACAGCATTGTGCAATGGGGAATAAGAAATCGTGTGGAATTTAATGCATCGAAACCCAATGCTGTCTTTTTATCGTTTAAGCAAGATATACCCTCTAAGCCTCTATCTATGAGTGACACTTGCATCAACGAAACGGAAAATCTCAACTTCCGTTATTTTAATACACTATGCTAAAGTAAAATAGTCAGTTGCATTTCTTACCTTAAACAATTTAACCGTAATACCCGCGCTTCTAGGAATGCCCATCAGTTTACCCTTGAGCCCAACTTCGGCCGTACTATAAAGTACAGATATTCATTTTTTAGACGTACTACGTGAATATGGGATGCCTTGCCATTCCATATCTTTCCCTATCATTGCAATGTTCAATTAATGTACAACGACACCTTCTATCCAACCCTTCCTTTTTTTTAATGCTCACACTGAGTCTTTGGCATATTAAAGATATACAAAACACTTTAAGTGCTTGCTTAGTATATAAAAAAGCTTTAATCTGGAAATAATATTAAAACTATACTAAAAATCTTCATATATCATTGGTTCAAAAAATTGAGTAATTTTTTTCTGACACAAAAACCAAGCAAAACTTTTTTAATAATAATATCTGTAAGGTCAGGTTTTTTGAAATATACCTCTTTAAAAATGTGAAAGAAAACCATTATACGATATTTTAAAGGCTAATCTATAGCTTTCAGATATAGTTCAAAGTTGGTTATTTAATTTGACTCTATATGATGTTTTGAACAAGGTTAAATTGTTTACTTTCATATTTCTGATTCTGAATACAAACTCTGAATAAAACATTTTCAAATAATAGTTCTCAACATTATTTTTAATGTTATTTCAATATACTTCAAAAACTTGATGTTATATTCGGCGAGTTCGTTTCAAGAATAAAAAAATATTTCTTCACTGCTACTCGTAAGTATTTTTCTGTTAAAAACAGTTTCAGAATACATTTTGGAGCGTTACCCTCAAGATTATGTAGGACAGATGTTATTAATAAGCTTTACCTGAACACCATCCATTAAGGACTCATTTTACTGTAGGCCTATCGACAATATCAGGCCAAAGAAAAAAGTGCTGATCCAAACTCTAACGTAGTACAAGCACTACCCCATAGTAAAATTTCGCGTGAACAGGACTTTTATAGAACACCATTTAGCTCCGCATGCGGTAACCACCAGCTACCACGATAGGGTGTAGCTATAAAGACGAACATGTTACAACTTAAAACCATTTCAAAAGCTTAAAATGTGGATGTTGACCAAACTTAATTTCTGTTTATTATTTAAGATAATGTCTGCTAACTTTAGAATTATTTGGAAAAATTAATTTCTCAAAAACCATAATCCAACCACAAAGCGTCTACTAAAGTAGGGGACGTCTAATAAAAGTTAAGGCCTTTTAATGAAAAAATAGCTTTTTTTTATGGACAGGAGATCCATGTTGACATTAAAAAATAAATATGCTATTAACTATAGAAAACGATATCAGCCAAATAAACTCAACTGCTACAGTTGCAGCATCATAACCTCTTTATTTGCTTCTTAATGGTCAATTCCCACATTCTCGATATACCCACAAAATCACGATTTTGAATAGATTATGTAGCGTTAACATAGTATTGACCTTATATTTTACGTGACTCTTAAGAAAAAGTCTGAAGGTGTTAAATTGCAAGATTTCGGTTGTTAACTATAATAACCTCTTCCAGCAATAAAACGCTCAGGATATTTATATTGCAAAGTTAAGATTTATTCGTTAACGCCTACATCAATATTATCCAAGTTCCGTTTTAAAAATTAATTAATCATATCTCGATAATACTAGTCTAACTTTCAATAAGTAAAGGTCCAATATTACCACCAATACAAAAATACATCTAACAGTGACACGTTAAAGAGTAACGTACATTCTTAAATTTTTTTGAGGCTTATGATTTCGAAGAGAGACCCATCCACTGACTATATATCTATCGACAAATTGAGTTACTATGTTAACTGGTATTAAGATCTAAGTCTTTCTGAATGAATAATTCGAAAGATCAACGAGGAATAGCAACAACTAAAATTTGTCCATTAGTTTCGAGAATGTGTACCATTCTATGTTCAAAAATGTATGTTTTATTTGCCAAATGTTAAAAGACGACTTTACTTACTTACTTAAGGTGGCGCTACAGTCCGGGGCGGACCTGGGCCTCAACCAACAAGCGTCTCCAGCCAGCTCGGTCCCTAGCTAGCTGTCTCCAGTTTCGCACGCCAAGTTGGTTGAGGTCCTCTCCCACCTGGGTGCGCCACCTGAGTCGCGGTCTTCCTCTACTGCGCCGTCCCTCGGGATTGGATTCGAAGACCTTCCGGGCTGGAGCGTTGATGTCCATCCGCTCTACATGACCTAGCCATCTAAGCCGTTGGACTTTAATTCTGCTAACTAGGTCTGTGTCGCTGTACAGCCCGTACAGTTCGTCGTTATATGTTAAAAGACGACAGCTTGTTAAAAACTGTAAGCTACTGAAATGTTAAACAACTAAGTAATTTTATTTATGAATGAATGGTTTAAAATTATTGAGTTGTGAAATAAAGTTTTAGGCGAATTGAAGTGAAGTTTAATTAACAATGCTAGGACCAGGACGATCAAATATTTCCCGACAAAGCCTTAACGCAAGAAGGATCCGAAGAGCTGCAAATAAAAGTATTGAGATGCCTCTTGTGAAACAGGTAAGACATTCCTCATGTCAGTAGTTTTATCCACTGTTCGTGCGAGATCCAACGTAGCGCTTACAGTTGCTTCTTCTGGAATAGTAGCCACATTGTTAGATGGATGCCGTACGTCTCAGTTAGGATTAGAATTAATGTTAACTCTTCAAACTATCGAAGAACCAACGTGTAATACTGCAAATCACTCAGCAATGGCCAAAGTTTTATCGGCATCAAACAAATGCACAATGCGCATAAACGTGCATTAGAAGCACTTAACCGAGCATTGAAAGATTTACGCAATGACTCGAAATGTTGTAGAGTATCAATGCTTTTACTGTTTAGCGATTTCCACTAAACTCTGCCAGTAACTGCAAGATCTATGACTGGCGACGGAATAAACGCTTTCAGTCGAATCTACGGCGCAGTTGACATGAAAAATATGAGAGTTGCATTGCTTAATGATGCATCTGTTGAAATGGGCAAGTATCTATCGATGAATCGAGTGGATTGATATCATTTCCAAATAATTTCTGTAATTTTGTATCATCAAAAAACGAAATTATCAACAATATATTTCCAAGCATTATTTTTTACTACAAAAATAATGATTGGTTGAGTGAGAGAGCAAGTTTAACGGCTAAGAACAAAGATGGAGATAACCTGAACTATATAATTCAAAATAAGATCATTGGAACAATGCATTCATTTAAATTTGAGATAACTTCCCATCCCATCTGTCCATTTTACTTGCTTAAAATGTTTTATTAGCATTTCCCAAAAGTTTTTATTTCTTATATAAACAAATATAAATTCATTTGAATTCAATATCTTCTATTATTCACGAGATATCAAAAACCCAACATGAAATTTTACCTATTTTAAATACTATTTTTTGTAGATTTATTTGTGAAAAAACTGACTGTTGGATTTTTAGAAAAAAAATTATTAAATTACAAAACAATTACCAAGTTTTAGTATTGTTTTTTTTAGGTTATTTTATTGTAAAAAAAAACAAAAACTATCAATTTAATTTTTCTCAAAATTTAACTGAATATTGAAAGTAATATTTATATATATAATACAAAACCAATTAAAAGCCAATATCTCAAATTTTTGGAAAGATATTTGAGTCGAAAATCCATTTTTTCCAACTTTTATTAATTTTTCTTTAGGTTTTTAATTTTGTAAGAAAGCTGTCAATTAGATTTATCTCAAAATTTTACTGAATGTTGACACCAATATTTTCTTAAAGATTTAATTATTTCAGAGCCAATATTTTCAAGTTTTGAAAAGATATTTGAGTTGAAAATCTATTTTTACCAACTTTTTTACATTTTTTTAATTTTTATTTTTTGTACAAAAACTGTAAAATGTTTTTCTTCGTTGCACAGAATTGTTTTGGAAATGATATTCTTTCTTTTCATAAAATTTTCGAGGTGACAAATTTTTTTGATTTATCAAAAGAAAAATATTATTTGGAATTTTTTGAAAAATCTATTTGTTCGTCATGGCGTCATCAGAGTTCACCGGGTCAGCTAGTATATAACTATAACTACATTATTTTCTATAAATAAGTACGTTCCTTTAATGAAGACATTAAGTTAAAAAGAAATTAGGATTTTAAAGAATCTACTAACAAATCAGCCGTGAGTAAATTTCTGCATACGATTTTTAAGGACCGGAAGTTTTATTAAGTAGAAAAAGCTACAAAGCTCTCTTTCTGCTCTATGACAGAGTTGTGTCTTTATTTTCTTCAAAAACCTAACAAACAACATCTGATCAAAATTAAATATTTTAACCATATTTAGGTTGCATGTTATCTAAATCCCATGGGGACAACACGTGCAATGTGTGACGTTCTTCTTTTCATAATGAATCTATCAAGATCTTCACCAAGATGCCTCAAATTTGATTTTAGCAAGTCATTCAGATCTCATCTGATGTTCCTGATTACACTGAGTTGTCTTTTATTGTTGGTTTTTGTCTGTTACTTTACATAACAGCTATCATATTTTTCATAAGTTACTTCTCATTTTCCATTTTCACTGGAACTATATTGTACAGTTACTGATGGTCTGGTATACTCTCAAAACTCATGGCAAGCCTACATAATGCATTATGTATTTCATTATACATCTTTCATTCTAGAAATCGAAGCTGAGAATAAAATCAAAACGCAGCAAAAAGTGTCAAGATGAAGCGTTATGGTTCCGTCGCGTAGCCTATCGATGGCACCTTCAGCTCCAACCTCCAGTTATGTGAGCTCCTCGTTGACTCCATCCAACTTCCAACATCAAAAGCAATAAGCAGCCATATACATACATATACTATATATAGGTAGGGTACCTATCTTTAAAGCAGGTATTCTCACATCTCTGTTGATGTCATAAAGTAAATGACAATCAATTTCATTTGGAATCTGTGGAATCGGCATCAGAATTGAAATTGGAATATATGAATCGTGATCCTCGTCGAAAATTGAAAAATAAAATAAACCTCTGCTGCCTTTACCTTGCCTATACTCCACTTCGTACTCGGTTCGAATATGGATACTGGATACGAATAAAAATGTGGGTGCAGGTATATGAGGTTATGAGATTTCACCGCTGATGTAGTATAATAATATAACTGCGATATGGAAATTGGAAATCCAGAAGATACTGTCGCAGCTAACTGAGTTGATTGAGATTTTTTTTGTTTTTTTTTTCTTTTCATTTTGGTTGTAAGCACTTTAACAGGGTGTTTTTTTTTGGAAAACTTTGCCTTCCGTTCATAGTGGATCTGTTTTTTTTACAAACGTTTAAAATGGAAATGTTTTTTTTTTTCGTTCTTAAATTAATACTTTGGAGTCTTAAAAAGACGTAATAAAAAGTTATCTGATAACTCGTTCAACCTTGTCCTGGAACTGTCAGCTCTAACTTATCCTTTAAGTCAGGATCATCATCAAGTGCCTGAGTTTGCTGATTCTTAATAAGAAGAATGTAAAGAATTAGAAAATAGAAATTTTGAATATTTCAATGGCACCATCAAATTTAAGTTTTGGAAGATGGCCTATGTGGTTTGTACCTACCATCAAATATTATGAAATTTTTAAAACCTGTTTAATTAGAACTGTTACGTGCATTATAAATTGATTAAAAGTAATTGTCCTAATGTCCGTCGAAAGTTAGGTCTATTTCACTCGTCACAACTTCATACATACGAACGAAGACGACCAATAAGAAATCGAAAATCGACCCACACTGATAACTTCCCACACCGTATGTCTATTTATCTTGCTTAAAAGTTTAAAGGTTTTCGTAATGGGTTAAAAAAGTTGTTAGTTGAATTATTATTAAAAATTTTAAAATTACCAACAATATTTTTCACATAAAGAAATAGTTTAGTTTGAAAATCTAGTTTTGTTGAATAGATTTTTAGTCGAAGACACATTTTTTCCAATTTAAGTAGCATTTCTTTAATTTTTACAAAATGGATGAATGAAATTAATTTGATAGATATCAAGAACCAAACATCAATATTTACCAAATTTGCGTACTATTTCTTGTAGATTTTATTTTTTAATGAAAAAACGGACTGTTGTATTTTGAGAGATATCAAGAACCGAACCTATTTCATGTAAATTTTATTTTTTTTTTTTTAATGAAAAAACGGTCTGTTGGATTTTTATAAAAAAAACTACTGAATTCGAAAACAATATTTTCTGTGAAATAAAAAGAGTTTGAAGACAATAATTTTAATTTTTAAAGCTTTTTGAATCGTATGTACATTTTTGCCAAGCTTTAGTATTGTTTTTTGTTAGGTTTTTATTTTTTGTAAAAAAAAACTGTCAATTAGATTTGCACTGAGTGTTGACAACAATATTTTTTTTAAAGATAAAAATAGTTTAAAACCAATATATCAAAGTTTTGAAAAGATATTTGAGTCAAAAATCAATTTTTACCAACTTTTGTTAAATTTTCTTTTAAGATCCTATTTATTTTTTGTAAAAAAACTGTCAATTCGATTTTTCTCAACATTTTTCCGAATGTTGAAAACAATATTTCTTATAAGATTAAATTAAATGGAAGCCATAGTCTCAAATTCTTGGAAAGATATTTGAGTCGAAATTCAATTTTTACCAACTTTGAGTAATTTTATAAAAAAAGCTGTATTCGATTTTTTTCAAAATTATACCTGAATTACGTTGAGAAATGTCAAAATTATCAATTTGACAAATCGGACCCGTTGCAATGACTTCCTATGGGAAGTTTATAGTTTCTGAGATGGCTGAATTATAAATCGACCGTATGGGAATGATTCGTATCCAACCAGTGTAAAAGCTCAGCAACAACAATGTTTACTACAACAACTAAAAGATACGGCGACCTATTTAACCGTTTCTGTCAGTGGTCTACGAGATTCAGATATTCAGGCGTAGTATTCGATCTTCCACAAATAAATATCAGCTTCGATTGAGCTCAATTTTGGCGTCCTGTGAAATAAAAATATTCTTTTCTCACCGTACATCTAGAATGTGGACAGCAATATTAAATTGTTTTCCTCCAATTTGAGTGTTCAAAACCAAAAGACCAAATGTATAATCCCTTTAGTGTGTTCGAATTGAGAACACAAATTATTGCCCAGATTTTTGTTTACATTTATAAATTAAAGGCACTCAAGAGATTGTTAAATAATCTTAACATGTTTAAAGTTTAAACACAGTACGGGCTTTATTAAAATAGGAAAGGATTAAAGAGGAGATACAGGTGCACATTGGTCTTTAAGTAAAGTATTCTACATTCTCGATGTGCGGTTAAAATATGAATTTCTATACTTGATAGTACGTCAAAAATTGAGCTCAAATGAATTATGAGCATAACGGCTAAATTGTTTGGGAGGGAGGGGTAATACAACTGGCTATTTCTCCAGAGCAGTGTTTTTAAAAATATTGATCAACCAACGAAAGGCATAAAACTTGCGGCGGTGTTCGAGTGATGTAAATATTTCGGTTATAGTTCTATTGCTTATCATTTTCGAAGCTTTTATTTTGGATTCTATCTAAAATACTTAATCTTGTTTTAGTATAGCAATTGCTCAAATATGCGAACTGTATTTAAGTATTAGAGGAATGTAGGCTGTGTAAATTGAAGCCTCATCATAAAGGGTGACACATTTCTTGCATCTTCAGAGAAACCTAAAAGCATTTTTAACAATGTCGAATATGTGATCATTGTAAAAGAGTTGATCGATGATGCATAGACCGAGTACTGCAAGTTGATATGTGTCCTTGATGCAAGTGCATGGATAGTTAGCTTGACTTTATCAAAAACCATAAATTTTGATCGTTTTTTTGAGCAACGGTAAGTTCATCATTTTCACTTTATCCCTTAAATTATTAACGTTTTCAATTATGTTACAAACAATCTGTGGTTGGATATGTATTATTTTGACAAACAATATTTTTTTTAAAATACTTGAAAAGATATAAACTAAAAATTAAAGGCCTGGTCGAGCAGAAGGCGATCCAGTGGGACGGTAAAGAATTTTACCCGTTTGGTTCATTGTCTTCTGTAGAATTATACGCTGTTGTTCAAACAGAACGCAATAACGACCATTGGCTAAAAATAGAACACGACGGTCAAATTAAAGTCGCAGATTTTAACAAAGATCACGACGACGGTCAAACGTCAAACAGAAAAAAAAACATTTAGCTACGTTTACGAAAATCTTAAATTGTTTTTTTGTACTAGTACTAAAGCAAAGAAAAAAGCGTTGCCTTTACTTAAAGAACTAAAGCACTGCGCAATGTCAGAATGTGGAGGGCAGTGGCAAATTGTGATCGTCCCACCAGACAGCGTTCTGTTTGATCAGGCCTTAATGACGAAGTTTGTTTTGTCTGAATTTCAGCTAACTTGCCTTTTTTAAGTACTGTCAATTTTAAGACTTGTTTGCTTTTTTTTTTAAATACTGTCAATTTTAAATAGTTCTGCCTGATTTTGAGTTGATCCTACTTATAAATTTTTTTCCTGAAGACAATGGCACACATTTTTAAACAATTGATTTTAAATGTTTAGCCATTTTAGTAAGAAACTAGGTTTAATAGATGATTTGCCTTGTTTTGAACAATTTTATCATCCATCTACCAATTTTGTTTATCAAAATTAAAATTACGAAACGTCTGCTTAAACTTCAAGTAATTTTAATTCTGGGTTTCTGTTACCTTATTTACACTGAAGTTTTTTTAAATCTGCAAGTGTATTTCATTTATAAAATTCTTCTAATTTGAAAAACCTTACCAACATTTTGTCATCGAATTCGTAAGTATCTCTTAAAATCCTGCGTTGTCATTTTAATGTTCGTCTTCTTTACTCATTTTCCTCATTTGTTTAAAAAAAATGAAATGGCTATTGAATCCGTTTTTATTAAAAAACAATTGTAAAAACGAATCAAATCATGAACAGCAAAATGTGTACTTTGTTGTTCTTTTCACATTTTGACGTAAATCAGCTGATTAAAAAAGTCGGAAAATAAGATTTTTGTATAGCAATGCCGTTTCAGTTTCGTTCGGGGCTTTTGATGTGAATTTATTCGGATATAGCGTATGGAATCGTCCTAGGACGGGACTTGTGATAAGGTTGAGTAACTTAGGATTCTATTAAAGTTTTTGAATAACTAAAATGATAAGTATCAAAAGATTGGTAGAAAATGTCAAGTTTTGTTTTTTTTTTTTAATTTAAACATAACTGTTATCGAAAATGATCCGTTTGTACCAACTTCTATCAGTTTGTTATTTTAAGAGCAATATTAATATTTTATTTACAGGACAAAGCCTTTTAAAATTGAAATAAAACGTCAAGTGAGTGCAATCCTTTAAAGGACGTAGGCTTCAGAGTTATTTTAAGGCTTTTATATATTTTCAAAGACAAAGGTTGTATGAATAAAAATATTTGAATTTCCTTTTCCTTTTAATTCAAACCTTCACTATCCCTCGTTTCTCCCATTACTAAACGGGAGATTTACAGGCGTGTTTCCCCTCCAAACTTTTCCAAAGACCAAGCTGAAAAACAGAATTCTTCTTCTCAAATAAAAATACCATAATTTTTTGATTTTTTTCATATAATTATTTTTTGTTTATTTTTGCCTTTATACAATTAAATTTCTTTTAGTTTTCATATTTTATTATAATTTTTGTATTTCATTAATAAATCTAAACTATAAGGTAGTTGAAAAAATAATTAAAAATAAAACGAAAATAAAAATAAAAATATTCATCCAATTATAATATAATAATAAAATTAAAAATGTTTTACAAACAATTTGTTATACATAACGTTTTATTTTTGTTTTGTTGTTTAATTCTTATTTCGTTATTTCATTTAACTTACTCACTTTTTTAATTAATTTTCATTTTTATTCATTATAGATAATAATATTTTACTTAGAAACTATGCAAATTATCTATTTTATTTTAAATATATATATATTTATATTTTTGTTGTTTATTATTTTTAGTTAATTTTAATTTTGTTTTTATTTATAATAATATAATTATAGATTGTGTATATATATATAGAGATTTGTTTTACTATACAAAAAAGATATGATGACGTGTGTAAGTTTTTTTTTTTGTTTTATGGAGAATTCGATTTTAATTTTAAAATTTAAACTTTAATTCATTTATTTTTTGATTTAACAAAAACTTAAATACAAAGAAGATCGAATTTTAAGATTTTGTTTGACTTTGTTTTTTAAATTCAAGGTACATATTCATGAGTAAGATGAATGAAACAATTCTCTGGCCGTTTTTATTAAGTTTTTTTTTTTTAAATACATATTTACAATTTATTCATAACGGTTAAGGAGAATTTAAAAATTTAAATTTTTTAAATATGTTTATTTTTTGTTTAAGTTTAGAGCTTATCACTTATGAATTTCGTTGATCCAGGCTGTGTGAGCGAATGACAACTTACACAAAATTTATATTTATCGAGGAGGATTTTTAGGATATGTGTGTTTCGAGGGCCTGGGTGTATGTCGCCACCTATCCGTTCCGTTCTAGAGCCACATTGCCGGCGGCTGCTGTTTGTAGGATCTCCTACACCATGTTAACGTATTTGTCTTGGGGGGACATGTAGTCGAGGCCGTTTTGGGAGAAGGCCTGCGCAGACATGGTGCCAGTGAAGGAGGAGCTCGGCGAGAGTCCAAAGTTGGAGGCACTATAGCCGGAGTGACCCATGTTGTAGTTGACCTGGTTCTGGTTGCTGAAGTACTCCATTTGGGAGTAATAGCTGGGCGTCTGGTAGTTGTTGGGGTACTGGTTGTACTGATTGTGCCAGAAGTTATAGGAGTCGTGGTTGGACATGTAGGCAGAGTGAGCGGCAGCTGAGTGGTGGGCCGATTGAGCGGACTGGGCTGCGGCGGCAGCGTGTGCTGCAGCGGCGCTCTGTGGCGACATCGGTGTGACGGGCGGGGACGGGGTGGTTATGCTCGAGCTGGAGTCCATGGGTGTGATGTTGCCACCTGGCTGCACCAGTCGTGGATTGGTGCTGGCACTGCCATAGAGGCTGGCGTGATGACTTCCCGAGCCAATGTCGCCGCCGGACGTATCCTTCATGGAATCATATGCGGCACGAAGTGATTCACCGTTGGCAGCAGCCGATGACTGATAGCCACCACCTCCTCCGCCGCCCATGTGCTCCTTCTTGCAGACTATGCTGACAGGACTAACGGAGGTGGCAGGTGTTGGAAGAATGGGTGAGGAGTTGTGACCCCCGCTGCCGAGGTTCAGCGAGTTGCCGCCAGGATTTCCCGTATTGCCACCCATGCTTCCGCCGCCGGAATGATGCGACGACAAGGAGTGGGAGTGCGAGTGAGAGTTTAAGAAGGAACTATGGTGTGACTTGATAGACTGGCCACCAGAACCAGCTCCAGAGGGCGCTGAGTTTGCCGATGATTTATTGTTATTGTTGTTGTTGTTATTATTATTGTTCGATTTCGCCGGAGTTCCCGATGAGTTCGTTCCAGAATTGCCGCTGCCACTAGAGCTATTTTGATTGTTGGCGTTTCCGCTGTTATTATTGCTATTCGATGAATTGCGACTGGAGCCCGAATTACCGCCGGATCCCACTCCACCACTATTGCCCTTCGAACTGTTGAGTGAATTCGATTGTTGTTGCTGTTGCAGTTGCTGGCGGCACTTGGCACGTCGATTCTTAAACCAAACCTGTTAAAGAAAAAAAGAACAAAAATTAGTTTACACAATCACAAGTGATGAATTCAATTAAAGCAATCGCACTAAAATAACAAACAAATAGTATTTATTTAGCCCACCCTAGTCCTTTTTCAAGAAGTCTCTCAAGACTATACTATAAGAGTGAAGTCATCATCCCATCAGACTTCAGACATTACAAAACCCGGAACTCCCTCTAACCTAACCACCACTAGAGAAAACAATCCGCAAAGTGCCGTAGTTTGACGATAATGCTTCTTGTTGTTTGCGTTCGTTTTTGCTATTTCAAGGGGGATGGATGGCTGGAAAAACGCTTCGAATTTCGGGGGTGCTAATGGATGCAAAGAATCAGGAATCGTCGTTCGCCCGCAACTTACACAAACAATACGACCCCATTCAACATTATTCGAAAACAAGGGTGATATTTATGCACATTGTCGTATGTCGTGTCGTGCCGTTGTGCGTGCGTTCGAGCGTTTTATTGAATTTTAAAATCATTGCCAGAAAAGAGCATTAAAAAAGGCGTATCGAATTTCATTATAGGATTCCTATTCCCAGTCCCATTCGATTTATCCTTTTTTTCCTCTCAAAATCTCCTTGAAATGCTAGTTGAGTTGAAAGTGGAAATAGAAGTATAGAAGAATTGACAGAGGTTACAGCAGGACGTACATATATTGGTTGTGAACAATTTTTCTTTGATAAGTCAACTGATAGTTGATTTGATTGAGAAAAAACGGGTTTTTAATGAAATTTTTAACTTTTGATATCAAAGAAGAAATGAAATCAGCAGAATTTTGTTAAATTTATTTGAGTTTTTGACAAATTTATTAGTCCTGATTGAGAATCAAAAAGAGAGAATTGCATCAAATTTGAAATGACAGTAATTAAGAGAAGCTGTAGAAGAATAAGAAGGAACATCAAAAGAATTAGTAACAATTATAGCCGATTATTTTATAGCTGAATCGGATACACAAATTTGTTTAAAGAAAAGTTGACGTGATTGAAATCTTTCTTAGATCGTATTCCCAATGAAACTCAGACTTTGTGAAGATTCATTGAAATCAACTTTGCGTATGCATATTGTGACTTATTCCCAAAATGTTATGAATTTTGGATGTAAAAAATTTAAATTAACAATGTTTTTGAAACTTCCTCAAAGCTTCTTAAGTCACCTTCGAGTAAACCAAACTACTATCCGTTCTTTTTCTTATAGTATTGTTTTGTATGCAAAATTGTTTAAGTGTCATTGTATCGATTTGTTGGGATCAAGAGACTATCGCTAGTTTTTCTTTTTAAGCTGAGCAGTTTCTGGCCACTTCGAGTACTTTCTGAACAGGTTTTAATCACAGCGCTTACATTTATTTATGAAACGCACTAGAAAACTAAACTGTCAAAAGATTTAGAATTTGACGTCGGTCTGACAGACATGTCATACGAAATACAGAATTGAATTGAATTGAGCTAGCTCACGATTAAAAAAAGAAAAGCAATTAGAACGCTTTGATTTATTTGAGCTACAAAAGAAACTCATCAGATCTTTTCTTGACATCTCAATTCGCTGTCTTTTTTGACAGCTTATATCTCTACTCTGTTGGAATTTGGAAATTGTTGATCTGTCAAATTTACAATTTCAAAAATGAAAAAATAAAACTGTATAACTTCAAATCTCAACAAAAGAAAAATTGACATACTTGAGAAACAACTTATTAAAAATAAATAAGAGAAAAAATATTGCATTAACTTTGAAAGTTCAATAATCTCGGGCAGAGTTGTGAATTGTTATAGCTTGTAACTATTTGACAATTTAACAAAATTAGTTTAGGAATAATGTGGTCAGTGTGTTAAGGAACGAAATTACTAACAACTGCTGATCTAATCTTTTACGTAAATACATAATTCACAATGGTATCTATATTGGAGGTATTAATCTTAAATGTCAGAAAAATTAAGTCACAGTTGTTTTAACCAGGGATTAGACGTAAAATGCATGTTTCAACGCAAAATTCTATGAACATTTTCTATATATTCTCGAAAATGCGATTCGCTTTAACTTAAGTTCCTAAAAATGAAAACATAATTCTGAGTCAGCCACTGTGATTGAAAGGGTGTATAAAATTAAAATGTACATGTTCATAATAGTCAATACATGTGATACATTTTTATTTGTATACAATTTGGTCCTTCTACCAAAACCATACAACCCCCGAATTCGCAGCACAGCACAGATTTTATTTACCATCTATCAAAAATTGCTACAAATTGTATATTATTTATCCTGTGCGAGAAAATTTATCACCAAAAACATCTGTGCCCAAGCAACCGATGACAAAATAAACTTTCGTCGAGATTATTTTGACGACGACGACTATAATAAAATTTCTCGGTACGCTCGGTCATTAATAAAAAAAATTATCGGCAACACCAACCAAGGAAGTAACCAAACAAAACCAACAGAAATAAAAACGAATAAAATTGAAATTGTATAAAAGAGAAATCCAGAAATAAAATGAATGGTAACCTTAAGTTTATATAAGAGTGCAAAAGACAGAAATAGAAAGACAAAGAGAGAGAGAGAAGAAAAAATGATTATATTACGCGCGACTTTGCGAAGGCATTCATTCGGATAACCACAGTTATTTACTTTGGGAAATTGCTTCTGTCGTTCTCCCTCCATCCACGTCACCGTCGGTCGTCGTCATCGTAGTCTTACTCGTTTTGTTGTTGTTGTTGGAATGTTCCGAAATATAAAGTTTATATTCCCCCTGTCCGCGTTCGAGTCGCTATCAAATTTAAGGATCATAATCACTTGGGCGTGATAGAGGAAATCTACCACGCCACATTGTAGTGTCGTCGCACCGCGCACCGCCGGACGCGTCGGCATTGCCACTGTATAAAGAAGTTATGAATTCATATTATTTGTTTCAATGAAGGTAACCCTTGTGGAAGCAACATTGGCAATATACAAACTTTAGAAATGTCACCCTCTATAATATTGAAAGGCATATTATAGAAAAGGAGAAGGGCAGTTTTGATATGACACCAGAGTTTTATCGTGATAAGTAAACAGAACTAACAAGGTCATAATTTATTTGAATTTATTACCTACATAGGATTTTTGCTAATTGATTTTCTTAGTTTATAAAGAGGGAAAGAGGGGGAAAGATATATCTACTGGAGAAAAAGAAAGAAATATTTGTTTATTTCAAATTTGTAATTTTTGTGAAGCTTTGAAGAATTCATAGTACGCTTTTGGTTAAAAACTAAAATTAAATTTGACGTTTGGAAAATGTCAAACTGCGTTGACATTTCTGTCCAGCGCGGTTCGATAATATATCATGAATCGTTTATCGTCAGGACAACGCTTTCAAATAGTGGAAAATCACTTTTAAGAAATAAACCTTTTTACGATGTTCATGAAACACTTCTACAAAAACTGCGAGCTAATCAACTGACAGTTTTTATATCTGCTTGGACACTTCCGATTGTCAAAGTAGAATTGACATTTTTATCCGCCATTTGCAAAATTAAAGCGTGTTAACTTCGCCGTCGGGTTAGAACTAACATCAACTTTTTAATGCTAAAAGACCGTTTGGCAATTTACTATTGTTAATTTAAGTGCATGTCTATAAAGTCTTTTCTGTCTTTTTGTTCTTGTAATTGTGAATGATTATCATAAATTATTTAACTGTTATATGTTTATTTATTCGTGTGATACAGATTATATGTCAATTCAATTCAATTCAATTTCAATTTCTTTATTGTAAACAATTCACTAAGACAATGTCTTTTATAGTATTTGTACTTTGGTTGAACAATTAAAGTGCTGTTTGATTCTATATACAATAAGATAATACTTAGGCTGCTAAAAATATTTTTTTTTTTTTGATTTTTTTTTTATTTTTTTTTTTTTTATTAATAATACATATAAGACTTTTCCTCTCTTCTTCTTTCCTATTTCCCCCTTAACATCCTAGTTGTTCGAAAAATGTTTAAAAACCTCGGTCTTGAAACTTACTGCATCCGTTATCCTCTTAATGCTAACCGGAAAAGAGTTAAAAAGGCGAATGCTGTGAACGAAGAACAACCGTGAGGAATTTAGATATCTAAAAGTTCGAATAACTAGATTATTTGTTCTTGACGATGTACAGAACTCAATTTTTTCATAAAGGTACTCAGGTGTTCTTGTGCGAATAATTCTGTGGAGAAAGATACAAATACAGAAATTTACGTATTCGACCATAGTGCACTTAAGAATTTTTTTGCTGAAAGCAGAGATGTGGTCATATCTGCGAATACCATAAACGTAGCGAGTCATGTCATTAAGCGCCACACGTAGTTTGTATTCAGATAAAGAATCCAGTTTCGGATACACGACTTCAGAAAAGGAAATGATTGGTACGAGTAGAGTTCTCATAAGACGAAGTTTTGTTTCTTAAGGAGTAAAAGAATTAGATACCCATAGTTTTCTTAAAGTTCCGTAAATACGTGCAATGACATAATTTATATGGTCTCTGCAAGAGAGATCCCTAGAGATTTTGAATCCAAGACTAGTCACAGAATCTACAAAACTAACATGGGCACTATTCAAAGTAATCGAAGGTAGATCTCTATGGTTGTATGTCTTCTTAGAAATTAGTAGGGCTTGACTTTTATTGGGATTGAGCACTAGACCATTTTCCTTAGCCCAGTTAGAAATTCTCTCAAGATCTTCATTAACGCGAAAGACAAGATCCTCTATTAAATTGATTCTACGTGAGAGATAAATTTGTATATCATCTGCATATAGATGAAAAGAGACGTGCTCACAAACCGAAGGCAAATCGTTGATAAAGGCACAAAACAAAATTGGCCCCAGAATAGAGCCTTGTGGCACGCCCATCTTCAAGTACGTATGTGCTGAAAAATTGTTTCCAACACATACACGCTGAGTTCTGTTACACAAATAACTACCAATGAGACGAACAGCTGAATTCGAAAAACCAAAGTAGTGCTCAAGTTTTTGACAAAGAACTCGATGATCAACTTTGTCAAAAGCCTTCGAGAAGTCCAATAGGCACAGTACTGAGATATTGTCTTTATCGTATTCAAGTCTAATATCCTCTAAGATCTTTACCATTGCTGTAGAGCAGGAATGGTTAGCTCTAAATCCAGATTGGTATGGAGACAGCAATCTTTTGGACGTAAAATGGTCAATAATTTGTTTAGTAAGGATTTTTTCGAGAACTTTGGACATGCAAGGTAAAATGCTTACTGGCCGGTAGTCGGCGAGTTCGGAAGGTGTGGGCTTTTTCGGAACAGGAGTTATCCTGGCTGCTTTCCACGCAATAGGAAACGTAGAAGTGACAATACAGTGATTAAAAACATGAGTGAGAGCGTTAATCAAGCAGGGTAGGACAAGTTTCAAAAATCTTAGCCTATAGCTTCGGACCTCAGGGATTTAAAAGTTCGTATAATTTCGTCTTCAGTTACCGTCTCAAAGAAAAAATCGTTAACTCCATCATAAAGTAAGCCAGCCTTGGGCTCAAAGCTAGTAGCTAATTGATTTGTTTGAGTAAACTGATTGTTGAGGTCATTAGGATCAAGTTCACACTTAGAAATTGGCTTTTTACCAATACCAATGTCACGAAGATTTTTCCAGAGCTGTTTAGAAGAAAGATTTGTATTGAGTTTCGAGGCGAAAAAGTTACGTTTGGCGCAACGGGTAATGAGAGTTGACTGATTACGAAAGTAGCAGTATTGTCGCCAAGTTGTAGGATTTGGAGAAAGCCGCCACTAAGTATATTATATCAATAAAATTGTGAAGCAATAAATAATATGGTTTTCTCATTGTGAATTACGAAGCTTTCTGTCCAACTTCTTAAAATCCATCATATATTACTGTCAAAAAGCATACATATAAAAGTTTAAAGTGCTTAATTTTTTTGTTTTTGATCACAATTTATTCATTCTTATGAAATGATATACAATCTTAAAAAAAAAGAAAACGCTTTTCGAAAGTATTACTTATAGCTCAGAAATACAAAAAATAAGAAGGTCTAAATTATGAGTTGCAATGCAAATTCTTTAAAAAGAGGTCAGTAATTCATCATTTTATTTAAGAAAATGTTCCGTCGGCATTTAACACCGTATGATGCAAAGATTTATTAATCTTAACACTTTTCTATAAAACAATCAGAATCAAAAATTTTTGAAATAAAATCCAGCAATAATTTATACTCTTTTCACAAATCTTCTCTCAGCCTTCGACCATAAAGATATTTTATTCCAAAACTCTTAAATAAAACCATTAAAATTAACTAAGCCTAAACTATTACCTTTAATAAACAAGACTTTAAAAAATCTATCGTGTAAACGAAAAAGTAGCGCCACTTGTTGTTGAAAACTTATAATACAAAATATTCCCTTCAACAAAACCTAAGAAAAAAAGTAACACAAATAATTTGCATGATTTATTAATCATTTGTGTGATTTTGTTTATTTTTTCTCTCTCTAAACTTCAAATAGACATAAATATAGAGATCTTAATGCAAATTGCGCTAGAAAATTAATTTATTAATCAGCATCAGCAAACAATAATAAATTATAATAAATACTGTGATGAATTAGTGAGGATTTATTAACACAAACATTTTAAGTTTTGGACTAAAAAGTGGAGAAAATGTTGCGGGGTTTAAAATTGAAAAAGAGAAAACAAGAAATGGAGTAACAAGTGTCAAAATATTGAATTTTCATCATTTTATCTATTGTGAATAACACCCATTACACAATGTGACGTTTGTTTTGTTTGTTTATTACATATCGAAATTTTCCTGAATTTAAAGTTTGAGCGATATCTAATTTTTTTAATTTTTTTATTCACAATAATCGACAATCGCGTTAAGAAACTGGCATTTTCATTTAAGCTCCCTGCGCAGAAAAAGTGTGAACGAATAATGACTTAAGGTTATGTCAGCTGTCATTAATGTTGGTCTAGTTTAAAGTGTCATCATACAGTTCACCTTGAATGATATATTAGACAACCAAAAAGAAGAAGATAACACCATAAAGAGGCACATCTAAAATTTGACAAATTTGAAACTAAACTCCGAATGAATAACACTGCCCACTCACTCAATCTGTCAAACCCTCCATAACGGTCGTAGGTGTCACATGCCAAAACTATTCAATTCACAGTAAATATTATTATAAGAAAATCAATATCATAATATCAACTGTATGCATAGATATTTATGCAGGATAACAATTTAAGGAAAATAAATAGAATCGATGACAAACAGAAAGAAAAAATGTTAATGACTTCTGTGCAGACTTTTTGCCGTAATTTGTTTGCTTCTTTTTGCGGCTGGACATAGACTTGGACTGAACCTAACACGGACTATTGGGCACGGAGGGTGAAAAATGAAAACAGAACTATGAACATTTTTGTTAAAAAAGGTGTCATCTTTCAGGTTTTTCAAATATCTATGGCTTCAATCGATTGTCATTGTACACTCGCTTCTCACTTATGTAATGGAATGTCTCTATTATTCGTACATTTTCCAAAAGGACGATGTCCTTTGTTTCTTTTTCTTCTTCTTTTTCTTTAAACAAACAAAACAAAAATAAAAATAAGCACAGACATAGAGAAGGTTATTCACAATTATATTCCAACTCCAAGCAAGCAAAAATACTAATGACGGCTGTGTTTACAGAAATCATTATCGACAATAAACTGTCAACTGAAAAGCGGTTGTTTGACAATTCAATTGAACACGGTCATGGAAGTATAAGCATTCAAATGCCAGAGGGATGACTTTACACTGAGTATTGAGTACTGACAAAAACGACAAGGACGATGACGTCTATACGATACGAAGGATGAAATTACACATATTTTACCCTGTGGTGTAGATATAGGACTTACTTTTCTCTATTGTTGCACTTTTGTTTTCTAGTTAAGGAAGTTTTTAAAGGAAAAAAGGACATGGAACATATTTTGCATGATGATGTACGAATATACCCGCAAACAACCATCATCATCATCATCGTCGTCACCTAACCAAACATTGAAGAGGAAATAATTCTCGTTGCGTATTGTTATCTGAGGTAAAAACAAACATAGCTTGTAAAACAGCCCTTCTTCTGTTCAGATTTTTGGGCGCAATTTCAAATTAAACATTGGGCGTGCAAACATTGAAAAGCAACACAACACAGCATAAAACAGAAACCCTCAAAGTGTCATATGAAAATAATTGGGACAAAAGATGGATCGTTTTTGAACCAGGAACCATTAGCATCTCGGAATATAACCCAACGCAGTTTGTTTGCGTAAGAGATTTTTGGATTTTCAGATTTTCACATTTTATATGAAATACAGAATGACACATGTGTGACGTTACAAAGCAAAATGGTTATAGTCGGAAAGTCAAATAAGGAGTCGGCGGCAGCGTTGGGCAGGGGTGGGGTGGCATGTGAGACTGTTAAATTCTATTATGTTTGTTTTTCGATTTTTATTGTGCAATTTAAGATAAAACGAAAAGAAATTTAACTTTGACTTACCTGAACTCTTGATTCGGGAAGATTTATTTTTAGAGCAACTTCTTCTCGCATAAATATATCAGGATATCGTGTTTTGCCGAAAAGTGATTCCAGAACGTCTAATTGCGCTCGTGTAAATGTTGTACGTTCACGTCGTTGCTTGCGAGTATTCACACCTAAAAAAAGAAATAAGATAATAAGTTAAAAATGCCTAAAAGAAGTTATTCCTATCAAATATTGTTGCGATTTTTACACTTTAAATATCTCAAATATCATTAGATTTAGATAAATTGTAGTTTACTATCACTTAAAGTTAAAATAAATAAATTTATTATAAGTAATTAACAAGAGAAATGGTTTAAACACGATAAAATCGGATTGTTCGTATTTAAATGGCGCCCAACGTAACAATTTATATTTGGAAAGGACACAATTTGATTGACTAAAAATATATAAACAGTTGTGATACATAAATAAATTACTTATATTAATCAAAGAAAAATGTTGTTAATACGATCAAATCTAGTTTTTTTTGTATTTAAGTGGCGCCCAACGTTCAAATTTTTAATTAAAAAAATATCTATTTAGACAAAGAATCATCAACAATTTGAATATATAAATAAATTCCTTTTGTTGAACAAAGGAAAATGTTGTGAATACGAAAATCAAGTTCTTGTATTAAAATGGCGCCCAACTTTTCATTAAATATAAAATAAAAAGTAAATAATGAAAAACATTTTTACTCTCACATAATTGCTAATCCTTAATGGGAAATGTTCAAAACGTCTAAAAAATGTCAAAAAAATAAAGCTAAGTAATAGCTACATACAAATTTTTTTAATGAAGGAATAAAATACAAATACAATGGCCGTAGTAACTACTTAAGCTTGAACAAAACTGACGCGCTTACAAAATGTTACCTATTATTTAAGATTCTTAAATGATTTCAAATCCTTTAAATGGGCAAAATTAAGGAAATGAATAACAACAGAAGAGTTAATTTTAATGCGCCAAAATACTTATTTTTAAACATAAAAGAAAAGCAAAAACCATACTCTAGGACACTTTAGCCGCTAAAATAATGAATTATGCTTTAGATAAATATCGGAGAAAATGTACGTTGCCAGATAATTTGTGCTTTTTGTATGAATTTGATGAAATGGGACTTTTCAAGCTTCCTTTCCCAAAAATAGACACATTACCTTTCATTTTCTTACGTATAATTTAAGATTTTCAGAAAATGTCTACTCCATTATATGAAAAGAACTGCATTAAATGGCGCCCAACGGAAGACTTAAAGTTACATTCTTAGAAAGTATTTCTTTTCATAAAATTGTTGTATAAAACATCAGAAACTCTTATTTCAGGACATAACGAAAACAAAAGCCCTCCTGTTTTTCAATAAAATATTATCTACTCGTGTATTAAACACACTTTTTCCAACAAAAGCAGACAGTAGATTCCAAAATGTTCCAAAAATTAATTGCATATTCGAGTAGGTAGATAAAAGTGTATTTTAACAAAATGAAACATTGTTTCAACCAAAATACATTTTTACCTTCCTGTAAACTGTATTTATTCATCAGTTAGCTTGTATAAAGCTTTTATACTGTATGTAGGTAGGTAGTGTACACGAGCGAGCATATATCAAATAAATAAATCATCATCATATACTGTAATGTCTTCTTCCACACTATAGGTACATATATACGGACGCACCAGATATCGATACTAAATTTTGCAAACGAGGCTATAACCGAACCGAAAAAATCTATAAATAATATAAATAACGAAGGTAGTGGGCCAAAATAAAAAGGAGTCTATGATATTCATAGAGAGGTTGGTTGGCATAACGTTCGTTCTCATCGTTGTCGTTTTCGTCGTCATCGACATCGAAATATTTTGCTAAAGAGAGACCTGCGAAAGGAAGATAAGCCGCTTATGTTTTTCGGGTAATGCGAATGGAAAGAAGGACGAGTTTTGGTAAAGAGAAAGAGCTCCCCTTTCTATACTGACATTATTTCAGCATTCAGTACTCTATACCACCCTCTTTATGAAAGATGAAACTTACATCTTTATATTGAATGGGCTTTAAAGAGCAGTGAAGTATTTTCCGGTTTCACTTGACAAGAGGAAGGAAGAAAGAAGAAAAACACCCAAACTTAATTTCGCAGACATAATAATAATTGTTCAACTTTTCAGACATTTTTCTTCCAAAGTCCTCCACACTCCATCTCCATACTTGGACGTCAAAATAAACGAAATCTCAGCCCAAAAAAAAAACACAATGGGCTTGAAAAAGAAGAAGAAGCTGAAGAAGAAAAGCAATTGCAATATGAGTATACGCAAATCCCAAAAACAGCACAAAAAACCCTCTCAAAATGTTTGCTTAACTTTCGACTACTTCGACTCTTCCGATATACCGCAACCAACCACCACCCTCCCAGCATAAGATTGAAATCTTTTTTTTTTGTTTAGAAGAACATCCCTTGTTCCAACCTACTTACAATTGGTTGGCTGGCTGAATACATCATCATCCTATTCTTTCATCCGCACTCCATTTCAACAAATTCAACCCCATGCTCAACTTGTCAAAGCACAATATACCTACCTACGTAAAACGGCTGCCTATATTCAAGCCATCATACCCTACCCTATATAGCCTACCCTTCTCATCATCTTCATGTTCAATGATGAGAGAGAACTAGAGCTGTAGCTGTATAGCTCCCTTAAACTGAAACAACAAGGGACTTAGATATTTTTCAAGTACATAAGGACATTCCTATCGTCGTCGTCCTCGTCCTTTCGATATACTATATATTGTACATAGGCATCGGAGAACAGAATAGCGAGTAACTTATATAATGCTACCCCTTTGCATTGTGTTATGCGCCGCGAGTACATAATAGAGCGTTGGAACATGCTCTATTGCTATTCATAAAACCCACTTACCCATTTCGGGACTTAAGCTTCTCTATTCATAAACGTATCAAAGTAGGCATTTTTTCCGTTTGTTCGTCCTTTCTTTCTTTCTTTGCTTAGCTATATTTTTTCTTTTTTTTTTTTGATAATTTTCAATTCGATTCATTGTGTTTTTGAAACGGTGGTGACACGACACGATGCGATGCGACGGAGGGAGAGTATTATATAGAGGGCCAAAAATACTCAACTCTATGCTCACAATATTCACGCCATGGCTATATAGATCGTGGCATATTTTAGGTGATATAGTAGGTATAGAAGGAACGATTAGGGTGCCAACTATATTTCATAGGAGTTTTTATATTTGAATTGCGTGCCTAAATAATAATACCCCTGCCTCTTTACCATTTATATATATAGTCTTATTACCTACCACCAGAACCCTCATTTATATTTAATGTAAAAGTCACATTCAAAATGGGAAATGTCCAAAAACGGATTCACATTTCCCAACCAAAAAAAAAAAAAAACAAACATCTGCAGTAGCAACTCTCGAAATGAAAATAATCATAATAATAATATAATAAAAAAAGAAAATGGAATAATAAAATAAAGTATGTAAGGTATATATGTATGAATGTGTCTCCCAACCAAGTGGGAGCAGCAAATAATGGAATTAATTAAAAGAAATACAAAATTTATTACTCTAACTTTATTTTTTTTTTATTCTTGTAACATTCTCGTTCATTTGAAATAATGAAATAAAAAAGAGAAAGAATTTTTAAGCCTTGTTTAGATGAGACAGCAGGCAATAAGGCAGACGTCACATTCTTTCAAAAGTCAAACTGTCAAATGAAGTTTTAATTTTGGGTTTTGTTTGATAAATTAACTTTGCACATCTGTCAGAGGGTTTGACTTTTGAGTGACTTGTTTCTTTTTGTTAGGTTGTACATTTTTTTGGTTCTTGCGGAAGTTTGAAAGTTAAAAATGAAGACAAAAAACAGTATAATAATAAATTGAAGTATTTATAGAAACAGGACAAGAATTTGTTTTTTAAAGACTTTATTTAGGTACTTCATTTGAAAAAAATCTTAAAGTCTCGAGAAAGCCTTAAGCAATCTGGATGACAAAAAATAAACGAATATGGTACGCGAAAAACCTATCTTAGCTTCAGTGAAAAAAATAATATTATTAGTTTCTTTCTTATTTGATATGTCTTCACTGTTAAATCTGTGAATTTGTTTAACGTGATTGTCTGAATAAGATCATCAATGTGAATGGGTCTTACAGAACAAAATGCGTGTATAGAATTTGTGAATGTTTCTTTTGAATCCATAGATTAGTTTAAAATTACAATTGATGCTGGAAACATAAGAGAAAGCTATCTTATCGATATAGTCGAAAGGAACATTAAAAAAAAAATTCAAAAGTTTCTTTGTATGATGGCTAACTCACAATAACTACATATTTATCGTGAATGGGTCTCCTGAAATCGAAGATCAGTCGATAATATTTGCGAAATTTGCTTCGTTTCTTACAAACAACGAAGTTGTCGTATGAAACGGGGTAAAGTTCCTAAAAGTTGTCATGAATATCCAGTAGCTTATGATGCGTTCAAAATAGACTTTGTAAGTCTATGAAAATTGCTATTTTTTAACATTAATTTCTTGTAAATTCATGCAATACAACAGTCACCAAAACTGAAACACACATTAGTACTGTTCTAAATAAAAAAAAAAACAAAACGCTAATATTCAATTATTGGAATTATAGGAATTCCTTATCGAGATATGTTTATGAATATTTAACTCAATATCCTGTCAATTTTTGTTTTAAAATATTTTACACTTGTTGTTGGAATTTACATTCAAATCATCAATTATTTCGTAGATTTTAAAATAAAAATTGCTTTAATTCAGTGAGAAATTTGAATGTTCTAAAAATTCCAAATTTAATGGAGAAATATAATTCACAATAACTATTTGTGTTACTATTTATAGGTTTCTTCGAAAATTCTATAAATTTGTTTGTTTAGTAACTAATTTCGTTAACTGATTTTAAAATAAATGTGTTTCAGAAATTAAAATGTTAGTTGTGGGAAATTTTTCTGGATTTTTGAAGATTTTTTATTCACAATAAGAAGTGATATTAATTGGAAACAACATTTAAAAAATTACTTAATTTGAAAAGAACTAAATTGCAATTAAAGACTTCTTAGTTTGTGAATTGTGAGTACCAACATTTAAGAGAATAACAGAGGTGAGTAAAGTATTCCACATTATTGATGTGCAGTTAAAATAAAAATCTCTATACTATCTATCTATATACTAATGCCTCGGAATTTGAACCTGAGGAACATTGTAAGTTTAAATAATAATTGATAGAAATGTAAAAAAGTTGCCACTATCCAAGTAGCACACTTTTTTTTAAGCTATAAGAATAATATCTTCACAAGAAAAATAGCACATTAAATCCTTTATTTCAATGTTTATACTTGTTTCTACTATATTGACAAGATTTTCAATAAATCCTCATTTATGATGGCTTCTGCAGATAAGGCAACCAGTCCAAAAAAAGAAGACAAAAGTTCCCTTTCAAGATGTCCCGTCCCGATTTATACACGATTAAGTTTTAAAAAATCATCGTGAATGAAGTTTACTACTCTACGAGTAATATTCTACAGAGTGCTCACAGGTCACAATTTTGTTTATTTTATTTAAGTTTTCTTTTTTCTTTTTATTAAATTCATATACAAGATGTCTTGATAATTCAATTAGCATAAAATGACATTGAACATCGACTTCCATCTTTTGCATCTCTCGAAGTTGAAGTCGACGACGACGGCAACGACAACTACAAGCGACGGACACACAACTTTATTTTTATTTAGTTCTTTTTTATTGGATATTGTTGTTTTCTCTTACGGTGATTTTTTTGTTGTTGTTGTAGCTTTTTCTTAATGTCAAATCAAGGTACATATTGGATTGCATCATTATCAATATTTTTTGACATAATGAATAATGAACCAACGTATAACACGGAAAAAAGCACACAGATGATACTTTACTCTGCCTCACGCATAAAATGCACGAGTTTCAATGCAAGTTCGGTTATACGGCATGAGTAATGGGAGGGGCAGAGGGTGGAGGAAGAAGTTAGGTAGGTTAAAAATAATGGTAAGGTAGCGTAAAAAGCATACAAATAAAAGATATTTATGAGTTTAATTTATAAAAAATATAATTGACAGCACGAGCGAAAAAATAAGAAACAGAAAAGAACAGAACGGAGGAACAACAAAACAAAGTGCAGCGGGAAATAAATTTAAACAAAAATCAAAGTACCAACTTAAAGTAATGAGAGAGTAACAAATATGTGAAGTAATAAAAGATAAAAATTGCATAAAATTCAGATACATTAGTTGTATCACTTTAGAGTGGCCTTCTTTAGTGTAATATACATTTCGATTTGGATTTCGAGTGTCACAATAAATATTCCTGGCACCATATTACCTCCCGTCGCGTTGTCGTCGCCGTTGTGACCGAGTGTGTCGTCACCTCACCAGCATCAGCATGAGTTATGTGTGTGAACTTAATTGCCAGACAATGCAACAAGAGCAACAACAAAAAACGAATAAGATCAATTTGAAGATATTTTAAAGAAAATTGCATAATAAATGCCTGTGACCTAATTTACAATATTTTTGTTTGATTTTATGTTTGTTTTGCTTTTTATGACTTAAAACTTAAAAAAAAACATCTTCATGAAGAGGATTGTTTTCTTACTAAACATCTTTGAATTGGTAATCTTACGTAAAAGATATTGTGCGATAGTTGCAAAAATTATAAAAGGGAGATATACGATTTTTTTTAAACATGGCAATGAATGTGAAAGAAATATAACCCGTTACTCGTAAGTCATACATTTAATGTGTGCACTTGTTTACTTCACATCAATTTTTATCGAATGTGTTAGAAAAACAAATTACACACTCAATAAATTGAATTTAAATTGACTTGAATGCAATAAACAAAAGAGCTGAGGTTAAAACTTGATTTAAGAATTCAATTGGCTGCGAATTTGTCTTTAATGTTTTTGTTGTTGTTTTGTTTGCTTTTACGGAATTGATTATTCCTTAAGCTGTAAAAAATATTTTTCTGGCTAACTTGAGTGATATTAAGGAAAATTGGAAATAAATTTTAAAAGTAAATTCGGTTGACTATAAGAATTTTAAATTGAATCTATTTAGAGTGATTTGATTTATTAAAATACACACAAACAAATTTAATTTAACGATAATTAAACTAATAAGCTTCAATGTTAAATGAAATGATACTTAAAGTGATAAACTACAATTTTATGTGTGTTTTGTATTTTAAATGAATCGCAACAATATTTTAGCTTTTGGAATCTAAGTTGTTTTTTTTATACAAAAATTGCGATATTTACCCCACATACCTTGGGAGAACCCAACAGCTTCTAAACCGTGAGGTAACCCAAAGGGTCCAAGTGATGGCATCGGCATGCCCGGTGGTAATGGTCCATGTGGTACAGAATGATGTGGATGTGGACCACCATAACTATGCGGATGTGGTCCTAAATCACCAGATTTTAAAAAGCCCGCCGCCATGAGGGCTTCTGTTGAATGCAGCGCCACTGTGAATGAGTTTATTTTCCTTGTGTTTCTGTAAATAAAATCAAAAAATTTAAAAAAATTAGTTTTCAATTATAAATATGTTTAAGTAGGTACATAAAATATTAAGGAAGTGAAAACAGAAATCATAGACCACTTTTGAGTGACGCCCCTTTTTGTTTCGTCATCATTCAAACAAGAAAAAAGATCATAATCATCATTTTCGAAAATGAAAACAAAGAAAGAACTTTACCATCCAGACAGATGTGATGTGTTAAAAGTAAAACTCATTCAAACGTAAAATATCTATACCATAAAGTCTAAAGAGACCTCTCTTATTCTTATGGACAAACATCAAACATAACTTCCCCATAGGTATAGAAGACCAATAGATTACTCGTCATGGTAAACCATGGCATTGTTTTGCCTGCGGTTCGATGATTTTCCAATATTCACATTTTCAAGAGTGATAAAAGACGTTATCCTATATGGTGTGGCAAAATGGAAAACCAGAAAATGGTTCTTCCTTCCCAATCGCAAAAGCAAAGTGACAAATAACGTCCTATATCCCATCCGTCCGTCCCGTCGGTACTTTTCTTTGTGGGGATTTATATTTTCCTCTGCAATGTCTAAAATTTGCAATATTTTGTAGCTCGGTAATAGAAAAATTTAAATTTAAATATTTTGCACTCAATTTTTTGGAACATTTCACAGGTCAATAGATACAATTATGCTTATGCTTGCTAAGCCTAGTTCTTAGTTCTCAGAAAAGAAAATAGATGACAGGGAGGATTATGGAAACCCAAAATTTGTTAGGTCACCCAAGTGGTTTAGTTTTATTGTATTTGTTCTTTCTTTGGTTTCTTTTTGCATGTAATTACACCAAAAATACTAAACAATGGTATGCATGCATTTTGAAATAATAGAAAAATAGAAAAACGTGCCGCTTGCGTTTTGCCATTTATAAATGTAACTATTTTTGACAATACTAATTCTCCTACGCTTATACCTGTCAGTTGAATGACAATACACATGACACAATGTATATACAAAAAAAGATACAAATTCGAGACGTTTCCAAATTGTCACGTCTGAAACATTACTTTCTTAAAATTTTGGATCAGTAACAACTTTAAAAAAAGTCGCCTAATGAATCTTTTTGTTATGATTTCAAACATCCACATGTGTTACTATATAAATCCCGTGTGACAGTTGATGATGGTGATGGTGAATGACCATGCGAACGCACAGTAGCTCTCTAGCGATGATGGTCAGCAAGAAAACATCGTTAGATATCCAAACAAACACTCAATAAGTGCTTTGATAACTCTTGAAAAAACACACTTAAACTTTGATGATTGAGTTGCGACGGCACCGTTGACAAGAACTCAACTTAATTAGATTTAGGGAAACCATCACATAATTGAAATAACAAAAATGCAAAATTATGATGATGCGGCTTAAAAACACCCTGTGGCTGTCATCGATTCGAAATTTCCATTTTTTAATAGTATTTCTCTTAATGAATTGCCATATTGTCAAAACGGTAGGTAGAAGTTTTAAATAAATAATTCCTTCCTTTATTTGTCGATGATTCGGCAATATCAAAACAGACGAATATAACATTTATGAAATTTGCGTCTAAATTGTTTGACTAAATTAGTATTAACTCTCATTTGTGCTGTATCTTTTTTTATAAATGTCCGGGAGTATAAAAAAAGATAGAGATACTCGTTGTATATAAAAATATTTATGCTAATCGAATAAAGGTAATAATAAAATTATACTTCTTGTTTTGTTCAACCATAAAAAGATGATAAATATTAATAAAAAATAACAAATGTTTTTTTTTTTAAATAAATATTCTATAACACATGAGCTTGATGCTAGACATCACAGTTAGATATATGTTTGTATATATGAATAATGAACGTTATTAGTGCAAAATTAAGGTTAAATTTTGTTAGAATAAAATTATTTTATTTTTATTGTTTCTTTTTTTTTTCTTAATATAAACTTTTTAGTATTTTAGTATTTTTAAGTGGATTTTGAAGTTCTTTTTTTGTTATTTTTGTGTCTCCAATCAACTAATGTATTTTTGGGACATAAAACTTTTCATAACATTAAAAAAATAATTATTGAAAACATTTTTTTGAATCTATTAATATTTTTAGAGTTGTAAAGTTCAATGTGAGCTTGTTAATTGATAAGTGGTTTTCCCTCATTTTAAAAAATCAACAATAACTAATTAATTAAATGCACGAATACGGATTTTGGAAACTTGTACTTTTAAGTTAAAAGCTATACGCTAGATAATTCCTGTTTTATTATATTAAAAAATAAAAAGCGATGAAAATGAAAATTACAATCTTATTTCTGTTCAAATACTGAATCCGAAAAATTTGATAAAAACGATTTAATTCTATTTCGATTATTAGTTTGAATCGTTCTTGTAACTATACAAATTGTTTGAGAAGTTAATTTGTTGGAAGGCTCAAATATTCTTTATTTTGTTATCTAATTTAATTATTAAGAATTTTCATATATAAAGTCAAGTTGTAGTGCACTTATCGTTTCTATATATAAACGTTGTAAATTTTAAACAATTTCCAGCCTGTCCAATCCATTTTTAGGATTCATTCCCTTTTATTAAAAACGAACACATCCAAAAACTCCAAAAAGCGACAGTTCATGAAAAGAGCAAACAAAACTAACAGATCTTTTTCATTGAACTGTCAGAAACTCAAAAGTCACTTGTTGAAATAAATGTTAAAGCTATTTTAGTAAATTAATAAGTTGAAGCCGATTTGTACGATCTTAAAAGATTATCACTTAACTGAGTTTTTGACATTTCAAACCAAGAATTCTGTTAACTAAGTTTCTAACATTTCAAATTAAAAGTTCTGTTTGGTTTGTTTGCTTTTTCCACGAACTGTCACTATTTGGACGTGTTCAGATGCACCGATTGTATTTTAAAAGGTAATTAGTATATGTTTCCAGATACTGTAGACATACTTTATTTTGGAATAGCTGTAGTGAGTTGCTAAATGTTACCAACATTCCAAACTAGTAAAAAACGTTAAGCTCTTAACCAAAGGTTGGTTAAAAAATCGAACTTTAAATCTGCTAAGCTCAAACTTGCATTTAAATGTTTCAAAAAAAGGATTTAGTCTGTTAATTTTCTTAGATGAACTTCTAGAATCTGATAATGTTCCCATTAAAAAAAATAAGCACATGTTTTGAAGTTAAAATAAAGACTTAATTTCTGCGACTAGGGTCAAACTTGTAATCATTTTTTAAAAATCTATCGTTCTAGGTTAAGCCTTCAATTATCGAACCAGTCAATAATCTCATTCCTTTCTTAAACTTTTACTTAAAAGTAAATATAGGTCTTACAAATACGAATAAGCTCTTAAAATAAAATGTTAACATTTGTACAAGTTGCAAAAATTAGTAAACCTATCAAAACACAATGCATCATAATTAAAGAACTTTTCCTGCCACACATTTTTTTCTTCTTTTATTATAGAATGGAACCCCCAACGATGACGTACGACGTGTGCCAAATGTTAAGTGGAGAGAATTAGATAATGCACTCTGAATTTGAATGCAATAAGTAACCTGAGCCCATATCTCTCAAGTATCCTTCAAATTTGCCAAAGAACGAAAGTCAATAAACATCAGAAACACTCCATAGTCATCGTCCTCTCTTGATCCCCGACACCTACTCACAAATAATAATAATAATAACAACAACAATGATCAAACTGAAGTAATGATCCCGATTTCGATCTCGATCCCGATCCGAGTGAAGAGGCACTCAAATGGGATCGGGAAGCAATGGAACATGAGACCGACGCGACATGGACGGCAGCGGAGGCAAAGGCAAAGGCAGAGGAACAGCAGCGAAGAACCATACCTTAATGAAATGGAAACTTGTAATTACACGGCTGAATAGATCGATTTTTGTGTGCCTAACAAGCATTTTAGGGCTTTTCAAGAACTACCTCAGATACTTTTGTGATGAAATTTGAGATGAGAATTAGGTTACCTCACGGTCACGGTTTTCCCAAAGATATGAACCTTGCTTCTTTCTCTAGCGTGTATCTTTTAGGTTGGTTCTCGAACTCGAATATAAGTGATATGCTGCTGTTTTGAGAGAGTTTGAGATATTGTTTTTGTTGGTGTGTCACTTTGCACCATCAAAATAATTTGTGTTGTTGTTATTGTTGTTGGGAATATCGAAGATCGAATTCAACGATCAAAAAAGTGTCCAAATTGAATTTCTTTATAAGCAACGCATTTATTTGAATTTAGTTGTTTTTGTTTGTGGCTTTTTTTCAGAACCATATACAAGTCCAAGAAACAAGCAGAGATAACTCAAAAAGTGAGTACTCTTGGTTTCGGTCTTGGTCTTGTCGACGACGACGATGATGACTGACGATGACGATGTGACGACCTATTTCACATTTTAGATTATTTCAATTTGATTGACTTATGATTTAAAAATCCACTTTGCGTCTCTCGCATTCAAAAGATATTCATCATATACGAGTATAAAAAAATATATAAGAACGCGTTACCACAATAGAAACTTACGTTGTTTTTTTTATTGTTTCGATTTTCTTGTTCTTTCATTTTCATATACCGGATGAATCAACATCGAAGTCATGATGTTTTTTTTATATGAAACGAGGTATAGATAAAGTTTTGAGTAGGCGTTTTGACGTTTATTATAATTTGAATATTCTCGGTGACATTTTTATTGTTTGATTACATCAAAAAATTAAACAATATCATTGATGATGGAGAATTGGTTGTTTTGTTATGTATTGTATGTATTTGCATATAAATAAATAAATCAATTTTTGAATTTTTTTTAATTAAAAGATTTGTTGTTCTTTATATTATGTCTGCAGATGGTTGTTGTAAGCCATAAAAAGCTGATAGAAACTTATGTATTAGGTACGACAAAGCTGATATTTTAATTTGATAAACAAATATTGACCTAGTCATAGAAACAACCAAACCTACAATCAGACCCATGAAGTAGTTTCTGGTTTTAATTAAAATTATGGCAGAAGATGAGTGTGACTGATTATAACTGAAACCTACAGCATTTTCAAAAAAAGTCTAGAAACATCATAAGGGAGCGCCATCTGTACGTTTTATGTTCAAAATTGAATAACTCCGCCATTTTTCAGCCTATTGCACAGATAGACATACAATCAAACAGAAAGAGGGCGCTGAAATCGTAGCGTTTTATAAATATTTAAACCGATCATTAAATCGTCTTTGATACTCATCTCATCTTCTCCGTCGGAGTTAATAAACAAAATTGGAGAATTTTGAAGAATCAGAATATTCACGTTATTCATCAAACACCATTGCGTAAGTAGTCCACCTTACTGATAAATTATTTCGAGCCCTTTCCGCCAAATTATCGTAAGCGCTAAAAAAAACTTTGATCATAAACAAAAAATCCAAAGGTTTACTGCACGATAATATATTGCTCTAATTTGAAGAGACCGTGCGTCGACGGCATATGATACCGTCGAATTTTGGTGCTTGTCCATAGATGCCGGATAATGATTATTCTCAACACTGCAACCGCTGTCATTAAGTTCTTGCAGAGGACAAATTGTCTAAAAGAAGGATACTTTGAGATTTAACATTAAAATGTATCCTATGAAGCTGAACACTATTGACGAATTCAAAGTTAATATCTGAGCTGCTGAAATAGCTGCCACAATATGCCCAAAATGCAGTTCAATTTTATGATGCAGAATGTTCCCAAAAGAGATTACTTACTGTGTACTAAATGGGAATGGTAATTTAAATGACATTTTAAACCTGGAATACAATTAATGACCACAAACATCCTAAAAGAATCTTGTTTATTTTTGTGCTGAAAAATGGTGGCGTAACTAAATTTTAAAATATTTCCAATATCAAAAAACCTTAACGAACTATGATTATGTCTGTTATAATTTTCCAGACAATAAAAGACTTTAATAAAGCCTAAAAGACTGTTTCTTTTTAAGTCTTCGAGTTCTTCAAGATTACTCAAAAAGTAATTTCCTAAGATCGGGGCAATTATCAATATTCTAAATATTAAGAAACTGTATTCCAACATTTTAATCATTTGGTAGTTATTAAAATACTAAATCCCTTTTATCGAGCATGATGCATCTGAATACGACTAAAAAGTGACTATGGTGCATTTGAACACGTCTAAAACGTGTTTGTAAAAAAAGAACAAAGCGAACAGATCTAAATCAAATGAAGTTAATTTGAAATGTCGGAAACTTGGATGCCAAATTAAATCTAACATACAAAACTTAAGAAAACTATTTTCTGAATATAAGTGTCAATTTTTGTCACCTAAGCATATCTTATTTTTAGGAAAGCTTCAATAAACCTCTTTTAACATATTTTGGTCCTTGTTGTTTGTTAAAAAATGTCACTTTTTCTTTAAAAAAACATAACGCAAGTTTAATTTGCGTTGTTATATGAAATACAAACCACAAAATTCAATCCACAACTCCTTGTTAACAATATCCTTCTTTTTTTGAAATTCTATGCCTATAAAATATTAAAATAACAAAAAACGTAAACATAATTATAAAATACTATATGTCGGTCTTCTGTGTGTTTTCCTTTAAAGTTAAGTTAAGTTAAGCCTTAACTTTTGAAACAAAAAGCCATTCTTTTAACACAAAAACTATGTTTCTGTCAGATTATTAAATTTCTTCTAACAACTTAAAATTCGTCTTACAAATCTATGAAACAAAACAAAAAGACAAAAACAACAACAAACAAAAACCGTATAGAATATCTGTAACTATCTGTCTTTCTTAAGTTTATTACGCGTCTTCCTAAACACATTATAAAAAACTCAACCCAAGACAATCTAATTCTAATCAGTTGACTTCCTTAACGAAAAGATAACTTATCTTCTACAACACCACAGCCAGTAGCGATTCATCATAAAATGAAAAGAAAATTAATAAAACATTTAACAATCAAAAAGAATACTTAAAAATTAAAACAGGTAGTAGGTACGAGACGAGTCCGCAACCAACCTACTTCTATAACTTTAACATAAATATACAGAAACCAACAACAAAAATAGTAACTAATTTTTATCGAATGATGTTTTTTTGTACGTGTTTTTAATTCTTCCCAAGCAGAATCTTTTAAAAAGCAATAGAAATCAAGCAGCTAGATTAATGTAACTAATTTATATTTGAAATTGCGTTTTTATGCTAATTTAAACAACAACAACAAAAAGAAGAAGATTTCTTCGAAGGTAGAACTAAAAGATAGATACAAAAACTCACATGTGGAACAGATACATTTTTTTTTATCTTTCAATAATATAATAATTAATAATTATATCATAATCAATGCCGAGGGAAAACTCTTCTCGGTTAGGTCCGTTTAATATAAATTATGCATTTTCTTTTTCTATTTTTTATTCTTCTTGCCACAAAAATAGAAACCCAAAATTTGAGATACTATGGAGATTTATGCAACCGACTTTTTGACAATAAATTATAAAATAGCTATGTCTGCTAATTTATGAGCAATTTTTGAATTTTATTCTATTTTTTTTTTTTTCAAAAATGTGTGTTTAAATCATTTTTGTATGAACAGAAACATGACAAAAAACACGGCGGAATTGGAGGAAAAATTCAAAACAAATTATAAATAATAATTTTTGTATCTTTTTTGTATTGTTGTTGTTGTGTGATAACAAAAGAAGAAGTGATATCAAAAAATAAACTTCAAATTCAGCAGCAAAACGCCTCAAAAAGAAGACTGGTTTTGGTCCATCATTTGCATCCATATAGACTCGTCTCGTGGTCTAACGTCTATTACGTCCACTATACAGCTACTACCGTATAGTGTGCTGTCACTTTGTGCGGCAGAATACAAATGATGAATTAAAATGACTTAATTACTTTGTATTAAATGTGCATAAATTAATTATTTATGCATTAAGCCATATATTAGACACAAAAATATGGTCAAATATAGGTACCGTAGTTCTTGTGTTGTATATTCATAAAATAAAACTATATTTTTTTATTTGTTGTTTAGAATTTTAAACTAAAGATAGATACTTAGATACTCATGATTCGGTATTCAATCGAATCTATATATTTAGATACAAATATATCTAACATTTCCCTGGTCGGTGGTCAGTTTTCTGATAGTTTTTTGTTGTTGTTTTTGTTTTTGTTTTTTAATCAGTGTGAAATCTGAAATTTTAATTAACTATTATTGCTTTCGATTAAATAATATAACAGGCAATTATAATTAACCGTTTTCACTGTATATCTACGCTTATGTGCATCTGACATTTTCATTTGTTTGGATGTAAAAATTTGCATTTATTTCTGTGTATGGTTTTAAATGAGTCTAGACAAAAGTCTAGTGCATCGAATAAATAAAATATAGATTTACATATTTGAAGACGAAAAAAAAAAATAGACAAAAATAATTGATGTATTCTGTGTTATCGGACATAAATAATATGCTGCCATTAGAGAAACAATGAAATATAAATTAAAGATATTATGCCAAACTGTAGTATATTTCTTTTGTCATAAATGGTTTCGATTTTATCGTTTGTCTTTTATTTTGGTTTTGGTGAAACTCGATTCTTGTGTGAATTTATAAAATATGAGAGTTTTTTGTTGTTGTGTGACAAAAAGTGGAAAATTTGGAAGGTTCCCATGCCTAATAATCTTATAAGGTTTGTTTATTTTATATTGATTTGAATAAAATATATGTTTTATTTATTGTTTTTTACTAACATACAAAAGAAAATCTATAGGTTTTTGTTTTTTCTTTAAAATACGGAAGCTTTTTTAATGTTTCATCATTAATTTTGTCATAAACAGAGGTATATTATTACTGGTATATGTTTTAGAAACATTTATGTAACGGTAGTAGGTGAATGAATTGTGGACTTTAGATGATGGAAATGTAAGAGGAATGCATTTCAAGACACCCGCGCAAAATGTTAATGTTTTACCATTCGGCAATTATCTAAATATTTCGCAATTTCCTACAAATTTCCTTTTATTAAAATTGTTTCAACTGAACACGTCTTAACATCAGTAACAGTTGGTAAAAATCAACGCATCAAACAAACGTAAATTTGTTGAACGGCGGACATTTTGATTTGAAATGTCAGAAGCAGAGAATCCATAGTAAATCATCAAAAGTCAACCCAGCCATTTTGTGTCTTTTAAACTTTAGGAAAGTGTCAAGATATTTTAGAATCCTAAGATCATTTCAAATTAACAAGCTCGTATTTTTAATACAAAACTAAATTTTCGCAAATTTGTTTGATTGTAATTTTGAAATGTGAGTTCAAACAAACTTTCTTCAAACAAATTTTTCTTGTTGCGTCGTCTCGGTCGAAATCGGAAGAGTTATTGATTATAAGCGCCATTTTGTTCACATAAATGTCAGATTTAGTTTAGAAAAATAGCTATACAAAATAAATCTAAGTTTTTCACAAGCTTAAAAAACAAATTTAAAACAATTTAAATTAAAAATTCTCATAAGGAATTAACAAAAAACACAAATGGAAAAAAGCCTATTTATCAATTCAATTAATCTTTTAGTTATTCCTTACAAACTTGCATAAGTATAAATTACTTGATCTTCTGGAGTCTGAATTGTTATTGTATTGTTTATAGTAACCTTCGTCTTTTTCTTATTGTTATTGTTGTATATAGAACAATTAACATGAATGCTCTTGAAGTCATAAATTTAGGTCTTACAAAAATAAACAAACTTGGTGAAAGAAATTAGGAACTGCAAGAAGGTGATGAACATTATACTAAAGTATTTGTTGAAGTTAGGAAAAACCTTGCATTTTATTTAAACATATAATTTAAGCTGAAGTTTACATAAAACTATAAAATGAAAAGCACACGATATTTACGGTCTTTTGAAATCGCTTTATCTAAGTTATCTAACCAAACAATTCATTCATTTATGTGTTGCCTTACTTCTATTTGACAGATTAAAAACTTAATGAATTTACAACAATCATTATGAAGAACGCAACGTGATGCATGCATCAACGGCAACGTAATGAATCTATCAATAGAAACGTAGTGAATTAGTCCAAAGTTGTAGTCTTTTCAAGTCGTTTTATCTAACTTATCTAGCCATAAATAGGTACTTCTATATTGACTAACTTTTACTTGACACTTTACAAATTTGACGAATTGTCAAGAATCACTTTGCGACAACGCAACATAATGAATCTATCAACGGATACGTAATGAATCAAAAGTGAAAAGTTGTAGTTTTGATGAATTTACGCTCTTTTCAAGACGCTTTATCTAAGTTATCTAACCAAACAATTCAAATATGTAATGATTTGCAGCGTTGGTACTTTTATATTCCCTTACTTCTATTTGACAGTTGAAAAACTTGGGGAATTGACAATTATCACTCATGAAGAACGCAACGTTATGCATGCTTCAACGGCAACGTAATGAATCTATCAACAGAAACGTAGTGAATTAGTCAAAAGTCGTAGTTTTGATGAATTTATGCTCTTTTTAAGTCGATTTATCTAAGTTATCTAGCCATAAATAGATACTTCTATATTGACTAACTTTAATTTGATTTAAGATAAACTTAACGAATTGCTTGAAACCACTATGAGACAACACAACGTAATGAATCTATCCACGGAAACGTAATAAATTAGTAAGTAAGTAAGTATTGCTATTTCACATAATTTATTTGTTTCTGATATACTCGGAAGAAGCTTTTAACTTTGACTTCGAATTTGTTAATTTGTGTTATTTGTTGCTTTTCTGTTAAAAGAAACAACATTTTAAACAAAATCAAAGATTCTATTGTCATCTAACTTTGTTGACCATAAAAATCAGCTTCGAATTTCTGCCGGGAAATGTTCAAAACAATTTTAATCTGAGTTTACACTTTTAGACTTTTTTAACCAAATCAAAATAGAACAACAAATTCTATTAAAAATTTAACTTATTCGTAAAATTCTTTCCTAAACAAATCTGTTTGATTTGCCAACCGAATACGCTTCTTTCCCACAAACAGTACTAAGAAATCAAAGTTTGACACTTAAGAGAGATAAACGTCAACAAACAATAACCTTTTAGACAAGCACTTTTTGTGGTTTTCAGTTGGGACTAACTTTAGACATGTCTTTTTGCAAGACACAAATCCAGTTGTCAAAAGATTCAACCAATAAAATGGTCTATTTTGTTGACTTGACATAAGTTTAGATCTATTTCAAATCTATAACTATAACGAATCTGTCAATTTAACCAAATGAAAACTCAAACATTACTTTGATGAATCTGATAGATTACAATGTGTTTGATTAAAGCAATTAATGTTGAGGATGGAATTTTAACTTCTACGAATATTTTAACGACGTGGACGAAACATACAAAAGTTATATTTTAAAACGGTTTGATTTTAATTTTGAAATTTAAATGTCAGAATATAGCAAATGAAATGTTCAAAACAAAGCTTTATCCAATTCTATTTGATCATCGGATCAATATTTGCTAACTTTAAACGGGATCAACTACTAATTGTTTACGGGAACATTGCTTACATAAAAATGAGTACCTGTTCTAAAAGTTAAGCTCTTGGAAAGTCGAATTTAAGCTAGGAGATTTTAAATTTATAAAACTACTTAAATCTTAATTAGGTACGTACCTATGCAAAAGTTAATACCTACTCAACACTTTTTTATTTGTTTAAAACTTTTTTGGGAACTAAAGTCTGAAAAATTCCTAACGACACTAAATCAAAGAAATTTTCCATGTACATTATTATGAAATTTAAAGATGTTTTTAGGGTTCTTCACCACAAAAAAAAACTAATAAAAAATCAAAACCGCCGCCGCCGCCGTCGGAATCGCGCACCAAATCTCAAAACAAACCTATACATCCGTTATACGAGCATATCTGAAAACCCAAAAACGTGAAACTTACCGAAAAAATTAGCAAAGAACTGCTAAAGTCTCCTTTTCAGCGCTTGTGCCTTTGAAAGAAGATAAAGTTGCCGCAGGAATATTCCAAAAGTGTTGTTTAGATGTTTTTGTTTAAAGTTAGATTTAAAGTTAGAGACAGTCCAATCGATATAACTTTTACTTAAGTCCGTTGAATTTTTGTAAAGAGTTTATATATTTTTTGAATCTTTATTTATTTACTGAATTTATTTTGTTCAACATTGATTTGAAAAAAACTTTTTAAATATGATTTTCAGCAACACACAAGTATTTTAAAGTTGAACTTATCGTTAACTTAACGCGCACTTCACTATCTTTTATTTTGTTTTGTAGCTTTGTTTACGTTGGTATCCTTATTTATTAGCACGGGGTTATTTTTCAGTAATTTTGTTTAAAACTTTAATCCAAATTTATGAGAATTGAATATAGGGTCAGCATTACACAAAACATTAAGAGAGATTATGGTATTTTTCCCGAAAGAATTTTTAAAGAAAAATTATATAAAACGAAAAATATAAATAAATGAGCAGTGTCCGTGTCCGTCGGAAGTAGGGTCCAGTTAGTATCTGACGAAAGAGTTCTGTAATATAGTTTATGCTTGATGCAGTTATATCCTTTAACTGAGATTGATAGTCTTTGGATTAGTTGGTATTTATCTGTGCTAATCGCGGTTTAAAGATGCGATTTTGACAAACAAAAATGTAACAACAATTATTGTATCTTTAAGTAGGTAAAACGTATCTATACGACTAATCCAAGTACGCGACACTTTTTCTTCTTCTTCGTCTTACACACCACCAGCGCAAAAGCCAGCAACAACAAAAATAAATGAAGCAAGTGATTATAGGGTAACCGTAACGATGACGAGCGACGGAGGAGCGAGTTGGTTTAAGGCAAATATTGTATTCATATAAACGTATTCCCAAGATTCGAATGCGAATCAAGCAGATATTCGAACCGAACGAACGTCACTTTGAAACTGAGAGACTTAAAACTTGATTCGGCCACACACCTTCATCCGTTGTGTTTCGACTGCAAACCGGTTCTTTGGGCGCTATGTACGTCAGAGAATACACCCTGTTAATTGCGTTCGAGTGAGATGGCTATAGCTTATTCACTATTGCACCCACACTTGTTGCAATAAGGTCTCGTTCTCACTCTCGCGCAGAACATCCGATTCGATGAGATTCAGGAATTACCTGCGTAGCAATGGTCGCTAGCTCCGCCTTAAATATCGACCCTCATTTTGGTATTCGCTTGATGTGAGTGAGATAGCACAATGGTGGATGATATGCTTGACTTTAAAAGAGAGAGTGAGAAGGGCAGATTATTTGGTACCGTATCTTTCTATCTAGATACAAATTTATCGATGCCACAAATAAACACAGCGGGAGTTGACGTCGCCGTTGTCGTCGTCGTCTTCTTCGTTGAGTAAAAATAATAGATACCCGTCCCGTACCTACGTTGTTCGTTGTGGTTGTGGAATGGATCCAGTGATAGGGGGTTTCGGTTGAACTGCTCCCTGCCCAGCGGGAGTGGGTTTGACTTTTGAAGAAATCACTTTTTTTTTCTTGGTCGTGTTTTGTTTCTTAGCTTTTTTATTTTTGGGCTTCAGCTTCTGTGCCTCTGTCATCAATGTGCAGCACTTTTTTAGACGTCTTCTTAGTTTTATTTTTGTTTGTATATTTTTCAATGCGAAACATGGAAATGTTGAAAAATCAACCTTTATTTTTGAAGTATTTTAATTCAACAGCAGCAGCGGCACGGCACCAGAGTCAGAGAAGCTATAGGAGCAAGGGTTCTGGAATCGGTGGCTGTTTGGTTGTTTGTTGTTGTTTTTTGGTTGGTTGGCTGGTTGGTTCTACCATTTTTATTTTAATATCTTCTTGATGAGGCACTTTTCGTTTGTTCGCGCGTTCGTTTGTCGTTGGTGACTTTTATGTGCCCCTGCAATGTGAAGACTTGTATATGTAGGTAGAGTTCATATCGCATATATGTATAGAATGTTGGCTGTGGAAATATAACGATCCCGATTCCGATCCCGGGCTCTTGGTATAGAGGAGTCCCGTCATGTTTAAATTATTTGCATCTGAATCTGTTTTGTTCGCCATGTTTTTGCTGGATGGTTGTAAGTAGGAATGGTGGCGGGGTATAGAGGGGATACGGGGAACGGTACGAGTATCCTTTATATATTTTTTCCTTCATTTCGATAAAAAAAAACAATCGACTCTTGTTTGTCGCAATCCCTTTGTCATGGAGACGTCGTCGTCGTTGTTGTCGACGCTGCTCGACGTATCTATATACCTTGAGATATAAAGCTCCAAACCTACCTACAAAGAGGTAGCCACTTGTGCCATTAAATGGGGTTGCCTCCATTTGGGACAATAGAGGCTAAAACTAGAACCGTTCTGAAGCTGAAGGAGCGCACTTCAATGCTCCTTGTTAGATATAGATGCAGGGTTTTGGCATTCGTAGCTCTTTATAGGTACATATATATCTTTTCGTTAAGTATAGAGGAACCTAACTAAAGGTATAGATATAGATAAATATCCTTTAGGTTATGCTTTTGTTTGTCACGTTTCTACTGCTGCTGCTGGTGCTAGTTGCGCTGGCTGTTGTTGGAGGATGAATGTAAGTACTAATCTAAATAATAGGTGGGTGTGACTTGGGTTGGGCGCCATTTAACTCTCTCTGGATCTGGATGCATTCAAAATACTATACACACACAAGAGGACTAGATAGTTAGGTAGGTATATACTCACTTCACTTGATGCAAACTCATTGATGTTGCAAATGCAATCAAAGTGGCTATTGTTTCATTAAAGTACAAGAAATATGTATACTTCGAGGTATACCTAGATACAAAAGTCTTATACCTATCTATGGTTCTATAGAATGCCATCACTCTTTGTGCAGGAAAGATAATATATACATGTTCATATATCTATGGATGCAGCAATTGATGGTAGTACCTATTTATCTATAGGTTTTGGGTGGTTATACCACATTCGACAAAGGGTGGTTGGAAGTGGTGCCGGAGCCAGAGCCGTTGGACGGTGATGGTGGTGTATATTTGCGAGCTCATTTAATGCTCAGATTAAACTTGACTATTAAATAAACATGTTTTGTGTTTTTGTTGGTTATGGGTTGAGAAAGGAAAAATATGTAAAACGAAGAATTTCTTTGGTTAATGACATGTTCTTCATCAAATGACCTCTCTCTCTTTCTCTCTTTTATTATATGACTCTTTTATAGATGTTAAGGAATTTTATTTAATATTTTTATAGATACATTTTTATCATATTAAATTCAAGATGGATAATGATAAAAATATTCACTACTCTTTAAGCTACGCCAACTACGACTAGAATTTTAACAGGCTTATCCTTAAAATCATAAACATAAACATTAAAATTAAGTATTCAGAATTAACAAAATCATAAAAAATTATTAGGTAGGTACTTTATTACTTTTTAAAACATTTCCTTATAAATTTTGTGTAATAAAATGAGTTTCAATTTGAATAAAAAAAAATAAATAATTATCAAATATTATTGGATAGAAAATAAGTACCTATACCTAATAAGAAAGTTGGATCAAAAACTATTGATTATTATTATTCAGTCTAGAAAATAGCAATGAAATAAAAGTACACTGTGACGTATACGCATTCTTTTTATTCTAACGAATTTTAAAACAGATTGTTTTCCATTTTTGTTTATCAATCAACATGTTTCTTTAATATATTTGTCATGTTAACATTTTTCTTTTGGAAAAAACAAAGAATTATTTATTTATTTTGAAAATCTTTTTTTTTACTTACAAAATCTTTAATTCAAAAATAATTGCCGTAACATAATGTATGTTATTTTAAAACTTGGAGCCATATTTTTTTATTCCAAGTTGATATTTTAAAGCGATTTTTTCAAATCTAGAGTGGATCAACTTAAGGTTTTCTGATCTTCTAAAAAGTGATAGAAAGTTAATTTTTTCTTCCACCTCATGTAGTCCATGAATTACTTAGTCGTTTGAAAAAAAAACAGACTTTGCGTTAAATCCGGTATTTCTAATTTTTTGGTTACTATAGGTTATGACGTTGGCCTAATATTAATAATGCAAGTTACCGACCATGAGCGAAGAAGCAAGAGGTCCACAAAATCAGAATCGCTTATGGTTCGATTTCGGAAAGTATTGGGTACGCACAGAGTCGAAATCGGGCTCAAAATGAAGAAAAAATTGGGCTTTAAATCGTAGAGTGTATTAAGGGTGTAGAAACTAGCCCATCAGGTTTAAATCAACAATACCTGAACTAAAACTAATGATTTTCGCAGTTCTGTCAACATTTTGCCATGTGGCGTTCAGACTTCGATTTCGAAATCCTGGATTATTTACAAGGCCAACGTCATAAACACCTAGAAAAACAAAATTTGAACTATCGTATTTATGGAAACAGCTCTTTTAGTCGAGAGAAAACTACTTGATCAAAAAATAGTGAGATAAATTGTAATAGTTTCCTATTTTCTCAAAAACAAAAATATTTTTTTAGATTTGTCCTTTTGGTGTTAAATCAATAATTGACAAGGAAATTGACAACTAATACAAAACTTTACTCAATATCATATATTTTTTTTTTCTAATAATATGAAAAAAGCAACATTTTTAAAAAGTTACTGGAAGAATGGATTTTTGGCTTTGAGAAAAGTTATATTACAATAATGAACATGTTGCCCTTGTGTCCAATCTTTGGTTTTGTTTGTCAACTTACTTATCTGACAAATTAAACCTCCAGAGATTCCATTTCATTGTTTCATCTTTTGGTTTAATCTTTTCAGTCCACAGTTTAGGTATACCTTATGGCAAATTGTTCTATTTCTTATTTTAATCTTAATTCACCTATGTATTTGTTGTAAAAAAATGTATTTTAGATCATTTTTGAACAACTTTAGAGTAAAATTGTAATTAGATTATTTGCTTCAAAATCGTAGAAGAATATTCTCCATTAAGTCAAAATATACTAATAAGCGAACAGAGGACAGTTTTCCTGATTTTCGGACATTTTGCGTTCGGTAAACAGCACAAACAAGTAACTAAAAATAAGATCTACCTAACTTAACGCATGGTCTGATGTATAAATTACAACCTATAGATAACTAGGGCCTTGTAACTTAAAACTCTCTCCCATTCCTGTGTGCGAATAATGCTGTCAGGGATGGAATGGACCTACTGTTTTAAGCCGAATTCGAACTGCTTATTTGAGAAAGCACTTTTCATTACAAGAATTATTGTTGGAGAATTTGTCAGTACGCTTGCAAAGAACTTTAAATGGCACTGGCAGGGATTGATCCTAAAACCTCTGGCATGACAGTCCTACATACTACTGTGTTTGTTTTTGAATTCAATAAAATAGTTCTCAAATTATGTCTTAGGAGAAACTGTTTTTGGGAGAATTTCCTATCATCATAAAGTAAGTATAAAGACAAAAATTATAAAGATTTTTAAATTGAAAAAAGGCGTTCCAAAATACTTTCAAGTATTCAACTTGAAAATTAGACGAAGATGGTGTTATTTGTTTGTTCGTCTAAAGCTCGAAAAGCCCCTACAGTTTTCTCTCTAAAACTCGAAAAACCCGATCGGTTTTCTTTCCAAAAACGAGTCTAGGAATAAGTATGGTGGGTACATTTTGTTTTAATAAAATTAAATACATATAGGACTTTTGCGAACTGTGGTTCATGCAGATTGGCGAACTTTATATGTCAGCGACAGCTCATCCTAGAATCGATTTAAGTCAGACTCGGAGCTGCATTAAAAAAACCGTATTTATATTGAGCACTTTTATTTGGCAATAAATTAAAAGAATTGTTTAGGAATTATAAGAAATCCTAATTTCAAATTTTCAACACAATTATAAAAATCTGTCAATTTTTAAAAACATCAAGCAAATCAACTTTTAATTGAAGTTTTTGGATAAAGTAAGTGATATGTTTGACAGTTAGGAGGCCTAAGTTTAAGGCTACATTGTTAAAAAGCTATGGATTTTCTTGGTTAATATTCTCTTCATCAACATTCTCTAAGATTGGATCACGACAAGAGTTCTGAACAAAAACGTTGAGTACTTATACCTCGAAATGTTGCACATGTCACATGTCACTTACCAATTTCTTCATCCAAATGCTTTAATGCCAAATTTCCAGAGTTAAAAACTATGTGCAAAGTGAGTATTATCAATTTGACTTTTTTAACCACATTGAAATCACATTTTTATTTCTGTGAATTGATCTTTAATAGCTTCCTTCTACTAGGAATCGGAGGGTTGCAGGAGGTTTTTGAATAGAAGAAATCGATGAAGGTATTACAAAATGTTCTATTTCCTTTAAAACATATAAAAAAGCGTCTTTGCTTAATCTAAAATGACAATGAAAGCTTAAAAGCGGAAATCAAGAATTTATCTAATTTATCAGAACAATGCTATATAATTTTCACACACTTACATTGTGTCAGGTAAATTCAATACATTTGATTTGTCTTGCATTATTCGTCTTCTTATTTTTTCCCTTGAATTCTGCTCCCTTTTTTCACTAAATATTGCTAATAATATCCATCTTCAAAACAGCAAAAAATTTACTCCAGAAACAAAATAAAAATGGATGATCCTTCAGTTCTTAAAGTTCGAAACAATTTCGAAATCGATCGAATTGTGCACATGCACGTTTCAAGTGAAATTGAGAAGTGATTTCACTTTCGATCGAAATTCGGAACATGGGCGTTAGATTTATTTAAAATATTTTCATTTACATTTTGATCATGTTTTAAATTCATTTATTTATGTACATAAGCTTTTCCCAATATTTAATTCCTTTCAACTGACAATTTACTAACAGATTCCAAAAATTCAACAGTAAATTTTAAATTTCTGTAAGTCAATTGGCTTCTTTAGTTGTTTTTTTACTTTAGATGTTTGAAAAAGACTGTTAAAGTCAAGTAAGTATTAACTTTTTTTGAGTACCTATAAGTTTTCTTTGAGATTTAAAATTTGGTTGAAGGGGGTATAGGGTTGTATAGTTTTTCATAAGTTGCCGTAGCATAAGATGACAAATTTTGAAAACTACTTCTTAAAATAATTGTTAGTGTTTATGTTGTTTCATAAAGTTTTGTTTCAACACTTTTTCCCTGAGAAAATAAAATAAAAAATCTTCAGCTATTGTCTGATACAATTCAACAAGCTTAAGGGGCAAGGTCACCATACAATTTGTTGTAATGGTCCCCCAGGATCTCAAAAATAGTGTCTTCAAATATTAAGACTATAAAAAACCTTTAACTTTGTGATTTGCTAACATTCATATGACCTCAAACGCGTTTGTCTCAAAACTGAATGTTCTTATAGTTTTAACCGACTGACTTAAATTTTTTAAACAAATCTTTGAGAAATACATTCTCTTCGGAAAACATAGAATTAATGTTTTATATTGAATAGTTTTCTTTTATTGTTCAAACTTCTTTGGCGTTGGGTAAAAGAGTATTAAGTCAAAAAAATTCATGTTTTGATTGGGTTTAGTGCATTTTTCTTGTGAAACGGATTTTGTTCTCTAATTACTCAAGTTTAGCAAAACTTCTAATTATCTTATTAAATAATTCTTTAGACAATAAATCAGAAAAATTGCATTGGTAAGGTTAGGTTAAAGTGGCTGTGATGGAATAGGACATACTTAGAGTAGTTTAATGACCCATTGTGATGAGCAGTTTCTGACCCATTGTGATGAGCAGTTTCTGACTCTAAAACAGTTTCTGACTCTAAAGCCTAAAGTCAAAAAATTGTCAGACAATTTTGAAGGAAAATATTCCACTCTATAAATGCGTTGTTTAGCCAACAATTTTTTTAGATGACTGGAAGCTTTCGTTTATAAATACTATTTTCGAATCCGGTCAAAATCATAAAATTGGGAATTTTGAGTTGATTGTAAAAAAGAACATTTATTTTTATGTTGAAGAATTTATTTCTTAATGTCAACATGGATTCGTAAGTGATAAATTGATTTGTCACTTTTTACACAACATTTGTCTAATCTGGTTTTCAGGTTGATTTAATTTATACTGATTTTTGGAAAGCATTTGATAGTATTTGTATACCACTTCTTGTTCAAAAATTTAATAGATTAGGTTTTCATTCAACATTTCTCAAGTGGATTTCAAGCTATTTGGTTAATAGAAAACAAGTTGTGAAAACTTTGAACTTGCTATCAACAAAAACAATATATGTACCATCTGGTGTTCCACAAGGAAGCCATCTTGGTCCATTGTTGTTTTTGGTGTTCATAAAATGAATTAATTGAATTGTACAAATAGTCTTTTATTTGCGAATGATTTCAAAATATTTGAAACTGTAAAAAGCATCAATGATTGTGTATTAATACAGAATGATATTGATATTTCGCTTAACATCAATAAATGTAGTTGTATGTCTTTTTCTCGATGTCATACAAGCATCATTTATAATTATAATATTTCAAACGTCGTCTTATGTAGAATTTTGGAGAATAAGGACCTCGGTGTAATATTCAATGAAAAATTAACATATGCAATAAAATCCGTCTATATGTCTCTTGCACGTCCTCATTTGGAATATGCTTCAGTTGTATTTGATCCACATTATACAGTTTCAAAAAATTGTATTGAGAAAGTTCAAAAATGTCTTACAAGAGGTGAAATCACTTTTTAAAAGTTAAAAGTTAATTCAGGAATAAATATATCAAAAGGTGACAAGGAATTAAAATTTTAGAATTGCTAAACATTTGAGGAAAAAGTTAACGATATTGAGGGAAATTTCAAGCAACAGTATCTATACTAAGATCTTTATATTATTTTGATATTGGAACACACAAATGATATAAAATTTAAAACTCAAAATCATGACTTTTCTAAGAAAGTTTTGAAGTCTCTATAACTTTCTTCTTTAATCCTTGCATTTTGTTTGATAAAAATCGTTCTAAATCTGAAATAATATATAAAATTATTGACTCCTGTTGAATAACAAAAAAAAAAAAACAAACGTTCAAATTAAACTCATTTGCCATAGCGAATTAATAAATTTGATTATTTTTCATTGTAATTTTAGCCTAAATAGGAACCTCATAAGCCAAGTGTGCCACAAATTATTAAAATCTCTCCCTCCAGAAATATTTTTGTTTTTTCGCTCAAAACAGCGAAATATTATAATGCTTCCTCTTATACTTACTCCTACTTAATTTTATTGCTTAATTGTTCCTCACGCATTTTCGTTAGAATTTGTAATAAATATCTTCCTAGAAGTTCAAAAACATAGATATATCCTCTTTGTATTGTAACACGAACACAGAAAGTGCAGAAAGGACAAAATTGGAAGGATCGAAATTTTCTTAAACTAGATTAATGCATTTATCTTGTTCTGCCAAAATATAGTAACCGCAATAACATAAAAGACCTGCACCTTAACAACAACCAACAACAAAAAGTGCTTATATACTGGTATAGCACGAGGAGACCATATCAGGTAAGGTATTGTACTTTGTACCTGATATGCAATTGTTCTCAAGCCTGTCAAATAGCCAAGAAAAGTAATGATGATAGCTTTACGACCGTCCATCAGGATAAAATAAAATCTATTGTTTCAACCAACGAACAAACCTTTTAAAGTGACTTTCTTGTCCGGAACAACTTTGTTTATTGCTATATCGCACAAAGCCTTACCTGAATCCCTTAAAATCGGTGAATAATATTTGACTTATCTTACACATAGCATATAGCTGCTTCTGTTTTCTCGCACAAAACTTAAAACTGAAGCAAAAAGTCGTGCCTATCTTGAAAATATATAAAACAATGTAAACCGCGAAAGACTATAAACTCGTATAGAACGACAAGAATAGCGAAGGAGGAGGGCAAGGATTAACCGCATTCGCAGCCATTGTGCGGTTTTGGAACGCATTGTTTTTCTTTAAAATCCTCATCTTATAATATCCAGCCAAGTGGTAGTAGTGGCAGCTTAAGGGACTGAGGACCTTCCTCAGCGGCATAAATCACTGACCCTAATTTCGGCATCCGCGCTTAGTGCTTTTCCTTCATAGTATAGAAGAAACAAAAGGACATGATTATCTGTTTATTACTCTATACGAGCCCGAACTCAGGGCTGATGAGAGAGAAAGAGGAAAATATATGCAAGGTTGCTCTTAATCTTACCTGGAAGTCTAGAGAGTTTTAAAAATCAACTACATAGGTTTAAAATGTTTTCAAAGCAAACCATCAAGACTCAGTATCCATCCCTATATGTGCTACCTGTTTTCTTTATTTGTTTTTTCTTTTTTTTCTGCAGTTTTTCAAAAAGGACTCAGTTTACTGGCAAATCATTATCTCATTTCGAGAAATTTTATTCATAAACTCGGGAAAGGCTAAGCTTCTAACTAGGTATACAATACTGGATAAGGGTGTCACCTTAATCATCCATATGCGAGGATTAAAGCAATAAAGACTTACACATAGAGTATACCTATATCGAGACCAAAAGAAAGGCAATGTCCTTTGGTTACATGCATAGCAAGTAAGTATAGTAAAAGGATATATATTCAAATAATTATATATTGTTTAAAGAAGCACGCAAGAGGCAGGAAAGGCTCATTATTAAGTATAAGTCCGTTTCTTTAAGAGGCAAAAGTTATTGTTTTAGGTTATAAAATTAAAAACTTAGTGCCATGAAATTTGCGTGATCTGATAAACGCAATATTTGCTTAAGGTTTTGTTTGGTAAAGGTGATGTTTGGCATATTTTAATATACAAGAGATTGTTACTAAAATTAAAAGTTAATTTTAAATGAAAGTTGTTGCAAGAAGTATGATTCCAAAAAAATCTATGCTTTTAGAGTTTTGAATTCTTGATAACAAATATCAAATATTTGTTTCTATATTTTCTTGAAAAAAGGCACAAACAAAATTCATTTACTTAGAGATTTTTAAAATTGGCGCCTATTGAGTTCAATAGTTTGTTATTATGTTTTCTTGGAAATAAAAATTTCGAAACTCTTTAATAATGTCTCTTAATCAGGGAAAAATAATAAGTTTGCATTCCATGAGCTTGTGTTTAAAATCTCGCAGGGCATAACTTTTGTTCAAATTTTCTAATTGATTAAGCTTGTGGTAAGATTCATGTAAGAAATATTAATTTATAACAGATTATTTCTTAAAGTTAATGCTAGTAAAATAATGGAATTCGTTACAAGAAGTATAAATTGAATAGAGAATCAAAGATTGTCTTCAAAAATAAGTACACAAAATAACTTCCAGGCTCTCGCATCATTGATATCAATTCCTCAGGAAAAACTGGTACGCTTGAATAAGGTTTTCAATCATCACATTTTTGAGATTTCCCAGAGAGTAAATTTTGTTCGATTTTTTCAATTAATTCGAGTTGTGGTAAGATAAATAAGTAAAAAACGTAACAGATTAATACTCAATCCATTATAATAATTTGTTTGTATTTTTTTTTAATAATTCCTTTAAATTCAAAACTAATCGTATTGAGTTAATGTTAGATTTTGAATTATTTATTTTTGTATATAAGAACAAAATTTGTATTTTAATTCCTAAACTTTGTTGTCATAAAGTACCACTTTCAACGGAGGACTGGACGAAGAACGTAATATGAATCAAAAATTCAGCCCTATTTCAAAACTTAAAAAAAATTCATCAAATTTTGACCAACGATCCAGGGGGAGGGGTCATATGAACCTTAAGGCTTATACAGTTAAGTTGTAAAATCAACGATTTCATCTAAAGATTTGTTAGTTATATAACGACGTTAAAAAAAAGTAGTTTGGTGTCAAAAAAACTTTTGATAATTTTAGTAATGCTTTAGTTTTCAGATTTTCAAGAAGAAACTATGAATAAGAGATCGTCAATTTTATATTAAATTGCCTTTAAATTCCTGAAACTAGCCTTCAATTCAATCTTATTTTTTTGTTGCACGTAAATAGTGAACATTGAAGTGATTTTTACTTGCGACATATAGAAACTATACATGGCAAGTATTGCATTCGTAACAATTTCGAATCAAACATTACGATGGTAGAAAAGTCGAAAAAAGTTGGTCCACGATTTCGTCCGTCTGTCTGTCTGTCCTGGCCCATATAGCCTTCACCATTGTGCCGATTGAAATCAAGGTTTTCAGCCGATTAGCTTAAGGCGTTTTTTGTTTTATTATTTAATACGGAAAACAACATCAGTCCCCTTACAATTTTTTGGTTCAAAATCGAAAATTTGAATTCAAAAATGTACTGATAGATTTTTTTAAAACTTCCTTTTTTTCTTTTTTTAATTTCCCTTCTTTCTAGAAGAAAAACATATTTTGGTATTGCTCCAGAAGGGTTCCTCATAAAACGGTTATTTTGATTTTAAGTTTTTTCAAGAACTGATCGACATATTTCAATAATCTTTTCTTTTAGTGGAAGCTTTTGTCGATGATCCAAATTTCAAATTGATGATGATTTTTGATCATCAAAAATGTCGTTTTTTTAAAATAATTATTTCTTACAAAACTTGATATCGCAAAAAGGAGTGAATGTTTTTTAACGAAATTTGTAGAAAGTGTAAAAGGTATATTTATTTATTTTACTGCACTCCAACAATATTTTAAAGACAAAATTTTAATTTGTATGTATAAAACTAGTTTAAAAAAGAGATAAATAAAATGGCATTCAAATTTTTGAGAAAAACTTATTGTGCAGATTTTTAAATCTTAAAATATAGTAAAAGTTTTTAAAGGCACTTTTTTGAATTTCATTATTATTATTATACTTTATTGAACAATACTATAATAATAAAATTCAATAAATATTTATCAGAGCATTAGTAACCAGGGGTAGTACCCCTGGTTACTTCAGCTCTCGGGACGGCTTTTTTGAAGAAATTAGTCAAGTTTTAGCGACCCAATCGTGCACTATATTTCTTCTAAAATTGATATCCTGTTAAATACAAATTTTAAGATCTTAAAAAATTAAAGAAATCTAATTTTTGAAGTGAATTGGCTTTAGATGTTCTAAAACTGAGACTAAAACAACAATTTCTTACATTTCTGCGTGAAAGCAGTAAAAACAATCTAAACTATTGTGTTTTGCTTTTAATATGGCGTATTTTGAAAACTGTTGGTATCTTGGAATGTAGAGAGTCAACCAAATTAAATAGTTAGACCATAACTTGCTGGTCAACAGAAGTCTCAAGTCTCCTTTACAGAAAATTAAATTAAATTTTTGAGTATTGATGTCAAGACTGAAACATTGTTATTTTCTTGAAAAACAAACAAAAAATATCTCTGGAAGTTTTTCTTGTGATTTTCTTAAAAGTATTTTGTGTTCGTATTTTTGTTTAAGTTCCTTCTTAAGGTTATATAGAGCCCTAATATTGATTTATTATTATAGAATTTGCTCAAAAACTACTGACATGAATTAAATCTGAAATTAAATACTTGAAATATGCACATTTATTTCGAATGTTAACTTTCAATTGATAGTTTATAAAAAATTAAATTAAGCAAGTTTTCGTTGTTGATTAGTACACAAATATTATTTAGATTCTTCAAAACTAACGACAAAACTAATCTTCAAAATGTTTCGAGTTTAAAGTCTTGGTATCTGCAATTTGATTTGAATGTTGATGAAATATTTATTATTCAAACACTACTTTGATTTGATTACGTTTTAATAAAACATTTAAAACTCAAAATTCTTTTAAATATTGTTTTGCAGTTTGTAACAGGTTTTGAAAAAGTCAATAATATGGTTATGGGCGTTCAAATCTTTTTATTGAACTCCATTACTTTTAAAGTCTAGATTTTTATTTCAAAATATATAGCGTGACTTCAATACACACCCTTATTGTGACTTTAAAATTCTATTGATACTTGATACATTGAAAAAAAGACTTTTTAAAGCTCCCTTATTGACAAATAAAACAACTTTTAGTTTGAATATGTTTTCTTGTTATTTTCGAAAGCCCGGATCTTTTCAAATTTCCCCACTTCTTATAAAAAATTGTCTTGTCAAATGTTTTAGTTTGATCTGTATCGGCAGTTTGTACGTAAATTGTCTGATTTCTTTTAGGACCAACTTCATCCAATTTGTCTTCAATCAAACACATTTCACTAAAAGAAAAATATGTTTGTGTTTTTTTTGGAACTTTAACTGTTACTTGGATCATAAGAACAACTTTGATTCCAGATATGAATTTCGTAAAACTGTCAAACTATTGAAAATATTTGCAATTCTCTTCTGTAAATTATAACTCCTGTGTATTTTTCGTTTTGAATTGATAAGCTTTTAGATATTTTTGTATTGTAATTGAAAAGACTCCAAATATTTCTGTAGCTGCCCGATTAAGCCAGATTTTGGAAATATGAACAAGTATACACACATAGATACATCTAGAAACTGCTAAAACTCACACTCAATAAAGCCATAATTGGTTCTTTTGAAATTGGAGTAAGTCATGGCCTTCAATTGTACATAACAGGTTTAATCTCTGTAAATGCGATTAAATCAATAAATTCGGATCATCGAAAAGACTTGCAGCACAATGACATAAGTAACACCTCACACTCTGTTAATGTTTTCACAACTTTACCGATTTCTTACATAGGTCCGTCAATACATTAAGACTATTTTTCATCGCGTAGTGCAAGATATGCTGGCTAAGTTTGACTCAATGTAGTAAGTTAAATATATTATGACATTTCAAATGACTGCTAAGTTTGACAGGTATCAAACACCAATGCTACCAACTTGAAACCACGATTTAATGGCTGCGTGCAATCTCAGACAGATAGGGTATCCGGATACCTTTTTGATAGTGTTTTACGTGTAAAATAACAGCTGAGATGTCAAAAAAGTAATCCAAAGGTATCCAAGAATTTCTGGGGTATGTAGTTAACTGCCATAACAGCTGATTCAACACATGGTTGAATTTCATGAAACTTGAAAATTGATTTCAGCTATTTGTATTTGTTGGTAAACAAAAAGATACAAAATGATAGTGAAGTTGTATTTGTGGATGTTCTGTGGATAAAAGACAATGAAGAAGCTATTTTCCTCCGAATTTTAGAAGGTGATTATGATCTACTTTTCTTAAACTTAAAAATTGACTTATTTTGTCCTCATTCTTTTTTCGCATGTAAATTAATAATCGTATAGAATTCCAATTGAGCTAAGAAGAAAATAGATTACAGATTAAGGTTATTTCTTATTTATTAAATTGTTACGCACCTATCAATTCATCATCTTCCAACGAATAAGTTGAATTATCCATTAAATGTTTTATCTAACAACAATTTTGACTTCGAAGCTTAAATGTTTATCAGCTTTGTGTGAACAGCTGAAAGTTGTTTTTATTTTTTGATAGTTATCTCAATACAGCTATCCAACTCGTTCAACAAGGTATTTAAAAATCCACCTATCCAAGATATCCTATCCAACACGAGATTGAACGCAGCCAATGACTTATTTCTAAAGTATTAAAAATCGAGTGTTCTTTCTGATAATCTTGACAAATATCAGAAATGTATGCATTTTTTTCCATTGTTCAAAATTAGAATTTCCATTCGTAACCACTTAAACCGATATGAACTCTTCTCAAAAACAGTTAAAATACCCTTTAAATAATATCGCTTCTTTTATTTATAAAATGTTCGGTACAAAATATTGCACTAAGATAGTTTTATATCTTATACCGAATGTACATTTTCTTTTTCCGTTAGCCACCGTAAACTCATTCAATTTACAGCAGTGTATTTATTAAACGGTATATCACAAAAGTCCAACCGAATATAAACTTTCACAACTTTTAACAACTATACCCATTTATTTTGAGGTAGATGCGTATACTTGTATATCTTTCAAATAAAAGTTCCCATAAAATTGAAAAACCTAAAGCTAAAACTAAATTCTATATTATTAAATAATTCCGCTACAACAATTTATCATTTGAATCATAAAACTTTGTAACTTTGTAACATTTAATCAAAAACCATTAATTTCTAATCAAACGAGGCCTGCACCCAGAACAGCACCAACAACAACAACACAGCGCATTGGCAATATTGAGCTTGATGACCCGCCCAAAATTATACCAAATTCAATGCAGAAGCCCATCACAGCATCATCACTTTCCGAAAGAAGAATGAGTTCGAACAGCCTCCTACTCAGTGGTTAATGGTTTATAAGTGAATAGCCCCGCTGGGTCAACTTCCGTACCTACTAAAAACAACATATAATATGATTTTGAATAGGTATAGCTCGGGAACACAAGCTATATACATTCAATAACAACCTAAAGTTATACCTACTATATAGGCCTTAAGATGATACTGATGATGCATTTAGAAAAAGGGAAATATACACAGCATCAATTTTCAAAATACAAAAAGAATACAACTTAAGAAACACAAAAAAAGAAACAAGTTGATGAGGATGATGCACAGCACACCATCAGTACCATGGACTGGACAGCGAAGGAGGTTCGGTCGGTGGTGGTGATCTGGTGATGCTTTGTTGGTATGACCGGTAGCCTAATCCCATAGTGGCTAATAACATTGTTACGATTTAATGTTCCTTCTCTCTACCTTCGGATATGAATGGGAAAATTCAGTCCGACACATCCCGAGATATATGATGATTTTATGCGCGCCCAACGAAATTATAAATTCATCTTTTGCTATTCACGCATGTAATAGAGAATAACCATTTGAAAAAACAGGGTTGGTTTATAGATACTAAAAGAAAAGGTGAAAAGGGCGCCTCAAAAATAGTTAAAATGTATGCAATTTAAAGAATTTGAAACGTATTATAGAATTCTAAAAATAGTGCACATAAGTCTGTTTTAACATATCGTTTCCTCAAGTTTAATAAGCGCCATTTGGATGCATCCTTATTTCAACATTGAATAACTCCGCCATTTTGTATACGATTTTAAGAAGTGCACTAGAATTTTTGGGTAATTGTATCTTATTCATTTCAAACTAGGCTTAGAATCGAACAATTAATAGAACACCCCTTTTTAAGAAACACAAAAAGCAGGTATTTTGTAGACATTCATACTAATAACATTGACTACATTTTTAGGCGTTGTAATAGCTGATTTAGCTCGTATATTAGCTTTAAGTTCGAAAACGTTCTTCGGCTTGATGACGAAAACTTTATTAAAAAAAAACCACAGACAAAATTCTGATACTGTCAAATCTGGAGAACGAAGAGCAGACTCAAAATCACGTCTCGACAATGGAAAATGAGATCTTGTCCCTCAAGAACTTGGTCGCACGTAGAGTCTGTGTTGTGGCAATGAATGCCGTTTTGTTGACAACACTTTGAAGAAATAAGGCCTCATGATTCTATTGGAACACATTTGTCTATGTTGTGTTGTTCAATGACCAACCTGTTCGGTGTTCTTAAAATTCACTAATTTCGTTTAATAGATCCACTGGAGAATTTTAAATGAACCTTACTCTTCGTTAAAATTTTGTGCCAAAAATCAGACTCTCCATCTTTTATTTTGTTACATGAATGATCATTTTCAATGAAAGGCGCTAATATTTTCGTGATCCTTTGGTGTGTAAACAAATCATAGTAAAAATGACACTATATGACGTTTCAGAATTGTGTTTACCTGTCAAAATATCGTGACCAATTATTAGTTTCCAACTGTCTCAATATTTAGCAATTTCCCAGCAAATCCAAAGCAGTATTTCTATTTTTTGTAAAACGTTGACATTTCATGAGAAAACAAAAACAAACCTTAACTCGAAGAACAGACGTAGTTATTTAAAACGTCAGAAATTTAGAACTCAATTAGACTGCAAACGTTACATCTGAACACATCTAAACAATTACATTTCGTGAAAAAAGCTAAACAAACAAACCTTAAAGTGGGGAACGCAGCCATTAATTTGAACTATCAGAAACTCAAAAGCGAAATTAATTTCGAAAATTACTGAAAGTTAAAGCAGCCCTTTTTGTAATTTAAACTTTATTAGAATATTAGGATGCAAAAATCGTTTAAAATTGGAAGAACAATTAGATTTGTCTAAATGAGGTTAAATGTTGGGCATTTCTTTGGAAGAACTATTTATTAAAATACAGAAGGCCTCAATCAACACAAATGCAACCCTGCCATAAATCTATCCACCTGGTCAGCAACATCACTGACTGTGTTCCTTGTTCATATGATTATATGCACCTTAATTATCATAACTAACGATATCATATTATTAACGGAAATTTGTTTAGATTCGACTTTGACTCTTCTCTCGCGCGCATTCCAATGTCCGATGTTTGCTTCTATGTAGCAGCACAGGCTTTATTATGTCTATAATAGCCCTGCCAGGTCAATCTTTCAGAGTTCATATAGTCGGTGTGGTTTAAAGTTAAATTTTACTACTAGGCGATATATTGTGTTGTCTGAATTCGGATTCTCGAATTCGGGGTTAAACAGGAAGGTTGATGTGCGTAACATTGGGTGTTTCATTGAATTGTATCAATGGAATATTTTAACAGGCCGTTTTTTATTTTCAGTTCTTCAAACCAACAAAAATGTATTATTATTGTTATTACTTTATGCGTTTTGATTGCTTACAAAAATATAACCGACCGAAGACCCAAGAAGACAAGAAATTCCTCCATCAACAGACCCATCATGAACGACTTCTGTTACCTATAATCTTCTCCAGTCGTATCCCATTCCCGCATTTGATTTTACATAAAATTCGGATGAATGTTATATTAAAATTTTGGAACTTTGATATTCCGATGTTTTGTGTTGATACCTGAAACAGGAGTGATAATTCTAGGAAAAAGAATTGGGACCTTTTTTTTGTTGTGGTTTTTAGTTGAGTCCAAGTTTTTGCAAAGTTCATTCATCTTTTAGGCCCAAAACAATTGGTCGGAATGTTCGTTGCGTGATATATGAAGGATCGATGGAATTTCTAGGTATAAAATATATTGGTGAACATTTGTTTGGAGTTGAGGCCAATAACAGTAGGGTGCCATTTTGATTTGATGATTAATCAAAGCCAAAACCTTTTAAAAGTTAATGATATATAGGAAAGGAAATTAAACTGCAATTGGCTTAGTGGCAAAAAAGGGAATAGCTAATTGGCTTAGTCGATTAAGAATTATGTTGACATCTTTTTCAGGAATGTCTTGAAATAATTTTAGGAATGTTGTATGATTTTTGAAATCCTTCTGATGTTCTAATAAAAACAGAAGTGTTTCGTTGAGTCCTAAATGTCAAAAAAATTTCTAATGGAAAAAAAAGTTCGAGTAAAGAAATTTTAAGAACTGGTCCTAAAATCATAAATGTGTTTTTGGGTCACATATATGTTTGAAAATTCCTAATATTTTTGTAAATGCTAAGCTCCTTGAGTTTAAATTTACTGAAAATTAAGAAGGTTTAGAAATACCTTCAATAACAGAAGCTGCATAATGTCGATTGGGCCATTGCAGGCAGTTCACTGATTTGTTAGTTTACTAATTTTTTTATTTAACAGTATTGTTAATCTTGAGCAATTTAGTAACTGTTCAAAGTTTTGAAAACTTTGCAGATTAGTCACGTCTAAAAAGTGACAGTTCGTGCAAATAAAAAAACAAATAAACCTAAATCAAGGAAACTAAAGTATTAACAAATCTTTTTTTGTATATAAACAAATACTGAATTGTCAAACTTTCTTTTCTGTTCAATGTGTTCACATTTTATTACCTTTTTCGACCAGAGGGCGCTTTTTGATATATTTGTTTAAAGTGTTATCAACAAAGAATTCGGAAAGAACAAACGAAACAATGTGATTAGAGCAGGTGTTTTTTGTCAAGAACGATACATTTTTTTTATAAATAAACAGTTCAATATTTTTGTTATTCCAAAAGCTTGTTTTATTAATATAAATGTGTGTATGTATCTATCATACAGAAATATTAAGCTTAGTTTCAAGATACTTTTTGGAGTCAAACAGGGATGCTTTCTATCACCGTTGCTTTTCGCACTGTATACAAACGATTTGCATGAATCTTTAGGAGGAGGACTCTGTATTGACTTGTTCAACATAAGGTTGTTGCTTTATGCAACTGGCTGATGATGTCACGGTCTTGCAGCAGATGATGACGATACTGGAATTTTACTGCATTAAATGGAGCCCAGAAGTAAATATATCTAAATCAGAAATGGGGGAAGGTTATGTAGTCAAGAAATTAAATGAAGAAAGAATTCGAATTGTCTCTAACTATACTTACTTAGGAGTTTTACTTTCAGCACAGATGTAGTTTTCAAAGCAAGTAGAAAAGAGGAACACTGCAGCCAAGAACAGTATAAACTCGCCGTGGAAATGCTTTCTAGCAAAAAGAAATATCAAATTAAAAACCAAATGGAAACTATTTTAGGCGGTTTGTAGAGCTATGCAAACCTACGGTGCTCAGATCTGGGGCTTTGGAATGTTCAAAGAAGTGGATAAACTTCAAAGCTATTTTTAGAAACGAATTTTAAAATTGCCTACATTTACTCCAAACTACTCTTTGTCAATAGCAACTGAAGGACGGACATTACTATACCCTTGATCTTTACCTCAGATATTTATCAAAAACAATATTCGAATACAGTGCAACAAGACTACCGCATAAGCTAACAAAAATACTTTTAAGAGAAAAATTGTTCTGGGTAAGAGAATTGAACAATCTTGGATATTGTTTTGGACTGCGTTGGGATGAGAGATCTGTTTCTCAAATTGATTGGATCCAAAAAGGTATTGATTTATTGCTGCAATTGAAATCAGAGGGTCAACAAGAAAACCTACAAAGAGCATTTGAGAGTAGTACGCGCATCTACAAACATCTGGATCATTTAAGAGGACAGATTTACATTTGATCAAGCTTAATGGAAACGGATTTGGCCAGAACGAATCATCATTATGTACTGTGTGCAGCTTAAGGGAGGAAGAAAACATACAAAACATCTTTTCTTAGCTTAACTACAAGATCACATGGCCATCTATAAGGATCTGTCAGACGGAAATGAAATGAAAAATCCTCAATATACTCTTAACCATACATTGAGGATTTTTCCTTCCATTAGAACCAGCTTAAGTATAATAAATGAAGAAATCCCGAATAATTGACGTAATAGAAAGACTTAAATGAAGGTGGACATGAAATTTTTCAAGATTTTAGGATCAAAGATGGACAAATATTAATATATAAATGGAATCATATTTAATTTTCATTCTAAAATTCTAAATTTAAGATTTTAATGGCCAATTTCTTGACAAAGTTCTAGTCTCTGAAACTCTGCTTATTGATAAATTTGAAATTGTTTAAGTTTTAACTCATTTCTTCATCAAGTTCTCAAGCGTTAGAACTCTGATTTAGATCTCAATTTGCAATGTTTTTACTTCTTGCAAAGACCTTATTTTAAGATTAATTACGATTTTGGAGTAAATTTTAGAAGAGAAGAACATTTTATGTGCAATAATTAAATATTTTCAGAAAATACATATCTGGACGTTTTCGCAAACAGTCATAAATAGCAATTGCATGATGTAAAATATTGTGGACGCTGACACTTTCAAGTGTAAAATTTACATGACCATTTACACCCATTAGAATCCTTACTTTTGATGCGCTTTATTTTAGCTTTACACATTATTGCATAAAGGGCACATTATAGATATTAGCGTTTATAAACTCAAGAAATAATATCTAATTTAAAGTAATCAATATTAAAATCAAATCCCAAAATAAATGTCCGCACCAACGAAAACTCAGAATTTTGAGTCATCTCTATCCACGGGGTCTTACCAAATTAGCAAAAACACGTTAGAACTATGTTCCATTCAACCAGGATCTAAAATTGTTAGAACTAAAAAATCTTATTAAACCTAGTTCTCCAGACACAATTAGATGTGAACAAATGCTCGAGATCTAAATATTTTTAAAAAAGCTTTGCATAGATAAACCGAGTATTACTAGATCGAGTGCTTAATTTTATTTTAGAACTTCGCCAACTTAAAGATTTGAAAGAAAATTTGAGTTTTCAGGAAAAAAAATTGTTCTGAGCGTGTCCTCCGAAAAATCAGAGTTTGGGGCTTTGAACTAAAATGTGAAATGTCAAAAACTCATACAATTCTAGCAAATTAATGAATTAAGATGAAAAACGTTAAACTTGAATCATCTTTTTAACTACGTACTTTAAAAAAAATAGCTAAATGATTGTACTATGATGATATGATATGATATGTCTATGAAATTTATTGTTAGATTGAATAACTTAATGTTACATAATTTCACTTTATATTTCAAATCCATTAAAAATGGTTTCATTGGATTTACAACGAAATATCATTTGTTTTCCATAAACAAATAAATATGTTTCGTTTATAAATAACAAAATCAAAAATGCCTATCATTTTATTACTCTTTTTTCTAAAATCCCAAAATATTATGTTTTTCTTTGCCAATAAATTATTTAACAACTTAAATGTTTGTATTTCTATTTTTATCACAAGAATATCTTTATTCAAATTAAACTTCGAGAAATACATTATGGTCTTCTAGGTAACAACATAAAAAGAAAACCTTAACAAAAATGTCAAGTATGTCTATAAATGAAACATAAAAATACTTTCGTATATAATATAGATTTAATTAATCTCCTTATAAGTCGACTGTTTCCACAAGGACTTATTCCCATAAAGCCTATTAACAAGGTAATCAAAAGAAAAACTATACAATTGAATAGATTTTCCATTGATCGTCATTTGTGATGATGGATTTGGTTAAATAAAACCGCAGATATTCGCACTGATATGCCTTTGTATTTTCTCATCCAATCATCACAAGAGAGGCTAGACTTCTTGAGTCTCAAAAGAAGGGATGAAAATGTATAAAAATAATCCTGAAGTAGATTACGTTTTTAGAATACTGCATGACACCAGACTGTTGTCACTTTTTTATTCATTTCTTCATTTAAAAGAAAAACATTAGAATTAAAATCTAAACAAAAAACCAGTAAAGGTGTTGAATTATATCTTCATTTCAACTTATTTAAAGGTTTTAAAGAATTTCTATTCTGCCAAAGTGTCCTGTATTGAATTAAATTCTTTGAAAAGTAAGTAAAATATCAAACTATCACGACTACACTCGCATTAACAATTGACAATGACAAGCAGCTTAGATTTATTGGTCATTAGTGTTTCCAGGAATAAATCAACCCTACCCTATATAAAACTAGGCTAGGTACAATTACATTCTCCCCCTTAATTAGGATCCTTTTTCCTCCGGACTGGATTTTTATTCAGAAAACACAAACAATAAAAACCAATGAAAAATTAACAAAAAGCAAACAAGATGGTCTATAAAAATAAAGGAAAAGTGATTGCACCATAAACGGATTAACCACCACCAGAGCCGCCCGCGTACCGCCGCCATCGCTCGCCACCGCAAAAGTTCGGCAGTGAATTTTACGACCGTGGTTTTGTAATTGCATCATAAAAATTCAGAAATGAATACATTTTAACGTTTGTTGTTTTTGTTATTAACTTTACGAAAATCTTACATACCTATGCCTTATTTTTGTTTCAATACTTTTAAGCACTGTTCGAATTACGAGTTTACATTTTTATTTTGAAATCGGGCTGAAGTTAATTTTTTAGCAAATTTGATTTTATGGAATGGGAGATGAACGTGAAAAGTGCTAATGGTGAGGTGATGGAGTTTAGGTTAATGCCCAATATCATGTTCTGCTCAATCGGTAGCCAATTCATTGTATTTTTTGCTGAGCAAATATTCAAAAGAATTTTTGTTTTACTACCACAAAGAGTCATAAAAAAAAGTTGGTAAATGTTAATTTCACTGGAGTTTAATTTTATTCGACTCTTAGGTAGACGTGATTTAAGGGATATTTTGGTTTTTGAAAATCAATATGAATAAAGGATGGTAAAGTTGTTATAATGTTTGTTCATTCATTGAAAAATACATAACCTGATACTCTGATTACAATATATCGACTACCAGGAATTGTTTATTAGGATTCAAAATTATAATAAAATTGAATGGTTGAGGAATTTAGTTCACTATTATTCAGAAATATTGGCAGACAAACTGAATCCACTCAATTGATTTTGATGATTTAGAAATACACATAAAATTTTAACTTTTGACATACATTTTCTAAAATAAAGCCTTGAACAAAAACAAAAAATCGTGGAAAAATAGGTAAATAGCTTCATTCACAAGTTTTAGGAACGTCAATAAAACTACCATGCAAATTAAGTGGAGCAACAAATTTTACGATGCAGTTTTGCTCAAATGTTTCGAAAACTAGAAAACTATTGTATTTTTTAAAAATACAATTCTTTTAGTATACAATTCTACACAAAAGAGATTATCACCTAGGTACCCTGAATCTATCGAACTAAAATAAATCAAAGTCCAACTTTAATGTCGTGAGAAATTGTTTTCGAATATTTTTCTTTTTTTTTACTTTTTTTTCACTGTGAGTAAAATTTAAGCAGCGATATCCAATAATTATTAAAAACAAGTATTCAAAATGTATTAAATAAATTATTATTAACATTATATAGTTTGAACATATTATTTAAAGGTGAATTCTTTTCGTATAGTTTGTACGATAATGCGAAATATGAATTGGCTCAGATAGCCCTCTAAGATAACCGTTTGGAATATTAAAATGAACACGAAAAAAAAGATTCAACACATCCATATAAAAACAAGGCATAAATAATATCGTCTTCTCTTCAGGCTGTAGGTAGATCTATAATTTTTAGACTGTTACTATCTAGACCCCAAATTTAAAGACAAACTATAACCAAAAAACAAAAGCAATATCTTTCTTGGAAAATCTATAATAATCTTACACTTGTCAATATTTTTAACAACAAATAATTTTGTACACACCAATTGTAAAAAGCATTCAAATCAATTTAAAGCTTTTCACAGTCAAGATTATATTAGAAATGGTTCTTAAAATATTAACACCATAAGGATAGATAATTCAGTTGGATAGATTATATCTAACTGAAGTATAAATAATATAAAAAGAACTGGACCCTAATAGCTGCCCAGGGAACTATAGAGTTGGCAACAATAAATGGTAGCCATTAAATATTTTATCGAATGCTTTGCTGACATTTTTAAGAACATACTCCGTTTGCTTTCTATGTTTTAATGAATCCATAAACAAGTCCGTTAACTCCAAAAAATAGTTAAAGTCGAAATGGCCCTTCCAGGAACTATGTTGGTTAGGAAAATAATGATCGATTTGGTATAAAAACTAAATTTTTCGCAGACCATTGATGAAAACACTTAATTCGAGCTTGTTCAAGTACAGTTTTATTCGATGAAAGAGGACAAATATTAAGCGAAGGCTGTATTTATAACTTCAAATAATTTTTGTCTAACATAGCTTACGGGAAGATCACACGATTAGAGTATTTAGCAATTGTTGGAGAATCATTAATGCAGGTTTTAAGTACTAAAAAGTAACGAGTTTGCACAAGGACAAACACAGGGTGTTTTTAAAAATAAAATGCCTACAATATTGGGAATTGAAAAAAGCTTAGCTGTTGGTTGATAATTTTGTATTTGATCCTTTGTTCCTTTTTTATGTAGAGGAGTTTTACAATGCCTTCCACAGTTTTTCAGAACTTAAGCTGGAATTCCCTAGGGGTTTCATTGTCTTCTAGTTATATTTAAACAATTTTGTTAATTGTAATAATTTGTATATATAATTTCTTAAGTTATTATTAGTTGTGTGCCTTTTAACTAAATAAAATATTAGAGAAGGCAATCTTTAAAAACAGGTTTTTAAAGACCCTTAAGTTTTCCACACAATTAAAAGTTCTTAAATGGACAGCTAAGTTTTTTTCTAAGTTAATTGTTTTTCATACTTTGCACAGACCTTTTATACACTTAAATAATGTATCCGTTAATTATTTCCTTTAGATTTCTAAATCGGTAGAAATTAATTTAAGGATCAGTTAATTAAAACGAACATTTTTTTTAACGTTTCTTGAGAGCTTTTAAAACAACATAGTTCTACTCGAAATATTAAAGGGAAGTTATTTGTTGCGCCGAAAAAGCCTTTTCAATGTTTATTCCACTGTCTTAAATTCAAAGCAGAACCTGCATCTTCCCTTTAATGAAGTCTATTATATAAATTAGTTAAGCTTCATTTCCATTTAATAAATCAACATTATTATTTGAAATAATTTCTCCTTATCGAATTTATAAAAATAAATTTTAGAACGTTTATTTGTATCATAAATCGATTACAATTTTATAATTTATTAAATGTGAAACATAGAACTAAGTTTTTTTTTGGAAACATTGGAGTTTCATTAAAGAGACTTTTGTTTGAGTTAAGTTTAGAAAAATTCGCTCTCCTTCAATTTTCTATTACACCAAGTCTTAGAGTGGTACCGAAATCGAATACTACAATCCTGAAAAAAGTTATTTCTGTCTATACATTCGATTTAAAAACAATTTGAAGACAGAACAATTACCAAACTAATTTATTCTTGAAAAACTCAACTTTGGACCACTAACTTAAAAACTTAAAAATTGATTTTATAAATAATTGTACTGTCTAAAAGTTGTTTTAAATCATCAAGCTTAACCAAAACAACGACATTAGTTGTCTGTGCCAAAACTTGATCATATTTTTTTCAGACTCGAGTCGAAAATTGATTTCAGTTTAGTTTTACTTGGCCTCGGGACATTAAATAAATGCTCAGTGTAATTAATTTAATTTTTAAAACCCTTCCCTCAAGAAAATGCATAGCTTTAATCTTTCTACGAAAGGCAACCGAACAGTTTTGTACACTTTGCGTTACACACTTTTTTGGAAATATAAAAATATTATCTCTGCGTTCTTGATGATACACTTTATGTAAACATCAAAGAACAAAATGTAGGTACTTTTTACTGGAAGTTATATTAAATGTCCCATCACAGAATTTGTAGAAGAATGGAATGTTTTGTCGTATAGCATTTGCCTTTATTTAAATCAGACAATAATTGTAGAACCCACTATTTTCTTCTTGTCGATATAACAAATTTCCTTGAAATATCGCGATCGGTATTTGAACATCATGGACTGTCCCTTAAAAAAATATCACGCTTAAAAATGTTGGGGTATTTTTTGAGACCTAAATTGTATTACATCTGTTCCCTACACAGGAAAAATTAAACTTCAGTATTAATGAAATATTAAAATAATTTATCATCAATTGTTTCTCGTGTTTTAATAATTTGTATTATTAAAATGTGTTTTAAGTAAAACAGTTACTTTATTTTCATAAACTAAACTCAAATTTAAATTATTGATAAACAATTTAAACCCATTTTAAATCTATAGAATGATGAAGTCTATAAATATAAATACGAGGTGACCTATGTATAAGTTTTTTCAAACCTATAAAACTTCAAAAATAAACAAACTAATTGAGAAAACCACGTTTCGATATATTTTTATAAAAAATATATAAAATATAAAAACAAAAATTTTATATAAGAACAGATTTTATTATGGAACAAGATTTTGATACTTTGCTGAATGTTGGAAACTAGGAATGCTACCTTCTTCTCTTACTTCTTAACCCGAATCGACCCCTTTGAAATAGATGACGACAATTATGAAAGGTATGGATTTAATAAAAAAAATGTATGATTGGCCTTCTAAATATTGAAGATCGATATTCAATGAAAGGTTTTCCAAGTCTTAACAGCGTCAGCGCGTATATTCACTAAAATGCAATGTGATGTTTGCTACTGTACGCATCTTTACCACAAAACACAAATATTTTGTTACAATAGGCGACTTACATGAAATTCCAAACCTAACAGCAAAGTTAGGATTTCAAAGACTTTAGCTCTCCAGCTAACGCATTTTTTTTCCCCTCTACAATCCGTTTGTTTTTATAGGTTTAAGTGAAATTGTACTGAAATTGTTGTAGAATTTACCTTGAACATGTTTCTAACTAAACAGAGCTGACAAATTCTTTATGAATAACAGCTGTGTCTGTTAAATTAGGACTCCAGTTAAAATAAATTCGGGTATAAAATATAACATGAATAATTTGATCAAATATCAGATATGATATTCTCCGTAGTATACAATTATGTATTTTATCCTATTACCAATTTTTGTTCTTAACATTTTAGAGCAGAAAGGTCGAGTTGGAAACGGCGGGAACTGTCAAAATTTCTATTTGAGATATTGGACAATTTGGCCAGTTTTTGTTTCTGTATTCTAAGAAATACAAGCACAATTTCTTATACAAATTTCAGTGATTTCATTTCTCTAGAAGTCTTTATCGCAGAATTGAAGTAAAACGAAAGAGACCTTGCACTTGTTTAAGCAGAGCAATAGTCCGAAAACGTGTTGAAGTCTAATGTTAATATAAAAATCATAAATTATGTTTGATATTAGATAAAATGGAATTTATACTTAAATAGCTAAGAATATAGAAGATTTAATTGAAAGAAAACATTCTTCTAATTTAAACCAAAACGTTTCAAAAAAGACATCAAAAATGTACACATTTTCAGATCTTATATCCGGTTTTGCATTTTTCCCAATTTAGCATACAAATTTTTATCATTTTTAAACTATGTTGTATGTAGTCAATAATTTGTTAGTTGTTTTTCTTTCCTCTTATACAAAAATAAATATTAATATTTTTCAATAACTTTTAGGGTTATTTTATCGAATCTATTTATGGAAAAACAATAAAAATTTCAATTTCAAATTTTGACAACAAAAATAAAAAAAAAAAACAATTTTTAATTCATCTTTAAAAGTTTATTGCCATTTGCCATATTATTGACATAAGTTTATAATCAAAACAAAAATTCATAATTTCACATTCGTATAATCATCAGTCAAATCAAAACAAAAAAGTTTTGATGTCTTTTAGTAGTTTTCTTATTGATTGAATAATTAAAGTAATTGTGAGAACCAGTTGATTTGAATATAATCAGCATTTTACGACTCATATTCGTTTATTATACCTGAAGTTGAAGATGATACTGTTGCTGTTGCTGATGTTGATGCTGTGATGCGAAAGCCTTGAGCAATGGAAGATCCGTCCGTCGGCGACGTTGCCATATACCTACGATACGAGTAGTGTATCGCATATCAAGTTGTCATAAAAATAAAATACAAATTTATGTATGCGCACAGTTTATATGAAGACGAAACAAGAAAACACAAATTATACATTTTATTAATTTTTATTAAAACTGAAATTATACTGACACATCCGGCCGGGAGATACGACATTCAAATTGTTAATCGCTTTTCCCAAATTTACTGTTTTTGAAATTCATTCAAAATTTAGTCGTCATTCAGATTCAGGAAAATATAGCACGAGAGTGAATGTGAAATGAATATGACAACATTGGCACTACCTCCGTTCGTTTTGTGAATGATTTTGAACTTGGATAAGATCTCTCTTTATGCAGAGGCATGCAGCAGCCATCCCATCAGCCACAGACTGCTTCCCCCGGGAGGGCTTCAAAACACAACATCACCTTCTTCGACTGTGTACTCGTATAACAGACGACAATCAATGTCTCACCGGACAACAACATTTTTCTTTTTAAATTACTCAAGATGACCAAATGTCCGAATGAAACGTCAGAACAACTGACAAGTAGGAAATCAACCATGACGCTGCATCGCAAAGGACGCGGCGACGGACGCCGAGTCGGTCGTAACGCCTGATTGACACACAGAATCCCAAGAGGAATGGAGACGGAATACCAAACCAAAATCAAGAGCTCTAGTCGAGCCAACTAGTCAGGCAGCTAGAGCCGGAGCCATAGCCATCACATACCCCAGAGCCAAAGCCAAAGTCATAGCCAGATCCACAAGCGAAAAGCCAGTCACTGTTTGTGGGCATAAAAAATTAGTTTCATCAAGCCAGGATTAGTGTCAGAGAAGTGTTAAATGGACTGGAGGTAGTTTGATGTGCGACAGCTACGCTCGTATTTCTATATTACCACCGATCACAACCCGTCCCGTCTACACGAGGTATCTCAATGGGCAAAGGTATACAAAACACGGACGCGGACGCAGACGCAGATTCAGATGCGGTCGACGGACGGCTAGAGAGGAGTTGTATTTGGCTGAGCATTTGACTTGACTTGGCTTTTGGTTTTGATGGAAGGTCAACACAATGGGTTGAGTGCCAGGCTGATTGATATTTTTGTTCGTTAGGTGTACGCCACGCCACGCCATCCATGCCACGCTGCTATAGAATATGAGGCTGTCAAACAGTAGGCGTGTAGGCGTTGCCCCTACGAATGTTTGTTTAATTAGCAATTTTACGGAATTATACGTCACAATTATATTGGAGATATGTATGAGGAGATAAGATATGCGCCAAGATGTGGGAGTTCGAATTCGAATTAAAATTTTTATTCGCGCACCGCATATAGCAACGCCATGCCATAGCAGTGCTATGTGATGTGACAAGATCGACATATTTGGGCGAACCTGAATTTGAATTGAAAATATATCAACAAGAACAACAAAAAAAAAGCTTATGTTATAAGAGGGGTGAAAGTAACTCCTGCGATTAAGATGAATTTAATATGCAGGCTTTTTAAAGTTAAGCTTGAATTTTTCAAAAAATTTTTAATAAGTTTAGTTTTTTTTCTTAAATCAAATATTTAACCTTGGATGTTTTGGAATTCACTGTTGAAGCTGGCAGGGTTGCCACAGAACAGCTCCTTAAAAGAAGAAAATTTATAACTCAAATTCTTTTAATATACATAACTGCTTCATTTCTTTTAAAGACTAATATGGGTTGAAGTAATTCAAATGTTGTTGCATTTGACGCTAATTTTTTACCATGAAATATGTATAATTTTTAAACAAGCTTTGTATTTGATCTTTTACATGTCTTAACTTCTTGAATTTCCAAAAGTACACTTACAAAACTAGAAGTTCACTCCTAGATTATCAGTAAAATTTTAACTTTTAATTTAATAATAATTTAATTGAAACACATTGAAAAGCATTGAAAAGCAACAATTCATATTTTGGATGGTACTATTTTTTCTCCAAGGAATTTACAGATCAAAAAAGGCTTTTAAGCTTTTCACTTAGATTTTTCATGTGCTATGAAAATGATAATTTTTCATTGTTTGTATCAAAAGTAAAAAGAGCTTGGGATGCAACTTTCCACTAACAAACTTAAAAATTTACAAATTATTTTACTTGTAAGCCAAATTGTTCCTTGACTTCAATAAAAAAAAAGTCAATATTAAGCCGTTTTGTGTCCAGAAATTTGAGACTTTAAAGCAATCTCATAGTTAAGTTTTTTAACAAATATACTCAAAATATTAACAACAATAAAAATAAATATATTTTGTATGGGATGAAGTTAATTTAAAGTCAATATCTTTCTTTTGTTTTTTATAATTAATGGGCGCTCAAGGGGTTATTGATACCCTTAACATGTTTCAAGTTTAAACACAGCTCGAGCTTTAGGAACATATCGAAGGATTAAAGAGGAGATACCGATGCACATTGGGCTTAAGGTATTGAATATCAAAATAATAGGTGAAAACAGAGTTGGGTAAGGCATTCCACATTCGCGATGTGCGGTTAAAAAAATAATCTCTATACTTGACAGTACGCCCGAAATTGATTTCAAGGTTAAAATGATGTGCATTCCTAGAAGTTCCAGTATTACGGCTGTATTGGTTGAATGGGGGGGGGGGGGGTTACAATTGGATATTTCGACAGAACACTGTTTATAAAAATATCGGTAAAACAATGACAGGCATGGAAAGCCCTTTTTGGATACTGTCCAAAATACTTAAACTTGTTTTGGGGGCCTCTACCCCAATATGCGCGTTATATTCAAGTTTTAAACGAATTAATGCTTTTTAATATACACCCAGATCAGAAGGGGTAAAAGATTTCTTGCGCCGTCGGAGAAATCCTCAGCACCTAGCAGCATTTTTGGAAATATCAAATATGTGATCATTATATAAGAGGTGATCTGTGATACACATACCGAGTACTGAAAATTGATTAGTTTCCTGGATTTTATTTCAAGTAGATATATTAGTTGAAATTCAATTTTTAATATTTTCAGTTGTTTTATTTTTTATAAACATCGTCAAATGGATTTTTCTTAAAATGTTGCCCTCATATTTAAAAAACGTATTTTTTCTGAATTATTCTGTTTGTCAAATATTTTTACTGGTAAATATTTGTGTCCGTTTATTTGATTTATAGAAAAAGGGTTTTTTGGATTAATGCTTATTATGTAAAAGGTAAAACAAAATAAAATTCAAGTCAAAATCGTTTTTGTATTATCAGATTTTTGGGATCGACCAAATTGTTCACCTTTTTAAGTCCTTTTGTAACATTTTAATGTTATTATCTTTAACGAAAAATGGTTTTGAAGCCAAAACATTAATATTGAGAAATGAGTGACATGACATCCTAAAATCATGAATTAATGTTCTAAGTTGCCGGTTGTTGCTATCATTGGGTTTCATCATTCAAAATTTAGTTTCAAGCTTAAAAGCGACTAAGAAAGTCGAATTTATTATGTTTCATTTTTAACTTCCCATAGGAAGTTATTGTAATGGGTCCGAATTGTCAAATTGAAAATTTTGAGATTTCTCGACGTTTCAAGGTCCCTAGAGTCGAAATAAAAGATTTTTAGAAAGATGTCTGTGCGTGCGTGTGTACGTACGTTCGTACGTCCGTACGTCTGTACGTCCGTACGTTCGCGACGTTTTTTTCGTCGTCCATAGCTCACGAACCAAAAGAGATATCGATTTCAAATAAATTTTGTTATACAGATAATAAGGCAGAAAGATGCAGAAAGGGCTCTCAAGAAAATTGCGTAGGTGGTTTTTTTACCATAGCAGTTTGAAAAAAAGGTGAAAATTTTGGTTAACCCTAAATATCTTACGAACCAAAAACGCTAGAGACTTGAATTAAATTTTATATAATAGATTGTAACGTGATACCAAACAAGTATATTTTTGAAAAAATCAATATAACAGTTTTTTTTATAAATCAATAAAACTGAAAAAAAAGTGTCACCTCCAAATGTTTACGACTGAAATATGATTTCATCTCCAAAACAATTTTGTGCAACGAAGAATAATGTTTTTGATATCTGATAAAATTTTGAGAAAAATCTAATTGACAGTTTTTTTTTATAAAAAATAAAAATCTAAAAAAAACATTACTCAAAGTTGGTAAAAATTGAATATCGATTCAAATATCTTTTCAAAAACTTAAAATTAAGGATTCAAACTTATTTTATCTTATAAAGAATATTGTTGTCAACATTTTGAAAAATTTTGAGAAAATCGAATTGACAGTTTTTTTACATAAAATAAAAACCTAAAAAAAAAAATTAATAAAAGTTGGTAAAAATTGATTTTCGACTCGAATATCTTTTTAAAACTTTGAGATATTTGTTTTAATCTACTTTTATCTTTCAAAAAATATTGTTGTCAACATTCAGTTAAAGTTTGAAAAAAATCGAATTCACAGTTTTTTTTTTACAAAAAATAAAAACCTAAAAAAAAGGTATAAAAGTTATTAAAAATTTATTTTCGACTCAAATATCTTTTCAAAACTTTGAGATAATAGCTTCTAATTAATTTTTACTTATAGGAAATATTGTTTTCAACATTAGGACAAATTTTAAGAAATATCGAATTTACAGTTTTTTTACAAAAAATAAAAACATAAAAAAAAATGTATAAAAGTTGGTAAAAATTGATTTTCGACTCAAATATTTTTCCAAAAATTGTAGATATTGGCTTTTAACAACTTTTATCTTTCAACAAATATTGTTGTCAACATTCAATAAAATTTTGAAAAAAATCGAATTGACAGTTTTTGTGCAAAAAATTAAAAACCTAAAAAAAATTACCAAAAGTTGGTGAAAATTAATTTTTGACTCAAATAAATTTTCAAAAATTTGAAATATTTTCTTCAAACTAATTTTATCTTATAAGAAATATTGTTTTCAATATTTGATAAAATTTTGAAAAAAATCGAATTGACAGTTTTTTTTACAAAAAATAAAATTCTAAAAAAAAAACAATACTAAAACTTCGTAAAAATTTACTTTCGACTCAAATAGCTTTTCAAAACTTAAAAATATTGGCTTGAAACTTATTTATTTCACAGAAAATATTGTTTTCGATATTCAGTAATTTGTATATAAAAATCCAACAGTCCGTTTTTTCATTAAAAAAAATCTACAAAAAATAGAACGCAAATTTGGTAAAAATTGGTACGAGTACATATAGACAAACTTTTAAGCAAGACAAATCGACAGACAGGATGGGAAGTTATCAGTGTGGGTCGCATCCCAGCCTCTTTTTTCATTTTATAATGAAGCTTATGAGTTTTAGATTTGTATTTACTGTAAAAAGGTGTTAAATAACTCAGAAATATCATTGAGTTCATTTTAATTCTTTAATGATGAAAAAGTTTTCAATATGAACAGCTGATGCCTGATTTTTCAATTCGGAACATAATCGTTCCACTGAAAGCGTCATATTATCTTTGTATTTCTCTTGTCAGCTTTACTTTCAATCAACAATTCTAAATTTAAATGTGTGATTCTAATCAGTAAATATTTATCCAATGACAGATATTTTCAATGAAAGCTAAAACCAACCTATAAAAAAAATAAAATAATTTGTTTCAATGATGGAAACCAACAATAGCTATATACTGGCTCCTAGGCGACTTGAAATGTAAAAAATTCAAAAATTTTCAATTCAACAAATATGACGGAATACATACAATAGTATCAAAAGGAAATTTAATGAAACAAAGTAAAAACATAATAATTTAAAGTACCATTCGCGTCAAATTGCTTTCAAAGACATATTTTTTTTTCATATTGTTTTGTAGTTTTTAAACATTCAAAATTTAATCTTATATGAAGTAAATTAAGCTATTGTCATTTAACACATTTTCTTTATTTTTAAGGTTAAGGTTAAGAGAGAAAAGAATGTTATAAGAACAGAAAATGTACCTAAGATCATTTAAGCCTTAATATTATGTAGCAAGTAGCAGTATCTTTTGAGAATCGAAGTATCGTTCGAATAAAAATAATTCCTTATGCCTGTTTCAAACCAATTTGAACTATTTTGAAAGTTGTAAGTACTTAAGCGAAGCACTGAAATATTTAAAAGGCTCCATAAAATTTTAAAAGCATACAAAATATTATGGGCAAGTAGACCAGAAATAGTACAAAACTTACCACGAAACATTTCGAAGAAACCTAAATTATTGTGAAGAAATTCTCTTCTTAAAAGTCCTATTTTTGAACAAACAATTTTGACGGGGAGGGCGTTAAATAGACTCAAGGAAACTTTACGATAAATTACAAATAAGTCGAAAATATTGGAGATGAGTGAATTTTGTCAAACCAAAGATGTTTTGTTATTATTTTAATAATATACCGCTTTATTTTTGCAGGGATGTTAGGTGCCTCAAGGCCGAGATCGTCACCAAACAGCGGTTGAAGTGTCTCACAGACTTTAATCAGTGAGAGACATCACTTTGAGTGCTTAAACGGTGGGGCGGCAAGAGTTTAATTGAGAGTGATCTAGTCGTATATCAAGACTCACGATATAGCACTAAAGTTTGGAATTTGCTCGCATCCACCAAGATTGAACCGAGGCCTAATATTAGACAACAGCTGCCTAGCGGGAAAATTTCTGGGGAGGTTACGTCATGGTGTGGACAGGAATTTCCGTTCACGAAATAACTATGCTGTGCAATTATTACATCACCAACATTTTGAAAGGGTATTTGGTTTCTTTTGCACAAAAATGATAAGAAAGCGCCTTGCTGTTCCCGAGACACTTAGTTGACTGATATCCGGTCAGATTGAAGAGTGGGATAATACTGATGACGCTATTGTAAAAACCTTATTCAAGGCATGCCGAGGCGAATCAAAGCTTTGATAGATGTTAGAAGAGACAACATCACTCTACTCAGTGAACAAAAATTATTTTATTTTGTGTTTTATTTAAACGTTCTTCTTATTTGTTTATTTTGTACATAAACAATACTGAATTTAAAAAAAAGTCGTTTGTACATATTTAAAATTATTGCGAAATTTCCAGTGATCGCCTTTTATGTAACTCAGTGTTTAATAGCAATAAAGTCATATATTTTGGCAGAAAACAACTTTTTCCAAAAAAAAATATTTCTTGGATTCAAAAACGAATGCATACTTAAATTATAGAGCAATAAAAGTATTCGAATTATACTAAAATACAGTTATCGAATTGAAATGAAATGAAAACAAATTATTTTTATTAACTATACTTAAATTGACGAAAAACGAAAATGCAAAAAGTTGTGCCATTGCCTTAATTTTATAATATTTCGAACACATCTCTTAAAACAATATTTCGTAGTAAATTTTGGAATTTGAGAAAATCAATTTTGATTTTTATTACTTATTGAATTTGTTATGATTAAACTGTTTTTATAAATATAACAAAACTATAAATTCGTTCACTTTATATTTTTTTAAATCACTAGCTTTCATAAAAATGAAAAAAAAATTTATTTCTTCTAGTTTTAAGTATTTGTGGCTTCATAAGCATTCCAAGCCAAACATTGAATGTTTAAATTTAGTACTTTTCTGCTAGTCTTAAAAAAAATATAGAGGTTCGAACACGAGTGTGTTACTGGCCACCTTGCTTGTTGCTTAGTAAGTCTCAAGAAGAATATATTTTTTAGAAATTGATCTAACAGCAACATTTGAAACAATTATGTTTTAAAAATCAATGATATGAATATCCCAATAAGTTATTAGGTTTTAGCCGTACAAACCTCACGATTGAAGAAAACTTGGACTTTTTCTCTGGAATCTCAAATACCTTTAGTTTTTGTTTTAGATAGTTCTCATAATATGTTGTGAATTCTTCCTTTCAACCTTTAAAAATCTCAAAATCATGAATATCAGACTAATTATCGTTTCATTCAGTGAATTATTGAACCGCGAAAAATTTTGAGAGAGAAGAAAGATTTTGCATTGCTTATAATGTATCCAATATTCATGTGTAGGGCTCAATTTAAGGGCTGTAAGGTATTCTTCAAAAACGGTTCAAAATATATAACAGTGGCACTGCCTAAGTTTTCTTGCTTCACTTCAAGAAAGAGACTTTTTGTTCAGTACTAACGACGCATAAATTAATCTCTCCACTAAAACTCAACTTTCTTTCGGCATTGTTTCAAAGTAAGGCTATGTGTGTGACTAATTTTTCGTAATTTATTGATAAAGATTTAATATGAAATTAAAATTTGTGTAAACTGTTCATAACATCAATTGATTTAAGGTTATGATAGTTTTTTACAAAAATTATGTCCATCAGAACATATTAAGCAGGTACTTCACAAGTTGCTATCGAAAAGTTAATTATAGGTGTCGTGGTAGTTAAATCACTTTTTAAAAACGCAATCAAGTTTTATTTACTTTCTTGAAACTTGTCTAGCGCCCTATTGATAGTGAAAAAACCCATTGAAACACTTACAATTTCACCACTTCGCACCCACTTGAAAAACAATAACAAATAAGGCAAATTCCACCTATTTTATCTAATCTCTTTTTGAATTTTACGAGAGTCGTCGTCTCCCGCAACACCCACTATTTATTCACTATACTTAATCCACAATCTAGACAGGGCCCTATAGTTATAATGTTGTAAACTAAAGTTTCAATCAATTTACGCACATTTTTCTTAACTTCTTCCATTTTGAAAATGAAATGGTGGTAACTCTATGTTAGAATTGAACCAATGCGATCCCCCAGCAACCATGTAAATCATAATTTTATAGCTTTTTCGTGCAGGCAATTTTGGAATTTCCGATTTATTTTCAGCTGAATCCTAATTGGATTTCAGTTTCTTTTATATTTTTAAAACTATTTTGACCATAAAAATAATTTAAAAAACTTGTTCAGATGAAGAAGCCCGAAATTTTATTTTTTTTTATTTTTATTATAAAAAGGTTGCACATACATACCAGAATTTTTGGTTGGTCTGTTGTTGCTTCTGCTTTTGTTATGATTATGATTATTATTAATATTTTTATTTGACTTTTGATATGATTTAAGAATATTAAAATATATTAAATGTTAAAGGAACACACGTCTGTTGAAATGCGAGTTCTTTTATTTTTTTTCGAAACACTGTACCAATCAAAAATAGTTGTAACAATAGTAATTATTTTTGTGTAGTTAATGAAAAATTAAATTATTTTAAATCAGAAAAAACAAAACTATTATTAACGATAGACGATATGATTGTGATATAAGAACTATAAGTAATCTTTAAACAAAAGTTTATCAATGGAATTGAATGAAAATAGTAAAATATTAAGCTTTATCAACAACTACTGTGAGCGGGCTTATCAACTGTCATAAAGTTTACAGTTAACGTTATCACAATCATAATATTACACCTTGACTAACCTAAACACGGGACGATGTGAATTGCAATGTTTTTTTGTTTTTGTTTTTTGTTGTTGTTGAGTTTAGGAACAAAATATTTAAAATTTAAACACCGAACAAAGAAACAACATTTCACCAACGACGTAAAAAGTTCTGTTTGGTTTTAAAAATTAGAAGATGAGTTCTGAGTTAAAATTACAAAAGTTTATTTAGGAACACCAATTTTCTTGGCATCAGGTCATAGGTGCAAAAAAAAACCTTGTTAAATTTGTAAAGTAGAAGAGTGGTTCTTATCTAAATTTTGAGGATTGCATATTTGGCTTTATTGTTTGAAGCTCCAAGTTTTGCCAATTGTTGTATTATTATTTTCTGTGACAGGTGACATCGATGAATTTAAAGAAAGATAGAAAGTAGCACTTCTGAAAATAAATAAAAATGTCAAATTTTAACTGTTTATCTCACGTACTGAACTCGTGTGAAATTGAAAAAGGGTAAATTCTTCCTCGTTGCTTTCTTTTGGACTTATAACAATTTTATAATTGTTTGTATTCTTTCATAAACAGTTGTACCCACGGCGGCGCGGCGCGTTGGTTAGTGCGTAGGACTGTTGTGGCAGCGGTCTAATTTGAACTGAAAAATCCTCCAAAAGCTACTCTTGTCGTGAAAAGTACTTTCCCAAATTAGCCTTTTTGGATATAAAAACTGTAGGTCCCCTCCATTCTTGACATTACTCGCACACAATAATGGTTCAGAATTGTAAGTCAATAGGCTCTGGTTCTCTACGAGCTGTTGATCCCCCTAATTTATATAATTTTCATTGAGATTTTCTAAATTTTGCAAGTTTCAAAGGATCTCTGATCTGGTATAGGAAAACTGTTGCTTCAAAGTTTTTAAGGGTGATTTTTTAGCTATTATCTTTTTGGCAACACTGGTTTAAACAACTGATGCACGTTTTGTTTCACTGTCGAACATCTTCAGATTGGTCTATAATTTATCCTTGAATCGTCTTACAAACAAACAACGCTTGCAAATTATTGAACTTTATTGTCAAAATGCGTGCTCTGTTAAGAAAGTTCATCGCGCTTCTTCCATTTTATGGTCAGTTTAATCGACCCACTGAAGTGGCTATTTGACCTAGTGTGACTAAATTTCGTGCCAAATTTACATTGTTGGACATTGAACCACCAACACTCCTACGTAAAGTGCGATCTGAAGAAAATATCGATGACCAATCGGGCACAATCGGCAATCGGGCCTTTGTTACTCAACAACGTGTAAAATTTTGTGAAAGGATTTATGTGTAATGCCTTTCAAAATACAGCTGGTGCTAGAAACGAAGTCGAACGACCTACTGCAACGTAAAGTTTTTGGTGAATGGGCACTTGGAAAGTTGGCCGAAGATCTACTTTCTTACCGATAAATTGTGTTCAGCCACGAAGCTCATTTTGGTTTCAATGGGTACGTAAATAAACAGAATTGTCGATTTTGGAGTGAATATCAGCCAGAAGCATTGCAAGAGCTAACAATGCATCCAGAAAAAGTCACAGTTTTTTGCGTTTTATGGGCTGGTGATGGTATCATTGCACCGTACTTCTTCAAAGATAACCTCTACCAAAATGCAAGAGCTTGACTTGCATGACATGTGGTTTCAACAAGACGGTGCCATATGCGACACAGCACGTGCAGCAATGGACTTTTTGAGAGGCGAATTCGGTGAATATTTTTCTTCACGTTCGAGAACGGTCAATTGGCCGCCTAGATCATGCGATTTAACGCCTTTAGACTATTTTGTGTGGGGCTATGTTAATGCTCATGTCTATACAGACAAGCCCGCTTCATTGGAAGACAACATTGAAACATTTATTAGTGAGATACCATTTAACATTTTATTACCTATGTAGGCCTCTACTCTGTTTGACTTAAAAAATCGCAAAATCAACGTCAAACTTAATTTGGAATTAAATGTTACACCAAAGATTTTCTTTTCGCTTTATTTTTTCAATTTCATATTCAAAGACAATAGATCTGGGATTGAAATTTGGAGACTTTTTAAAAGAGCTGTGCCATTTAGATAAGCGCTCAAGGTACCTTTGAAGTAAAAGTCAATTCTCGAAAGATTTGATACAACTAAAAATGTTGATATGATGATTAAGCAGAGAGCGTTGTTGATAAAAGTTCGCGTCATCTTTCTTCAACAACAGAAATAGAATAGGGTCCAAGAGACTGCCTTGAGGAACACCAAACGTTGCATGGATTACTTCAAGGAATAAGTTATTAATCGTGTGTCTTTATAATACATATGTGTTTATAATTAGTGCAACAATACAAGTACCTACAGAACGCTATACTCACTAGAATAACTCACTCTTAATTTTAGTTCTAAACAAAGAATATGCCACATCAAGTGTCACTTTTTGAATTTATTTTGCAGGGGATGTGTCCAGAATTCTCATTTATCTATCGAACTGAAATATTCATAGAGACGCAGGTCAGACGATTGATAGCTTTTCTTTAATTTGCTAAATTTTGATTGAAGAAAATAAAGTCACTTTTGATTTTATTCGTTTTAATATGCAAAGTGGGTAAATGATATTTTCGGCACTAACTCATTCTAAAGGATTGAAACTGTTGAAAACTGTGATTAAAGACTAAAATCTAATTGACTGAATGTGGAGAGGAAATGCTTGTACACAAGTTTTTGAAATTGTATGACAATCGATAAAAACTGAGATATGTCCCTAAAAAGATTATTTAATCAAAGTTAATTCTGTCGGGCCAAACAGTAGAGTAAGGGGCCAGTTATACATATCATTGGTTTTCATCATTGAAAATTTTGTAAAATTTGAAATCCAAATGAAGAAAATTAGTTGAAGATTTTTGCTAGTAAAAAAATAAGTATTATTAACCCAGAACTTTTCTTTAAAAAAATTCCATGATGAAATCAATTTCAATGAACAGCTCATTTCTGATTTCGCATTGCAGAACAAATCGTTCCACTGAAAGGCTTCCATTGTCTTTCTATTTCCACCTGTTAATTTTACTTTCAATGATCAACTCTAACCTCAAATGCTTGATACTAATCAGAAAATGCTTAATCACGATCAACAAATTTTTGCACAATGACAGAAATTTTCAATGAAAGCTATAGGCAACCTGTCAAAAAAATTCAAATGATTGGCTTCAATGATAAGAACCAATGATAGATATAACTAGTCAATTAAAAAGTAATTTTTAATAGTAGGGCTAGATGGAGAAATATATTTCTTAATTTATAAATATAAAATATTTGATCCTATCGAAAGCCTTCGAAAAATATGTAAATTTATATAGTGCTATTATTGCTTCATAAAATGTCAAGGTTTTTCGAAGTGTCAGAAAGAACGTAAGTTTTTCATGCATAATTTTCTCAAAACTATTTGGAATGGTTTGCAATTAACTTATTTAACTTTTTCTTACTCAAATAGCACTGTTTTCCAATTAAATTAGTGGAATACTATCAGAAATAGAAAAAATACATTATCAATATAAAATTTCTCTATTAAAAACATATCAGAAAGAGACATAAATTGTCACATAGTTGGGAAAAAATTGTTACAAAAAAACTTGTATTTGAAATCGCCAAGCAATTGTTCAAGTAATTTAAAATATAATTGAAATGCTAATTACATTTTAATTACTTGCAATTAGATTACATAAATGTAATGGAAAACAAAAGTACTGATCAAAAAAATAGTAGTAATGATAAATGTAATAAATTACATTTTTGTGTAATGATTATTTCCAGTAATCATCAAACAAAAATGTATAAATATTATTATCGGCAATTAAGTTTTGCGCAATAATTTCCTGAAATGCTAAGTTCTGTTAAATGTATTGATTTAAATCAATAAACAAATAAGTAAATCAATAACCTTGACTCTAATTTAAAAGAAGTACAATTTTCATTACAAGTCATAAAGCAAGTTCATATTTCATTTACAATTGGCGTTTTTCTTTTTTAGTTCAGAGCAGAGCTCGAACTGTCAAAAGAATAATTGTGTTTCTTTTTGAGGTCTTATCGTTCAGAGCTTTGAATTCGCGTTTATTTTTTAGTTCTGAACATGTTCAGAGCCCGCTCTGTGAGCTCAGAATAAAATTACAGAGTAAGCGGAGTAAAATGCTGAACACAAATAATTTGGTATTTGAAAGCCGGGAAATTAAAAAAATTATCGTTAAAACAATAAAAATGGCGGAAGAGGCTAGTCGCATAAGTGTAAAAGGGAAGATAATTAGAAAAAAAATGATTGTATATAGCATTTTTATGAATCAAATTTATTTCAGGAGTCAAATGTACCAACTCTATGACTGTTTTATTAATTAATTTGATTAAAGAAAATTTTGAACGCTTTCAAACAGACGACATTTAAATTATGACAGTTTAGTTCTCAAGTTGTTTCATAATTATATCATTGACCTCTAAACATACTCTGCTCAGAAATCTACTCTACTCTGCTCGCTCAGACTCTGCTCAGAGCTCAGCTCTGAACTTAAAAAGAAAAACGCCAAATTACAAGTAATTGAAATGCATTTTATTTCAACTGCAATTATGTGGAATTGTTAAATTATTCTGAGCTTCGTGCAAACTATCTAAATCTTCAACGAGAATTCGATATTCTCAATAAATTCTTATATCGAAATTACATTTTTTCTATTGAATGTGATATCAAATTAAATGCCAATCGTTTTTGGAATTTTATAAACTCAAGGCGTAAATCGAGCGGATTACCTAGTTGTATGAGGTATCAAAATACAATTACTAGTGATATACCTACAATTTGTAATTTATTCGCGGACTATTTTCAATCGATTTACTCTTTAGATACATACTCCCAAAATCCAGAATCTACCTTATATGAGTAGATTGGTCAATGTAGGTTCTCTAGTTTTTACTCCTTTTGAAGTAGAAGATGTTTTATCTAAATTGGATGCTAATAAAAGTGAAGGGCCTGATGGGATCCCTGCTGTTTTGTAAAAAAAATGTGGTATTGCAATAGCTCAAACACTTTCGTGGATTTTTAACCCATCAATAGCCAAAGGGCAATTCTTGGATTGCTGGAAGGTTTCATTCTTAGCGCCAATTTTCAAATCGGGCTCGAAGCAGGATGTAACCAATTACAGTCCCATTTGTAAAATTTCTTGCATTCCAAAAGAATTTGAAAAGTTAGTTTGCAACAGGTTAACTGTGTTATTTCGGTTTCTCAACATTGGTTTGTAATATGGAAAAAGGGTTGCAAACAGATGTTATTTTTACAGATTTTGCAAAGGCATTTGACAGAGTAAACCATAAAATCTTAATAAACAAACTAACTTCTCTAGGTATTCACTTTTCTCTATTAAAGTGGCTTGAATCATATTTAGCTGGTAGAATTCAAATAGTAAAAGTTGATAGCTCGCTTTCGACATATATCTCGGTCCCATCTGGTGTTCCTCAAGTAAGCCATTTGGGTCCATTATTATTCTTGTTATTTGTAAATGATATACCTGATATTTTTCATAATTCAAACTGCCTTCTTTTCGCGGATGATCTTAAACTTTATCGTGAGATTTCTTGTTAAGCCGACTGTGTGCTTCTTTTGGAAGATCTGTTAAGGCTCGATAATTGGTTCAAGCTAAATCACTTACTGTTAAATGCCTCTAAATGTCAAGTCTTGTCGTGTTTCCGTAGTTTTAATCCCATAGTGTTTGATTATACTATCAACCATGTAAGTTTAGAGCGTGTAACAAGAAAGAAGGATCTAGGAGTAATCTTAGATACTAAACTTTCCTTCTTACCGCACTTTGATTATATCATAAACAGAGCAAATCAAATGCTTGGTTTCTTAAAAAGAAACACCAAGGAATTCTCAGATTCATATAGCTTAAAATCTTTGTACAATTCACTAGTAAGGTCAGTTCTTGAATACTGTAGCATTATTTGGAACCCTTATTACAATAATTCAATAGACAGAAAGTTCAGAAACATTTTACAAGGTTCGCATTTTATAAGCTAAACTGGAGGATTGTAAGGCCTTCTTATTATACGCGATGCTTATTGTTTGGTATGCAATCTCTTTATGATCGTAGGACTTATTTTTCAGTAATGTTTATAAGAGACATTGTAACATTTCATATCAATTGTCCTCCTCTACGAAGACTAGTTAACTGTGTAAATGCACCCTCTAGAACTACACGCTACCGGTTTCATTTTTATGAGCAGTTTCATCGTACAAATTATGGCAGGAATGAACCCATTACGCGTTGCACAAGAGAAGTGAATTTAATTTGCAATAGGATTGATTTTAATCTTGATGTTTCGAGAGAATCATTTAAAAAATATGTCTTAAATAATATTTAAACTGTAACATCCTTAAAAATGTTAAGACTTAATATTTTTTTTTAAATCATTAAATTGTATTTATTAATTGTAAATTATAATTAAAAAATGTAATATTTATTTATTAATATTAGTATATTTTAACCAACAATTATCGTATATTTTGTATTAGTATCTAGCCTATAAGATTGTAATCTGATTGATGAAATAAACTAAACTAAACTATATATTGTAAATTGTTAATTACTTTTAATTACAATCAATTACAAAAAGTAATCATTATTTCCCAACTCGATTATGAAGATAACAAGAACTGAACTGGTCAATATTGTAGTTACGATCTGATATGTAATATGCTTAAAATTAAAGTGAAATAAATTCCAAAATATTTACTTCAAAAAATACTTTGTCATACTCCAAAGACAAAGTAAACAAAAAAAACATAACAATGAGATGAGAAGTTACCCATCTCCGCGGGTGTTGCTCGCATTGAACAAAATACAATTTTTTATTTTGGAACATTAAAAAAGACTTCCAACTCCAGCTCCAGCACTCCTTTCATCCAGACAGCTACACAAAGCATTTGGATTTTTGTTTTCGGTGTTTTTGGTCCACATTCACACACCCAAATGATTTTTGGACATTGATTGAAAAGGGTTTTTCCTTCATTTTAAAAGCAAAACAAAAAAAACTGAGAGATGATGGTTGATTAAGTTAAATTAAAAGAAATGATTCCCTGTCCCATCACATCAAGTCGGGCTTAAAAATGAGCTCGATGTCAAAGTAGGTGAATCAAATTTGTTGTGTTTTGTCTCTTTCTCTCCCCGTCTTTTCGATCTGTCAAATTCAAGTAGCCAAACCATTTTGTCAACAAAAAAGGTTGATGTTTTTGGGAGATAACGTCTATTGCTGAGTTTCGATGCAATTCTTTTCTGGAGATGAAGATGATAATCAGAATATAGCGGTCAAATTTCGTTTTGTCTTCAAAAGAGTTAATGGAACTAAATCCATCAATATTTTTCAAAACCAAAGACGAACAAAATAAAAAGAGAAACAACAATCATAAGATATGCATAAGCATATATTTATTATTATTACGGATTTATAAACTTTTCTGATTTACATCAATTAATATGATGCTTCTGATGTCAAGAAGAAGAAGACGAAGAAGAGTGACCAGCATCATTCAGTCTCTAAAGAGCTTCGCAGCTCATCTCAGGTCAAGACTCAACAACAACAACAACAACAATACTTTTACAAAACCACCTGCCGAGCTTGGTATATGGAAGACGGTAGTTCCAGCGATGTATTTATTGTATAGATTGTGGAAACCTCCATATTATGAACGTTGGTTGTCATAAATCTCATTGAAAGTTCCATTAGTAATTTTTTAAATAAAGTGGCAGCCCGTCCCTGCTACTTAAACACGTTATACCAACAGCAATTCATTTCATTATAAATTAGTATAATCAATTAATGCCGCAAATAATTAGCTCCACTTGGCTTCCGCACGCATGGTGTATATTAAATTAAGTACGGGCGTGTGGGAAGTAGGGGCGGAATGGTGGTGATAGTCAGTGCTGTCGTCGGCGTAAATTATAATAAATGATTGAAGAGAAGAACAAATAGCAATTGATTAATGATTAATTATAGAAAGTTTAAGGCACAGAAAGTGTAAGCAAAGAAGTTGGCTAGTTGAAAAGAGTAGCTTTTTGGTTAGCCTAATCGTTTACGAAAATATTGTTTTTTTTTTATTATAAGTGTCGTTGATAAAAATTCTATGGAAAAGAGTCTGGAATACGACTCATACTTCTTATTCCGTTGAAAAGTGTTCAGTGAAATATTTAAGTTTGGGCTGTTTTCTGTCAAGTATTCGAGACGTTAAATAAATTAATTAACATTTTTAAAAGGATTTTAGTCTATGTAACAATAAATGGATTTTTTAAGAAATATAAACATAAATATAACAGAAGAAATACATTTTTGTGTATTTTCAAGATCTCTGAGCCAAAATTCAATGTTAAACAATGTTTGGAAGCAGAGTTGAAGCTTTGATTTTATGTAAACTTCTTTTTTAAAAGCGTTATTTTTAGTTGCATGAATTGTTCTTTTTCCATTCGTAAATGATTGAGGTGACTTTAGTTCTTACCTTCCATCTCTGACAACATTACTCGGACACAGGAATGGTTGAGAGTTGTAAGTCACTAGACCCTGGTTCTTCATGGACTGTTGCCCCACCTAATTTATTTATTTTTTAGTTGTGACAGACTAAATGATATCACGTACGTACGAACACAAAGACATATCATTAAATATCATTGACTTGCATATATTCTAGACGTCGATTAATGCGAAAATGTTGAATTTGACAAATCATTTGACCATAACAATGATTTGAAATTGGAATTTATGATAAAATTTTTTTCATAACCACTAAATTTTTTACTATTTGGTAAATTATTAAGATATTTTACTTAAGTGCAGATCAAAAGATGGCTACATTAACTTTTAGTTACTGCTTTTTTCAATATTAAGAACACACTCAAAGGGTTTAATATGCTGGAGACACAATGTGAACATTATAAAAAAAGGATGATTAGGAAGAAAGTGTCGGTGTACATTGGTTTTAAATTCTTGAACATTGCAATTACAGGAAAAAATAGAGCGCGGTAAAGCATTACAAATTCGCGTTGTACGGCTAAAAAATGACCCTCTGTGAATTATGGGTAAACTGATAGGAATTCCTCGAAGCGCAGGTATTGATGTTGAACTGTTTGAGTGAACGAGTCCAACTAGCTATTTCACTAGAACATAGTCCGTTAAAATAACAGTGAAAAGGGAGAGACAAAAACCCTCACGATGATGTTCAAGTGACGGAATTGTGGTAGTGATGCTATTGTCCCCAATCATTTTAAATCTTCGTATAAAGGTTTGAGTTTCTTACTTTTCAAATAAATGTGTCCAATTTTAATAAGAGGGAATAAGTACCCTACCAGTTATTAAATATTTTAAAAATGTTAAGAAGTTTGTTTTTGCAAGGTGAATATTAAGTTATGGCTTTGTAAAACTACGAGTGTATAAATTATAAATAATTGTGGCACAATAGTCCGTTGATTCGTTTACACGTTTGAGATTCGAATTGTATTTAAAAATATATACACAATTCTTTACACGCCGTCATGGCTATGGTCACGACAAAACTTAAAACTACACGTCTTTTAATATAAAAGGAAAAAACAGTTCTATTTCATATGGAAAACTGAACGATCTAGAACTTTATGAATAAAATGTACTTTTAAAACTTTAAAATACTTTTATGATATTATGTCCCTTGCATTTGACCTTTATAAAGAAATATTTTGTTTTCAAGATTTTGGAATCTATTTGCTGAAGGCTTTAAAAAACCCTGGTTAAAAATATAAGAACAATTGATTAAAAATTAAAAATACACACAATTTTTACATTACAGTTGAAAAGTCCTTTAATTTAATTGAATGAATTTCATTTATTGATTAGTGTTCTTTAATCCTGACCTCAATTCAGTTCCAGTTTTAAAGAATACCAGTCAAAAACAAATTATCTTTTGTTTAAAATTAGCGCTTTGTTTATAAGAGTCACCTGAGGTCGTTATACTTATTAAAACCATACCTAAGGGGTATATTTTTAAAAACAACGATTGGTCCCGCGATTACCCAAGAAAACAACATTGGGATTCTAACAAAAATTTTAAGATCCATTCCTAATCAATTTATTTTTGTTTCAACAGTCTCAAGGCAATCAATTCATCCTTCAGAAGAATTGAACTGAAAAGTTAGAAACTCTCTAATTATTTTGGCCATAATGTATGAATTTTAAGAATATAATAAAAAAACATCGTTTCTAGAAACACCTTAGTCTAGTCTTTCAGTTCCTCTAAAAAATTCGTCATAACCTCTGGAAAAAGTTAATTTCAATACAATGATATTTGAAATATTTCAATATTTTTTCTGTAACTCAAAATGAAACTAAAAACTATTTTTTAAATAGTTACCTCAAAATAAATGAAGGATAAAATTCTCCCAAATGCAATATTTTACATGATACTAACTCATAGCACCTCAGACAGCACTGGCACGAGACACGGAAAGTAGAATAATAATTCTTCTCTCCTAACGACTATGACAACCATCAGCCATGTTTTCATGTTCATGACTTAGTTATGAGTTTACTTGGTGGCATTCTAATTTTTTATTACATTTCTGATCATCATCATCATAATCATCATCGTTGTGGTCGTTATCGTAAGTTTTTGCAGTGGAAGCTTCGTTCGTTCCGCGCACGTATGTTGGACACAGTCAAGAAGCCATCATCATCACGTTCCAAATGATTCAAATCATAAATAAACGGCCACTGGTTGTTTAACGCGTATCCGTTTATATAGTTTATATGGCCAGCTCGAAGCCATTAACTTGCACTGGGGCGGCAATAAAATTTTTATTAACTTTGCATATTTTCAACTCAACTAAAAAAAAACAAATGGCACCCAGTGCACATAACATGAGTATATTATTCGCAGGATGTCCCCAACTCCCTTCCCTGTAATTTGCATATCAGTTATTAACATTTAAATGCAAAATTAGTCCCACGCCAAAACTCGGCACTGGGCAGAGGTGACAGCAGCGGCGGCAGCAGAGAATACCAGGAGCGGATCCGAGAGGGGACATCTGTAGACTGCAACAACAATAAACGACATTATTGATATGAGAAATGAATGGTTATGTGGAGGAAGGGGAAAGTGGTCATATATACAAAAGATCACAAGCCCGAAGCCGAAAATGTTATAAGGTAGCACCATCATCGGCGGCGGCGGCAGCAGCAGGAGCCACAGCAGAAGCAAGAGTCGAAGATCATCTTCGCGATCGCGGTGCAAAAGTAATAACAGAAGAATGTCCATAAATTTGCATCTTCAAAGTTTTTAATCGAAAAGCCCGAATATGACAAAATAAGATACACCATCATCATCGTCCGAGGGATACAGATACCCAGTTGGAGATACAGAGATACAGTCAAACACATCAACGCCGCGCCGCCCGTAAAATTATGAAAAAGGACTTCTACTCCCTGCCATGATCACCATCAGATCTTCAGCATCAGGTCCTCCCAAAGTTCCAACAACTGCCAAACGAAACGACGACACACCATCCCATCCCAATAAAACCAAAATAACAAAATTAAATTGTGAACATAAAATATGGCCATTGTGGACATAAAAATAAAAACGCGCTAGAGCGAGAAAGGTGCGGCTTCTTTAGGCTTCTGCTTCTGCTCGCATTGATCGCACTTTGATCGGCGCTGTGCGAAGTCGCAGTCACAGTGGCGACTGGAAAACTGACAACTTTTTGGTGTATTTTTGGAACGATGATGATACCTGAACTGAAGTTCGAATGCATCGAGCTATAGAGACTTGCTGGACGGGCAATCGCAGAGGTAGTTTAATAATAAGCAAATAAGTCACAAAAGACCACAGGACCATGTTATAGGCCTTGCAAGGGTTTGCGGGCATGTGTGACCGGGAAAAAGCCATAAATTATCAGGGCCGGAATGTGTCTCGAATGCGCTTCTGTGCACCGCTTTGTCGACGTCGCTGTTGTAGGTATATTCGTTCCGTATGGCAGTTTATACCACAAAGGCGACCCCAAATCCCAGCTTCGGCATTTCATCGTTCCGTAATCATGACAGAGTTCCAGGTGTTTTAGTCACGGATATAACTTTTATACATACGCATACCTCGCGTATTCCAGTGTTATGTGATGTGATGCCTGATGCCTGATGCTTGATGCAGAAGGAGGGATCCTCATCGACTTTAACTCCCTAACTTTTTGAGATGAGTCCAACCTAAAACAACAACAAAGTCACAATCATCAAAAAGGGAGAGCAAGCACTAAACAAGCCAACACAAGGGAATTAAGGAAAGTGAGATTGTGATGAGGGATGGGACCAGGGACTGGGACTTGGACGTAGGTTCGGGATCTCCCCGCCACGCCATCCATCGCATCACCACAACATATCAGGGAGCAGAGACATCGATATTATTAGCGTAATAAAGCGGCGTGTGGTTTCTTCAAATTTGTTGTCCTCCCAGCGGGTGTCCACCCTACCGAATATTACTCATCGCCGCGGTCATCATCAGCATCAGCATCAGCATCAGACATAAGCGGTCTTGGCAGGATAGCGGCGGGGGCGGCGCGGCGGTCTGGTAGTTTAAAAAAATGATATCAAATTTATTAACTGTCGTCTTGTTTGGGATATGTTGTTTTGCTGGTTCTCCTATTAGGACCAGTTGGTATTTTGCATTCGAAGAAAATGAAAAGAGTAAAGCTACGGTCTTGAGAGTTTAATCAATCTTTTGTGACATTATTTTGCTATGATAAATAAATAATTATTTTCTGAGGTGGCAAGGAAAAACACCTTAGATTTACACATGTTACTTAATGTTGGTTTAATGAAGCTTTATCGTATCGATTTTGCAAAATGTAATTCCTGAGAAAGTCAAGTAATAAGGGAATACTTTATTTTTAAATAAGGAGTTGAAAAATTCAAATTTATGATGCAAACGTTATTGCTTCTTCTGTCACCTTCGTTTGATACTCTGCTTTTCTATGGGTGTAATTTTGAAAAAGGGTGTTTTTTAAGAGGTATGGAACTTTAAGTTGACAACACTATTTTTTAATTGGTGGCCATTTTGTCATCTGTCAAATGATTAATTTTAACTTTGATTTGGAATTTCAAAACTTGAAGTAAATTGGCCCAAAACAAGATTGCCGTTGAGTCCAATTTATGTACTCGAACATTTTGTTTAGAATGAAGCTAAAACGTTACACTGAATGGTCACCGTACCACTGAAAGGGCCTTGATTACTGACCTTTTGGTTCATCAATTAAACAACCATTCAAGTGCAGGCTCAGTGGTTTCAAAAAGTCGACACCAAAATTTCACTTTACACTCGTTTCAGAATGTATTGACTAAAGAAACGTTTGGTAAACGCAACGCATACTTCGGGACCATTAATTGGTTTCCAATTGTGATATGTGGAGTCCCTACTCTACACCGATAATTCCGACGCTTTTGGACACTTGGAGGACAAAATTCTCCGCGTTATTTCTGATATACGGCCACAAATGTTTTTTAATAATAATGCTCTCCTATTCGTGAGCGAAATATCTCACTTGTATCATTGTTCTGTGACGTGGCGGCCGAGATCGTGCGATTTAACACTGATTTTTTTTTAAATTTTGTGTAGGGTTATAGGATGTCGGTTGTCTTCGCATTTAAGTCTGAGGTGATTGACGCCTTGAAAAAGAATATCCGGTGGTCAAAAATCAGGGATCTATTCGAAAATTATTAGAGCCAACCGCGTTGACCGGTTGCCCAAAATCATTTGTAAAATATAGTGGACAGTTTTTGTCTCCTTAACAAAGATAGATTCTTGGCAAAAATAATTAAATTATATGCGTTTTATATCTTCATGAAAATCACACATCTAAAAAAGCATCCTTAATGTGTTAAACGCAGAAATTACCAATTTTATATATAACGATGGCGTAAGGTCTTTTCACTTAAAACTATAACAGCCAAATCCTTAATTGTCACAAAATCCAAAAATCGCAAAAAAACCGAAAGCGAATATCGTAACGCACAAATAAATTTTAAATACAAAAATGCCGACATTTTAGTTGTTATTTGGCCAAAAGAATTTTCAATTTTCAATTTGGGTTTTATGACACATAAGTTGAGTTTTGTGTTTCTTATATCTTAAAACGCAAAGACACTAACCTTAATCATAAAATGACATTAAAATCAAAAGGAGAAACATAGTTGAAAAATATCACAAAGAAAAGTCACATATCACTCAAACCAACTTCCTAATGTCGTAACGCTCAAATTTAGAAATGTCATAACGCCCAAAATCTTTACTTAGCAAGCATTTCGAGTGCTTAGGCTTTAAGAGGCGTAACCAGCAAACCCCTTCCTTAGGCCCAATATAGGATTTAGGAGGTGCGAAGTTTGGTGTATTGAAAGTTTCTTTGCTTTTAAAGATTGTGGATTTAAGGAAACTTTACATAAACACGTCCTGACATCCACCCCAAATCCTATATTGAGCCCTGAAGGTGGTTGCTGGGGGCAGCGTTCCCTGATACATGTTACACTGTTTATACGCTCTTTCTTTTTATTTCACTTTAAAAATTGGACTTATTTCACTTTCTGACAGCAGCTTTGTTACGCTTACTTGACGTTCCAAGTTTTTAGACGATAAATAATAAAACTCAAAATTTAGCAGTGCCAAAATAACAAAAACATTTTATCAATGCCCAAATGTTGAAACACATGACATCTTTTGGAAGATTAGTAAATAAGCTATTATGATTTTTCAAAATTGATTTGGGCAATTTGATCTTGTGGCATTTTCTCCTGAAAAAGTTTTTAGGCTTTAAAGATATTATTTTGGGCGATATGACATTTTTAATACCTTGGCTTTATATTATTGGGCAGCAAATTTCATAAAACCCAAAATAAAATAAAATTTGCATTTTGTTCTCTAAAACAAGACAATTTTGTAAAAACAATTTGGTAGTAACGAATTGCAGTGTGGTTGCTACGAACTGTCAAACTCTATACACGTTCCACATACCATCCACACTGCAACGAATAAATTGTTCGCGCTCAACTTAACCTCAAAATTATTCTACTCTTGTTTTGTTTGTTAAAAAGGGTAATTATAAATTGACAATTCGTTGCTGTCTGCAATAAAAATAAAGCTCATGTGAAAGAAAAGTCAAAATATGCGAACATCCACAGTTCGCAGTTCGTAGCTCATGTGCAAGATGCTTTATTTCCAAATCTTAAGCATAATACATCTTTTACATGCTATTCCTTATTTTAAGTGTAATAAGTCCATGGCTTTGGTTACACTCTTATAACTTATAGTTGGCAGAGTTTTCATCAGTGTTATTACTTTAAAGAAATGCGAAGCCATATGCATTAGAGCTCAATTGTGCGTTAAAGAACAAAAAATAACACTATACCTTTCGTCAATATTACCTGAGGTATATATTAAGACGAAGAAAAGGTAAGTACACGAACGAGTCGAGCACATATATGAATTTAAATCCAACCAAGTGTACTTGCACTCATGTGAAAAAGTTAAGGGTAGTGGGTTAAGAATTAAGTAGGCCACCAAAGGTATACGTACATCTTTTACGATATGTGAACGTTGGGTTAAGTATTCAAGAAGTAGACAATCATATTGCATTTCCAATCAATCAGCAAAAGGATCGATAAATATTTACCCTCTGCGAATGAGTACTGTTCCCTTTTTGCCGCCACAAAATTGCCCTCCAGGCAGATGCCTTTCTAATGATCCCGCACTATACCTACTCGTATCTGGGATGATGATGTGAACTATCCTTTATTTTTAGCAAAAAGATGAAAACACAATAATAATTACATAAATCCTTGCATAGAAATTGAAATTATTCCTCTGCCATCACATATTATAGGTCAAAGAGGGAATTAGGACCTTTTTATTGTTATTAGCCTTGATGCACCTGAAAGGAAGTTCTTTTTTATGTAACTTTGTTTTGCCAATTGCGAATGTCGAAATTAAATGTTCATCTCTATTGGTATCTTTGTGTGTCCTGGAGTCTGGAGATTTCCTCCATTTGCTAAGCTCGCACATATACCTAAGTGAAAGGAAGGAATGAAATCGAAAGGAAAAGAAAGGAACTCATTCGGCAACCCTATTGTCTGGGTCTGGGTCTGGATGATGTCTGGCTGGATTTGTGTACCTCTGATGTGTATATAGTTGGAGTTGGAGTCGCATCACCAACAACTTGGTCGACAGCTTATGAAAGGATGGATTAGGCCAATAATCTCGGATGAATGCGATGCAATGAAAGGGCACCAGAAGGCGATGTGTCAATACAAGTTATTCCCACCGGTTTATATGAGGACGACAAAATATATTTATAATAAAATGTAATGTACATAGTTTGAGGCAATATTTTTCCCGGAAGGTCATGAATGTCTATATTACATTACAATTTTCTCCCACGAACGACACATAACATAATATTTACTCCACTTGATCACACCCTCAGGTTGGTACTCCTCAAGGCTATATTTTTTTAGTTGTAATCTTCATAGGTACCTAATTATGATGTGCAATTTATAATTGAAAATAAGTTAAAAAGGTTGAACGGTGCTTTCAAAAAGAATAAGAATAAAAAATGCCCTTTAAGGTGGTTTTTATTCTCAAGATAAATAAATTTAGTAACCAGTGTTGATTTAGAAGCATCGAACTTCCTTTTCATTGACATTTTTCCTCACCTGTCATGTGAATAAACCTTAGTTGGGTTTGTCATTTCATCATGACAACCGAGAATAGCTGCGATCAATCTCGTCTTGGATAGGGTATCTTGATGAATTCATATGTGCGTAACAATTTGATAAATAATTCAATTTTAAAGTTTCAAAAAATAGATCATAATTACTTTTTAAAATTCTGAGGCAAATACCTTCTTCATCGTCTTTATGTACGGAACATCCTCAAATACAACTTCAACTAACATTTTGTATCTTTTTTGTTTTCAAGTTTCTTGAAATTCAACCATGTGTTGAATCAGCTGTTCTGTCTGATACCTACGTACCCCAGAAATTCTTGGACACCTTTGGATTCCTTTTTTGACATCTCAGCTGTTTTCGATCAGCTGTTATTTTACACGTAAAACACTATCAAAAAGGTATCCGGATACCCTATTTGTCTGAGCTTGAACGCAGAAAATGGGGTCAAAACGAGATTGTCGGTGATGTCGATTTTTGAAGAAATTTTCTGGTAAGCGCACAATTTTACGTTTTAAACTAAGAATTGTCTGCCACGTCCGCACGTTTTGGAATTACTATGTGAGGGTATGTGCAGTCGCAGTTCTACACAATTAAGGCAGAGAAGATTCACGACTTGTAAAACAACATTGGCACCATTATTAGATAGATAGATTAGATAGTTTAGATTTTTATTTACTTGCAATTATTTGAACAATTTCATTAACAATCTTTAAGGCATGGTTTTGCCGTCTGCTAAAGTTTCGTTTTCTGATAAAAAGTCTCTACCAAGAACATTTCTTCTAGTTTCTCTCAGGACTAGACACCTTCCGACAAAATGAAAAATATCCACTCGTTTAGCCATGTTGCAAATATCACATAGCAGTGGAAGATCTTAGCGATGTGGAACGTAATTTATGGTTAGCAGTTTACCTCTTAGCCGAAACATGTTGGAGATTTGCTCTACAGTATTTATGTCCTGGAAGTAGTTTATTTCATTAAGATTTTAATTCAGCCTGCTATAGATCATCCGATGAAGTGAGCTGGATGCCTGTTCTGTGAGTTTTTCCACAGTCTTAAATTTCTTTGCTCCTCACACTTGGGCTGCGTAGAACAGGATTGACTTGGATACTGCTTCGAAAACTTTATATTTACTGCTATGCGCAATGTTCTTGTTGTTGAAACATTCTTTCCAAGCCACGTTGATCCCGGTTTTTTAAGAAGTTTTACGTTGAATGTTTTTCCATACTTAAGTTTTGGGTAAAATATACTCCTAAGTATTTGTATTCTTTCACTCTTTCTATGTTCTCATTGTTGAAGTACCATTGTTCACTTGAGCTTAACCTTCCTCCACCTTTCTTGATAACCATCAGTTTCGACTTGTTCAGGTTCACTACCAAGCTCCATCGTCTACTGTATTCCGAAAGTCGATTTATCATAAGCTGTAAGGATAGCTGTGAATTTACCAGCAAGACTATTTCATCTGCTAAAAACAAGGCTCTAATTACCTCTCCAGCATATCTAACACCTCCTGGTAATGCGTCAGTGATGCCATTTATAAATAGTGCGAACAAGCTAGGACTGAGAGCACAACCCTCTCTTACTCCCGACTACGTCTGAAACCATTCAGATACCTTTTTATTCCATACCGCTTCTCTCGTGTCTGTATACAAGTTCTGAATAACTCTTCCAAACTTAAACGACATCTCGGGTCCAAACAACTAGAACATCAATGCGTTTCGATCAACTGAGTCAAATGCAGCTTTAAGATCTACAAAAAAGTGTATAGCTTTTAATTTTTTTCCAAAAAGGACTCAGAAATGCTCCTCAGAATGAATATATGATCGATGGTTGAGTAACCCGACCTGAATCCGGCTTGAGACTCACATAATAGATTATTCGAGTCTATCCACGTGTTCAGCCGCTTTAGTAGAATTATAGTTAATATTTTATAGGAAGCGTTCAAAAACTAGATTCCTCTATGGTTGGCTGGATCTTCGATGTTGTCTTTTTTGTGTATCGGGAAAATAAAAGCATCTTTAAACTGCTGAGGGATGATTCCAGTTTCAAAAATTTGATTATGTATGTTTACCAGGTTCTTAATCAGTTCGTCAGTGCCATATCTGTAGAATTCCGCTGGTATTCTGTCTGCACCTGCCGCTTCTAAATATGCTAGTGAGTTGATCGATACGCGAACCTCATGCTAGGAATTGCACTGTCTAAAATCTCGTCATTAATATAGGGTTGGGCATAGTATATCATGACTGGGTCTAACATTGCTGGGTTTAGCAGTTGATTGAAATGATTTCGTAGAGTAGAAGTATCCAATCCACGACTGATAATAAACTTCGATCTATTTAGTTTTCGGGCCAAGTTCTAATGTTCAGAGGGATTACTACATCTAGCTAGCTTTTCTGCCTCAGCTTCATAATATAGTTTACTCTTTTTTCCTTATAAAGCGCTTTATAAATTTTATTGTATTCAATATATTGGTTTTTTGCATAGCATTCGTTACTTCGTCTAAACTCGTTAAGCCAAGCAAATGATTGATAATTTTCTCGCTCGCGCACAAATTGAATCAAACCAAGGTTCTTTAAATTTCTTTTTTTTATTGACGATAAGCATTTGTGTGCACCTTATGCGCCTCCTTTATGAAATATTCAGTTTTGCTTAAACACATATAATTTTCCTCGGAAAAAAGGAGTGAATTTAGTTTTGTTCTGTAGTTTTAGGCCGTTGTATTCCTCCATTGGAGTTTGGGCATAAGGCCACAATTTCCTCTCGTACCATTTCACTATTATTACAAATCATTTCGGCGCACACTTTCTGTTTCTGGCAGAGTTAAAAAAAACTTTAGTCTCAAAATTTGTAGCTAAGTCAATGTGCAAATCATAAATTTTTAGCTCACATGGTTTTTGAATAATTGAATTTTCCACTAAAGTTTCTTTTTGGTAAGTGGTTACAACTTTAAATACTGGATGAAATTAAGTTTAGTCGGCAATTAAATGTGCACATTTTTAAGCTGCAAACGCTCTGTTTTTTTTTTTAACTAAAACTCTTAATTTGTTATTAAAAAATTCCAATAAAATAAGAATGAAATTTGCTAAAGCTAAAGGAAAAACTTTTTAAAACTAAGCTCTGAAACTGTCTATAGCTATAAATGGGCTTGCGTCTTGTTTTAGAGAGTACGCAACGTAAAACTATGCGGGTATCAAAGGTTGAGCCGTCGTGTTAAAAACTCAAGTGACAGAAAAACATAAAAGACTATACAAATTATTAAAAAGTTTTATCTTTTGACTCAGATATCTAAATAAAAAAGAATTCATTTTAAAAATTATTACATTTTTCACAAAACATTCAGCATAAACACGCAAATGAGCAAAATTGTAAACTAATCGATTGAGAAATCTTGACAACGAAAAATTGTACTGATTTAGAATATATTTTGGTTTGTGAACAATAGTGATAAGAACAGCACTTATTTTTAAACAAAATAAAACAACAGATTTTTCAACATAAGAAGTGAACAAATTATTTGTTTTAAATTGTATATTCTTTGCTTTCAGACCTTGTATTTTTATTTTAAAATTTGGAGCACTTTCGTTCTCCGATTTCTAATCTGTCCTCAAATAATTTTCATAACCAGAATGCTTTCTTATACGTATGCCGAAAATTGCATTTACGGTTTAAATCGCCTAATTCAATTTGTATCTCATGAGTTTATAAAAAAAATGTGTATCTCATGAGTTTATAAAAAAAAAATTGTATCAACCGTAACAATGAACTCTAAATATTGAAAACTATATAATTCTTTGAAAAATCAAACAATTCTTGATGCTACACATACATTTCTTAATAAGAAAAAAATCAAATTGAAATATTATTATACAAATATTGTGACCATGTCACCTTCAATTGTTGTCCGTGACAAGTGACACTATGCCTCAAGGATTCTCCTAAAAACCCTAATTATCTTTCCATCAAATCAAATTATATGCTCTCAGGTAACCAACTAAACCTACCATTATGCTTATTCATGCATCATCTTCACCATCACCATCATCAGCCTTCAAAGGACCCACTCATTTTCTTCTTCAATTTAAATTAGGAGCAATCGGTGTTAGCCATCGAAAAAGAGAGATTTTGTAACCCGATCTGAGGCAAACTTCGAAATGTGTCATTCTCCATAAAGATATAGCTGCTATAGATGGTTTATGAAATGTCAGAATATGCTGATGTGTCAGATAAATATATTTTTTTTTCTTCTTAATACAATTTAAAAGAAAAACATAAAAGAATAAACATATGAATCTCAAATTGAAAAAGTGAATACAATAGAATCGATAATGCAAGGGAGCAATATTACAACACTTGGCCAAACAACAAAAGGTTGAATCTTTAGACCAGTTCTATTTTTTGTTGGATTTCGAAAAACAATACCACAAGTGCACTAGTTTCATTCCAAGACCAAAAACCGAGGGTTAGTTTATTTATCCTTTCAGAGTTCACATGACACATTCCATAACTGAGATATGCATGAAATGATTCCACATGATGCACATCCCATTGTTTATTGTAATAGAGTGGTTGGCCTGGGAAAACCCGATGAATGTTTACACACTGCTCTGAGCTACCGAATGATTTTCTCATTTTACTAGAAAATTGGAATTCCAACAAAGAAAAGTTAAAGAAGAAAAACTGATCGAGCGAGAATATACAAATTCGTTTGATGGTAAAACTAGTTTACCGCATAACAAAAGATTCAAAAAATTGTATTTATTTGAAATCGTCCAGAGTCGATACCCTTGTTACGTCATTTCATTAATAATTCGAACTCCCCCGAAGAAGACTCTCTTTCTTACAACGTCCAACTTTAATGCGCTGTCATTGTTACGACTAACATAAATGGGAGAAAGGATGTCATAAAGAAAGGATGCCATATTCTTCAGAGTTCAGACGGGTCATCCGCATCAGCTCGGATGAGAAGAGAAAGTCATATTTCATTTTCTGACTTTCCGAACGTGAAATAAAACCGGAGAGAGGATGTGAAAATGGCAACCGGGGGTCAATTTATAGTGACACGTTATTTATTAATGGTCATCCTTCGGTCAGGTGAATTTTGTTGAACAATAACATAGAGTAACACCTTAAACATCATAATCACTTCATATGCAATGCAACAGGAAGGAAGTCATCGTTATTGCTGCAATTGTCAATGAGACAAAAGTGACTTCAGGACAGGTGAATAAAGGTAGTGAAATATATTTTTATTGGTGCACACGAAACAGAAAGGACTTAAAATTAAATTTAGTTTGTCTTTTCCATATCAGGAACAAATAGTTAACTTCTCACTAATGACTATTTTTACTAATGGCTTTTTTTCGAGGCATAGAATTTTGAACTGGCAATACTTTTTGACTGGCGGCCATTTTGAAAGATGTTAAGCGATATATTTTTAGCTTGGTTTGACATTTGAACATGAATGTACCCATTAATGGATACGTTAATATCAAAACATCCGTATTTTGTCCACAAAAGCTGACTATAGTTGGTGTGATGTACGGGTTGGTGGTATAATTAATTGGTACTTCATTAAAAACCACATTGGCCAGAACGGAACAGCCAAAGGAGACAGTCAAAAGGCTCATTCAACTGATCCCAAAAACTACCGAAATATATCGTTTTTCAATTCGGCAAGCTGGCTTTCGCAGAGGTTACATTATATAAAATTTTCGTATTAAATGGTATGACAAGAACGAAGCAGAGTTACAATAAAAAACTGTATGCATTTTTCGTTGATTTAAGGCTGCCTTTGACGCAATTGAACGAAACGCGTTGTTCTTCAAGTTGTACAATTTAGGAGTGTAAAGCAAAATTTTTTATTAAGAGAAACAAGTATTTGATGGAAAAAATAAATCTGAAAAATTGGAAATGAAACAATGCCTTAAACAGGGATGCAATCTTAGCCCGTGACTTTTTGCCCTGTATCTGGTTACCATGTGGAGTTTAAATTGTTAATATAACAATTGAAGAAATATTAGCAGAGAAGGCAAATCCCTTCAACTGATGATAAATAGACTACCAGAATACTGTAGAATATGGAGCTTAGAAGTTAACATAAATAAGTCTCAATTTATGGTTTTCCAAAGGGACAGTGGGAGACTTTCAAGTGATGAACAATGGAGGTTTGATCGAAGAGATTTGGAAGTAGTAAAAGAGTACATTTACCTTGAAATGGAGTTAACTTTTAATCTCAATATAAAAAAACACTTAAAATTAAAAGCTAATAATGCAAGAAGAGCTATTGTTGCAAATTTGACAAACATATTTTACAATAAGAACATTGCTCTAAGTTCAAAGTACAGGGCTTTCAACGCAACTGCGCAATCTTTTTTGTTTTGCAATGCACAAGTTTGGGACACAAAGAAATCGATGGTTTGGAAAGCATACTTCGTTTGTTTCTTAGAAAAATGTTCTCACTCTCTATAATTACTCCAAAATATATGTTTTACTTAGAAAGTGGTTTAGCAACACTCTTTATTCCAACCCTTCAGCTGAAACCGGAAAATCTGATCAGGTTATCCAAAATGTTAAATAACAGGCTGCCAAAAGTGATCTGGCGACATAAAGCAATTCAATTTAAAAAAGGTTAGTTAGGCTTTATTAGACTTCAGCTCAGATATATCAATCTTTACTTCGTCTACGTCGGAAGGACGGGATTGTTGGTTTTCTTCGTCTATGTTGAATGGATCATCCTGCCTGACAGCGGAATTCGGGTTGTCGTCGCCGTTATACAGTCTGCAGAAGTGGTCCTTCCATATCCTCAGCATTGACTGCGGTTCAACTATGATGTTTTCAATTTCGTCTGTGCAGCCTTCGGCTAATGCTGTAGAATTAAGCCTTGATGCGTATGGTCATGAGGCGGTCGTTGATGCACCTATAGCTCAAGACTTGTTACTTAAGTCTGGCCAATGACAAAGCGCTGTTGATTTTTTCGGTAGCAGTCAACATAGTAAATATCGTAGTTTTTCATCCTCTTTTTGCCCGGCCCGTATCGTATCGTATTTAATGAATGGTGGTGATGTCTGTTTTATAGCAGTCTTGGGCCTCCACTAATTCTTCGTCTGCACGTGGTCTGTTAATGGACCTAACATTCCACGTGCATATCGCTTAGGTTGTCAACAGTAAATCCGTCCGTATCCGAGGCTTGTTGGTGCTTCGCAACTATAGGATATTAGTACGTGGTCAAAAAGTCACCCTGACTGCACAATCCCCAACCTGAAGGCCCAGATCCTTAGTATAACTCCAATGACGGGGAGCCGGATAAAACCGCTTATTATAGGCCTGAGCTTAGAATAATTCGTAGAAGCCCTATAAGGTGTTCACTAAGTAGTTAAACCTTACTGGAACTGTAGACGCCACCGTTGATTCCATCTCGGGAATTCCTCCGCTGCCGTCTGGAAAAGGAGAAATGCATTAGTGGAAACACCTCCCCCTCTCTCGTTTGCTGCCCCCAACAATTTTCCACTGGGGTTGAAACCCAATCTCCAGTTGAGGTACTAGACACCCGATGTTCACGTGAGAGTAGGAGTTGATAGACAGAGGTGAGTTTTGAGAAAAACCTGTGGACGCTTGTGTCCTCTTGAATGCACATGTCTACCAATTGAACATACTTTTCTTTGTTTCCTTATATTATAAGAGCTTGCAAGTGACTTTCAAATTTCATATTTGTTTGAAACAAACCAAACTGTTTCAATAAATAAGAATTTTTAAAATATTAATATTCTCTTAAAGCAACTACTTTGCTTAATTTACATACGCCACAGAATGTTAGTTTTACAGAAAATAATTATTCAATTGAAATGAATTCCAGGAGGTTTCAACAACCTTCAGTTTCAACTCTTAAAAGTTTGTACAATATTTGAATGCTCATGTTTTGCCTTATAAGGCTCAGTGCTGAGAAATTACTGAATGCATCGTTTGACATTATTTTTAAAATTTTCCACAACGGTATTTATTTTTACGACTGTCGTTTCAATACATAATTGAATTCTATCTCAATAAATACAAAATTAAAAATATCATCACCTGAACTCAAAGAATAAATTCACATAACTATATTATTTCTATACTGATTTTATTACAGTTATTGTAATCTTAAAATTTTTGTTCAAAAACGAATTGATATGGTTTTAAGGTGAGTATTTTCTTTTTATAGATTTGATTAACATAAACTTCTGATGAGCTCAATTAAACAGCAAATATTTCTTTAAGACATCTCAGCAGGCTTAACATTTATCATAAAATAATAAAAATCATAAAACTGAAATCGATGCCATTTATATACGTATTTCAAAAAAATAAATAAAAAGTATCTACTCGTATATTTTTTTTAAATCCCAAAACACCCATCTAAGATGTCTTATTTGTCCCGCATTGAGCTACCGTTTTTATTTTATTTTCGTATATACCTTCCTACATTTATGTACTTCTTATTCAAACCCAAAATTCCATATATCAATAAACCTACAACTGCAATTCAATTAGTTAAAGCTCATAATCTAAACAGAGAAAAATGCTGCCGAAAAATTCCAGTCCACCACCAAAAACTATCATGACAAATCGAGGAATATTTCAAAGACATATAAAATATTTAAAAAAAAAGAAATACATATTAAAATTTACAAAAATAAAAAAAATAATAATAAGTGCCATTCGCTTCAAGTCATTTATTCTTAAGCCATTGAAGCCGCGTTCTGAACAATGGCTCCACATATCCACATTTATGTACCTTCTGTATATGAATATGGAGTCGAACCCGATGGACTGGAGTGGAGTGGACATGGGCAATGGGCATTGGGTGTTTGACCACAGTAGTGGTGTGGCAAGAACATCTTCGAAGCTGGGAATACTTTATATAAATATGAGTAAAGGGAGCGTCGCACGGTAGCAGTCTGCTTAATTCTAATACCGGCCATAAGTTATCATTAGAAGTCTTTTTGTCGGAGTCCAATTCAATAATTAATGCGCTTCTTCTTCGCATCGCGTCGCGTCTCGACTCCCGGCTAGTCCAGCATGTTATGGGTTTGTTGATGTTGTCCCACTTACCGACACCGAAACCGAAACGATACGCAATGCAGTCGTCAGTGGCGAAGGCGATGACCATTTTTTGAACAGTGTGAACAGTGATGGTGTTATTTTTTATTCCATGATGTAGTTTATAAACGGAAAAGATGATACGCTCTGTCTGTGGTATTCCAAACACCAAACGCATGTCACATGCAGGCAGCAACAAATATTACAAATGGCCCTTCAACCCCACTCCACTCTCGGATGTTCAAAAGTCTGCTACAAGCAGTTGTTTCTTAGTATTTTAAGTTTTGAGAAAAATATTTCATAAGGTACCTAAAAAGTGACAAATACCAACGAAAGATAATTTATTTTATAATTTCTTTCCAATCTTTTAATTTTTCTTTTTGGAGAAGTTTTAATATGAGAAATAGATAAATTGATAACTGCTTTAAGACTTTTATTTAACAGCTTTGTCTAATAACTTAACTAGCTCATTAGTTAAAAACATGAAAAAAAAACTATTTTTCCAGATTTTTAAATGTGTCGAATATTCACACGTCAAGTTTTAACTCAATTAAAAACAGAGGATTTGTTGTATTATGAAATCTGAGATCTTGCCACTTGTGAACAAAAATTGTGGAAAATTATATCCCGAAAGTCAATTAATTGTCCCCAACTTCAATGTTTGGATTATTCTAACTACGAGTAAGTGTAACATTTACCTAACTTAACCTATTTGGCATCATTTTAATTTGTATGGTTCCAACTTAAGTTGATCTAGAATAAATTTCAGTAGGATTTTAGGTAATTTAGTATCCATGGCGTGATGGTTACAAGTAAGTGCGTAGGACTGTCATACAAGAAGTCTTGGGTTCTGTACCTGCCTGATCCATTTAAAGTTTTTTCATGTGTACTGCTTCTTCCAAGAAATTGACAAATCATCCGAGAGTAATTCTCGCATGAGAAGTGCTTTCTTTAATAAGCCTTTTGAATTAACTTTAAAACTGTAGGTCCCCCATATCCCTTCCAACATTACACGCCGCTTGACCCTAATTTTCAACGGATTGTTGCGCCACCTAATTTATTTAGTAGTGTTTAAGTTGACATTGAAATTCTAACATGTTCGCAGAAATAATGAATTCTGTCTTTGCAGTCAAAATCGAATTTAGTTCTTGATAAAAAAAATATTTAACGAAGAAGAAAAAGATTTACTTTTCGAATACTTCAACTTCAAACCCAATAATGATATTTCGGTAGAAGTAACCAATGATTGAAAGATCAAGAAATACAATGCTGTCAAATAAAAACAAAATTAATTCTAACAAAATTGGCTGGTTTATGTATCTGAAATTTCTGCGAATGTTTTAATTCAGTTTGATTGACAAATGAAATATGTTTAGAGAGAATTCGCTATTCATTGATTCTTACCTTGGATTGAAATGAGTTTAAGCATTGATTCCTTTTTTTTTTTTAAAGGTGCGACAGAGAATACTTGAAAAATCGAATCATAAAAATTCTATTCTCAGTGTTTTGGCAGCTGACACCAAAAAACGAGAAATTTCGTAAATATTTATGGGAATAGAGAAATCCCTGGGTTCTTTAAAATATAAACCGGCCAAATTTTCAGCTGGTATAGAACGCGACTCATAAAAGATTACGTTCTCTTTAAAATAGATCTTTCAGCACAAAAGTTGTCAGTTTATTTCATACAAATTACGCAGGAATCAATAGAAACAGAGAACCTTTCATTTTGTATGTTAGCCCAAGTGGATTTCATCGTCAGGTTAGTTTTATCATTTGAGTAAATAAGCAAACCTATCAATAATTAAGGAAAACAGCCGAATGCCTGGACATTTTGAAAATGTTTCTTACTTTTTTTCAAAAGTTTTTAGTTATCTTATATGATCTGAAAACCATTTAATAATAAAACAAGTGATTTTTTCAAGAGCTATCCGAAATTTAAAAAACATGCATGGGCATACTCTTTCTAAAATTTCGGACTTTATGTCACGAATAAATGCTAAATGTTGTTATCCAGGGCGTCAATCGAAGCTGGGGCGCTTGCCATTTTTCAATTATTGCTTTCGCTTTCTCCTTTTTGGTTTTGAATTCGACATATTAACGAATTCGAAGGCGAATTTGAAATGTCACAATGTTTGGTGGCGAGTTGAAATCCGACAGCTTTTTTGCGGATTCACAGGTGAAAGAGTGTTTATTATTATTCACTGTTGGATTTCGTGGATTCATTCTTCATTTTAATTATATAAAAATGTGAGGTATAGCTTTATTTTAATTTTCTTATAATTTATCCAGAATAAAATATAAAATTTTAAAATTCATTCAAGGAACGATAAAAACATGCAAACAAATTTACATCAATTTTTGGCTCTCGTCGAGTTTATGAAGAAAAATAATAATGAATATCGGGCTAAAACAAGTGAACTGTGGGATTTAAACTAAAAGAAACAATGCTTACTTAGTTGAAGGGAGATCCAGAGGAGAAGATTTGTTTCTGAGTAGTCTCCTGGATACTTTAGGATTCCTGGGATTCCTCGTATTCCTCACTTTCAGAATAAATATACCCCATAATTGATTCCATTTTTAAAATTTAATATTGTTTATTGATTAAATCACCCCAACTTTCAAAATTTCAATCAAAACAAATCAAAATTTGTCAAACCAAAAGTGTGAAATCACTGGAATATAGGAAGAACTATTTTCATCTCGCCGCGAATTCGTTAATAAGGAAATGCGACGCTATTCGAATTTTAAAAGGTAGAATTGAAAACAATCCGCTGCGAACCTCATATCCAGGACCCTGAATTGATGCTATAGACATAGCCTAAACATAGCCCCACCAAACCCCTACCCGTCTCTAAATGTAAAATTAAGTGTTCAACAAACTGGTCTATCAAAATTGGTCTATTGTTACTGGTGCTGTGTTGCATGTGGCACTATCTTGTTAAAACCAAATATTAATAAAGCCAAGTTATTATCGCACGATAACGCTCACCTTTCACAGTAACGTCATCTTTGCAAAAATAAGGCCCAATGATTCCTCCAGCTCACACTCCGCACTAAAAAGTTACATTTTTCCGGATACGGCAGATTCGCCATATGTGAGTTTAGTCGCCACCTTTTCAAAAGCCAATTCAAGCCCATGGTAGGTCGTTTTTATATAATTTTTTTATTTTGAAAAGCTGCCCACCAATATTTTTTCACAAAGCTTTCCACGTTGGTGGAATAACCTGGGCCCAAATACTATGAACTTCACCGAAGCGATAATTCAAGGTCATCACTAAGACTGGCCGATACAGCTGCTTTATTTTAATTAGTACTCTGCATTAGCGTATTGGTGGTTTAATGTCCCGTAATTCAAATTTAGTCATCCTAAGTGGATCGAATATTTATGATCAGAAATAGGAAAAGCGCTCAATGATTTTTAACAGAGAACGAATTTTGATAATAAAATTTAAAATTCGTTATTCGTTTGTGAGACGATTCCTGGTTAAATGTTTAATAGTAATACACAACGCGAAAAATACCTGTGTTTCCAAAAAGAAAATAGCAAAAAATGATACAGTATCTACAGTTTATACAATTTTGTATCCTTATTAAAATTTTTAACAAGCATTTTACTAGTTAGCAAATTTTGCAATTTACTTACAATTCTACATAACTTTAATTATTTGCAAAAAAATCAAGTACTAAATACTTCTTTAAACCGTCAACGGCGACCGCTATATGTCGTTGATCAATAACTTCTTGTGACCTGAATTGCATGAAATGGAAACCAAGTACATATGATTCGGAATGACGCTACGTACCACACAGCTTAAAAAACAATCGATATGCTGCAAAAGCAGTTTCATCAGCCCTCAAGTAAGGATATAAACAACTTGTTTTATTTAATTTCAAAATCGGACCGTTTTTAATGGAAAACCCTATATGAGTTAAAAAGTCATTTTTTGACTTCAATTTTAGGTTGTAAGAGAAAGTAAGCCTTACAAAATTAGTAAAATCATCTTTGTAGCTTGAAAACTTACCTAAATGGTTTTAAAATGTGATACAATTCTTAACAACTGTTAGCCAATTCTTTTAGTTGCTTATTGCAGCAGTGTTGAAAGATCAAAATATTGTAAAATATAGCTTTAATTTTAGATCAAAATCAAAATATCTCTCTCTGTAGTCAACACAGTTTGACATTCTCAAGTGTCAAATCATCTATAGATAAATAAAAACACCCTATATCGGTATTTTGGTTTAATTGCTAGTTTAATTTACCCTGTAAATATTGAGAACTTATTTAACGAAAATGATATCCTCAAACAAAAAACACGTTTCAACTATATAAACTTTTTAAAATACTCTGTTTTTTAAATATTGAAGACAAAATCAGACTAATTGTAACAATTAAAAAAAAAATAGAAAACAATTAAATTTATTTCAAAAGTATAATCCCACAAGAGAAACTCAATATACGAGTAGTATCATCATAGGTACAAATAATCATCCTCTCCCATTCGGTCCATTCAAACTAATGGACATAAAATGTCAACTGAGTTACGCATTAGAAGGTTATCTACCGACACATGACCATCCCAGGAACTTGACATAAAATACCTTTCAACGTTGTTCCAATCGTGCGTCGGTCGGTCGGTTCGGTACACTCCGAGACTTCACGTGTGTACCATTGGAATGTATAGTCCCTTGTTTGTCCAGATTACTGCTACCGTATTTCTGCGTTTGTTTCAGGTTTATGTTTCATATACATTTTTATTTTTGTAACTAGACGCAGAAAAACCTTCACCGAACTAAAAAATATCATCAATCAAATTGGTTTCATTAGATGTAATTTTATTTTCAGTCAATAATTCAATCGATTTAAAAAATGGAAGAAAAAAAAACTGTTCATTATAAATTGATTATACAGAAAGACCATTTATTATTTTATATTTGTTTTTAATTGTGGTTTTTTATGTGGTCATAGATTGAGTGTAGGTAATGTTGGTTGTTGGTTGTTATTTTTAGGTTTTGTTTTTTCATTTTGGACATTGAACATGGTCAGAATTCAGGAAGTAATTCTTGTTGAATGAATATCTAATTCGTAATTTTGAATGAATTGAAAAATAGACTTGAAGTTGACTGAAAGCCGTTGACAAATTAATAAAAATTATGTTACTTTAATTGATTATAGGCCAAATTAATTTAAGCTACCTCACTTTTTTACTGTATGAACTTAAACTTGCTTCTTTTTTCATTGAAGAATGCTGGGTTTACACAGAACTAGATTTGTATCATACTGAATTCAGCTTTTGTAAACAATTTTGTTTAAAATTAAGCTAAGCCCTCTCATCTCGCAAATCTGCGTCACAAGTTTTAACGTTAATTTGCTGCTTGAAAAAGTCATGAGTAGCACAGTGAAAACATAAAGGAATAACGAATACAAAATCCAGAGTAGATAAAGGAGAAGTGAAATTCTGCTTAAGATAAGGTTTTGATTTTTTTTTTTAACAAGGCGTTTTCCTGAAATCTTGAACAAGATTTGATCAAAGCTAATTGATTGAACTGTATTGACTATCAAATATATTTATCATTAAATTCGATCAACGTCCTACAGTTATTACTCAAGATATTTAAAATTTGTACGATCAAAATAAACTCTTCGACACACTATCGTTAGAATTGGAAATGAAAGATCCATTATAAATAAATAAATTGGGTGGTGCAACAGTCCGTTGAGAACTAGGGCCTAGTGACTTACAACTCTCAACTATTCCTTTGTGCGAGTACTGTTGTCAGGAATGGAGGGGATCTACAGTTTTTTAAGCCGAATCCGAACGGCAAATTTGAGAAAGTACTTTTAATGATAAGAATTACTCTTGGAGAATTTGTCAATTCCTTGCAAGAGGCAGTACCCGTGAAAAAGACTTTAGATGGCATAGGCAGGGATTCAACCATTGGCATGACAGTCCAACGCACTAACCACCATGCCACCATTCCACGGGAAAGATCCATTGTTCAAATTCATAAAATTGTCCTGTGGGTACTTTACGGATATATTTTCTGAAAAGAAAACTTCTTTTAACACGGAAAAATTGGTATTCAGTGAAATTTAATTTGATACCTTTAAACTCATAATCGATTTTATGTATTCAAGTACAATTAAATTGAGTGTTGAAACGATCTAGAAGTTATTGGGACCTGCGTCGTTTCTGAATATGAAAACATTAATCAATGGTTGCTGCAATTTTATTCAGAAATGCTTTGAATCTAACAACTGTTTGCGCTAGTTGCGAATTACCTGAAATAAAAACCATAGCCCTAGAATATAGCTCAAGCAAACACTTTTTGAAGCTAAGTGAACTCAAGGGTCTACAATGAAATGAACATCACCTCGAGGAGGACGTGTTAATGGGAATGGTTGTATGGATAAATTTTAGTAATTCGGATCGCATACACCTCTTTTTACCGCTCCTGACAATGGCTAGATTGGAAAGCTTACTCCGAAGTTTATTATTGAAAAAAGATTAAAGGTTTGCAAAACCGTAAAAAGCTACGAAATTAATTGCAGTTGGCCTTAATGACATTTATTGCCAGAAACTCGATCTGAAGAACAACTCAACCAAAAATTACAGCCAACAAAAATGATTGGGAACAAAACTCAAAACCTTAAGCTTGCAATTTTACAATCCTTTGATAAAAACGAGACCCTTATAGATATGATTACTTATAACATTAACGACTGGACTCGTGAGCAAACATATACGTTAAAAGTATGGGGAGTGTCGTTTATGTGATAATACTGGAGGTTCTCATAGCTTAACTGAAAACTAATGGAAATAATGCAAATCTCTTCGTCCAAGAAGACAGAGAATATGATATTGATAATAACGAATGGAAACATAGCATATGACATAGACTGGAGAACAGAACTGTTTAGTCTTGAAACTTGCCATCTGTTTCTATCAAACCAACACGAATATACCTTATGGCTGAAACACAAACACGCTTCAGCTTCGGCTTCGCCTGACGTTTATGAGTTCAATGCATACTATCACAATGGATCTTCGACAATCGTAAGGAAAAGCACGTAATGTGACTCCAAACGGAAGCTCTAGTTCAATTATCTGAACATTTTCTTTGTCTGACAGCTCAACGGCTGTAAAAAAATCTCAACAAACAAAATATTTGCTCTTTGGAGGGATGAACTAATAGAAATGTCATTCAAAGCAACCTCGAAGCAGGCCCACCGTAACGTGTTTGTGATTCAGCCATTAAGTTACCCACACTCAGCTTTTTATTTCATTAGATCGGTCATTTACATCAGAGCTCATAAGGCGAAACAGAACCTACTGAGTGCACTGCTAAGTCTTTCTATGCTTAAAAATGGCACAAATTAATTTTAACATTTTGACAGAACGTTTTTTTTTTAATTATTTGAACTAACTTTTGACTGCTTTTTTGCAATGACCTGATGAATTAACTTTTGTCTAATCTTTTTTTATAATCATGTTTTCGATTTTGATGTCTCGATTCGATATTAACTGTATTATCATTACTTATGAAAATAAATTCTTTAAGACACACAAATTGAAATCTTACATCTGGTTTCAACGTTGCTCAGCATAAAATCGATCTTTGAGTTCGCTGTACCCGTGTTTGAATAATATTAATAGTAAATACAAATATTGTTTTATTTTTGAAATTTGACTTGGTTTTATTAATTAAAGTTAACAGTTTGTTATTTTGCAAAAAGTGTGTCATCTGCTGCAAGTTTAGATCTACAATCTATTTAACGCAATTCCAAAAACGCGATTTCCTTTTTTGTATCTGAACTGTCAAATTCAAAATTGTGTTTCTTTTTTGTCAAGTTAAGGTTTTTTTTAATTCAAAGATAGGCTTTTGAGTGTTAAGAGCCCGCGATCAAGAATCGTTTTTAAACTAAGCTTTTCTTAGAATTGTTTTTATTTAATTTTAATAAGATTCAAATTATTGTTTGATTCTGCAGGAGAAAATGACAAATAAACTAATAAATATAAAATAGTGACAGGTGTGTTTATAAATTTGAGCTCTCAGAAATCGCTCTGTTAAGAGTATATTCGATATGCTCGGACTCTATCCAGAACGCTTAAAAAGAAAAGCACCTTACATGAAAACTATTAACTGCGAGAAATCTTAAGATGTCTCAAAAAATTACGCCTGAAAATTTAAAACGTCATAGTCTGACAGTGACGATTCTATGTTCTCACAAAATTGGATCGGTTCAGACAAGAAGAACTCTTTACACAGGGTACATTTCCATAGTAAGTCATGTTTTACATTGAAACGAAAGAGTTTTTTTTCGAATACGACAAGGAATCTTTTTGCAAATAAATAAAATATTTTTACTTTTATTGTGCTTCAATAATTTTAAATAAAACGCGTAGGTAGCGGGAAAAACTTGACAGATTATGACAGTTCTTCAATTTTTTGGTCTTCTATCAATTTATTTGTCCACTCACCCTTTCATTTCCTAGAAAAAAGTCTAACATAAGTCCTATTTTAAAAACAAATATCATATTTTAATATAAATAGGAACATTAAAAGATCATACTAAAGTTGTACATCAAACTTCAGCTCAGTGCAATCATAAAACTGTCATTACAACTATCTTTCGGAAGCATTTAGACAAAATATCTATGCTTCTGTCTTTGAAATATATAAAGTACTTAAACCACATTATACATTGCTACTTGACACGAGCGCAGACCGTGCGTATATTATTAGATGAACAACAGACAATTTCTGAACATAATTAAAGAGCTTAACATCGTTTTAATCCAAAGTAAGCATCAATTACGAATACCTTCTAACTGACGGATAGTGTCAAAAAGTGCGCACTCAGTGTTAGAGAAATCCAATTTCATAGCTAAAATCGTTCGTTCGAGAGAAATAAATCCATACTATGAGTATTATTACCTATATGCCAAAAAGTCCAAGACCTGATGGTGCGGAGATTGCCATTGCAGCTTTTATACACAAAAAAGTACATGAAGTGACCATTAATAGGCAATAATTTGGGAGCTCAACGAAGACCGGTAGCTGCGTGGTTCAAGTATATCTGATGTTGTATCGTTGTCATCTTCGATTCACTGATTGTATCGATCGATTAACAGTGGAAAAAATTATGTTTAAGAATGGAAATAAATGACAAACTATAAAATTAAATCAATAAATTCTGCTTAGTTAACATTTAAGATGGTGGTTGAGATAAAACACAATCTTGAAGTCCAAAGCAATCGAACATAATTAAGCAACACTCTGAATAAGATAAAACAAATAAATGGAGGTACCTGTCAGCTGTCAAATTAAGTGTCACTTGAAAGAGTGTGTTAAAAGAATGTTGTGTGAGTGTCAGGTCTTATATTTTGTTTAAATTTTGTAATGAAGCTGCAATTATTAGCGTTTGTAATGAAACAGTTTTATCCAATTTCAAGTCTTCTTTAACCCACTCTAAAAATTATATACAAACCTTAAAAGACTCTGGAAGACATTCTATACAATAATTGTCATTAATTTTCTTGTATTCCGCTTGACTTCGAATACATTTTTGCTCATTTGTCCAATAATCGGCCAACAAATGTGTCCAGACGTTCAAGAGATATATAATTTTTGTATCTTGAGTATCGCATGCCTGGAATCTTGTTGTATAGTCGTTGATGTTGATAGTCTTTTTGGATTCGGTTCTTCGATTATTATGACACAATCATCGTATACAAAATGTGAATTTATGAAAACTTGTTAAAGTTGGTATTTTCAACAAAAAGATTATAAATGGACTCCAAAGTTCGCCATTAACACAAGAAAATAAAATAAATAAAACGCATAAAAGCCAAAAAAAGGTATCTTGTTCAGAAGCTATCGCAGTAGCGGCAAAGGCTGCTCAGACTTCAGAAGCAACAGCCATCACAATCTTCATAATAATAATAACAGCAATTCCGGGTGTGGATCTTCTGGGGTCTGCTAAGAAGAAAGAAAAAAACAAAAATTCGAAAAAATGGTCATAAAATTCAAACTTCTTAGCTATTTTATGGAACCACATCAAGGAGGTTAGCCTTTTTCGAAGATACAGTGGCTTATAAATAGAATACGATTTAACTGCTTTTATAAGATGGAATTAATACAGAAAAAAAATAAAATAAATGCAGTTGAACTGACTTCTCTTCGCACCAGATTGGTCAACGGTCTACGGCGGCAGGCGTTCGACGAAGGCGTATGGAAGAATTTTAATGATCTCTCGCCAACGTTAATTTAGAATGTTATCCAACCACCAAAAGTAACAAAATGCGATTTTTCATTTAATATTTTTTGATGGTTGACTTTGGCCCCCGCACATTAAAAACAATCTATTGTATACTGCACTTATACTTTAGACAGGAAATTGAAACATTAAAAACAAATTCTGTATAGTTTTTAGTTTATGCGAAACCTTCTGAGGTTTCAACATTCAAAACTTTCTTACGTACATTCACATTTCTTTGTCGAAAACATCAATTTTGGGCCATATTCTCTTTCTCATTATTTTGGCAGTAGAAATTTATATACAATATACTTAAACTTGCAATAATTATCATAGAATTTCTTTAGATCAAATAATATTAATTTTGACATTTCTACCATAATAAAAATGTAAAAAAATCTCTAAATCCATCCGCAACGAATTCTGTAACCAGCATGAATGTTTATTGCTGCAAAACCCAAGTTCTTTAGTAGTCATTCACGAGCTGATGGCTTTAATAAATTTTTAAGCTCAGATCAGTAAATTGAGCTGTCAAAAATGATCTTCGTTTCTTTTTTAGCAAAAACGTATTAAAGCACTCGAATCGTGTTTCCTTTTCAATTAGAGCTACCTAGGCGCTCGCTCTATATAAGCTCTAAATAAAAAGACCCAGCTGAGCGCAACTAACTTCACGTTTATTGCATGTAATGTGACAGATCTAAAACTACTGACAGTCCAGCTTTCTAGTGTTTTTCATAATGTAAATCGCGGACTCTGTTCAAACTCTACTCCGAATTATTTTGTGTAACGTCATGAAATTCAATATGGCTCTTCAACGGTTAAACAAAAACATTTTTATTTTAGTAGACATTTAAAAAAAAATATATACAATTCTTCCAATTTAAGAGCATGTTAACACTTAAGATTCTGTTGGTTGTTGATAAGGATTGCATTGTTTCTGAACACGCCCATAAAATGTTCAGCGATTTGATGAATAAATGCAAAAATGTGCGTTTAGTTCTTACATCACTTCTGTTTAGTTGCGTATTTTAAGTCTAAATTTTCAAAAAAATGAAAATCACTGTTTTAGCTAATTATTAAAACTTACTAACTTTAATTTATACAGAGCATTGTGCTCTCCTGGGCCTCAAGTAATAACTTTCGTCAGCTTACTCGATTTCTAGCTTCCTTAGTCCAGTTTCGAATACCAATGACGTGCGTCAGCCTCAACTTGATCACTGCACCGGAGATGAGGCCTGCCTCTGCTTCTTGTTCTCTTAGGCTTGGCGTTGAATACCTTACGGTTCGATATTCATACACTCGACATGCCCTAGCCATCTTAAGCGTTAAACATGCAGTTTTTTGATAAGTGGCAAGTCGCTGTACAGCTCGTATAACTCCTGATTCTACGCCTGATGTTACTTTGCCTGTCGACACAAACCGGACCATAGATCGTACGCAGAACCTTCCTCTCGAAGATACCAAGAGATACTTTATCCGCCTTTGAGAGGGTCCATGATTCTGAACCATACAGCAAGACTGGGATGATTAAAGTTTTGTACAGTGTCTCTTTGGTACTTCGCGATAGGGCCTTATTCCTCAAATGCTTATTTAGGCCAAAGAAACAGCGATTCGCAAGGGTAATTCTGCGTTTGATCTCTGCGCTGATGTCATTTGCAGAATTAACAGCAGTGCCCATAAACAATTTCGATTAGTACCTCGAAGTTGTACCTGCCAATTGCCACATTTTGACCAAGTCGACTCTATTTGACGACAGTAAATACTTCGTTTTGTCCTCGTTAATGTCAAGACCCATTTTCTTCGCCTCAGACTCAACATTAGGGAGAGCACCCGTCACTGCTCGTTTGGTCCTTCCCAAAATATCGATGTCATCTGCATATCCAAGATATTGTGTGGATGATTGAAAGATGGTGCCACTTGTATTGGCGTTGATGTTGCTCACCACTCTTTCAAGAACAATATTGAAGTAGCTACGTAACAGCGCATCGCCTTATCGAAGTAATTTGGTGGTTTCGAAGGTTTCGGTCGAGTCTCTTCCAATTTTGACGCAGCAACAAAAATTTTCCAGTGTCATCCTGATAAGTCGTATCAATTTGGTAGGGATACCAAAACTCAACATGGCACGGTATAGTTCGTTCCTGTCTACACTATCATAAGCTGCTTTAAAATCGATGAAAAGATTGTGAGTTTCGATGTTATGTTCTTGGGTCTTTTCCAGGATTGGCGTAGAGTGAAAAGTTGGTCGATGGTAGATTTTCCAGGCCTGAAGCCACACTAGGAAAGGGCCAATTAGTTCGACAGTAAATAGCTTCAGAGGTTCACATATTACGCTGGACAAGATCTTGTATGCGGTGTTTAAAAGGCTAATCCCTCTGTTGATGGCGCAGAGAAGGCGGTCACCTTTTTTATGGATCAGGCTTTCTTCCGATCAAATTTTAGTAACTTGCTGGTGCATGCTCCTTATCATATCTGTTCCAGCGTACTTAAAAAGCCTATAGACCGTCATCAACGGCCGCTTTGTTCGATTTCAGCCTAGTGATGGCTAGTTTGATTTCCCTCTGGTCGGGTGGGTGAAACTCTAGATCGTCAACCAAAAGGATTTGACGAGGCTGCTCGCTGGCGGAATCGTTGTCTTCATCACCATTAAGCAGCTGGTTGAAATGATCTCTCCAGAGATCATTAATATTTCTTTTCTGGAACGAAATGATAAAACTACATTAAAATTTGTTGAGTTTTGAACTTTAAATATTTTATTCTTTTTCTCAATTGAATTACATATTAGATTCAAAGATCTTCTTTTATTACTAATGTTGTACCTCAGGGATTCCTTCTGTGTTCGATTCTCTTTTTGATATTCATATTATCTCTCTGTTACTATTTCTAAGTAAAATATTTACAAGGTTCACCGAACTTAAGAATCTGAAATAAAAGCAATTGGAAAACTAATTCGAAAAATTATTATTTCCTTCTGATAATAATTCTTCACTTTATCAGTTAATGAGAGTCATACTCACGATTCTTCCTTTCTGCTACCAAAAAAGCTTCATCATTTCTTTAATATCTCAAAAATTAATTTTTTAATTTGTATTCAAATTGTGATAAAATCAAACAAATTATCTACTTTTTATTTCTTAGCTGTGAAAACCCCATATAATGTGTAAGGGTTAAACTCCGACTCGACAAATAATAATTAAATCTCACCAATTCAAAAAACGTTTATCAATTATTATGTAGATTAATATCTTCTTCAAATCGATAATAGGTAAACATAGTTTCAAATAAATATACAATTTTCAGTTGTTATTTTTGAACAATAATAATAATTATGATAAGTTTATATACGATAAGGGAACTTTTGCCAGGAACCTTTAACAAATTGTTTTTATGTATTTCCCAATGAATAACAAAAAGTGTGAGCTAAGCACAAAAGGTGAAGATAGAAATATTGATATAAATCCAAGCAACTTAACTCAATTAATCATCTTTGCAAAATATGATGAAAAGTATAATTTTATAGTAATTGAACTTTGGAATTTAAAGAAGGAAGAAAAAGGTTTTAAACATTGCTCTTTTTCCCCATATAATTTCATACTCTTTTGTTGAACTTTTATACTTTTGGGGTTTTTATTGAAAATGGACACTTCGTTCAACGAGTACTCTACTAGATACTCATATAAAGTTCCAATTTTTCGGAATCATAAAACAAATAATATGACAACAGATTGCTCTCATTCAGCTTTTCTATTTACAATTGTTACCAATTCCTGCGAAAAAATTGATGCCAGACTACACAAAAGTTAAAGCAAACTTTCACAAAAGCAAAAATGGAAATACTTCGGTTCTTATGAAATTTGGAGAATTTTCCTTATCGACAAAATATTAAATGAAGCCTTCTTCGACGTAAGTTTTTAGTTATCGAACTAGAAGGAACAACTTTCAGTATATTTTATTACCAATATAGCTTGTAAATTTCATAGGGGGGCTTAATCGATTCAAATACGTCTTAATATAATTTTTAATCTCCATTAAAAACTAAGTGACAGGTTTTCTCGAATTTATCAAACAAAATATTAGGTTGCCTTTATCAGCAAAAGTCGTATCATTTAATTTTATTTATTCATCATGACTTGAGAACAAAACGCGGATATTTTTGTAAAACAGAAATGACAAATAAAAATAACTTCTGCAAAATCATTTATGCAGTCTAAACTTCTACAGCTTTAAGTTTAATTTGGTTTTGCAATCTGTTAGGCCCAAATTTTGTTTTGACAGAGGCAAATAAAGATTCTCATAAGGGCATACTTAAAAGGTTTGTACAATAATATGATATTTTAAACGAAATTCAACTTACTCTTAAAATGCTATATTTCTGTTTATAAATATAAAAATATTAACTTAGATTTGCAAATTAAAGAAAAAACTAATGTCTGATGGTTAAATGGAAGTTAAAAAAATGTAAGATATTAAAAGATGTATCAATTCTAATACTGTTAAAATTGTGACGTTAAATTAATGACGTAATTAAACAACAGTATTTTATTAATATGCATTTTTTTAAGTTTGAAACTTTTTTTTTCCAAAATTGTAATCCTTGAAGGTTTTGAAAGACTTTATTATAATCAGTGCATATGAATACCTCTGAATGGTGATAGTTCGTCAAGCGTCAAAAAACGAAGCAAACAAACCTTAATGAGGGAAATGTTCCTAGGTATACTAATTTGACAAATAATGACAACCTTTTACTTGGCTTACTAAATTTATTAATAGATTTAATATTTTACTAAATCTTTTACAACTTTTCATTTACATTTCTATCGAAATTTTTTAAATTTGTATTTTGTTGTTAATACAATAACTCGTATGTATTTCAATTTTGTAAGTAGTAAGTAGTTCAGTTTAAAGCAGCTAGAAAAAAAAAATAAAAAACATATTCAAGTTCATACAATTGTGTTGTCGACCTTTTTCGATTTCCCGAAAACGTAATTCGTACGCTTGACGTTCTCACGATAAAAAACCAAATCTAAACATATCAGCAATAGATTAAAAAAAAATATCATTATCCAAATAATTAATCTGATAGAAAGTAATAAAACCATAACTCAATTAAGTTTGCCTTTTAGTTTAAACAATATAAGTATCAATTGTGGAATAAAATAAAATTTTACTCGGTATAAGTAGCAAAACAAAAATAAAAATAAAAACGAACGAAATAGTGTAATATGCGGTTTTCACTATTTTTAATAATTTCTATTGTAACTTTGCTTACAAATAGAGTCGATTCGCTGACATTTGTTCATAACATTTCGGTTAATAGTGATTTTCTGAGTGAAGTATTTTACAATGAAATTCGAAGCAATCAGGAATTAATTAAATTAGAAAATACTCGCAATTTTACGGCGGATTATAATACGGAGAAATGTGTTTCAAATTTACGCACAATTGTTACTCAACTTCCGACACATATTACGGTGGCTCCATGTAAGCGAGACATTTTGCAATGAATAAGAACCTTTTATTTAAATTTCTAATATTTACATACTCATTTAAAAATATATATATTTAAGAGCTGTTTATGGTTTTGGATATGACGAGAATGAGAAAATGTATCGTGCTTGAAAAATAATAAGGGGTGTCTTTACTTTCGAAAAATTGGAAAATTCAAATAATAAAAGTTTTTGACGGAAAATTTAACGATTTATATTGAAAAATAGATAAATTATTTTCATAAAAACCAAAAATTAGTGTGTCAAGAAAAAGATATTTAATGTATAGATAGATGGATACAAAATTTTATTTAAAAAAAGTTTTTAAAAATGTTTTATATTTTTATATTAAAATTGAGTGGCAATAACTTATAAACTTGTCTATCTGGTTCATCCTGTATTAATTTCCTTGAGTTACTTAGCGATTGATTTCTATAGTTTAAGAAAAATCGTTTTTTTTTAAGAAATAGAAAAGTTGACTTTAGTTTTGTACTTTGAGAATTTCGAGGAACTGGTTATGGTTAAGGCTTTGCTTTCTGAAACAAGGGCACACCTGTACAAAATAATGCATATTTTCAATAACATCAAGGTAACAGTTCGTACAAATGCCTACTGCATCTCTTTCAAATGCTTTTGCAATAAGTTTAAACAACCTGCACCTGCAATACTATGCGAGTTACTGTTGTCAAAGTAAAACTGCGACTCGGCATAGTCTAGGTTGCAATACTCGAAGCGCTCTGTTTGTGGGTTCCTTCCAATGACTTTCTAAAAGTTTTATGCAAGTTTCCATAATGCAATGCTTTGCACTCAGACTTTGTTGACCAGTTAAACTCAATGGTGACTTCATTAAAGAGTTCTGTCCACATATTTACCCCGTAAATCCGTTTCCTTACAATGATATATGAAGGTTTTCTCAGTAATTTATTTTCAGGAAAGTTCCTATTTCCTTGGATGTATTTAAAATTATTGGCGTCACGTTATAAAACAACCTTTTTTAACAGCTAAGAAGTAAAATAACTTGCAATTATCTAAGGTTTTAGACAATTTACTAGCTATTTCAAAAATGGGTATCCTCTACGAATTTGTAAGATTTGGAGTCCCTTTTATTATAAATTGCTCTTGATAAAAAAGCAATAATAATTCTTCCAACTTCGTTATGTCCGGAATATCCCAAAACTTGCTCATAGTAGTTCAGCACTGAGCAGCTTCAAATATTTTATACTTGGCGAGTGCTTTATGCTTCTCTTTTTGAAAAAGTTTAACAAGAAGGTAGTTAAGACGTTACAAGTATTACAAATTGTAAGTCGATACACCACCTGGCAGACCAGGGTCAAGGAGCACTAAGAACTTATCCCTGTTCGACACCTGATTGAAAGGAAAGAAGTTCCATTCCATACCAATGTTGATGGGATATAGAGCTATTAGGATTGAGAGCATTTTTGGACATACCCGAAATTGTCTGTTTGTGGAATAATTCTTTTAAATCAATGTAAGAAGTTGTAGGATCATAGGGCAGGAAAGATTAAAATTTGGTCCACAGCTAAGTGGTTTTTCCTGTATTTACCTTACATTTTCTTTCAAAATTTGTTTATCTTCGACTTACCGATGAATTCGATTTAAAATAACAGCGAATTTGTATCCAGAAGCAGTACGATTCAAAATTCGTATGCAAATTCTATTATCTGCTATAGCCAGTAAAAATAATAACCAAATAAATAGTTGATGAAATTACAATTTTTTCATCAAGCAATTTGAAATACTCGAACATACTTCTAGGAGCCTTTGCTGTTATCAGAACAGGGAAATAAATACAAAAATCGAATTAATAATTGATCTTCGATAACAAATGATAACAACCTATCATATCAATATTCCCATTTATATATCTACTATGTTCACTATGTTGCCTAATGGACTTTTTAAAAGCCTCAAACTCAAACTGTGAGTTATAAGATCAAATAAGGAAAAAAAAACTTCATAATCGTATTTTAAGATAACACAGTAATGGTAAAGAAAATTAATATTCGTATTGGACTTTGGTAAAATTTGTCAGAACATTTAGGAAAAATAAAAATAATTTTAAGATATTTCTCTCTAAACATGTATAAATAACCTTGAAGTTTTTATTTTATAATAATAAACTTTATATCTGGAAATAGAAAATATTTTCTAAACTTAGTAAATTGCTGTAGATTACACTTGATTATATGGTGAGCACTTATGATATGAATGACAGTTGGTATATTTTATATATTCCTGAGGGGTAAGGTTCAAATTGAACCTGACCATAGACATCTTTCATGTTATTTTTATCGACTTTAAGATAATAATCTTTAAAAAAAAATATAAATGAGCACAAATGAGTTAGATAAAAATGTCTAGTGACGTCAAGTGAGAAAAAGTATGTAATCACTAGTGATAAAAACCATAATTGAAATTGTAAATCACACGTAAGGCGCTTAACCTACGATTATCTAAATACTATTGAGTTTAAAACAAACTAAAAATAAAATAAAATTTTCTTTAAACTTAAAATTAATTTACTCAGTTTTTATTGGCAGTATTAAGCATATTTTAAGTGATTTTAACATCTTACAATAGGACTACTTAAAATTAAATTTAATAATTTCCTAAATTTATATAACATCAATGATAATTTATTAATAACAAATTATTCACAGAAGTATAAGAGTCTAGCAATTAATGATTTTAAAAAGCATGACCTAATAGGTTTTCATGAAATTGGGATAAAGATTTTTCTATATATCTGCCTGTGGTGTTTCCTTCAAAATTTCCTTCAGTTTTGTTTGCTCCTTTTTACGAATTGGACGTACGTTTAAAAACAAAAAGGAATTAGTGGCCAATGCATATGCTCATGTCTAGAACATTAGTAGGATTTTAATATTACAACATCAACTTCATTATGCTACCACAACGTTGGAATAACATACATCACAGGTGCCAACCGATTCCTTTATATGTGATTATTAGTTCTTGGTTTATTCATATTTATTGAAAAACTTTTCTACCGTCATTGCAACATGTTGCAACCGCTGTCAACCCTTAATTCACTTTGCCATCAACAATCAGCGAAGCAATATTTAACACCAACTGAGTGCTGCTTATTTTATTGTTTTCTAGATAAATTTCACTGATATCCAACTAGTATGACCTTTCAAAATTCTTCAAGCCATCTTCCAGAATCAATTTCGAACATGTTGGCAGATTATTTCAAGACTTCCTTTGAAGAATTTTCTTCTGTAAACGCACCTCTTCTATTATGTCTCTTAACTTAAGAATATAGTCATCTTACACCTTACACCAATCAATTCTTCAATTTCTAATGTCTCTATAAGTGACAATAAGTGAATGTTTTCGTGCTGGTCCTGGTGGAATACTATCATTCCTGATGATAAAATGTATGTCTTATGTGTCCTTTCCATTATTTCCTCTTTTTAACGAATTTCTGATATGTTCTAAGTTCCCTGAGCTTTATGGCTGAATCACAAACACGCTTCAGCTTCGGCTTCATCTGACGTTTACGAGTTCAGCCATAGAAATTCAATGCATGCTATCAAAATGGAGCTTCGACCTCACGTTTTGTTTGACAATCGTAAGGAAGAGAACGTAATGTGATTCCAAACGGAAGCTCTAGTTAAACTATCTGAACATTTGCTTTGTCTGACAGCTCAACAGCTGGGATAAAATAATAGAAATGTCATTCAAAGCAATCACGAAGCAGGCCCACCGTAACTCAGACGAAGCCGAAACTCTGAAGAGCGTTTGTGATTCAAAATTTCATACCAAATGCTAGGCCAAACCAAAAAAGGTTTTTAAATCTAGTCCCATAGCGAAATTGTTTCGATCCCTCGTCTGTGAAATAATTTCTTTTAATTGTTCTTCTGTTATGTTTGTAAACCAACATAGATTTGTAAAAAAGTAAATCTACAAGTACATATTTATTACAATTCTCTGCTTTTTGTTTGTATACATTTGTATACATTAAAAAAACACTATCAAGTTCATTTCATCTTTACAGATTTAATAATAAAATTCTTCGTTATATATTAAGTAAAGTTGGACTTAACAACTGTTTCGTTATGCAGGTTTTTGTCTTGTCTTAAAGATAGATTTTAAAGCTTCATGTTCAGAAGTAACCCCTCATGAAAATTCAAAGTAAAGCCTGGTATACCTAAAGGGAGTATCCTTGGTCCATTTCTGTTTGTTTAATTTATTAAATGACTTTAAATCGCTATAATCTATGCATATGATGTTAATATATTTTTAAATTATTAAAGATTGTAGAGAGCCACAAAAGGTTTGTAATTAATTTTTGGAATGATGCACATACATTGTTTTTTTATTATAATTTACAGGCAGTCAAGGGTTTATTAGAACCCTTTATATGTTTTTATTTGAACACAGTGCGAGAATTAGGAAAATAGGGAAGGATTTAAAAGAAGATACCGGTGCACATTAGTCTTAAAGTTCTGAACATCAAAATGGGAGGGAAAACAGAGTTGGCTAAAGCATTCCACATTCTCGATGTGCGATTTAAGAAAGAATCTATACGAGTAAACGAGTATGAGAAGCTGAGTGTACTGCCGTCTGCGAAACAGTTTAATGGATCATTTATAAATATAAAGAACAGAGTGGGAGACAAAACCAGCATTTATTTTATGAATTTCAGACTTAAAACCAGCCAATACAAATTGTATTGAACCTTTAGAAAGGTAATTTCAAATCCAACGAAGAAGAGATTCATCAATACAAAAACCACGTATTTTCGATAAGAAAGCTTGGTGCCAAACTCTATCAAATGCTTTTGAAATATCAAGTTCAATAATTTTACTTTCCCCAAAACGATGTAAAGATTTGTTCCACTGTTCGGTGAGATAAACCATGAGATCACCAGTGGACCTATTGCTACGAAAGCCATACTTAAATTGGGTGGCGCAACAGTCCGTTGTGAACCTATTGACTTACAACTCTTAACCATAGTGACTTACAACTCTTAACCATTCCTGTGTGCGAGTACTGTTGTCAGGGATGGAAGGGACCTACAATTTTAGGCCGAATCCGAACGGCTAATTTGAGAAAGCACTTTTTCATGACAAAAATTACTCTTGAAGGATTTGTCAATTCCTCGAAAGAGGCAGTACAGTGCTATTGGACGATAGGTAGAGGAGAGTAGGATTCACCTTTTTTAGGGACAGGCAGAACAAACGCTATTTTCCATCCGTTCGGAAAGAGACCTGTAGAGTAGGAAAGATGGAAAAGCTTACGCAGTGATTTTACCAGCGATGAAGAACAACCCTTCCGAAAAGTTGAGGAGACACTCTCCGGGCCAGTGGATTTGTGTATGTCAAGGTCTTTCAGTACTCTTGCAACTGCACGAGTGCGAAAGAAGATTCGTCCCATAGAATCATTTACGCTCTCAAGAACAGGAGGACTTATGACACTTTCCGGTAGTGTCGAATCAACACCAAACTGTGCTGCAAGCAAAATGGCTTTATCAATCGAGCTTATAGGGAGTGTCATTGTGGACGAGCGTTGGAACCGAGGATGACGTGGTGTTTCGTACGTTTTTTACAAATGCCAAAAATGTTTACTACCTTTGGGACATTGTAGTATTTTTTGCCTTAATTTCTGATCATGCACAAATTTGGTTCGTCGAATATGACCAATACAGGTCTTTCTAGCTTGTTTGAACATATTCCGGTTTTTCACAGTCGGGTTGGATTTGTAACAACGTAAACTTACATCTCTGAACCTAATAACCTCTTCGCTCGAATCAAACCATGCGTTCTCTTAATCGGACACAAAAGCATCTGTTACTAGTACTGGAGCGAGGCAAGGTTGCCTTCTAATTGCACTATTGTTTTCACTCTATATAGACGATGTGGAAGACTATCTTTCTGACGGAATGTGTATTACCGTTTTAAACATCAATGTTCTTTTGTATGCAGATAATTTTGTGATACATTCTGACCCTCCAGAAAATTTTAAACTTATGATAAATCCTCTAGCGAAATACTGCAATAAATGGGGACTTGAAATTACTTCCAACAAATCAAAAGTAATGGTTTTTAGTAGACCAACAAGGAGTCCAAACATATATAATTGGAGTTTTAATGGTGGGAGTCTAAATATTGTAGATGAGTACAAATATTTGGGTAAAGAATGCAGTTCTTGATTTCCCTTTAAGAGTAATCAAATACTTCACAAAATCTATAAAATATATCTTGGCGAAACACCTTTTGAATTATCGAATTGATCTCGGAGCGTCAACCTAGGCACTTGTTTGTGTGTTGCAAGTTGCATACCCATTTCATCCTGAAAGTGCTCTTTAATGAGGATAATTACCCTAACAAAAAAGTGGGATTATAACAGTTGAGGAATGGGGATTAGTGGTTGTCTAATTAAAAACATCTTAGGAATCGCTTGCGATGAAAATGTTTCGATTGATTGAATTTATCTAAACCTTGGTTAAGGATCAACTATATCGTTTTATACAAAAGTAAGAGAATTTTATTCGAAATTATTTTACTTTAAGAGCTCGGAAGTCGGAGATTAGAACTATGTACTCACAGCTAAAGACCAATTTGTTTGAGCCTTAGTGACTTATTAGAATTAATAATATTTCGGTATATTATACTCCTCCAAAAAAATTTAAGTTTTTCAATTTAGCAAATTCATGCATTTTAGTCTCTTTTTTGTATTTTTTGCTCACTTTTTGTTGAATGATTTTTCATTTAAAATTTGCAATTATTGAAATAATAATATTTTTTCACAAAAAAAAACTAATTTAACAATTAACTTTCTTCCAGTCTTTGATTCATGGGGTAACCTGCCACCCGGAATCCTCTATGGAAACACCTATGATGTTGGTAATTATGATCAATGCATCCAAACCTCTGTAACGCTGGACGAATCGAATGAGGTCGTAAATGGACAACATTGTTTTGTAAAAATTCCAATTCGAGAAAAGAATAATCAAACAGTACCGGCAATCAAAGAATTAAGTTTAAAAATTGGAATATGTGTTCCCAAAAGCTGTAGTCCTGATTTTATTCAATCAATCTTCAATTCAACTCTCAAAAAGGTTTATGATGGAAAATTGCCATCAAATGTTACTGTGTCACTTTGTAAAACTTCTGACCCACCAACCTGGAAAGCAATCAATATTATCGGAGTGTGAGTTAAACAGAACGATCTATATTTTATTTGATTAACTTAAGTTTAGCTTTAATTTTACAGATGCTTTTTTGGACTGATTGGAATCATGATGCTGGCAAGTACAATTTATGATCTCACAATGACAACCATGAAAAGTATGAGTATAAGATATTTTGAAGAAATCAGTGATGAAATGTTTAATCAATTTCAATTCTTTTAACTTTAGCAAAACCAACACCAGTTCTATTGGCTTTTTCCGTGCTCACAAATGGCAAGAAAATGTTCGCCATATCCACAAAGAAGTCACCCAACATCATTGATTGTCTTACTGGAATTCGAGTTCTTTCTATGGCCTGGATTATGTATGGTCACACTTACATGATCTCTTTCCAAGTTCCATTTATCAATGATAACTATGCTCAAGAGGTAAGCTAAGTTCTCTGAAGTGTTTGATTTTCCAGCTAAATCCTTAGTCTAATTTTAGTGGAAGAAGTCATTTTCTTACCTTCATGTTGCCAATGGAACATTGGCAGTTGACTCCTTCTTCTTTCTCGGTGGTCTTCTAGTAGCTTGGTCCGGATTCAAAGAATTAGACAGAACGTAAGTCTCAAACCATTGATCTACAAAAGTAAATACAAAAACTTATCAAACATTTCAGGAAAGGAAAATTGAACATTATCATGATGTACGTTCATCGTTACATACGACTGACTCCACTTGTTGCTGTTATCATGTTGATCCTGTACAGTGTAAAGGACATCCTTGGCGAAGGTCCATTTAAGGAAGGTGTTAATGGTGGCGATATATGTAATGGTCACAATTGGTGGCCGAATCTTCTCTACATTCAAAACTACTATATTCCCAATCCAAAAGTGAGTTCTCAAATCTTTGAGTCCTTAGGAACATATATTATTTAGTGTAAAATTGTTCGTTTCTTGAAATAGTGTCTAGCAAGGTCCTGGTATTTGGCTGTAGACTTCCAGCTTTACGTCATTTCACCATTCCTCATGATTCCGATGTGGAAATGGGGTAAGAAATTTGCCCCTGTCATTTTGGGCTTGGTTCTGATGTCAATTGCCTACATAATGACCGTTTACATAACACACAGCTTTACAGACCTTAAAGGGTAAGTTAAGTCTGCTACTCGACTGCCTCTAAGTTTCTATAATAAGTTTCTGAATTTCTTAGAGGAAACCCAGGAGAATGGAACCTAACTTACATCCCGATGCACACTAGATGTTCACCGTGGCTTGTGGGCTTTGGTCTGGGCTACTTCATGCATGTCAACCGTCAAAGGGAGTTCCGACTTCACAAGGTAAAGATATAAGTTCACCCTCTTTTCCACAAAGGGCTTTCTTTAGTTACTTTTTATTCTTCCTTCCGTTTTTCAGATGCTTCAACTACTTGGTTGGGTAGTTTGCTTCCTCATAATGATTTCGACAGTTTTCGGGCCTTATTTCTCCCTCAATGCCCATGGTAAGGGAACAGTAATTGAGACAGCCTTATACGATGCCTGGAAACGTCCCGTCTGGGCACTAGCACTAGCTTGGATAACTTTTGCCTGTCACTATGGATTCGGAGGTTTCTTGGATGTTTTTCTATCGCATCCCTTCTGGCAGCCATTTGCTCGTTTGACCTATGCTATGTATCTTACACATGCTATGGTAATAAGATTTAATGCTAGTTTGTCAAGACTGCCAGGCTACTTTAGTACATACGATGAGGTTTGTTAACGAATTAATTTGAAATTAATTGAGCCTTTTTTAACGTTGCTTAATTTTTGTCTGTTAATTTCTAGATTCTTCGATTTTGGAGTGCTTTTGGGATGACAGTTTTATTCTCGATTTTGATGTCATTGGCATTTGAAGCTCCAATTTTGGTATTGGAAAAATTCATATTTGGCAAGGATAAACCTGCCAAGCCACAACCAGTCGAACCGGAAACATCAAAAAATAAAATTCAAGTGCCATGAATTTTATAGGAAGTCCTTAGAGTTATGATAAATTTAAGATATTAAATTAGATTTTAACTATTTATGAGAATTTTGAATGAATGTTTAGAAAATAAAAGAAATACAACTAACAATGCAACTTAAAAAAAACCTCTTATATAGTTTAAGAAAAAAAAAAAGATTTGGAGCTTAAAATACAGCTGATTTATTTCTTAAGATCTTTCCAAATGATGAAAGTTCCATATAATAATCTAGATAGATATAGATAATGTGGTATATATGTAGTTTGATCAATGGACACATTTGTAGGTTAGGAATGAACTTTATTTCTGGATATATAGTTAATGTCTTTTTTGTCCGTTTGTACACAGAACAATTATTTAAGTTTTATTTTTGTATTTTTAGGAAAAACAAGTCCTTCTCTACTAAATGTGCTACATCATTTTGCTGACACTTCAATTATATTCAGTTCTGGCATTGTCGACAACATATAGTTGCTTAGCTATACTAGAAAGACTATCTGCAGACTTACTTTAATAATTTTTAAATGACTTTAGACCAAATATTAAAGATAATTATTTCTCTCGACTAGATGGAATTCCTCCAATTGTCTTAAAAAATGTAAGTCAGTGGTGGCATCACCCCTTCCTCGCATATTTGGACAACCTTTGAGCTCCGATAAATTCTAAACCATATTTAAAAAAGGCATTTGTAACACCAAACTTTAAAAAGGTTAACAAGTCTGACTATTGCAGACTAAACTCAAAACTTTAAAAAGGGTAACATGTCTATTATTAACTACAGACCAATCTCAATCTTTTTGGATAAATTGTTTGCAACAGTTTAAATTTTAACTGCAAGAATCTTATATGTCATCAACAACATGGTTTTATGCAAAAACGTTCAATAATTACAAATGAATTTTTTTTGCACAATTGCTAAAATACCTTAGAACTCGGTCTAGAGCGCGATTGTTTTTATTCTGAAGCTTTTGGATAACTTTCTTATCCGTCTTGAGTACGCATCCCAGGTATAGACTTCTTTTTACGAGATGCACAAGAACGGGATAGAACTTGTTCATTCGTAAACAATTCGAATTCGAGGTTTTAATCAAACATCAAATTACAATGGTAGAGACCTCGAAAAAAGTGGGTCCCAAATCCATTTGCCTGTCTGTCTATTCTCACCCCTACAGCTTAAACCAATGGGTCAATTGAATTCAAACTTGTAAATTAAAGTTAAAAACTGATTTTTGTTAGACGTTTTTATTTTAAAAACTAAACTAAAAGAAGTAAAACATTTTTCGTCAGAATTCCAAAACTCAAAGTTTCTCAAAAACGAACAGATTTTCTCTAAAATTTTGCTTCTTTCAATAAAATAACATATTTTTGTATTGCTCCATAGAACCGTATTTTTTTTTTTAATTTTCTCAGAACCTCATGAACCGATTTTAATAATACTTTTTTCCACATAAGCAGCTCTCATTTTGTTTTGGATTTAAATAAAATATTTAATTTGCATTCCTTCTTATATCTCAAAATCGGGATAAATTTGTTTACGAAAATCAAATATAATATATGTATTAAGATTTTTTTAAGAAATCAAATGGCATTTAAGCTTTGAAGACAAACTAATTTTTCTGGTATATTTTTAAAGATTATATTTTCATCTTAAGCTTTATATGGTTTGGCCAAAGGCCGTTTTAAGTTCAATTATTTAATACTAAAATATAAATTGTACATAATATATATTTGTTTGATTAAAAGTCTCCTTCTATTTACATTTTAATTTTCCAACCAAATCGATGACTGCATCCAAATCCATTAACGTAACACCAAAATGAGATTTGGCAATGAAATGATATACGAGTTTCACACAAAATTGTAAGTTCCGGTCGGTGTGGTATAAAGTTTATTGATGATTTCGCCTCTTGCTTTAAATATAACGCTCATCATGTTGAGTGAAAAGCTGTTCTGAAAGTACGTCAGTTCTTTAAGGTCGAAGTTCGGTTTCTGTAGATCCTTCTGTATTGTGTTGATTGTGCTTCAGTTTTAAATTTTTGATAATAAGTGTCGCTTATTATCTCAAGGACCCCATTAAACACGTTACTTAGGTAATCAGGTATTTCGGATGAAATTCGGAAGTTTTCAAAGTGAATCTTTAGAGTGTCGAAAAATAATGGTAGAACGGTTGTTTCTAAATGCAGCATTTAGTTTGGTGTGCAAGCTGGTAATTGAAAAATCCTTTTTAAAAAATAACCCAAACTTGTGCCCCATAAAGCAATATGGAGGTAGTAGTCGCACGAAAAAAATTTCAATTTCGAACTATGACCAATGTATTTATTTATCAATGCATTAGTACTACACTAAAGAAACTGCTCTTTTTGCATCGGTCAGCTTTCTTTGAAAATGTTTTCTCATTCTGAGGTTTAGATAGATAGATAATTTATTTTATTGGCAAAGAGAAAGTTACAGAGTTTACAATAAGTTTAAGTCATTGCAAAGCACAGAGATATGATATCAAATTGTATCTTACTACTGGAAAATAATAATTAGTTTATAAACAGAACGTGTAATATCCTAATATTGTAGTTTGAGGGAAAACTTTGCAAAGAAAAACCTTCATTCAAATTTTGTTTATAATTATATCACAGATAGGTTATGCTTGAATTTAATGGAAATTCATTTTCGATGATTTATTTTATCAGTGAAAAAATAAATTTATAATTAAATAAATAGATGAATAAATAAATAAATACACAAGTGAATAAATAAATAAATAAAAAATCGACTAATAAATAAATAAATGAATAAATAAATATATAAACAAATAAATACATACACAAATAAATAAATATAAATCAGTAAACGAGAAAAAATGTATAAATAAATAATTAGACAATAAAGAATATATAATTAGATTATATATTTATATATATATATAATTAGATTATATATTGTTTAATTAATAAACAAACAAAAAGTACATTTTATGATGCATAAATAAACAATATAAAAATATAATAAAAGATAAAACATAATACAAATGTTCATAACAAGATGTATTAGAATACAAGACAACAAAAAATGTATTTGACAATTTGTTACATTAGGTTTCTAATTAAAGAGTTTTCACTCTATACACATTTTCCAAAAAAAAATTGATTGAGAATTTCAATTTTTTGGTCTATTTTAAATACGTTTGTTGTCTCTGAATGCAAGGCTTAGGTTGAGAAATGCCAGGGGAGCTTGAGCATCATTTTCAAAATGTTGTTTTGAAGAATTTGCAATTTTTTAATATGCATTATAGCACAATTACCCCATACGGGCAATCCATATAAGACAATTGCTTGAAAAACGACTTTAAAAATGATAAGTTTATTGTGTTTGCTAAGTAATGACCTTCGGTTCATAAGCGGATATAACATTTTTATACCGACATTTATTTTATTTGCTGTCATTTGTGTGTGTTCCTTAAAGGTCAACTTCTTATCTAAGTAAATACCTAAATACTTGACAGAGTTGACCCAAGGTATATCACAGTTATTAAAGTTAATATAATGTCTGGGTCAAAAACAATCCTTTCTTTTTCTGGTGAAAAAGATAGCACCAGCATTGATTTTAATTTTCCAGTGTTTATAATACTCGAAAATAATTTCTAAGTCAGTTTGAATATTATTTATAATATTGTCAGGATCTTCATCGGATGAGAATATCGCAATGTCATATGCATACATGCCAAATTCACAATTTTGCAAGACTGGAAAATCGGAGACACAAATATTGAACAAAGTAGGAGATAACACTGATCCTTGAGGAACGCCAGCAGGAATAGTTTTCGAGACTGAGTTTTTTCCATTAAGTGAAACTGTAAATTTTCTATCACTTAAGAAACTTTGTATAAGTTTTATTAAAAAGGTTGGACATTCATTTATAATAAGTTTGTGTATGAGTGCATTATGCCAAACAGTGTCAAAAGCTTTTTCAACATCTAGTAAGACTAATCCTGTTGATTTTTTTTTCTCTAAATGTGTCTACAGATTCTTAAAACCTGGTGCGACGTGTTATGTTCTTTTCGGAAACCAAATTGCTGTATTGGAATGATATTTTTTTCGTTCAAAAAAGATTCTAGTTTGCAGCGAATTAATTTTTCAAAAATCTTACTTATACAACTCAGTAAGCTTATTGGCCTATAGCTTAGTGGATCATTTCGGGGTTTTCCAGATTTCAGTATTGAAACTACTTTTGCCATCTTCCATTTTAGAGGAAAATATTGACTTTTGAAACAGGCATTTATTATAGAAGTTAAAAAAAGAAATCCAATCAAGGGAAGTTCTTTAAATAATTGGTTTTGAATACCATCCATTCCACGAGATTTTTTATTTTTAAGGTCATATATTAAGTATTCAATGTCTTCAACAGAAATAAGTTCTTCTGCAGATAAGCTTATTGAAGTTTTTTTGAGTTCAATGACAGACGTAATTACAACGTTCTTTAAAACAGGATTGTTGTAAAGGTTTATAGTCATATCATGATTGTTCGCAAAAGTATTTTCAAGCGTATTTGCTTTATCTTCGTTAGAAGTATGAACTGTCCCGGATGATTCAAGTGGTGGTATTTGAGTATTTTTCTTTTTAATTATTTTATGTATGTTCCAAAATGTTTTAGAACTAGGATTTAAGGAATTAAGGTTTTTGCTCCATTCTATGTCCCTGAATTTTGATATCGATTCTGTTATCAGTTTGCTTAAATGATTCATTTGTTGAAAATCGTGTTGTTGTCGATATCTTTGCCAATTCCGTCTAAACATATTTCTTGTTTTAATAAGATCCAAAATGGTACGGGGAAGAATAACAGCTCGTTTGTTAATTGTTTTCTTAATAACTGATACATTAATACTATCTAAAATACTTTTTTCAAAATAATCAACATAGACGTCAATATCTTCACAACATTCAACACGTTCAATACTATTTAAAGTTTGACGCAATTTTGAATTCAAATGAAAACGATATAACAATTAGCATTCTTAAAATCTAAATATTGCACATTTAATAAATTGCTCTAAGAGTAGTATCACAGTATCTGAGGTTTGCAGTGACTATTTATACTCCATCCATTTTTCGTTGTTTGCGTGCCAACCACCTCCTTCCCTGAAGATCATCATTTTAGATTTCTCCAGATAAACGGACAGATTCCAAAGTTTACAGTAGCTTTCAAGACGATTCATCGTCCGCTGCATTACATCTACAGATTCAGACAAAAAAACGTGATCAGTAAACATTAAAGCAGGTATTCGTATGTTTCCAAACTGGATTCCTCCACCGGTCGCTTCTATAATATCATTTATAAACAAGATGAAGATTAGAGTGCTTAAGACACATCCTTGTTTTACTCCCATTTGTGTTGTGCTTACTCGGAAACAAACATCCCATATATGCGCCACATTGATCTCGTACATTGCATTTAATAGGACTACAATTTTTGGAGAAATTCCTTATTTATATAGCTATAAAAGAGTGCTTCACGTGCGATTTTATCAAAAGCTGAACGAAAATCAACGAAAAAAGTTTTTTCTTCCTTCGTTTGAAGGTTTCCGCAATATTAAAGAGGTTGATCTAAGGTCGAGTAGTTTTTCCCAAGCCCAGCTTGAAATTCGCATAGTATTTCCTCGTCATTTATCCACTGCGTAAGCTTATTAAAACTCAGAGCATTAAATAGCTTCGCCGATGTATTTAAAAAAGAGATGCCTCTGTTATTTTCGGGATTGTTTTCTGCAGTGGATATATTATTGCCCTTTTAAAGCTTGCAGGAACTGTTGCTGTCTTGTGACTACGAATTCAAAAGAACAATCTTTATAAAATTCTGCTGGTACTCGGTCGTCACCTGGAGCTTTTCCCGCCTTATATTTATCTGTTACGTTTCGAACTTCATCAGTTGTAAATGGCGCATCTAAGAAATCATCACTAAAAAATGGGGCTGCATAGTGCGTAAGCGGAGAGAATATTAAAGTGTTAAGAAGGCTCTTAAAATGCTCACGGAGCTCAAGGCATGCAATGTTGCTGAAATTGTGTTGGTTCTTCCTTTGAAATTCCTTCTGTTTTTTAAGGAGCATGGTTCCAAACGTATGAGCAACAACACTCTCTTGGCATAGAGTGATAAGCACTGTAAATCAAAATGCCCTACTCTTATTCGCTGAACGAAAAATGACGGGCATTAGATTGTGCTGCATAAACACTACTCTGTTCAACAATAAAAATTAGTACTTCTTCACCAAATAAAATATCCGAAATTTCATGTTCGACTGATTACCCTTCTTTTTAAGCATTCAAATGCATATGGTTCAAAACATTATGCGCCACAGTAGCTCTCGAAGCGGTAATTGTCTTCACTGTACAAAACCCCTCTACATCGCCTAAAAAATCTTACTGCATGATGCAAATAAAAATCACCCTGCACCAAATCCGTATAATAAAATAAATTCAGTGGATGCAACAGAATACCGAGTTTGCTATAGCTTAAAGACGTTTCAACGATGTCTAACGCACTTAATAAGTTTTAAAAGTTTCTGTCGTAAAATCTTGATAGTTTGAAGTTTCGAAATTACATATCCATCTAAAATGTTGCCATTAATAGTATTTTATATTTAACCCCACTATATTTTGTCAATTTTGAACTTTTCAGAAATTTCTTCAAGGATGCTTTCGGCCTTCAAATGTAAGAGATGTATGTAAAGTGTTAGAATACCAAAATCAAACTGTTCCTATTCGTAGAGCTTACTGATGGTTTCTTGATTTGATGATTTTTAAAAGGTTATGACCGTCCAATTGGAAATGAGCAGTGAAGTTTCGTCTAACGAAAGCAACTGTCTATCCATTAAAGTCTGCATCACCACAAATTGCAGTAATTACCAATAAATCAAAACTAAATATTTTCCACAGTATTATTTTCTAATCTTAGCCTACTTGATTAAAAACTGTAATTACGTATAATCTCAGATTTATAATTGCGCTATAAAACTGAATATAAACTGTCTAAATAGCTTTGAGCTGCTTATGATAAAGTAATCAAAGCTATAAAGTAATATTTCAATATTGCTTTCTTTATCTTAAAGCTGGAAATAGACCAAATTATTAAAAATATTCCCCAAAGTGAATCAAACGCTCTACCTACTCACTAAAAACTTGGACTTTGTTTGTTTTTTTTTTTGTTTTCAAATTACGTAAATTATGAATATTTATTTAATTTAAATTAAAATGTATTTTAAGCATTATTTGCGCCAAGTAATTTTAGGACTTAAATATTTGTGAGTTAAACAATTAAGTTATAATTTTTCAGGAAATTCTTATTAACTAACATTTTGGATTCCGATCTGCTGATTCGATTTGTTTTATTCGATTCACTTGTATTAAAGTTAAGGTCTTTAAATTAGCATCGTTCAATTCCTTTTCCATCACAAAGAAATCAAAACGTGTCAGAAGAGTTTGTTGCCTTAGAACTTAGATCAACGAATTTATACCTTCGCATGCAAAGTATTCGATATCATCGACTTCTTCGTTGAACCCTTTTTGAACGATAATTTTGTTGGAAGCAGTTATTTCTGATACATATCTTGTCAATTTTATCTACGATTAGGTTTGCACTTCTCTCTGTCTCGAGTTTATCAGGGGAAAAAAGTTCAAACGTTTTCAAATTCGAGAGATTCGACCCCATGGTATGACCTTTTATCGTAAAGGCGGGTGATTAATTTACAAATTGATGATGTGATAAATAATTCGAAATAATATTTATGATTTTGCAATAAAAGCCCATGTAACATTCAGAAAAAGACCAGTTCTGGATTATCAGTTTAAGATTATCACTTAAGCATTTGGTGTGAAAAATGCATTTTATTTATTGTTTTGTTATAATTATAAGCTTATTTATAAGAGACGCGCATTTTATTTCGGTTGTAAATGATGTGACAGTAGGAAGTGATTTTCTTAGTGATGTTTTCTTTGATGAAATACGAAAAAATAACGAACTACATCAGGATCCTTTTGTTCGATCTATGGACTCTGAAAAATGCTTGTTGAGTCTTCAGGCAATAATAAAACGATTTCCAAGTCCCGAAGTCGTACCATGTAAGTAAATTGTTCGAAATACATACATATGTACGATTATATTTGGAAAGTTGCTGAAATTTGTTCGTATATTTCAAAATTATTTGCTTGCTGTTCTTTAATACCTACTTACCTTTTTAGCTAAATTACCTCGTTGTTATCTAAGTTAAATCCAATTTCCTAGGTTTTCCAAAAATGTTAAAACTTTTTTTTACTGTTACAACACTTTCCCTCTATTATCAAAAACAATGCATCTGAACACGACCCAAGTGCTCCAATTCGTGAAACAAGTAAACAAAGCAAACAAACTTAAATCTGAAAAAGTATCTTCTTAATTAAAAAATTCAAAAACTCAGGAGTCATATCTATTGACAAAATGTCTAAATTCAGTTTTAAAAAATAAAATCAGGTCAACTTAAATATGTACTTGAAAGATTTCTTGAAGATTTTGTCTAATGCACTGTGGCCTGTTGACCTTTTCTGTCAAAGAAGGTTACTAGTTCCTGCTCTAGAGTGTAACTTGCCGAAATATCTTGATATTTACTAACATGCTGGCAAAACCATTTCGTAAGCTTTTGTATCCACCCTTCTAGCGGGTTTCTACCCGAGTGAAGGAAAAAAAGTGTTACTATAGCTTGTCTCCAAAAGATTCCCTCTAACTATCATCGAATTGCTCTTCTTTCCAATATCATAAAAAAGTTGATCATTTATAAGCTGAACCAATATTTGGACCAACGCGCTGCAATATAGATTTCGTAGAAATGGGTTTTCTGGAGATCTCCTGGTTTATCTCAAAAAACAGTGGAACAAATTTCTACATCGTCTTGGAAAAGTAAGATTATTGCACTTGAAATTACGAAGGCATTTGAAAGAGCTTGGCATTAAGATCTTATCAAAAATGCGTGCGTTTTACTTATTTGTTGGGTTAAAAATTATCTCTCCGGTCATTCAACACAAAAAGTATTGGATGGGTTCCAGTCTGACAAGAACAAAATAAATGCTGGTGTGTCGCAGGGCTTCATTTTGTCTAGGACAATTTTTTTTACAAGCTATTTTATTGTCTACAACTATTAGTCCATTTAAATTTGCTTTTTAAATGCAAATTGTTGTTTTTTGGATGTGAACTACCAACGGCAGAGTATAACAAGCTCATTGAATTCAGATTGCACAGCATTGTACAATTACACACCGCGAGTGATTTAATGATTTGAAATCTCTAACGTCACTTATTTATTGAAGACAATTGCGCTAAGGAGCCTAAACACATCTTTGTTCGTACGGAGCGATCAGATATTTTATAAAGTAAGTGTTAAGGCTGCCTACGTGTATCCTTTTATTCCCGCTTTAATTTGAAAAACCCTTATACTCGAAAAAAATTCTCATATTTGGGCTGATGCTCCATAGACCATCTGAGTTTCTTGCACACAATCTAAAAGAAAGCTATAGAAATAATAGACAGGCTGAAGCATTTGCAACTCTCAAACACAGTCGCATTGTCTGTCATTATTTTATCGCTTTTTGATCTAGTAAAATAGCCGTAATGTGCGTGCGTCTAGGAATGGTCATCAGTTAACACCTGAACCCATCTCCGAAATTCACTGGGAACTAGAGAGATTATTTTTTTTAACCGTACAATGCGAATATAGAATGCTTTCCCAGGCTCAGTATTTCCTGCTCCTTTTTGACCTTATTCACTTTTACTACCTGCTCGAACTGACTATTTTAATTACTGAGTGCGTAATCAATTGAAACAAAAAAGGAAGTTCGATCCTATAGGCCTCATAAAGCAAACTATTGAATAATTTCTTCCCGGAGTTATTGGAGTCAACAGTATTCAAACGATTACAAAAAGTTGTGAAATCCAGCATAGTCCTACGTGATCACTTCACAAAAATATGATACAAAATGTTAAAAGACAAACAAATCCGAAACCACCAATCTTCGTAAATTTGAATTTTGATTAAGTACAAATATGATTAAAACTTGCAACTCATAGCCTCCTTGATTTAAATCAACTTCCGTTTTCCTGATAATAAGCCTAAGATTTGCAAACGAACTTTATACAAGATCTGAATATTTTGCCTGATACTTGTGATATTAAAACACACAACTTCCTGCTTTCAGATACAAATCTTTTTGCTGATGGCTTCACATTTTGTAGTAAAATTAATTAAGCACTTCAATAGCTTATCTTATAATAACCAGGCTCGTGCCTACAAATTTTACAAAACTGGAATTTTCATTAGAAAATATAGATTTTTCATACAAAAACAAACCATAAACCAAAAGACCCCTAAAACCTCCCACACACGAGCTTGCTTTAGTCAAAATAGTTTATAACCCTTGTCTACTTACGTCACTGTTTTTATGTGTTGCTGTTTAATTTTTCAAGTGGTTAAAGAAATTATTTATTTTTAATATATTTATATCTGAATCAATAGGACTGATAAAGAAATAATTTAGCTTGTAAATAAGTAGGTACCTAACAAAATTCACGACCTTAATTGTTGATTTTTTAAGTAAGATTTCTATAACGGTAACGTTTTTGTTGTTTCTTTTATCTTTCAGTTTTCGACTCGTGGGGTAAAATTCCCTCGGGGGTTATTATGGGAAATAACTATGAAATTGGGAATTTTGATCAATGTGTCAGGACATCTGTAAATTTAAGCGATTTTAACGGTGGCGGTGATGTCATAGATGCCCAATATTGCTTTTTAGAAGTGCCCTTAAAAAATCCATTAGCTAAAAAAGCCGAGATTCCCGACTGGGGTGCACCACCGACGACACTAGCAGAATCTGAATATCGCTTAAAGTATCGAAATGGATTAAATATTGGAATTTGTGTGCCAAATAGTTGCAGTCCAAGTTTTCTGGAACATGTTTTTGAAAAAGCTGCCAATCGAGTTCCCTATGGACTACTCTTAGATCTCTCAGTCTCGAGGTGCACAGAAGGAAGAACTCCTCCTCTAAAGGCAATCAATATTGTTGGAATGTGAGTTTTCAGAAACGAAATTGGAAATGTCAATTAAATTCTTGTGATCTTTTTAGAACTGTTTTCGGAATATTCACTGGATTAATGGTATTGAGCTCGTTATACGACTTCTTGATGTCTTATTTCGAAAGTATGTGCTATATATCTTCCCTATCAAATTCATCTAAATATTTATAACGTCTTTACAGAATCACCAGTACCAATTTTTCTGGCGTTCTCTGTACTGACTAATGGGAAAAAACTCTTCGCGTATAATCTTCAGAAATCACCAAATGCAATTACATGTCTCACAGGAATTCGAGTTCTATCGATGACTTGGGTGATCTACTGTCACACTTATATGACAAGTGCACTGTTTCCTGCCATTAATAGTTCTCACTTAATAACGGTAAAACAAACAAAACTATCTTTAAAAATGACATTTTAAATACTGTGCTTTCACTTTTCAGTGGTACAAGGAGTTATGGTCCATGCACATTCTTCATGGAACAGTATCAGTGGATTCGTTCTTCTTCATCAGTGGACTTCTTGTAGCTTGGTTGGGATTTAAAGAACTTGATAGAACGTAAGTATGACAGGTTCCTAAACTAAAGGACATTTATCAAAAACACAACCTTTTATAGGAATGGAAAACTTAATGTCATTATGATGTATGTTCATCGGTACATCCGACTAACACCTGTTGTTGGTGCTGTTTTGCTGTTCGCCTTCAGCATAAATCCAATTCTCTATACGGGACCGTTTAAGTATGTTTCACTTGGAAAAAATGAATGTGACAGTTCGAATTGGTGGCCAATTCTACTTTATATTTCGAACTATTTTAGAGTATCCTCTGTAAGTTTGTCAATTCTCAAAATTACATCTAAGAAAGATCACGAATTTTAGTGTCATTTTGCAGTGCTTCGATCAAACCTGGTACTTAGCTGTGGATTTTCAACTTTATGTGCTGTCTCCATTACTTCTGATTCCAATGTGGAAATGGGGAAAGAAATTCGCACCTGTCTTGATTCTCATTTGTCTACTTTCAATTGGAAGTGTTATGTTTGTTTACATATCAAAAGGATTCACAAGTCTTATTACTGGGTAAGTTTGTATTTATTTTTGACAGAAGTAAAAGCAAACAGATCTTTTAACTAGTTTTTCTTCTTCTAATTGTTATATATTGAGAGTGTGTTTTATACTTGATGTTTCTTCTTTCAGAACATATCCTGATGAATGGAAGCTTACATACATTCCAACTCACGCCAGATGTCCACCATGGATCGTTGGTCTTGGATTCGGCTACTTCATGCACGTCAATCGAAATAATACCATTCAAATACCAAAGGTACATACACACTTTTTTACAAAAAGAAAAATATTCAATATTCCTTCTTAACAGAAATATCAAATTCTTGGATGGATTATGAGCTTTTCAATTCTGCTAGCCATAGTTTTTGGACCTTACTTCACCATCAGTGCAAACGGTGATGGAACAGTCCTTGAAGCCGCCTCATACGAAGCTTGGAAACGTGTTTCATGGGCTGTTGCTTTAGCGTGGATTGTATTTGCTTGTCATTTTGGATTCGGCGGAGTTATCGATGCATTTTTGTCACATCCATTTTGGCAGCCATTGGGGCGTTTGACATTTGCTTTATATCTTATTCATATGACAGTTGTGAGGGCCAACTTTGGAATGATACGCACCGAATTGCATTATTCAAATTATGCAATGGTTTGTTACATTGAATTATTTTCATGAATATTTTGAACTAATTTGTAATTTTGTTTTTAAAGATTCTTTTGTTTTGGGGGTCTTTTGGGATTTCACTTATGGCTGCAATTATTGTAACATTAGCCTTTGAGTCACCGGTTTTGGTATTGGAAAAATTCATTTTTGGAAGGATGAAATCCAATGCTGAGGATGATAGAAATCAACAAATTCACCAAAATTTATCCCGTCCAAATGATCTCTTTTTACAAATGCCTAACAAGGACTTATGAATCAAAAACAAATTTAGTGTATGCAAGAAATGTATATATAATAAATACTTTTTAAGAAAGAGCTTTTTTATAGTCTTTGTCTGTTTTGGTTTTTGCTATTCTTTTATTTGCAATGGCTGGAAACTTCATGGTAGATTATTGTAATATTCGTGGGCTTAGAGAGAATTTTCAGGCCAGCTGTATTGGCACTTAGTGAAACCCAAGAAGGTGAGAATTCCGATCTCACTCAATTCTTTATTCAAGGGTGTAACTTGGTGCCATTATTCTTTTCCCACCACGGTCTCGCCATATGCATTAGGAATGATGTTGCTGTCTCTATGGTCTCTGCACCAATTCTTTTTTCAATTTTATGTGGTTTAAATTTTCCGTGAATAAGCAAATCATTCACTATTGCTACCTTTATCGAAGCCCCAATCTAGACAGAGTGTCAACTTCCCTTGAATTTGATGCTTTGTCCGATTCCTTTCAAAGAATTGTTTCATCCTATCCTGCACTGAAATCATTGTTACGGGCGATTTCAATGCACACAATTCTTTACGGCTTCAAAATTCAGGCCAGACAACACCAGAAGGAGTGTGTGCTTAGATCCTCGCTGAATTGAACCACCTGACTCAGTTGGTTAACGAGTCGATTTTTATGAATCCCTCTTTGATTGGATTAGTAATTACCTTTCGAATAGTTCAATACAAGTTGAACACATTACATTGAATACATTAGGTATACCCCAGGGCTTTGTTCTATCTCCAACACTTTTTCTCATTTTTATTAATGATCCCCTGTCTGCAACTTCTAATCCAATACATTCTTTCGTTGACGATAGTACTCTTAGCTTTTAATATTCGTTTTCAGATTCACACCCCTTTTCTTCGGATGTTGAACTGCAACGACAAATTTATTAAATTCCGACCTAAACAGCATTGTAAAATGGGGAATAAGAAACCGCGCGGAATTTAATGCTTCGAAAACCCATGCTGTCTTGTATCGTTAAAGCGAGATATAGCCCCCTTGCTACTATCCATAGATGGCACTTAAAATTTACTTGGGCAATTTAAAATGTTTCGAACAAAAAAATTAATCTCAAGAGAACCTCCATTTTTTCACAATAAGAGAGACTTCTAAGGGTTTTAATTTTAAGTATTCTTAGTATGTCAAAGATGATTCACATTCCGAGAATATCAAGATATTTAGTTTCCTTGATGAAAGTTACACCCATTGATAGTGGCAATTAAAAGAGATCAGTAATATAAATGTGAAAAAAATATCGGAGCAGGACATAGTCCTGGGGCACACCAGCGTTAATTTTGAAGATATCTCAAAAGACTTTTATTGAATCGACCAAAAGATAATTTATATCCTAACGAAGGAAGAATTCTTCAAAAAACATAAGGCACGCATTTTCGATAAGAAAGCTTAATGCCAAACTCTAGAAAAATCAAGATCAATAATCTAAAAACCTAGGTATCTATTGGCAATATTGCAATGAATTTAATAATACAACCTGGACCTGGAAGTACTTGTCAAGTACCTATAATATCGTGCGTTTCCTTTCAATATATAAAACCACTTAGTTACCATAAATCACATAAAGTCTAACAGGAAACAGCATAAGGTTGCTTACCCTCAAAATAATTTATAAACGAACATTTTTATCAAAAAAAAATCTCTAAATATTGTTTACAACCGATTTGAACTGATATTATTATTCATATCAATTATGTTGATACTTATTATTATGTGTACTCAATTAAAGATTAAAAATGTTATCATAATCTTAAGCGCCAATTAAAAATTGAAAGATTCAAATAAAATCTCTTGTAGCTATAAATTACAACTCAGTTAGTAGATGTTATGCGTGAAGTTACGGTCAAATATTCTGTATTTTTATCGAACGCAAGAAATTTTTAATTATGAATAACATAAAATTTCTATTTTATTGTTTATCAATAAGTTTATTAATTAATGGGATAAATTCACTAACGGTAATTAATAATGTGACGGTTTCTGGTGATTTTCTAAGTGATGTGTTCGTGGAAGAAATCACCAATAACAAGGATTTGCTTGAATCTCCGAGAATTACTTCGAAGCAGTATGATTCTAGAAAATGCGTGTTGGAAGTACGAGAACTAATCAATCGACTTCCGAGTCTGAAAGTTTTGCCTTGTAAGTACTTCTCAAAAATTAAACATTTTTTAAAAATTCGGCAGTTATTCTTAAAAATTACTTAAAAAATCTTCTAACTACTCGTTCAATTTAAAAAACCAAGCAGGAGCTACAAAAGCATCGTTGGAAATATCAACAAATACTTAGCCAGTTTATATTTTGAAGTTTCTGAGAATTTTCTCAGAGGGATTGACAGAGCAGAAGAGTGAAATATAAATGCAATTCAGTTTTCATTCTCACCTATTAATCAAATTATCGTTGCATTTATTTTCATTCTTCTTTAAATTTGTGTCGGAGAATTCTTGAGAAATCGACTCTTTTTTCAGATTTCTGACAACAAAAGTGAAAATTTTTTATTTGAAATGCTGTTTACAAGGCAATCTCCGGGATCTTAAAAATATAAACTGGCCAACTTTGTGCCAGAAGCCATTTTAGCAGAACTTCCGTTTTATTTAAACGTCAAAAATTAAACATTATTGCGAACATTTTTTTTTAATATTTTACAATCTACATAAATATATTTCCAATTTGTAATTCTTTGAGGTGTAAAGTAAAATTCCATTTCAAATTAACTATTTCAAAAAAGTGCATCTGAACACGTTTATTTAGATACCTACTGACAGTTCGTGACAAAAAAAAATCTTAATCTAGAGAATGGACCTGCTAACTTTAAATATCATAAAATCAAAATCGCTTTGGATTTTAAACATTACTAAAATTTTAAGCAACTAATTTTTTGAATCTAACTTAAGTTAAATCAGGTATAGAAAAATCAACAGAGAGATCTTAAAAGGTTAATATAAATAAATGATATTACTTTAAAATCTAACAAAATCTTGAAAATTTTGACAGTTGAGGAAATGTCATTTGATAAATAGAAGATTGACTATCAATCAATTCATCCGCAAGGACTTGTCAACTTTCAAAAGTCAGACAAAACTGTCAAGGAGATAACATATCAATTTCCTTTATTATAAGAATTGACGTTGCGAGTTTTAAAAAACCAAGACACTATACTACTTTTGCTAGTGTGAAATCTAAATAAGTATCAAAATGTTTGACTTTTATCTAACATGAACAAAAACTCTTATTTTGTTCTGTTGAAGTGTATTTTGAAGATCATAAATTGATATTATTAATTTTAATTGTATGATTTATTCATGGTAAAACGTTAACAGACTAAATGATTAAATTTAAAGTATTTATCATACGGAAGCTACTCTGATTATTTATATATACAAGTGTTTTTCGAACATGATTAGAGATATTGAAAAATTAACACAAACAATCTTATCTGACAGTTTTCGACTCGTGGGGGAAACTGCCGTCTGGAATACTCTACGGAAGCACTCATAGTGCAGGGAACTTTGATCAGTGTACAAAAACATCAATCTCCCTTTACGATGCCAAACCCAGCGAAAATGTCAATGGCCAGTTTTGTTTTGTCAATATTCCTATAATACCCGAAAAAACGAGACAACTTCCAATATTCATTGATTTGGAAGGACAACAAGAATTTACAGGAAGAGTAACTATAAGAAAAACTGGTTTGGAATTAAGGATTGGAATATGTGTTCCAGAAAGCTGCAGTGCTGAATTTTTGACAACAATTTTCCAACAAGCTGTCAGTAAGGTATCGAAGGGGAAACTTGACAATGTGTCTGTTTCGCAATGTACAAATGGAAAGCCAAGGGATTTGACAGCCACTGATATTTTTGGAATGTAAGTGTCACTTTTTATTCTAGAATTTCAACTGAGCCACATTTTTCTAAATATTTGTTTCTTATTTGTAGAGCTGTCTTTTCAACATTTGGAGCACTGATGTTAGCCAGTACTTTGTATGATTATTTCACTGCCTACTATCAAAGTAAGTTCAAAATAACAACCAACTGAAGAACACTATTAAGCATCAATTCCTTTGAAATATTTAGAAACACCAATCCCGGTTTTGTTGGCATTTTCGATATTGACAAATGGAAAGAAATTATTTGCAATCAATTTGAAGAGCTCTCCGAATTCCATTGACTGTCTGACAGGAATACGAGTCTTGACAATGGTTTGGATTATTTTCTGTCACACATATATGACAACCATGAATGTTCCAATCATCAATCAAAAGGAACAATTACCGGTATGTCCAAAAACATCAGTCATTTTGTTAACGAAGAAAAAGTATTAAAAATATTTATTGAAATTTCAGTGGGTAAAATCATTTTGGTCAATGCCACTTCTCAACGGCACAATATCAGTTGATTCGTTCTTTTTCATAAGTGGACTTCTTGTTGCTTGGTTGGGATTCCGGGAATTGGATAAAACGTAAGATTGACCATTTTGGACTTTAAACAGAAGAAACAGAAAGTTTTAACCTCATTTTTTGGTCTTATAGAAATGGAAAACTTAATGTTATTATGATGTACGTCCATCGTTATCTTCGACTTACGCCTGCTGTTGCTGCTGTCTTGCTATTTATGCTTAGTATCAATAAGCTTATTTTAATAGGACCTTTTAAGCAAGGAATTTACGTGAAGAACCAATGTGACGGATACAATTGGTGGCCAGTTCTACTCTACATTCCTAATTATTTGCAACAGAAGCCAAGGGTAATTTTTATTTGACATTTACATTCATATGTCAAATACTAATAAATCTTTAAACTTTTCTTTCCCTACTATCAGTGTTTTGATTCAACTTGGTATTTAGACGTTGATTTCCAACTTTATATTATCTCACCACTTCTTCTGATTGCGATGTGGAGATGGGGAAAGAAATTCGCACCCGTTTTGCTCGTTCTGTCACTACTGTCAATTGGAAGCGTTATTGCGACTTATGCCAGTAATGGTTTCACAGGTCTCATAAATGGGTGAGTGAAAGTTTTTGAAATTTCTAATTAAGTCTTGACATTATATATAATATATGTATTTTTGTCTTCTTAAAGAACAAACGATGAAGAGTGGACAAAAACATACTCTCTAACTCACACGAGGTGTTCACCTTGGTTTGTTGGATTTGCTTGTGGATACTTTATGCATATCAACCGGAACAGAAAATTTCAACTATCTGCGGTAAGTTGTTATACCATCGCGTCTCGATCACCACTTTTGTTTAATAAATTTAATGACATTTCAAATGAAAGCTGAATTTGACAGATGTCAAATGGAAGACCAAATTTCAAGATATAATTTATCCTCTTCTCTACTTATAGTTATCAAAACTTCTTGGCTGGACAGTTTGTATAGGCATGTTTCTTGTCATAGTTTATGGACCCTACTTCACAATTCACGACCGCACTCATGGAACAGTCCTGGAAGCTGCTTTATACGAAGGTTTAAAACGCTTCTCATGGGCGGTTGCATTGTGTTGGCTAACAGTTGCTTGTCATTTTGGATTTGGAGGATTGATTAATTCGTTTTTGTCACATCCATATTGGCAACCACTGGGACGTTTGTCATACTCCTTGTATCTTGTACATTTGACTGTGATTAAATTGAATTTCGGAATAATACGTTCTGAAATGTATTTTTCAGATTATTATATGGTAAGTTTTGTCTTAAGCAATTTTGGTATTTTAATTAATGGAATATTATCATCGTTTTAGATGCTTCAATTTTGGAGTGCATTTGGAGTTGCAATATTCTTTGCGTTGGCATTGTCACTGGCTTTTGAATCGCCAATTTTGGTATTGGAAAAATTCATTTTCGGAGGAGGAAACAAAGCCAAGAAGGCACCACAGGAACCAACAACAACTGTTTCAAATCAAATTGTTGATGATGAATTACCGAAAAAGACTAATGTTTGCTAAGCAAAACGTGCATTATATGAAATGCGATGTTCCTTAAAAATATAAAAAAAGAATAATATTTATTCTGGATTCTAAAATAAGTTTAAATAGAAATTATAACAAAACGTAGAAAAATTAATAAATAACTTTATTATAAATTAAGGCTATTTCTTTGGACAAAAATTAGAAGGAATATCTCAAAATGCAACAGAGAAGAGGGTAAGTATACAGGGCCTACAAAAAGGGTGTTTTAGTTTGAGAATTGTTTGTCAAACTGGAAATTTGACATTTCTTTTGGCGAAAAGAAAATAGGTTTGGCGATGTCCACCATATGATACTATATTTTAAGGGTTTGACAATTTGTATTCTTCTGATCGAAATACCACTAATATTATGTACCTATAGGGTGTTTTTTAAAGTAATTTCGAGGGTTGTATTCTTTTATCTGACAGTTGAAAATTTCAAACTCTGTTGACATTTCTGTTCCTTGTTCTTGTTTTACGCAAACGACAAAACATTAGAAATATAAGTTGTCAAAAATGTGGATGTTCTTGATGGTTCGTGAAACTATACTAAAGCTGAGAAGGAGTAAATTCCCGATCTACAAAACTATATGAAAATACAAAATTTTAAGTTTGTGCATTAAAAAAATATTGTAATAATGTACGTATTCATAAAAGCAAACATTTTCAATTTTATGGTGAACTATTGTTGCCAGGCTGTTAGTACCAAATGAATCATATACGGCACAATATGTAGAAATATTCTTTTTTTCTAATGTACCATATCTGTTAAAAAATTTCTTTATTATCAACATTACATATTTTGATGCTTGATTAAAATTAACGTGTGGCTACACCTTCTTATTACTTTTAAATTTGCTAAAACTTCCACTAATAGTTTTAAAGTTACTTATACAAAAATAACAACGAAAGATGTGGGGCCACATCGATATTACGGACAGACATATTCCAACAAGCGTTCAAAATTTCCCTTGCAATAAAAAAGACGACAAATTATCAGATGATTATAATGTAGCCCCAAATTTATTTCTGTCATACAGTTACCTTCTACACGATTTGTATAAAAGCTTAGGACATCCAAAAGTAAATTCTGTGAAGCCATTAAATAAGTTTGAAGAAATCAAACGTTTCTTGCATTTTAACTAGAAATGCAATCTGACAACAAAATAAGCATTTCGAGTGACGTTGTTCTACGATTCGATAATGAAGGATTGAAATATAAACTCTTGTTTGATAGTTGGTGCATCTAATTGCCACTCCTAACTTACAAAGAAAGAAATATTATTGTATTCTTGGAAGAAAAATTAGTACAAAAAAAGAAGAAGGACAACAGTTAAAAAACTTAATACAATTGTCAGATAGGGCATTTCATTGGTAACCTAGTATGACAACAGAATTGTAAACTTAGCAAAGAAAAACATATTAAAAAGAAGAGGTACTCTCCTTTGAAACTAAAAGATTCAGATTCAAATAAGATCCAAGAAATTATATCATCGCTGATTCTTTGTATAGACGGAATCTTGATAGCTTTATACCATGAATACCTTCAGCGGGTTTTAAGTGCTTTCTTAAGAAAGCTGTTTTCAACTAATAATCAAAATCTCATGTTGAAGGTTTACTATCCCATGACATTGGGTAAATTAAACTAGACCACTTGCCTATATGGACCTCTAGAAAGCTATGATATATTCCAAAATGCAATGAAAGATCTTTTGAAGAATGCCGAAAGCCTCAGTCCCGATGATAAAGAAACTGGTAGATAGAGATTTTAAAACCGTTTATTCTTTACTTTATATAGAAAATAACCAATATTTGTAGTTGATCTGGTTGCCATGTTAACTCGTAGATTGTATAGTTGTAAATTTCTACTTGAAATATTACCACTCTGTTTAAACAATTTTAACACTTTAAATATGTTAAAAGTGTCTCATTTCCGTATACAAGGACCAACTTTCGGTAAAGCAAGATCTGTTATAAATTAACTTAAATTATTTTAATTTGAACCATATTGTAATTTTGAGTGCGCAAACTCGTAATAAATTTATGTCCATAATTTTGTTCAGAAGAATAGCTTCAAGGAAAACATTTTTCAAGTAACAACCATAAGATAGTTCTTAAATCTATTGAATGATATTTCCAATAAAGATTAGAATCGATTGTTACCCCCAAATACTTTATGTAATATGAATTGCTTCGCTAATTCAAGACGCTCTTCAATTTTCGCGGTACATTCTAGTTCTGAATTAAATTGGCAGGTAAAGGAGATATCATCTGCAAAAGCTGTTGAAAGACCATTCAACGGAAACGATAAGAATACTTCCAACACTACCTGTGTTGGAAGCTTTTCTGTGCAGTTGCACAATTGCCACCTCCGTTTATAGTTTGCTTTGAACGTCTTAATAATTTTTGTAAGTTCATCTATTTTCTCTGGGAGACAGTTTGTGATATCCATACATTTTTTATCCAAATCTTTAAGTGTACCGTCAAGGAGTCTTTGTGAGCTTCCTCTTACCAACTCATGGAGCTCTTTCCTGGTCAGAGACAAGGTGGAATTAGAGTCATCTGGAATAATATAAAAATGTTTAGTTATGTTAGCTTGAAAGGAGTTTTTCTTTTCAAATACTTTGTTTTTTCTTAGGTAAAAACTTGTGAATAGTTCTGAAATGGAGGATTTTTCTACATATCCAGAAGTTAAATAATTTATATGACAAACTTTGTTGCGGGGTGTTGTCAATATTCAAAAACACTAATCTTTGTTAAAAACAACGTAAAAAGTGCAAATTTTGTAAGTACATCCTTTAACTCATCGATATGAAGAACTTAAGTTGAATATATAAAAAAAGTTTTGCTTAAAGTATTGTACATACCTTGATTTACGATATCCATATCAAATGTTTTAACAAAAGTCACTTTTAAGATTTAAAAAAAAAATCTTAAAAAATCTCAAACAAGCTTGTGCTTTTTCAAAAAGTGCAAGTGCAAGACGAATTTATAGATCGACTTCACTAAACAGTAGCCTGGATATATACCTGTCATGGGACACATACTTAATCCTGAGAGTGTAAGTAGACAAAATTGGTTTATGGCCACGTTACAGGTCAAAATACCACACTGTGCGATGGTTGTAAAATAGTCATTGAATTTGTTAGAAATGGAACTGGAATCTGTCAAATTAACTAACATTGGTTCCATCACATTCCATTAATTGTTCTTGCCTAAATAACTGCTATCATTGGTTATCATCATTAAAAAACAGGCATTGGAATTTTCTTGACAGGTCGTTTATAGCTATCATTAAAAGTTTCTGTCATTGAAAAAAATTTCCTGATTGAAATCCACTGAAAACTTTTACTGTAAGAAATTTGTCATTGGAATTGGAACGATTCGTTTCACTTTTGAACAATAAACTATCAGCTGTTCAGGAAAATGAATTTCCGTTTTGAAAATAGAAAAAAAAAACATTTAAAAAGAAAAAAAATGCGCAATTACACTTTTTTTCCTCAAAATTATTCTTTGGGTGGTTTCCGATCGATCAGTACATAATCTAATCGAAGGGATCGTTTTCAATGATAGGTATAACTGGCCCCTAAAACCGTGATTTTAAGTAAATTTAAGGATAATTTCTAAAATACGTTTCTTTTTATTTAAAATATTTACTTCCACATATAAGAAAAAAAGTAAGAAATTCAGTTCATTGAGTGCGTCGTCCATTTTAAATAACTTATTGATGAAGTTCAAGATATAATAACTTAAAAAACAAAAAAAAATTATTTGCTGATAACTTAACAATCGATCTATTTACGAATTTTAAAAATAACTTATTATTGGTCAGTTTCACCAACGGAAATGTGACTATAACTTTAAACTTGAGCTTTTAATGGAAACGTTTGCCTAAATGTATACCTCAAAAACAGCTTAAATGTTTGAGCAATATAATTAAAAAACATAAGGTGATTCATTTTTGTTTAACTTCAATAAACAAGTATTTACTTTAATCTGGAAGCCATATTTTCTCATCTTTTTTTTTTTTAAACTTTATTGATAGACTTTTGTTAAAAAACCTGAATTTATCGGCTAATTGACAAACTGTAACATATTTTATTTTTTAATTTACTGAATAATTAATTATCTTACCTCTTCTCTTACATTTGACTAATGCTAAAACAACAAAATGGCTACCTTAAGTTATAAGGAGTTTTTCAATAAGGGCGGGTAGATGTTGAAATGGAATGAAATGGCGTTTGCTGTCCTGCTGGAACCAAAGGTCTTTATCTTTCAATTTGAGCCATACAAAATTAGTTATTATCGTCATGTATATTTCGTTGTTTCCTATGACCGCCTCACTTACGTCGTTTTCAAAAAAGGTACGCCGCCACTGCGGCCCAAAATCCACACCAAACGGTAACTTTTTGGGGATACATTATCACCTGCTGAACCTTGCGTGGGTTGATGTCGTCCCATATACGGCAATTTTGCGTGTTAACACAAAAATTCATCCAAAAATACACCTTGCAAATAAAGATGATTCCCGCAAAAATTGGGGTCCTCTTCCCAACGATTCTAAACCCAATCAGTGAACAAAAGGCGGGTCATGAAGTTTGAGTTTTTGGGTCAGTTGGATCTTGTACGGATGAACCCCCAAGTCCCGACACAAAATTCGCCAAATTGTAGTCTGCGAAAGGCCGTTTCTTGTGCACGGCGAGGAATAGACTGCATCGGGTTTTGCTGTACACATTCACTGACCGCGGCGATGTTCTCGGCCGACCTTGCGCTCCTTGAACGTACGGGTGCTGGCTGTACTGAACCGATCGTCTGAAATTTGGCCACCAAATGTTAAAAAGTCGACTGTGAAGAGCCACCTCGTTTATCGTAAAATGGGCGTTATGCACCCAAACTTTGCGTTAAAGAACACTCATTTTGTTAACAAAGTTTTATCATTTGAACGTGCTGTTCAATCGTGTTATTTGCCACGATGGTAAACAACTGAATAATAATCAAAAAATTTGACAGATGTCAATTAAAAAACCTTTTAGTTATATCTTATATCCTTATGGCTTCAAAGAGTCTGACATTTCAAATGAATGAATGGTCTTTTTCACGAACTGTCACTGATTAGCCGTGTTCAGATGCTTGCTTCGTTTTAAAGAAATGGAATAAATACTTTATTGTTAGATATTGAAAAACTTACTATCAAATGATATAATAAGTCCTTAACAATAAGTTTTATTAAAAAAAACTCTGAACTGATGATGATCGGCCCTTAACTAGTGAGCTATAAGATTAAAAAATTATCTTTAATGTTAACTGCAATTGATCTTGTGTTCTTAATTAGTTTTATATTTTTAAATCAAAACACATCAATCAGGTAAACCCTGACTGAGGTTCATTATTAACTAATTCCAGGTAATCTCTGAAGAAAATTGACAAGCCTACATCTAAGTTGTAAGAATTGGCTCTTATATCTTAAATGTGTGACATAAGATCTGTTTTCTTTGAGATTTTCTGTCATTTTTTCCAAACCCCTGTCAAGTTCATATAAAAAAAATGAAATCGGCAGAACTTGGAATTAAACGTCTGAATAAAGGAATTAACCTCAACTAAGAGCGTTTATGTCTTCTAGTTTTGACTGATCAGCAAGACTGTTTAATTCTTCAGCCTAAACCAACATTTTTGTGAGACGTTTTATATGTTACTGCCAAAGTAGCAAACTCCAGCTGTTGAATTTTTTTTTAAAAATGAATCAAAATACTTATTCTTTTTCCGATTGTTTTATTTTTTTAACTCGAAACCAATACTCGCTAAAAAAGATAAAATTTTCTACACCTAATGTTTTGAGCATTGTCACGATTAATTTAAGATGATAGCATACTTGAATTTTTTGATAATTTAAGATTTAATCAAAGAGTATTTTGTCTATGATTAGGGTTTGTTTTCATAGTATACAGCAGTAGGAACATAAATAAAGTAGACTACTTTTTAGTTTCCAATAAAATAAATCAATAAAGATAATAAATTAATTTATATTTTTTTGATTGTAGGCCTCTTTAACTTTATAATAAAAGTGGAATTTCTTTCACAAAATCAGCTTAGTCGTGTCAGTGAGAATTAAAGTGCGTTGTGTAAAAATGTATATTTCACTTTTTGTGATTTTAAGTTTGTTAACAAATGGAATTCATTCGTATACGATTTTGAATAATGTCAAAATTTCAAGTGACTTCCTTCAGGAAGTTTTCTATAAAATACCCGCGGATACGGAATTAGAAGCACCTTGGAATGATTTAAACTCACAAAAATGTCTGCATAGTATTAAGGAAATAATTAAACGTTTACCAAGTAAAGACGTTGCTCCATGTAAGTTGGTTTCACACAGGTTCAATGTCTTGGCAATCTTTCAGTTATTTTATTCTTTATTGAATAAGTTCTGTTGAGCTTTTTAACGTATTTGAATTACGAAAATATAATTTTGTTTTGTTTTATTTGACTTGAGCTTACTTTTGTTTGCCAATTCAGTTTGTTTATAAAATATTTTAACATAGTAGAAAATTTTATTTTAAATTCTTTTTTCTATCAAATAGTTTTGGACGCGTGGGGAAAATATCCCTCAGGGTTTCTCTATTCAAACAATTATGACCTCGGAAATTATGACCAGTGTGTTAGAATTTCAGTGCCCTTGACCGAAAGCGTAGGTGTTGCAAATGGTAAATATTGCTTTGCAAAAATTCCACTCGTCTTGGAAACGCAGTCCAGACTGACATATGACAAAACTGTGAGGGATATCAATATTGGAATATGTGTTCCTGAGACATGCAGCCCAGAATTTCTTACTTCGTTGTTCCAAAAATCAGATATTAACGCTGATTTGAAAGAAGCCCTAAAAGATATGACAATCGGTCGTTGTTCGAATGGAAAGACACCACCTTTAACAACAATCAACATAGTTGCAATGTAAGTAACTTAAAAACAAATTTATAGACGACTTAGTATGACATGAACTTTTCTATTAATTCCCTTACAGTTCTATATTTGGAGTAGTTACTGGACTTATGATCATCAGTTCGTTGTATGATTTTTATGTGAGCTATTATGGAAGTAAGTTTTGACAGTAAATTCAACATTTTTATGTCATAATTTTCCAATTTTGTTTTCTCTCAGTAAAACCAGTACCTGTCCTTTTGGCTTATTCTGTTCTTACCAATGGAAAGAAATTATTTGCAATAAATACCAAAAGATCACCAAACAATATTGATTGCTTGACTTCGATTCGTGTCATTTCAATGATATGGATTATGAATCATCACATGTTCTCCAATTACTTCATTCCTGCAATTAATCAAAATGAATTTTATGAGGTAAGAAATAATTATTTTTTAATTCTTCCAAATGTTTGAAGTCTATTGGTTTTTGCATCTTCTAATAAACAATTGAATAAGTATAAAAGTATGCCTTAAACTAAGTATAGAAGATTTCTAGTTAATACAATTCTGTCAGTTTTGTCAGTAAAATAATTTTTCTACAGCGTCATTCAAACGTCACTTTCAGATTCCGTTAGTTTATGACTTTGAAAAATGTTTCTTTACTGTCATTTTGAAATAAACTTTCTGTGAAGACACTAAATCGAATCAGTTAATCATCTGACAGTCAAATTTTGAGTTTTTGTGACAAAATCAAAAGTCAGATTTCCATTAAAAGATATTTGACAGCTCATTAAAACTGACTGATCTCACAATATGAGATCAGAAAATCTTTCAAATACGGACTAGAAACCTATTTTTAAGTCAATATAATTTTCTCTTTATAGTGGATCAACACTTTTGTGTCAATGCCCGCACTGATGGGTACCTCTGTTGTGGACTCGTTCTTTTTTATTGGTGGTCTACTTGTAGCCTGGAGTGGATTTAGAGAACTGGATAGAACGTAAGTCACGGAATAATCTAATCAATATAATCATCTGTCAAAAAAATCCTAACTTTCTTTTTATTTTTTAACATAATAATTTCAGAAATGGAAAAATGAACATAATTATGAATATTGTACATCGTTACATTCGATTGACACCTGTTGTAGGGGCTGGACTTCTATTGATTTATGGTATAAGCAATCAACTTTATGTTGGACCCTTCAGCGATTTGGCCTTGTCAAAATATGAATGCAATAGCAAAAACTGGTGGCCAGTTCTTGTTTATATTCAAAATTATTTCATTCAACAACCAAAGGTATTTGAATTGGTGTTTTTTAAAGGTTTTGAGTTATATCTATTAATTTTGTCTTCTAGTGCTACGATGAATCTTGGTACTTGGCTGTTGATTTCCAACTTTACGTTCTTTCACCACTTTTACTTATCCCAATGTGGAAATGGGGTAAGAAACTATACCCACTTATCGTTGGTCTAATAACGGCATCGTGTATTTATGTTATGGTCGTATTTTTCAATTACGAATTTACTGCGATGACCATTGGGTAAGTGAATTTTAAAATCTTTGACTGTAATAAGTTTTTAAGAAATAACATTGAGTTTGAAATTTGTAGCAGGCATGAAGTGGGAAAAATAGGCTTTAAGGGTATTTTTTCTCAGCAATACTGCAAAATAAATCAAAATTACAGAAACGAGATTTAATGCCACTGTTAATAATAACGTTTAAGAAACTATTTATTTGAAAATAGCAGCTCTCAGCGTTTTTGCCCTTTGTAAAGGATCTAGAGCCAACTCCTGTATTTTTTTTATCGTAACAATAGAATAACTTTTGTTTGGTTTAGATAACTAACTTTTTCGAAATATTGGTTTTTGTCGCGATTCTTAAGTGGAAAATAAACATTTTGTCTTCAAAATCGTCAGATAAATGTTATTACAAATAAACCACACAAAAATTGAAAATTGCTTGATAAGTCCGGTAAACTGAAAAATCCAGTTCCTATTGAGTTCAACATGTTTAAAGTTTTGAGCATATTAGAAATTCATACGTGTAATTTTGCAATACCTGTACAAATAAAATTTGTGACACAAGCACTTAATGGTTTTCCCCGCCATCATTTTTAAGCGAAAATGGTATAAGGTCCTAGAGAACCATTTAAAATTGGTTTTTCGAAAATTCTATAGGGAGGCCTGATCTCTTAACTCAACAATCTCTGAGTCAGAATTGTAAGAGAATGCAATTTTTATGAATTATTAATTTAATAGTACTCTAAGATTGTAATTCATTAGTAAAGAGTGTTTCTTTTTGTGGCATATAAACATTAAAATATAGATATTTTTTTTCTTTGACATGAAATTTTTTGTATTCAAAAGATAATCACAAAACTTTATGCGCTTGGCGTAGTCTAAACTAGAGGCCTAATTTCAAAATATCGACTTAACATATTCCCACAGAAAATAGTCAAGCGACGTAAGATCGAACTATCTGGGAGACTGATTCACGTATCCGTAACGTGAAACCATGCTGTTGCCAAACTTGTTTTTAGCCTATTGACTCATTCTAAGTCTTAATATTCTTGAAACGTGAAACTTGAGCTCCTGTTTCTCATTAAAAAAAATAAGTTATACGTTATAAAATTCAGATTCGGCATAAAAGTGTAGGTTCCTTCAATTAATCGCTCAAAGGAATAGTTGGTAGTTATAAGTCACTAAGGGCCTACATACATCATCACGAGCTTTAGCGCCCCTCCCAATTTATTTATTAATTTGTAATGCGAGCTAAAATCTTATTTAGAATTTCAAAGTCCGAAAAGTTTTACAGCCGCAACCAACCAGACACACTCTAAGTTCATAGAAAACACCAGCGGAAATCCTAAATACTAATGTCCTATTTATTAAAACTCAAAATTGCAAATTGTTTTGAACTTTAAATTTTGCAATCACAAATAAATTAATACCAATTTTTTTATCCAATCATTTGATTTATCTTTTGCAGCCTTCTTTCGCAAGTTTTGCGTTTTTGTGCAGCCTTTGAATTTATTATAAGATTTCCAATCCTTAGCAATCGATTTCAATTGACTGCAAAAAAGCAAAGATTTCAAAGGATTCAAGAATTGATTGCAGAACAAAAGATTACATTCATTTAAAAACCTGCTCTTGGTTATATTTAAATTACCCATACAAATATTTTCTTTACGAAAACGATTGATGTAACAACTATAGCATGTGTACATTTATTTTCAGAGGAAATGATGGCGAATGGGAATTAACTTACGTCCCAATGCACACTCGATTTGCACCTTGGTTGGTTGGTTTTGTTTTAGGATATTTTATGCATAAAAACCGTCAAACAACTTTCGAATTATCACCTGTAAGTCTACAATTTAATGTTGTTTCTTGAGAATATTCAATATCAGATTCGTTTGTTTTCATTTTGATAGATTGTTCAATTGCTGGGTTGGATTGCTAGTATTGGAACTTTTGTAGCTATAGTGTATGGACCTTATTTCACTTTGAGTGCATATGGTGAAGGCACAGTATTCGAGTCAGCTGTGTATGCAGGCTTAAAACGAGTGTCCTGGAGTCTTGCCCTGGCATGGATAACATTTGCGTGTCATTATGGCTTCGGAGGTATTATTGATACCTTCCTATCACATCCGGTATGGCAGCCATTTGGACGTCTTACTTATTCGTTATATTTGATGCATATGAGTGTTATAAGAATGCATTTTGGAATGATGAGGACTGAATTACACTTTGGTTCTTATGACATGGTGAGTTATCTTATTTTGTGATCGTGATTTCATTTTTAAAACTTTTGGTTTTTATTGCTATAGTTCCTCTGGTTTTGGAGTGCATTTGGAATAACATTCTTCATATCAATCTACATGAGTCTTGCCTTCGAAGGACCAATTCTTGTATTGGAAAAATTCATTTTCGGTGACAAAGCAGCAGAAAAAAAGAGCCTCGTTGAACCTTCAGTTTCACCTAAGGCTGTCTTACCACAAAAACATGTTTAATGCGAAATAATTGATGGATTAACATTAAGTGTATTTATTAGTTATAAAATTTAAGAAAATAGTCTATAAATAAAATTTAATTATGAACACCTCAACATTTTATTTGTTTATTAAATTCAATGTGTTATGTGAGAGCAGAACTTCTGTTTCTGAACAAAAAGAACATGCGTGCCAAGTGATAGGGTATTTAGTTAGCTAAGCACTTTCATTTGTTTCTGATTAAACACCCTGTACAAAAGGTTTATTTTAAAATTAACAATTTATAATTTTTCTGAGTGATTTATTTTTATTTTTAGATAAAGTTAATCAGTTAACCTCGCTCTCTGAGATATTATTTTGCCCAATCACTTTTATACACTATTTTAGGTTTTGAAATCAAAAACCATTCAATTTCAGCCAATACTCGAAGTTTCTGATTTAGGTGGTTTTAGAATGTCATTGAAGTCAAAAATGAGTTTGAAAAATTGAATTAAAACAGATAAACATAAATTATTGATTTATTCAACGATTTATTGAATTTTAAAACTAAAAAAGAACAAATAAATAAATAACTAATTTTTCTAACTATTGATAGGTTTCTGAAAAAACCTACTTTCCAACAGTGATGAAAGTAATTAAAAGTAATGATACATAATTAGACTTTTAAAACATATCTTAAATAATAATATTCTATTTAATTGTGCTAATTTTCCGTTTGAAATCAATTTTTTCGTTAAAATCGTTTTTGGAAACCCTTAAAATGTAAGCATTTGTTTACGGCAGAGCTTGAATTCTGCTGAAAACGATGATTTTTAACATTTTTCAATATGATTCTGACACATAGTTTGAAAACCCACTTGATTCAATAATGTTAAGTGTACAAAATTCCAAAATTTGCTTATTTTTTTCCATTTTTTCGATACCCCCTGTGACTTTAGGGTGTATCGGGTCACAAAACTATAGAAGTCTTACAAGCAGTCAAATGAGTTTTGACGATCAAGAAATGTTTTTATCTAAGACAGATAACTTAAGTATTTTCATTGATTAAAAAAACAAAGTTAAAATAATCAATACTAAGTATTTAATTCATTCTGCGTGTGAAGCTATTTTCATTGAAAAATGCGATAGGTCTACACTTATCAGTAAAATATGATTATTCTTATTAAACAATTAACTTTATAAGCGATTACGATCTTTTTCGAATTATTAATATTGAACAAATAAAATAACAGTTTGATTTGCATTTCTTCTTCAGTTCCATTGATTAATCGAATGGTGCGAGTCAGTGGGGTAATATCTGCTAACTTCTAACCAAAATGTATTTTTTACCTGTTCTTATCATTTTCTTGCTGATAAATGGAATTAACTCATTTTTGATTGTGAATAATGTGACAATAAATAGTGATATTCTCAGAGAAACGTTTTTAAGTGAATTACGCAACAACAAAGAGTTATTGCATGAAATCCATGGAGAGAATTTCTATCAGTATGATTCGAAAAAGTGCTTTTTTAGTTTGAAAGAATTGAGTAGTGTTGGGAATTCTCATGGTGTTCAGTGTAAGTGCATTTTTTGAAAACTTTTTGAATGTTTCAAAAAATTGTGTTAAAAGTCATTAAAGAGGTTAAATCTTCTCGTCGGACTCAATTAAAGCATAAAGTTTTAAAATAAAAACTTTCTTTTACTTTTCCTTTCTTCAGTTTTTGATGCATGGGGTAAAATACCGTCGGGTATAAAACAAAATAATTTGTATGGTGTCGGACATTTCGATCAATGCGTCGAAACTACGGTGTCATTATCAAATTCAGCTGCTGGTAAAGTATCGGGTCAATATTGTTTTGCTCAACTGCCACTCAGCAATGCATCTCTTCTGAATGATGAAACATTTATTGAAAACTTGAACTTAAATATTGGAATATGTGTACCAAATAGTTGCAGTCCGGAAGTTATAAATTCCATACTAAGAAAATCATTACAAAGATCTTCGAATGGAAATCTATCAGATGTAATTGTTTCGGATTGCACAAATGGACAGAAACCGCCTTTACGGTTTATTCATATTTTTGGAATGTAAGTTCATAAATGTTTTTGGGTTCTTTTTAAAAATATAATATTTCTCTTTGAATTCATTTTTTGTAGAGTTGTGTTTTCCTCTGTTGCCGTATTGATGGTTGCAAGTACTTTCTATGAGTTCTATACGAGTTATACTGCAAGTGAGTATAGATTTTGAATAGAATACATAACAAATGTCTAGACAAATATTTGTAAAATCAGAGTTTCAAAATTAGTAAAGTTAATTCGCTTTCCGAAAATGTTACAGAAGTTATCTGATGTTTAACTATTCAGTTTAAAGGCATTAAGGTACTTAAACTAAAAAAGGCATTTACTCCAATTTCAAAATATGATGTAATTAATTTATATGTCGTCAATTTTGTTTATGATCAAGTTAAACTTTGCCACTCAACAAATGAACAAATATAGATAAGATTCGATAAACTATTAATGTAATTTGGTAAAAATTTTTGAAATATACCATTGGGGTAAATATAGCTTCAGTGTTTTAAAATTTCAGCAATTATGAATATGAAGGATTTTCCAGTTATAGTTTTTGTTTTCGGAAGCTGTCATTTTTGACATTTGAAAAGCATAATTTATGCCATTAATTTCAATCAAACGAAACAAAATTCAATTCAAATATGGGGATAAGCAAGCAACGAAACAATAGAGATTTTTTAAGAAAAGTATCTTTTTTCGAAGAGGTTATAACAAATGATAACCTTTCTTCACTATCGATCCAAGGTCTTATAGATACAATTCGAGGAAAAAAAGATATGGTGATGCAACCGTTGCTTTATTTGCATTGTTCATCGCATACTTTACTCTTAACAAGAAAATAAACATCCAAGCATTTTATTAAGCAAAATAATATTATTTTTTTTTTTCAAAATATCAACATTTAACCGCTTGTTGGTATACTCTATAATTTTTTAAGCCATGTTCAAATATGATTTCAGAAATTTTATAAATCCACAGAGTAATAAAAATATAAACAAATAAAAATACTTATTAAATTTATTTCAAAACTTCTATTCCCCTCAACGTAGAACAACCAGTTCCAGTTCTATTGGCATTTTCTATTTTATCAAACGGAAGGAAAATGTTTAACATCAATACGAAAAAGTCTCCTAATAGTATCGATTGTTTGACAGGACTAAGAGTCTTATCAATGATTTGGGTTATACAACATCACGTTCTTCTGATGCATATATTTATTCCAACATTAAATCAAATTAAATCTACTACAGTATGTTGTGAAAGAAAAGATTTGTTTTCTTTTTTACTTAAAAAGTGTTTTATTTTATTGACAGTTTTTCTTAGAAAACATTTGGTATATGAGTTATATGAATGCAGGAATATCAGTTGATACATTTTTCTTCATGTCTGGACTTTTGGTAGCTTGGACTGGATTTAAAGAACTGGACAAAACGTAGGGTTTTTTATCTATGCCAAAATAAATTAACAAATTTATGTATTTTGATTACAGAAATGGAAAATTAAATATTGTGATGATGTACGTTCATCGTTATATTCGATTAACACCTGTTGTAGCAGCTGTCCTTTTGTTCAACGTCAGTTTGCACGAACTTATTTACACAGGACCATTTAGAGAGTTAATGCTTAGACAAAATATATGCGACAGTAGCAATTGGTGGCGTATTCTAACTTATATTCAGAATTATTTTGTGCCAGAAAAGGAAGTAAGTATTCACATTTTTAAAAAGCTTCTTTAGATCCAGATTTAAGGGCATATATTTGGTGAACTTAGATGAGTCTATAGTTGTTGCCCTACAAGCGACGCACAAATTTAAGTTCATAAATTATCATAAATTATTTAATATTCAAAAGTTCTGATCAAAGAATTCATTTTAAGAATGAGACTTTATAATTTGCAATCAACAATAATTTTTCATCATTTTTTTCTCCACTCATTGTATTTGAATCAATTTCAATTTCAATCATTTAAGATTTCCTGCATTTACTTAAAGACATCACAAACTGCAAAGACTTTACTTATAGAATTATCATAACACGATGAGAATTATTCTATTTATTTTTAATGACGTCCACAGTGCTTAGATGAAACTTGGTATTTGGCTGTAGATTTCCAGCTTTACCTGGCCGCTCCTTTTCTTTTGATTATGATGTGGAAATATGGAAAGAAGTTTGCTCCTGTTCTTGTCGCACTTGCTTTAACATCAACTGGTTATGTTACTTGGGCTTTTGTTAATAAAGGTTACGTTGGAGTTGTTATTGGGTAAGTACTTTTAAAATGTTACCACCCTTGAACTTTTAGATAAGAAATAGCACACTAAAGAGAATAATGAAAATGTCATCATAACATGTGCCCATGTGTGAAGATGACTTTAATAGATTAAGAAAACTGGAAAAAATTAAAGAAAGTACATAAGTACCTAATTAATTGTAATTTAAAAACTTAATTGAGATTTACTAAAACTATAAATTATAATTTGAGTAAAGGCAATATAGACATTTAATGTCGTTTTACTTATTTGCCATTTTGAGCAAACTGTAGAACATATCTTTTATACTTTTTACGTTTCGAACTAAAGAAACTTAATTCCTTTCGATTTTCAGAGTAAATCAAGACGAATGGACATTAACTAACATTCCAACGCACGCAAGGACTACATCTTGGTTAGTTGGACTTGGACTTGGTTATTTCATGCATATAAATCGACAGACCAAATTCCAAATACCAAAAGTAAGAGTTTTAAAATCTTAACTTTTAACTTACTTTTAAAATTTTATCATATTTACCAGATTATTCAAATATTGGCTTGGATTAGCAGCCTCGCAACTCTCTTCTTTATTGTGTTTGGACCTTATATGATCATGGATGACAAACGTTCCTCGACCAACTTCCTAGCTACAATGTATGAAAGCTGGAAGCGAACATTGTGGGCAATTGCTTTAGCTTGGATAGCTTTTGCATGCCACTTTGGCTTTGGAGGCACAATTAACTCATTCCTGTCGCATCCAATTTGGCAGCCAATTGCACGATTGGGATATACTATGTACCTCGTTCATATGAGTGTTTTGTGAATCTTATTGGGTTCTAGGCGATTGTTGGGATACTTTTCAGCGTTTGAGTTGGTAAGATAATGATGAAATGTTTTAATTCAAAATACAAATGTTCTAATTCAAAATTTAACCACTCTTTTATTGAATATGTATTTATTTAGGTTCAATCGACTTGGAGTGCTTTTGGTATTTCGTTATTTTTCGCCATTTTCTTAGCCCTGGGATTTGAATCTCCGATATTGATTTTGGAAAAATTTATATTCAAGGAAGAAAAACAGAAAAGCAAACGCGACAACAAATTTGAATAAGTGAACAAGAAGCACTATCAAAAGAATCCTCAAAAATAAATTAATTATACTAAACCAAACTATTAAAATAAAATGGAAAAAATATTTTATGATTACCTATATAAAAATTGTATACACTCATTTTTTTTAAATCTAAGCCATGTTGCTGAAACGCATTGTACGGCGCCTAAATGTAACCTTGTCTCAAATTCTCTATATGCAATTTAATCTCCGTTATTGTTAGTCAAAGTTGAAGTTTTGCACAAAGGCCAAGTTTGTAAAAAGGATCGTTTTAAAATTTGTGGGAAAATATTATATCATTTTTTCAATAAAAGTTTTATCATTTTCAAGTTAAGTTTATAAGCAAAATTGTGTTTTTTACTCCAGTTAATGATGTGAAAGTTAAAGGTGAATTTCTTTTTTCACCTAATAAATGTGATAATTCTACATTCTTTCCTAAGGGAATAAACTCTTCAGTGATCGAATGGGACAACTCACTGCCTCCAGAAAATTTGCTTCTCCACCTCAGACGTCCATTTGTCGAGAAAAGTTCAAGATATCCGTCAAATTTACGTTTACTAATAACGTGTCTCCAAAACATGTGAGGCTCTATTTCCAGATCACACTCAGTATTCAAATTGCACAACAAGTTTGGATAAGTCACAAAGTTGTATCATTCTTCGATAGATTGAATTTCAACCAAGTCTTATTTCTTTTATTTTTTTATTTAATTTAAATGTAAATGAAACTAATGCGATCTACTATCTAAAGTTTTTAATTTGGGCAGTGTTTTTAAAATAATAACTTAATAACTCATAAAATAAAAAAAGCTTATTACTAAGTGGCATCTTCCACAAGGTAAACTTTAAAAATGACTTACAAATACAGTAATATCCGCCTAATTGCACCTCACTTAATTGCTTTCCCCGCTTAATTGACCGGAAAAATCGAGTTTTTTTTTCGGTCAGTGAATTGAACCTTTTTTAAATGAATTACTTGCTTTAGTGATCTTAAAAACATGCTACAACACGTAACAAACTGATACAAGCCAAATTTGTTTTGTAATTTGGATTTCGGAAATGGATCCGGGTTTTTCTGTTAGTATCAGATTCTGTTGTTTCCCAGTTATCATTGCTCGATATTCTAAGTTGCATGGTTTTTATTTTCCGTAGTAAAATTGACACCAAATAATGAGAATCAAGGAGAACGAAGGTTTCTTCTAAATTAAATTAAATATGAAAAAAACCGCTCTAGGTCCTTTAAGTTTAAACGCGTTCTGATTACTTAAATGTCGAAAAATATAGAAATAGTGTTTATTTCGAAAATGATTCAGTTCTCACAAGAGCTCAAAAAGATGTGGTTATTAAAAAAACCGTTTCAAAATAATTTTAGGTCGGGATTTTTATTTTTAATTTCAGCGGATTCTATGCAGCGTGGTTCTTTTTTTAAGCTATTGCATAGATTCTATCGCGAGCCTAGAGTTCGGGGACCGAATCTGGATATTCCGTAACGAAAAAGAATCCAACACTAATCAATTCCATGCATCGTCTAACGGCGTTTCAGTTCGGCAGTCTTCGACACGGTAAAGGGAAATATTTATAGAGAAACTTCATAGCGATTATGTAAAAGCCATTTTGTCGCATTGAGAACAAAGATTAGGTCTCTAATCTTTGTCTCAGATAGCTCATCAACTTCGATAAAGAATGCTTTTCCAAAGTATTTCATTCTAGTGTTTGCCAAAGCAGGACATTGGCAGAGGAAATGGATTATCGTGTCACTTTCTCTTTGGTCACTACAACTACGGCAAAAGGTGTTGTAGGAGATACCCAACTTCTCCGCAACAATCCTGGCTGTGTCTTGCCTTAGCCTGCATAGAAGATCGTTTGTACGGGTTTTATTATAGGTGGGCCATATCTTCCTAGATATAATGGTTTTTTGATAATCCACCTTCGGTTTGATTTAGTTTGGTAGATAGATCTTACCCTTCATAGCACCAAGAGGAATGTTAACCATTTCCGCAAGTGAGCTATGAAGTGCCGATCCTTGCCTGGCTAGCTCGTCAGCCCGTTCATTTTAATGTTAATATTCAGGCTTGCATGTTCATCGCGACATTGCTGGACCAGCTGCCTGACTATCTGTAAAGATAGCCGCATTTCGGGTTTGGTTTGGGCTTTGTTTAACAATCTTACATGCCTCTCTAATTGACAGCAGTTCTGTCTGAAAGGATTTAGCTACATTTAGGGACTCAGAAAAGATCCCAGAACCAACTCCGCAATCCATCTTTGAGCCGTCAGTAAAGATGGTTGTGTCGAAACCTATCGACACGATGTCATCCTTCCAGTCTTCTCTGTATGGGAAAACAACCTTAAAACAATTACTAAGGCTCAAAGTAGGAGTGCAGTAGTCAGTGTCTACCGAGATAATATCTGAGGGAATGAATTTTGTTGTGTTGCTGTGACCATAAGGTTTTGACAACCAGTTGTTTGATTCCTTTAGCCTAATAGCGCTGCAGGAAACCATGTTTTTAATAAAAAGGTCGATTGGTAGAAGATCCAAAATAACGTGTAAGGCGTCAGCTGCGACAAGCGTGAGCTTCAAGCCCTCCCAGTCATTGCTAAGCTTAGCAATGCTTTCACTAAGGAAATCCCTAGAAAACCTGTACGCACACTTAATTACCCTATACCCCCCGAGCATCTCGCCAGAGTCAAAACTAGGATAGGGGCCCTCACATTCAGCTGTGCTTTATTATAAAATTAATCAATGGGTCATTCATATCAACATCAATTTTGGAACAATTAAACTTTATTTATAGCCGTTCAAGTATTAGAAGACAAGTTCCCTTACGTCCTACATCAAGCAGATTGTTTTATAGAGAAGAAAAGCGTAAAGAGCTAAAAAGAAAAAAGTGCGCGTCAAAAGATTTGGAGAAAAATTAAGAAAATATAATAAAAATGCAATAGCTTTGCATCGGCAGTCCCCGATTGCCACACGTCTTTTTTTTGGGCAGAAAGAATTTGGAGATTTTTTAAAAATTGTTACCAAGAAGTGTGCAACGATTTCAATAAAAAACAAAGTAGTAGTTGGAAAAGTTTTGAAGATTCATAATGTTAAACAAAATTTTCTTCTAAAAAAATTCAATTAAAAAACATTTAGTTCACATGTCGTCTAGGTCCATATTTTAAACAAAGTTAAAATTATCAGCGCTAAGTATTTCTTTGATTATGCGTGTAATGCTATTTTTATTGATTTATTTCGTGCTGTGTCATTGTGATAGCCCTAAATTTATCGGTTTTCAAAATCTCATTATTCTTAGTAAACGATTAACTTTGATTGATAAGCGATTACGATCTTTTTCGAATTATTCACATTGAACAGAAAAATGAATAAAATAACAATTTGATTCGTATTTCTTGTTCAGTTTCATTGATTAATCGAATGGTGCGAGTCGGTGGGGTAATATCTGCTAACTTTTAACCAAAATGTATTTTTTACCTGTTCTTATCACGTTCTTGCTGATAAATGGAATTAACTCATTTTTGATTGTTAATAATGTGACAATAAATAGTGATATTCTCAGAGAATCGTTTTTAAGTGAGATTCGGAATAACAATGAATTATTGAATGAAATTCATGGAGAGAATTTTAATGAGTATGATTCGAAAAAGTGCATTCTTAGTTTGAAAGAATTGAGTAGTGCTGGGAATTCTCATGGTGTTCAGTGTAAGTGTTTTATTGAATACAAGTCCTTTAAATATTAAAAAAAAAAAGAATAGAATTTTTGGATGGAAATGTTAATTCTTGTAAACCGTGAAAACGGTTTTTAGAAAAAAGCATTTCTAACTAAAATGGATGTTTCACAAAATTGTATTCTCAAAGGACTTAATCGAATGTACCACTAAATTTTGAACGTACTTTATTTAAAATTTTCTTCAGTTTTTGACGCATGGGGTAAAATATCGTCGGGTATAAAACAAAATAATTTGTATGGTGTCGGACATTTCGATCAATGCGTCGAAACTACGGTGTCATTATCAAATTCAGCTGCTGGTAAAGTATCGGGTCAATATTGTTTTGCTCAACTGCCACTCAGCAATGCATCTCTTCTGAATGATGAAACATTTATTGAAAACTTGAACTTAAATATTGGAATATGTGTACCAAATAGTTGCAGTCCGGAAGTTATAAATTCCATACTAAGAAAATCATTACAAAGATCTTCGAATGGAAATCTATCAGATGTAATTGTTTCGGATTGCACAAATGGAAAGATACCGCCTTTACGGTTTATTCATATTTTTGGAATGTAAGTTCATATATTTTTTTTGTTTTCTTTGTTCAAAAATTAAAGATCTATCTATAAATTTATATTTTGCAGACTTGTGTTTTCCTCTGTTGCTGTATTGATGGTTGCAAGTACTTTCTATGATTTGTATACGAATTATACTGAAAGTAAGTATATTTTAATAGGGCATATCAGAAACAAGTAATTCAATTGTCTAAAATACCACCCCTAATAGTTTCGAAATCAATAAAGTGACTAGATTTTTAACTACTCATATATTATAACGCATTAAAGCACTTAAACAGAAAAAGCCATCTACCCCAATTCCAAAAAATGATTCCTAATTACTTTTTATGACGTCAATTTTTTTTTGGGATCAAGTTTATTTTTGTCACTCAATAAATATTATTGATATGATTTGATAAACTATAGTGATATGTTTTGAAATATCATTACTGTAGATATAGCTTCAGTGCCTTAAGAATTCAGCAATTATGAATGTAAAGGGTTTTCCCATAAAAGTTTTCGTTTAAAAAGTTATTTGATAAGTCTTAACTATGCCATTAGTTAAAATTTAGCGAAACACAAGGTATTATGGTAATACTTCAAAAGCCATTTCAGGTTTTAAAGATAGAACTTGAGAAATTATAGAAAACAAATAGCATGAAAAGGATATTATACTGCAACAGTTGATATTTGCATTTTAAATGGCATACTATCTTCTTTATAATGAAATAAGCATCAAAATATTTATTAAGACACTATATTTTTTCTTTGAAATACCAAAATAAAACCTTTTATTGGAAGACTCCATAATATAAGGCAGGGTAATGAAATTATGATTTCACATCTTTCATAAATCTGCAGAGTAAAAAAAATATTAATTTAATTTATTTCAAAATTTCTATTCTCCTTAACGTAGAGCAACCAGTTCCAGTTCTATTGGCATTTTCAATTTTATCAAACGGAAGGAAAATGTTTAACATCAATACGACAAAGTCTCCCAATAATATTGATTGTTTGACAGGACTAAGAGTTATATCAATGGTTTGGATTATACATCATCACACTCTTCTGATTCATACATTTATTCCAACATTAAACCAAATCAGATTTAAAACAGTATGTTGCGAAAGAAAAGATTTGGTGTTTGTTATTACTTTAAAAGTGTTTTATTTTGTTTACAGTTCTTCCTAGAAAATATTTGGTTTATGACTTATATGAATGCAGGAATATCAGTTGATACATTTTTCTTCATGGCTGGACTTTTGGTAGCTTGGACTGGATTTAAAGAATTGGACAAAACGTAAGGTCTTTAATTATGCTAACAAAAAATTATAAATTGTATGTATTTTTATTATAGAAATGGAAAATTAAATATTGTGATGATGTACGTTCATCGTTATATTCGATTAACACCTGTTGTAGCAGCTGTCCTTTTGTTCAACGTTAGTTTGAACGAACTTATTTACACGGGACCATTTAGAGAGTCAATGCTCAGAAAAAATGTATGCGACAATAGCAATTGGTGGCGTACTCTAACTTACATTCAGAATTATTTTGTGCCAGAGAAAGAAGTAAGTACTCATATTTTTAAAAAGCGCATAATCGAAAAAAAAAAAATTATACTTTCTAATAACAGAAGAGTTTAAAGTGACTCTTTGCATTTATTGGTTGTTTCTGGTATTTTCAGGCCATCTTTTCTATAAAAATAGAGACGTTTTAAAAATAGAATGTTATTACGAAAAGCGTTTAATATCACTTGGATCTACTCTGTTCTTAACTTATCACATGTACCTATTATCATATCAAATAGACTTAGTTTTCAACTATTTATCGGCTCATATTATACTCTGATAAAAATCGGTATTAATTCTAGAACATTTCAATGACAAACTATATTTAGTAACAAAATATAATGAAGATTGATTATCTTGATTCATCGGTTGATTAAATATGAGCACTCCCATCAATATCAAGGTTCTCAACTAACTATTCCGATTAAATTATCGAAAAATCTAAAGTGTGTGCTGAAATCAGTTGTATTTAATATTCATATTTAATAATGATTTGTTTTAAAAATGTAGTCGGTTAATCAACAATTTCGATTGTTTCGATAACTTTGTTTTATAAACATTTAGATTATTGTCAAATCATATGTTCAAGCTATATATGATAAAAGCTTTATAGCATGAATTTGACTTTAAATTGAATTCTGAAGTTTAATTTTATTTTGATTTACTAAGTAACAACAAAATAGGTAATTTGCAAGCATTAAAATTCATACAATTATAAGAGCTGCCAATATTTATAATGATTGTTTGATGAAATCACCTTTTTAAACTCTTGCAAACATATCAAAAGTGTTTTATCTTCAATAAAGACAATAGGTTAAGACGAGTCAACATATAGGCCAACAAGTGTTCTATTACTTCGTTCTAAGGGCTTGGAAAAGCTGAAGATTAGTCGGCTTTAAGATTTCATTGACTACCAAAATCTTTTTTCAACTCTTCAATGGGGATTTTGGAAACGACACAACTGTATTTCTGCTGTCTTAAAAACAATTAAATGAAATCGCTAGATATAAGCTATTAAATACAGCATCGGGCATCTCTGTATTGGCAATCTCTCTCATAACCAAATATAACACAATGGTATTTCTGACAAATTCCATTTAACTTATCAAAGTAGAAATCTTGAAAATGATTGTTTAACGTTTTCAATACGATTTTTTGGAGGATTGCCTTAATTGTACGGATTAGAAAATTGAAAGCAATTTGTCGTTTTTCATCTTACACCTGTAACGGTCAATTGTTGACAAAATTTTAATCTATAAAACTCGGTTTTTGAAAAATTAGAACTCATTTCTCCATAATTTTTTCTCAATTGTAAGAACTCTGAACTTCGATTGATAGCCGCGGGCAAGTCTAGCTAGAAACAGTTTTGACTTACAAGATATAATTTTTTACATAGAAGAAAGTGTTACACGGATACGTAATACTTTAACCTTTAAACTTCACAAGAGAACATACAATCTATTGGGATTATGTGGGCAAGTAACATCAATGTCCTAAAAGCTAGGTAAAGTATCTTGCACATGAGCTACGAACTGCGAACTGTGGATGTTCGCATATTTTGACTTTTCTTTCACATGAGCTTTGTTTCTATTCGCAAACAGCGACGAACTGTCAATTTATAATTACCCTTTTCAACAAACAAAATAAGAGAGATATAATTTTGAGGTTAAGTTGAGCGCGAACAATTTATTCGTTGCAGTGTGGATTGTATGTGGAACGAATAGAGATTGACAGTTCGTAGCAACCACATTGCAATTCGTTGCTAACAAATTGTTTTTACAAAATTGTCTTGTTTTAGAGAACAAAATGCAAATTTTATTATCCTAACATAAGCGTCAATTGGTTTCTTATAATTTAATTGTGTTTTTGTTTGAAATTGACTTTTTGAAATGTGTAAAATCACGTTTGTTCGTCCATTCGTTCATTCGTTGTTCGCCGTTCACCGAGTTCTAAAGAAATTATAGAAAGTGAAGAAATGTTTAAGTTCAAAATATTAAATGAACAAAGTTTCAATTATAAACCGAGAATTATGTACTAGATCGAATTTAAAATTAATTTTAGAATTTTGTCAAGGAATTGGCAAGAAAAAGAAAATAAAAAATTGGTTTTGCACAAAGGTAGTTTTTTTAAATTGCTTTGAAAATTAAGACAATACAGACCTACAGTTTACATGCCGAATCCGAACGGCTAATTTGAGAAAGCACTTTTTTTATGACAAGAGTTACTTTTGGAGAATTTTTCAATTCCTCGCAAGAGGCAGTACCCGTGAAAAGACTTTAGTTGGCATAGGCAGGGATCGAAACCAAGAACTCTGGCATGACAGTCCAACGCACTTTTTTTTTTTTTTTCAAATTCATTTTTATTTATTCAATCTTAAACCTATCTTAAAGCTAGACAAAAATTCATAAAACTAGCCTAGTTATCCATAACTTACAACTAACTTAATGGTCCCATACGGACACTCTAAGCTAAACTATAACACTAATTACTAATGCCTTTCGGCCTTAAGATCTATTTTACTTCAATTAAAATTTTATTTGTTTTGTTTTTATTAGAAAATCTTGAAAAAACTAATATCAATAACCAGTCCAACGCACTAACCATCATGCCACGGGAACTACGAGGAACACTAGATGAAACACGTATTATTTGCGGAATACTGCAAAAAAAGTCGAATATTTGCCTTCAATTAAGAAAATAATAATATAAAATTTTTAAATTTATATAAGCTCCATAAATCAAAGGCTATCAAACGGCTTTTAAAAATCTTTAAATCCAAATGAAAACCAGTTTCAAATTTTACTCCACTCATTTAATTTGAATCAATTTTAGTTGCAATAGTTTAAGATTTCCTGCGTTTATTTGAAGACTTCATATAAATGTAAAGACTAAAATTATTCTATTTATTTTCAATAACATCCACAGTGCTTAGGTGAAACTTGGTATTTGGCTGTTGATTTCCATCTTTACCTGGCCGCTCCTTTTCTTTTGATTATGATGTGGAAATATGGAAAGAAGTTTGCTCCTGTTCTTGTCGCCCTTGCTCTTACATCAATGGGTTATGTAACTTGGGTTTTTTTTAAGAAAGGTTACGTTGGAGTTGTTATTGGGTAAGTAAATGTGAAATTTAAGTTTTCAACATTAAAAATAAACAACTTAATTCCTTTCGATTTTCAGAGTAAATATGGGTCAATGGACATTAACTAACATTCCAACACACGCAAGAATTTCATCTTGGTTAGTTGGATTTGGACTTGGTTATTTTATGCATATAAATCGACAGACTAAATTCCAAATACCAAAAGTAAGAGTTTTTAAAAACTTAACTTTAAACTTACTTTTTAAATTTTATCATCTTTACCAGATTATTCAAATATTGGCTTGGATTAGCAGCCTCGCAACTCTCTTCTTTATTGTGTTTGGACCTTATATGATCATGGATGATAAACGTTCCTCCACCAACTTCATAGCTACAATGTATGAAAGCTGGAAGCGAACATTGTGGGCAATTGCTTTAGCATGGATAGCTTTTGCATGCCACTTTGGCTTTGGAGGCACAATTAACTCAATCCTATCGCATCCAATTTGGCAGCCAATTGCACGATTGGGATATACTATGTATCTCGTTCATATGAGTGTTTTGAGAATCTTATTGGGTTCTAGTCGATTGTTGGGATACTTTTCAGCGTTTGAGTTGGTAAGATAATGATAAAATGTTTTAATTTAAAAATAAAAATTATAACCACTCTTTTCTTACAAATGTCTTTTTATAGATTCAATACACTTGGAGTGCTTTTGGTATTTCGTTATTTTTCGCCATTTTCTTAGCCCTGGGATTTGAATCTCCGATATTGATTTTGGAGAAGTTTATATTCAGCGATAAAAAACAGAAAAGCAAAGAAGACAAAGAAGATAAAAAAGTTCAGTAAATGAACAAGATTGAGGAACTATCTAAAACAAACAAAAAATTATGAAAAGAATTCTCAAAAATAAATGAATGATCCTAATTTATAAACTTTAAAAATAAACGTTTTTATTTGTTTGGTGTTTGCGAATATGTTTCTTGTAAAAAATGTGCGTTGGATTTTCTTCTTATCTTAAAAAACAAAAATGTTAACACAAGCGGATTAAATTTTAGAAGGAAATGCTCAATAAACGTTATTAGAAAATAGATGTGCAAATGTGCTCAACCATTTCGACGTATTCTAAAATAACACACGCTCGCGAGGCGAGCCACATATCGGTACTGCCTTAAATGCAAAATACTTTGACGATTTTTATCATTAGGAGAGATATTCACAGTCTTGTGAAATAAAATTCTAAGTTGTAAGCTTCCACAAAAATCCTTTTTAAAAAATACAGCCAACAGGTATTTCAGTTCATTTTGTTGGTCAACGCATTTGAAATTTAGATTATAACAATTGCTTGAAAAGACAACAAAATTGTTTCAATGGCGTCAAATAAGGTAAAAACCCTACATCCAATGTTCAAAGATATCATAAAATCAACAAGGCAAATAGCAACTCTATCGCCGCCGTGTCAACAAAAATAACTCGACGGTGTTCCGTTAAAATTTTAGCGAAAAATTATTCACGGAGGGTTCTGAAACCTTCAAATCGTTATGAATAAATATATTTTAGAAAATATTTAACAATTTGAAAAATGTGAAATTCTTGTCTGTGGCTTTGAAAAAATTAATCTCTGATAAATTTAATTTGTTCGTTTTTTATCAGATTTGTACGAATTATTGTAATTGTAAAGTCGAATTGTGCAGTCCACATTTTATTATCCAAAAAATAATCAGCTTAAAATTTGAGAAAACTTTGTTAAAATAAGACATCAAAAAACGAAACATATTCTGAGAGTATTTTTGTCTTGTATTATTTGTCAAAGTTCTCAAAATACTCTAGCCTGTATCAGATTGAAATTCAATCGACAAAGAATAGATGGACACAAAATCGGTATTTTCAATACACCAGGTAAAAAGCTGAACTGCAAATATTCTCCGTGTTCAGAAAGAGATGGGAAATTTATCAAGGGAAGCTTTTAAGTGTATGAAGATAATAAAACACTGTCAGTTCTGAAGAAAAAACGAAGGCAAAAATCTTTAAAATCTACGTTGAATACTTTCTATTCTACCAATATTAACAAAATAGCACTGCACCCATACCACGCAAGCGTTTTCAAGAATTAGCCTGATAAAGAAAACATACAGACTTTTAATAACATATACCATAGATCACGGAATTCTGAGGACATTTTTTTGACGAAACCAAGTGTTTTTTGGATTTGTTTGTAATATAATTTGTGAAGAGTGAACGTTCATTTTGAATCTAGTACAACAACAGGAAAAACTGGATTTCATTCAAACGTGATGAATTCAACAAAAGTGTAGTCATAATTTTTATTATATTACGTTTGCGTTTAAAACTCATTGTCTAGCATTTGTCAATATTTAAAATCAAACGATTTTTATTGCACTACTTCCAAAATTGCTTTAGATCTTCTTGTAGCTCCTTACAGTCCTTAACGGAGTTAATAATGCCAAATCTTCTAATATTATCGGTAAATAATAATTTAAAATAGAAGGCAAATCAATAATAAATAAAATAAATATCTATGGACCAACGTGACTCCCTTGAGGTATACCAGAATTGACTTTAAATTGACGAAAAGCTAATCCTGAGCATGACGCTACAAACTCTATCGTATAAATATATGACCAAATCCACATAACGAAACGGTCATTAAGTCGTAACTTATTACGACTTAATTTGTAAAATGCCTGGCTAAAGTCTGTAAAGATGCAATCGGCATCTTTAAAACTAGAACTTGTATGTCTTTATTTATCTGATAATTTTTAAAATCTATTCATTTACAACTGTCAAGCTCGAAGCTTATTCGTTGCAAGCAAGTTGCAAGGAAAAAATGGTAGGTCAACTATTTTTAAACAAAAAAAATGAGGTATGTAGTGATAAATTGACATAGTGAATTCAGGCATAAAACAAGAATATTAACAAATGTAACAATGCAATTAATTCTAGCTTTTTTCATTTAATTTTTGTGTGAAAAAAAAAAAAAAAAATTCCAAAAAGTTACATTTAATTTCCTTGTAACCCTTAAACTCTGTAATTGCATCACCTCTTGGTGTTAATCGAAGCTTGAGTCTAGTTGTGTGTATAAACCTTTAAATCGTCCTCCTATAAATTCAAACTTTTAAGTTTTTGTTATTATTTTGTGCATACTAAAAACATCTCGTTTTGTGATTTATGTTCAACAAACACATTCCATATTAACTGAGTCTATTATTCAAGCAACCAAATTAAATTGTTTAACAAAATATTTCTGTTTTCTTTCTTAAGTTTTACCTTCAAATCAATGCTAAAAATAAACAAACAAGAACTCTTAGTAGGTAAGGCAAAATTATTAAAACATAAATAAATAATTTAAATAAATTATGTTAAATATTAAAAGTTGCTTTCGATTATTTGCCACAGTTTTATTATTGGTTATTGTATGAATATTATGTTGATAATTATTTTGTTTTTAAACTACAAATTAAGATCCGAACGGGTTCAATGGAACCTGAAATATTCATCAGCATCAGTTTAAAAAAAAAAAAGATACCATTTCATCAAGGTGTTTGCTTGAATGAAGTGTTATTCTTAATACAGTTGTTAGTCGCGTTTTGGAATCAACTCATCCGAAATGAATAGTTTATGTTTCGTTATAATATTTTTTAAAATCACTCTTTTCGTTAACAATGCTCATTCAATTTCTATTGTGAATAATGTAACCGTTTCTAGTGACGTTTTGAGTGAAGTTTTCATCAAAGAAATTCAACAAAATCCAAATAAAAGCTACCGATCTGATTCCAAAAAATGTCTTCTTAGTTTGCAGAAAATAGTGAATAATTACCCTCAACATCAAGAAACTGTAAGATGTATGTTGGTGAAAATCTATGTTTCGAGTTTGAAAGAATGTAAACATTCATTTACCAAAATGTTCCACTTTTGCAGTGTTGGATTCCTGGGGACACTTGCCATCTGGAATCGAATCAGGAAACGAATACGATTTGGGAAACTATGATCAGTGTGTCGAAACTTCTTTAATTTTTGATGAACTAATTGATTTGGTGAATAGTCAATTTTGTTTTGTTACAATTCTTCTTCAAGAGAAGGCCACAACGAAACATTGGAAAAATCCCAATCCAACTCTAAATATTGGAATATGTGTTCCAGATAGTTGTAGTCCTGAGATGTTAACATCAATTTTCAAAAATTCAGTTGAGAATCAATTTGATGGAGCGTTATCTACAATATCTGTTGGAAGATGTTCGAATGGTAAAATTCCGCAACTAACGACAGTTAATATAATCGGAATGTAAGTATGAATTTTTCTTTTTTATTTATAACGAAACATTAACCTTATTTTTAAGATCAATATTTGGTATAGTCACGATTCTGATGATATTGAGTTCGAGCTATGAATTTTACACAAAGTGTTATCAAAGTGAGTAAAAAAGATGGCAAAATACTAAATTAAATTTGAAGATGAATATCACAAGATCACTTAAAACTCTGTTTTTGTGGAATTTATATTTTAAAATGTCTCTCAAAATGAGCCAATTTTTCACTCATTTATTGAAGATCGCCTATGCGTACACATTTTGTTTTGCTATAAATCTAAGCTATTATTTTTTCGAGATCTTGCTGAAAATTTGAAAAAATTTGTTTACATTTTAATTTGTGTTCCGAAATAACAAAAAGCTAAAGATGATTTTCGCTTGTGCTTCATGTTACTCAAAAAACGAACGACTTTTTGTAGAATCTGAACGAACGAATTAGTTTATAAAGTTTGGGTCTAATAAAGTTTTTCAACGATATTTAACTTGCGACATATGAACAGGAACTTGATGCAAATATTGCATTCGTCAAAATTTCTAGCTCGAGAAGTCGAAAACGGTAGTCAGTCAATACCGCACGTTCGTTAGTCAGCCATCGACCCCACAGGCTCATACATTCTCTATAAAATCGTTGTTTTTTGTTTTTTCTTAGGAATCAATTAACAGATTTTGTCTATATAAGATTTAATGATTAAAATTGTCTAATTTTTTTTGTGCCTAAGAAAATATTTAAATTTTATTTTTAAATCTTAAATGAAGAAATATAAATTTATTCTTTAAAAAAATTAATGTTATTTAAATTTTTAAAGATAAACTTATTTTACAGGTACGTATTTAAATCTTAAAATATAGAAACAATTTTTGAACAGGCTTTTTGGACACAGTTGCACATTCATAAGACCCAGTCTTGAATTTGATTAACAGTCAGTTTAGAGAGTTTAGAGCAATTTTCTTCATTGAAACTTAAAAATTTTTTTGTTCTTAACTTTCGATTTTATTTTCTCCACTTAAAGTTGTAATTCACAACTAAATATTTTCCTCCTTAGAGTTTGTGTACTTTATATTTTTAAATTTTCAAGAAATAAGAACATTTTTTACTTAACAATGGTTTTTATTAGATCCTATGCTTGTTTTAGTATTTGTTACAATAATTTTTAAAAGCAGTTCTAAGAAAAAATTTTGGAGAGAATTTTCCATCATCACCATCACAATTCAATGAAGGCAGTACATTAGCTTCAACATACTTTTCCGACCCTCTAAGTTTAAAGTTGCGTCATCTATTTAAAAGTTCTGAACTTACGATGACAAATTACAATTTATTTGTCAAAACACTATTTTGGTTTCAGAAAGATTAAACGCCTACTGCCTTAAAATATCCTCCGATTGTGGACTGGTGTCATCATAAGAACAAAATAATGCTGCGTTCTACGGTGGACGGATGTTATTCCAACTAACCGGAAACAATTTTAGTACTTAAAGCAAAAATCAATCAAGCAATCTGTCAGATTAAGCCGGAAACAATGACCAATGTCGTGTTAAGTTGTAGTAACTGAATACACTACTGTGATGCTAGCCTTGTGAACAATATTGCACTTTTTTCCATTTAATTTTGTTCATTTCATTGAATTTTTAAAAAGGAGCTTGCCATTTTTTTATTTTTAAAAGATCATTTTTCTAATTTATTATATGTGTTTAAAATAGGCTCTTAAGTCGACTTACGAGGTTTTAGCTAGTTATCCTTTTTTTTATATTCTGTCTACAAATTGTTTTTTTTTTAACCCTCGTTGATAAATCTTAACAAACAAGAAAGTTATGACCCCTTGTAAAATAGCTTAAGTTTATTTCGTAGGGTCCTACAAAAGGTAAAATAACTTAAGTGGATGATAATTTGTCTTATATATCTATCTATTTTATTCATCAGATAATAGGCAGAAATATCTAAAGTGTTTTTAATTAAGATTAAGATTGCAAGTTAAAAATCCACGTTTTGAAAAACTATAAAAATAGAGCTTAAGAGCTTTTTCTTTAGAACACAGATAAGTTAAAACTTATTGAAATCTATCATTAATTTCACAGGGGATAATTTAAGAACTTGAAACAAATAAACGCAAATGAAGAAAAACAATCCTCGACTTAACATTCAACTTTAAGTTTAAGTTTGATACCAACTCTACAGTTTTGGAATTATACCAGTTTGAAATATGTTTAAAAGGAATCAAAATATGGAAACTTGATCACAACTGAAACTTCTAAACTTTAGAATATCAAACGTAGAGACTGACAGCTTTAAATGAATAATCCCATTTTTAAGTTGCCAAGAAAAAGAACATTTAAGTGAAAATTAATATTTCATTTTCTGAGCGAGAAAAGTTGAAAAATCAAAATGAAAAGACATATAAAAAGGCAAGTAATATTATTCAAAAATTAATAATATACATTTGTACGTTTAGTAAACAATTATGAAGACGCCTGAAAGTATATCTTTTTCCAGTTCAGTTTAGTTATATTATTAAAACCTTAATACAAATTTGTTGCTGGAAATTTTTGAAAGTGGAACGTTTGTTTTTTAAAAATAGGCCTCAAGCATGACAATCATACGCACTAACCATCACGCAACTGATAGTACGAAACTGTAGTTTTTAATATCGACTTATTTTTATTTGCAGAAAACCCAATTGCAATCCTGTTGACGTTCTCCATTTTCACAAATGGAAGACGTCTATTTTCTATAAGCACCAACAAATCAAGGAATAACATTGACTGTCTCACAGGAATTCGAGTTTTGTCAACTTTTTTAATCATGAATCATCACTCCTATACAAATATTCATGGTTCTCCGATTATAAATAAACAAGATCACATAGATGTAGGTTAAACAATAATTATTCTATACTACAAACCGATACATTTCGTTATCCTTCTTAATTTCAGCGACTTTATAACCCAGGAGTTTATCTTGCCTTGAATGGAAGTATAGCAGTGGATTCGTTTCTTTTTATGGGAGGTCTGCTGGTCGCTTGGATTGGATTTAGAGAACTTGATAAAACGTTAGGAGAATTTTCTCAATATTTTTAATAAATTTACTTTAACAAACAGTCTTTTTCAGATCTGGGAAAATTAATCCTTTAATGAACATCATCCATCGATACCTTAGATTGACTCCTGTCCTAGGAGCAGGACTCTTAATGGCATATAGCGTGAACAGGATTCTTTACACAGGTCCAGTGATGGATGTCCAATTGAATAAAAATGGATGTGATAGCACCAACTGGTGGCCTGTTTTACTTTACATTCAGAACTACTATGTTCAGAATACGAGGGTAATATTTCATAATATAATTTAATGAAATCATGGAGATTTTTAGTTGATTTCTGTACTTAGTGTTACGAAGAATCCTGGTATTTAGCTATTGACTTCCAATTATATGCTCTCTCACCAATTCTTTTAATTCCAATGTGGAAATGGGGGCATAAGTTCACACCGATCTTACTTGTAGCTGCACTGGCATCAATAGCTTCTGCAATGGCAGTTTGCTTTTCTGAGGGTTATGTTGCCCTAACGTTTGGGTAAGTAAGTTTGAGCTCCTCACAAAATCTAACAAACATTTTTAAAAAGCTAATTTTAACGGTTCTTCGAAGTATAGAATATTTTATTTCGCAAAACTTACAATAAGCTAATTTCTTCCGTTTTTCGATGTATGAAATATTTTACTTTATCCTAGAAAGAATCCTCATGAATGGGAGAAGGTCTACACTCCGACGCATACGAGATGTTCAACTTGGTTACTTGGTCTTGCTTTTGGATACTTCCTCCATACAAATCGTCAAACAAACTTTCACATACCAAGAGTAAGTCCTAAACTAAATTGATCATTTGAATCCTCGATTGGTTATCCTATCCTAAGTTTAAATGGTTTCTTAACTGTTCCAGGTCTTTCAATTTATCGCTTGGTTGCTTAGCTTCTTTACCTTGACTGCTATACTCTTTGGGCCATATTTTTCATTGAGTGCCTATGGTCAAGCAACAGTTTTTGAAGCAGCAATGTACGAAGGCCTTAAACATATCTCTTGGGGCCTAGCCCATGCTTGGATAACATTTGCTTGTTACTATGGATATGGTGGATTTATTGACACATTCTTATCACATCCATTTTGGCAGCCACTTGGACGTTTGACATATGCAATTTATATGATGCATATATCAATTCAACAAATGCATTTTGGAATGATAAGAACACAAATATACTTTTCTGTTTATAATCAGGTTTGTCTGTTTCTAATACATTTTCAAGATATCAGTGATTTGATTTTTTTTCTTGTTATTACAGTTCTTATATTTTTGGAGTGGGTTTGGAATAACAATCTTTGTAGCGATTTATGTAACACTCGCTTTTGAATCGCCAATTTTAGTTTTAGAAAAGTTTATATTCGGAAGGCGAAAACCAGTTAAAAATCTAAATACAGAACCAAATACAGTTGTACCTCTCAGTATTTTAAATGACCAGGCTTATAAATAACTACGAGTTTTATATTTCAATATTATAATATTATTTCATTGAAAGTCCGATTTTGGAGATTTGAGATTTAAAGATGTTAAAATAAGATTTAATTTTTAGTTTGAGTTTCAAAAAAGAATTTTGAAAAAGTAAAATTAATAATTGATTCAGTGAAAGACAATGTTTAAAACTCCGGTCAATAAAATTTTGTAATTGAAAATTAAATTATACTTTTTTAGCTTTTTGATGACCTGAATTCAATTTCTCCTTCAAAATCAATTTATCACTTCAGGTTTTTGAGATCTAACCTTTGAACATTCGAAAAAAGCCTTAAATTATTAGATATTATTTTGAAGACTTTTAAATTCTTGTAGCAGTTTTTTGTTATTTTTGTAGAGATATTATAATATTATGTTTAAATATTCTCAAAATATTTAAATATTTAAAAAAAAATCCTCATTGGTTGTCAGTTTTTATTTATCTTATACAAATCTTAAAAGAACTCTTAAATATTCCCATTAGTTACATTTATATTTTACCGCGAGGGGATATTATATTATTTAATATTAATTATTTAAATTAAATGATCTCAACGTTAATCGAGCTGGGCGGCAGGCGTAGCGACGAACGACGAAGCACGCAACGAATCGAGCAATTTGCATACGAATGTGACACAAAGGAGAGAACCCAAAAAGTGTAACTATACAGCTCTTTAACGAAGCTGTAACCACGGCTGCTCAGCTGGCCTGGATTCCTGTGGAGATTTTTTATAAATAATTGTAACAACGTTGATCGATTAATAAAACCAATCAAATTGCTACAATTAGGAATATTCTATTGCAGGTACTTACAGTGGGGTACGTTGCAATGAAAACGACCACAAGGAATATCTTTTAAAACCGAAGAAGAAAATTATAAAACTCTTTGTCATCAAAATAAGGTTAATACATGAATATTTTAAAATATATTCAAATACATATAAAAAAAAGCTAAAATTTGGATATATTGAGCATTTTGGAGATTTCTGACAGAACCAACATCAAAAATCTTATCTAAAACACCGATTGTCAAAACTGTGCAAGGCATCACGAAACTATTGAGGTTCTCTGAAAAATAAGATACTAAAATAATTTATAGACCATTGTGATACCAAATGAATCTTGAGGCTTCCTCCTAAGTACAGAGTAGATGGAAAATTGTTTCCTCCTCTTCCTCGTCCATACAGTCCATACAGCTTCTGCAAAAGTCATTTGAGAACACGACTTGTCGCGTGGCGTGCTTTCCTATATTAGACAATGTGCGGTTATGACACCTATTATCCAGCTTATTTGGGATCTGCTTAGAGATAGCACCTTGAACGTTTTAAATCTAGTGTTGGCCATATGTTTTTTGTGACCTGATACGTGGTGATGTTGTTCTACCTGGTGTTTGCCTTCGTCATAGCGTCTTGCATTAGCAACAATTTACAAGTAGTGATTGGTATGCTATTCAGATGTTGATATCACGATGATTGAAACATTATCGAAAAAAAAGATTTTTGCATTTTTAAAGAGAAACATTTCTAAAACCTGACTTAATAGAGGTGAGATGGATTGCATCACAAATTTGTGAATTTTGATACAAGGATATTTTGAAATATGCTGACTGTTATTAATATTGAAAGATTAATTTTGAATTATGATAAATAGATGTATGGATTCTACTTTCCATAGTAATACCCCGAAAAATGAGAATCAACGAGAACGAAGTTTTCTACTATGTAATGTAAATAACTAAACAGTTCTTTGAAGAACTCGTCTGAGGTAATATCTCATGAAGAATTAGAAATTCTATGAAGTTTTGTATTCAAATGCTTATTGAAAAGCTCCTGAAGAGTTTCAATGTAAACATTTATTTTTGAAGCGGGGAATTTTGACTCACTTTCTAAGGATTCTGTAAAGCAGCTTTTGTTCTTTGTTTTTTTCTGGCGAATGGAAAACCTTAATTTTGTAAGTATTTTTAAAAATTGTTACCAAAAAGTATACTACAATTCCAATAGAAAATAATGACAGTGGGAATATTTTTGAGATAATTAACTTTTTTTCTTTATGTTAAAAATCATTTGTCTTCTAAGGAATCAGCTTTAATCGGAAGTTTTAAGAAAATTGCTTCAGTATTTCATGATAAGCTGTAGTTAAGTCATAAAAAATGCCTACTGAAATAATTTATTAGTACATATACAGTGAAGTTTACGTTTAAATTATCTTGCTTTTATTCAAACCAAAATATCGACACTCTTTCTCTCTGTATGTAACTCTCTTATTTAGATTCTCATAATTTTTAAAGTCTCTTAATGTTTTGTTGTGATAAATTTAATTTATTATCAACGAATATTATTAAATAAATTGAGACCAATAGAATAAATATGAATTTCTATACCTAAAAATACTGATTATGTACATAAACACTTTGAAAATTTAAAGTGGCAATTAAAGCGATAATAGGAATAAGCATATTTATCGAACCGATCACTACCGAGATGGTATCACTAAGGATATCTGTAATTAAAATCATAAAATAACTCATATTCTAAATGAGTAGCATCCTTGTTGCAAACAAAAAATTATAAATTTAAAATATTTACTCGATAACGATAAGATATCACCTGTCATTTCCGCCCTACTTTTGTTTTTAAATCTATCCTACTTTAAAAAATACAATAAACTCAAAATCAAGTTCAGCTCTTAAGATACTTTGATAATTATTTAAACTAAGTGTTGCTGTCAGTATCGGTTCAGTTCTATCCAGCACTTTTAAGACAACGACAACCGACGACGACGCTGCACTCTTGAAATGAAATTATTATTGATATTAATTGTTGCAATCAATCTTTTTGTTTACGGTATTCAATCAGTATCAATTGTGGACAATGTGACCGTGTCTAGTGATGTCTTGAGTGAAGTTTTTATCAAAGAAATTAAAAACAATCCAAATAAGATTTACATCATTGGCGACGGCGGCGGTGAAGATATTGAACCTTATGATTCGAAAAAATGTCTTCTAAGTTTAAGGGAAATCATCAATAAATTTCCGGATCGACAAGTTTCTCGATGTAAGTCCAAGAAATGTTGGCAAGAATAAAAAACAAGGAAGGACAATCGATAGAATTTATATGGAGCTATAAACATTGTGAAGAAAAATTGTTCTAAGCCATTTAAGCTACTCTGTGAGATAATTTATCTTTTATTTAAATCTTGAAATGATAAAGTTTTTTGATAAGGAAATTTTTTAAGTTGTAAATAATATCGTGTTACAAAAATGGCGTACTTTTAATTGATTTGGAAAATCGTATTTTAAAACTGATAAAACAGTTTCTAAAAAGGTCGAACTTAATGTTAAAAAGTTGCTTTGTTTCTTCCACAAGTGTTTTCTTTAAAAATTAACACTTTTTCCATTTTTAATTCAACAAGATTCATATAACTTCCCTCCTCAAATTTAAAATGTATTGTTTTGTATAAACCTCTTAAATGTAATCTCATCAATTGCAGTCCTAGACGCCTGGGGAAACTTGCCATCCGGAATTGAATCGGGAAACGAATATGATATGGGAAACTACGATCAATGTGTCAAAACTTCAGTGAAACTTAGCGGACTTAGTGAGGAAGTTAATGGACAGTATTGTTTCGCCACAATTTTACTTCATACCGATCAACCACCAAACCATGAAATACATTGGTGGAATCTTGATCCAAGCCTAAGTACTGGAATATGTGCTCCTGATAGCTGTAGCCCACAATTGTTAACATCAATTTTCAAAGAAGCAGTTAGTGGTCAATTTGAAGGCGTATTGTCTAGAATTATGGTTGGACGTTGTTCGAATGGAAAAATTCCTCCACTAACAACTTTGAATATCATTGGATTGTAGGTTTTTTTCTTAATCACATAATTTCTAAAACATTTTATTTGAAAACTAAAACTATTTACATTTTTTAAGGTCGATATTTGGATTGGTAACGATTTTGATGGTCTTGAGTTCAAGCTATGAGTTCTACACAAGTTTTTATGAGAGTAAGTAAATTTAAACACTTTTAAAAATTTATAAAGATTCCGAATACTCAATCCTCTCTTCTTTTTCTTTAAAAAGAAATTAAAAATTATGATCTCAAAATGCATTAACCTTAAAAACCTTTGATAAAAAGACCTGTAAACACTATATCTGTTTATTATTTTTGAATGATGAATAACCCGAGAGGCAACAGACTTATTTTTTGTAACACTACTGCTTACTTGAGTGTTTTTTACTATAAATTGTGAAACTATAGAGAGCCATTTATTAATATACTCGTAACAATACAACAAAAAGTAAATAAACAATTCTAATAATTTATAGACAAAAAGAAATGCCTCAGAAATTTTCTATGGCTACATTGCGTTGTTCAACCACTGTTTCGCTTTTTTGAACGAAAATGTTTTGGCGCGAACATTCACTTCAAAAATTGTTATCAACTTATTAATAGAGTACTAACTTAATAATAATTTTAATCATTCATATCCCCTTGAGTGCGCGTACAATATAAAAACAAAATAAGAGCTATGTGTCTTTAGGGTTTTGAGAAATTTGATACTCTAGAAGAAATCATTTAACAATTTTCATTTGTTTTCAGAAAAACCGATTCCAATTTTGATGACTTTTTCGGTTCTTACAAATGGAAAGAGGCTTTTCGCAATAAATACCAAGAAATCGAGAAACAACATTGATTGCCTCACAGGTATTCGGGTCCTTTCAACATTTTGGATTATAAATCATCATACTTATACAAACATTCATGGAACTCCAATTATTAACAACCGGGATCATATTGATGTAAAATTTATACAAATCATAACCTTCGAACTTTTAATATTAATCTGTCATTTTGCTTTCAGTGGTTGTATAGTCCAGAGTTTTTCCCAGCTTTGAATGCAAGTATATCAGTTGATACGTTTTTGTTTATGGGAGGACTTTTAGTAGCTTGGATTGGATTCAGGGAACTTGATAAATCTTCTGGAAAAATAAGCCCTTTAATGAATATTGTTCATCGGTATTTTAGACTAACACCAATCTTAGGCGCTGGTCTATTAATGGCTTATAGTGTGAATAAGGTTATTTATACGGGTCCAATTAAAAGTGTGCAAATGGAGAAAAATAGTTGTGATGGCACAAATTGGTGGCCAGTAATGCTTTACATCCAGAATTACTATTTCCAAGAGAAAAGGGTAAATATTTTGATTTTGATTGATTTAGTCCCCCCTTTTGAGAGTGCCAATTATCAATTGATAGTTGCACAATATCAACGTTTAGCATTCCACCAGCCAACTACCAATTGTGAGTATCAAGGAATGTATAAATATCAATGAAGATTACAAACGGAGACTTTCAATATTTATCAACTATCAATTGATAACTGACAATTGCAATATTGTTGATTGTTATTATGAAAACTTCGAATGCCATTAACTCTTTTTGTTTTGTTTTTAAAGTGTTATGAAGAAGCCTGGTACTTAGCCATTGACTTCCAACTATACGCTCTATCACCGCTTCTTTTAGTACCAATGTGGAAATGGGGCAAGAAATTCGCACCGGTCTTACTCATTTTAGGGCTGTCTTCAATTGGCTGTGTTATTGGAATTTACTTATTCCAGGGATATGTTGGGCTTATGTTGGGGTAAGTTCTTTTATTAAAAATTCCTGAAACAAAAAATTTAATTGTGTGCATTTTTTTTAGATTAAATCCTCATGAATGGGAAAGAGTCTACACTCCGACACATACAAGATGTTCGACCTGGCTTCTTGGCTTTGGTTTTGGTTACTTCTTGCATAAAAATCGGCAGTCAAATTTTAAGATTCCAAAAGTAAGTTAGAAATATCGTACAATTTTCTCAAGAATTTCTTAAAACTGTCTTCATTTAGATTGTTCAACTTATTGGTTGGGTCGTCAGCTTCCTTACCATGACAGCTGTCGTTTTTGGACCCTATTTTTCGTTGAGTGCCAATGGTCAAGGAACCGTTTTCGAAGCTGCTATGTACGAGGGATTCAAGCGTATATCATGGGGTCTAGCTCATGTGTGGATAACATTTGCTTGTTACTATGGATATGGTGGTTTTGTTGACACATTTCTGTCACATCCATTTTGGCAGCCATTTGGACGTTTGACATATGCCATGTATATGATGCATATGGCAGTTGAGAGAATGCATTTCGGATTGACACGGACAGAAATTTACTTTTCTGTTTATAATCAGGTTTGTCTTTCTGAAATAAATTTACAAAATATTAGTTATTGTATAATTGTATGCGTTTTTTCCAGTTCTTATATTTTTGGAGTGCTTTTGGGATAACTTTTTTGATTTCCATTTACGTTACACTTGCCTTCGAATCACCAATTTTAATTTTAGAAAAGTTTATATTTCCTGCAAGAACACCGGCGGCGGTGCCAAAAACAAATCCCGAACAAACTATGGTTGTGTCTCCGAGTGTTATTGTTGACCCTGAGCAAGCACAAAAACAACTGTAATACATAAGTTAAAATTTTGAACTTAAAAACGCACTGATATTTTATTAAAGCTTTAACTATTTATTTAAAAACAAAAATGAACTTGTTTTATTAATTGTTTTGAAAATAGGCTCTTTTGGTTTGGGAATGCAAATAATAAACTATTTCATTCTTTCTCCCAACGTTTCGTAGGAATTCCTTACTTCTTCAGGGGATATTTTTCTTGTTTCTTTGTCTTCAAAATTGTTTGAATAATGCTAATCCTGAAAATTTAAGAAATATTGCAACCAGGACCCTTGATTTGACAATTACCAAAACCTGTTCCAAATATCCAACAATTGTCATCTTTCCATTTCATGAAGAAATTATTATGTCAATGAATTGTTAATTTTGCTTCTATAATTATCAGGAATTTTCTGACATATTGTACAAAAAATTCGTTAAAGAAATGAAAAATAAATATAATTTACATATTTGTCAATATTTAATTGAAAATAGCTTTAGGAAACTCAGTTACGATCAAGTATTGACAATAAGAACACATAAAATGATAAGCGATATATTTAAAATTCAAAATAAACGTTATGGCGATTCTCAGTTGGGTCTGCGTGTTATATGTCGCTGGTGCCGCAGCAGGCGGTGCCCTCGGAATTTTAAACAAAGAATAAATATTGATTTCGAATCGTTGAATAATATCTCGAAAGTGTTTGCAGTCCTTGCTTCAATCCATTGCGTTAAGATCTTTTGGCTGTTCGTCTACATCCTTCCATTTATTTACCTTCATATCATAGAAGGTCTTACAAAATTTTGCGAATAAAGTATCTTTATTTCTTAAAAGCAACTTTTGTACACTTATTTTAAAACTCGCGATTTTAATAATATTGTATGTACTTTACTTTTTAATTATAAAATGCGATTTTGAAAACTGTGACACTTTAAAATTAAAACAGTGCCAGCGGTCTGTTACTTCTAAAATCGGAAAAATTGGTCGAGGAACGATGAATATTGAAATCAAAGGCAAAGATTTTGTGCCATATTTCAATGTTTTTTTTTAAGGATTAAACATTGAAATTGTCACCACCAATTTGTCAGTAAGTACCTACAGGTAAGTATGGCAATGACAAATTTGTCAATTAAATGCGACAATGATAAAATTGTCACCTCTCAATATTTTATAAAATACAGATTTTTCAAATCAAATTTGTAGAATTTTTACGAAATAGGGACCAGAGGTAAACAAAGTTCCTGGCAATCAAGTTGCACTTTTCTTATGGGTTTTAATATCCTTAAATCAAATCCGAATCCAAAATCACTTTATTACGTAAGATTTTTCAGATAACGCTCTCTCAAAAATTAGGAACATAATTGGTGATTAAAACCTTAAAACTAAGCTGTCAACGCATTGAATTTTTATAAGAGCAACATTTATGTATTTCCAGCGAAATTCACATATAAGGAAAAAAATAAGTGGAAACAAGGAACTCATAAGGAAACAACATTTTATGAGAGACGCACGATCTCCATTCCTTTTTTACAATAAAAAAAATTAGGCTTTTTGATTATCTAAATTCATGATGCATTTTTTTGTTCAAAAAAATTGTGACAGTTTTTCAAGTCTATACTAAAATATTCGAAAAATTCATAAGTTGTTAGATTTCAAATGTCTCACACAGATCTTAAATAAAGACTGAACCACTTATGCTAAAACTTTTCTTGACAGAAAAACGCAAAATGATTTATATAAGATATTTTGTTTAGCTCTTTTGGTCTTTTTGTTTTTGGAATGCAAATAAAAAACTTATTTCATTCTTTCCCAACGTTTTGTTAGGGGGTTACTTTATTTAATATTTTACATTAAATAACATTAATTCTATTATTTTTACTCCCATTCCTGCATCCTTCCAACGACGGGAATGACACAAAATTGAAAATAAATTAACAAAAAGAATATGAAATAAATAATAAACATAAACAAGAAAAACTATCAAATTAAACAGAATTGACACTTACATATATCACAGAATGTTCGCAGTTACTTTTTTGAAATGATTTTAAAAAAACGTCGTCTAAAGAAGGCAACCATATCAAGTTTTTAAAAATACGTGTATAAAATAATGTTTAAATCAAGGTTCGGAGTCGGAATCAGCACTAAAAATGTTCTCCAAAACGTAACATATTTTTGAAAACAACTATAACGATAAATTAAAAATATCTCATAACTCATGAGAACTTCCAAAAACTAAGCAAGATATACTAATCTAGGAAAGAATAATTTGTACTTGACAAAACCATCTAACAGGTTATTGTTAAGGGATATGTTGTATTCCAACGTAGCCTTAAAAACACCGCTTTTAGTTATATTTAGCATTTTTACTTAAGACAAATAGAAATTTTATGGCAAGTTTTGCATTCGTAAAAAATGTCTTAGTCGAGATTTTAATAAAACATGATATTACGATGGTATAGAAGTCGAAAAAGTGGGTCCCGCGATTCCGTCTGCTGTGCCCTGTCTGTCTGTCCACACTCCTACAGCCTAACCCATTGGGTCGATTGCGTTAAAACTTGGAATTCAAGGTTTTGAGCAGATTCGCGTTTGGTGACGATCAAAACTGACAGTGTACAATTTGTTTGATCAAAAAACGAACATTTGAATTTTCTCTAAAATTTTATTTTTTACCTAGGCTTCAGTAAGAAAAACATATTTTTGTATTTGTAAGGTACCACTCTAAGAATTGTTATTTTATTTATTAATTTTTTCAACAAACTATTAAACGATTTCAATAATTTTTTTCCGAACAAGTCCTTATACTTTTGTAACAATATTTGATTATCAAAAGTGTAATTTTTTTTGTTTGGATTTTTACGAGTAAAATATTATTGATTTTTTTTTTCAAAATTCTATATCTCAAAAACGGTTTAATTTTTGTTAACGAAATTCAAATGTAGAGCGTATATTTGTAATCACGAAACAACTGCATACCATAAATATTTCTAAAACAAAATGAAAAAGTTTATTAATACAAAATTAATTTAAAAAAAACGCTCTAACGATTTTCGAAAAAAAAAAAATTGAAAATCAAGGGTTTTTGATTTATAAAATGTCATTTAAATTTTTAAAGACAAACTTATTTTCCAGGTACAATTTTGAATCTTAAATTAGTTTTTTTTATTATTTTAGTTGTATCAAATGTAACCCCCTCCCATCTAACCAGATCAAATCCTTTACATGATCCATGATTTTTCTGTCTATCAAGAAGTATTATCTTGGTACTTTCGTATATATGACTTTACAATATTATTCTTTAAGAATAAGGTTATTTTACACACATTTTACTTGCCTTCGTCTATATAAAAGAATAAATACTTAGTACAAGTTAAAGAAGCGGTCCAGAAAGAGTATATGTATTTTCTATTAGAATCACTTGTCCAACGTATACACATTATACCTATATAGGTATTACGTACAACCTCTACAACTATTGCTAAATTTTCACTTCATAACTAAAGTCCAAAACGCACCAAAGCCTGATTGTAAACAACACATGAACAGCAATTTGTTGTCCCTGTTCGTATGCTTGTTTTTTTTTTTAACTTTAACGAAACAAATAAGCTGAACGTAATACCTTTATGTTTGCGCTGAAAACTAGTAGGAAAGAAGGAATTTGATTGGATTATAGTAAGTACCTTTTATTTACCAATCTTTCTACATTTAAACATGTCTTTATCTATCTATCTGCATAAAGCTGACCACGCCAATGAACTATTCTTTATCCGTTTTAGATACCTGCCTAACTACACAACCGCTTTAAAATTTAAACATACACGTTCTTCCTCTTTTTTATCTTCAGATAATTTACTTTCCATCCTGGTTCTTCTAATAAGAAATTAAAATAAAGCTATCCAAAGGAAAAAGCTTTGTGCGAACTAGTTAAATACACTAACAATTGTTTTCGTAAAGTATGCTTACGAGTATTTTTCATTTCTGGGATGAGTTGTGTCTGGGATAAAACTAGCTTACCGACAAAAAAAGGTGTGTATTCGATAAGTTCATTCAAATACACAAACCATTTTCCTTAACATAATATTTTCTGAGTATTTCATATTTTTATTATAACAAAAGGTTAAGTTTTTTCAACAAATTATAAATTAATATTCAATAAAATGTTTTTCGCATAGTCTACGGAAAATTATCTTTGTTTTGACACCTTATTTGGCAAAATTAGTTCCGTATGAGAGCCGAAAAAGGAAGAAATGCTAACGAAATAATATATATATGATGATGATTCGTCTAGACTACATTTCTTTTCAATCACAACATGACAATTAATTTAAATAAAAGCGGTCTTACGATTTTCAAATAAAAAATTGAAAAATGAACGTTTTTTTGATCAAATCGCATTTATATCTTTGAAGACAAACTTACTTTACAGATATATTTTTAAATCCTATATAGGTACTTTTTTAAACAGTCCCTAAAGGAGCAAGTTCGTGCGATTCAATCGTGCATTTTATTTAATGTTCAATTCGATTGCTAGAGAAGTTTATACTTAAAAAAGTAATGTTCTTATTTATTGGTCAGAAAAATATATGTCAAATAATTGACCAGTGTTATAAATTTTTGATATTAAATCAAATTAAGTCGTACCAAAAATACTATCAAATTGGTTTAACAATTCCAAAATAAAAATAAGAGTGGTGGGGAAGTACCTTCCATTTAAGATTCTCCAAGAGGATTCGGAGAGTGCGATGAGGCGTTATTTATTTAAAAAAAAACACCTTTTCTTTGTCCGGCAATCAAGATTTTGCATGTGTTTTATTGTCTCTCGAACTGCACGATCTTTTGAATCTCTTACTCTTCTTTGAATCAAAGCTGCACAAAATTGCAGTCTTTTAACGGACTAAAAAATCAATATCAGTACATTTCTTAAAGTTGAAACAGACAAGTAGATCTTCCCGCATTGTGCTCTTTTTCGGGTACAAAATTAGAAATAACTACCCAAGAAAAAATGGTCTTGGTGAAAAAGAACTGCTTATAATGTGCACTAATTAATATTGACAGACGTCTTAATCATGATTAAAAGTTATACTATAAATAAATTAGGACTACTTACTACTACTACTTATGGTTGCGCTATAATCCTACCTGAACTAAGCTTATACAACAAACTTCTCCAACTAGCTCGGGTACAAGCTAAATGACTCCTATTGCGCACTTCAAGTTGGGTGTGGTCACTTTCCACCTGATCCTTGGTCCAACTATTAAATTTTATTCCATGATATGGCAACTCTTATTGCCATTCAAATTAAAAATGTTTGAAATAGAACAAGAAATAATATGAATATTTCTGGAAGACAGCTTTTTGAACAAACATGACTTTCGTTACAGATATCCTAGGGATCAAATAATTTTCAAAGCAGTATTTAATTAATTGTATTCTTTTCAGAAACATGAAAATAGAAACAACTTTGCAAGTATCTCGTTTTATTTATATGACATTGCGTAGCAAACAAAATTCTAAAAAGTCCATAGTCATTGTGTCTCTCAAAAAAACAAAAACACCCTGTAAAATACTTTAAACGAATAATGGTGAAATTACTTCCTGTATCATTATACTCCAAAAATTTAATTTACTACACCAAACACACGTCTAGATAAGTACTTAGCACTGATTAAGCTGCATACAATCAAGTTTCATTCAAGAACCTTATTACTATTGAGTATTAGCTGTTAAAATAAAGCAATGCAAAATTTTGATAACGTTATGATGATAAAATCGATTTTTTTTACGTCCAGCTTATCAGATCTTAAAACGAAGATTTAAAAGAATTGTTGTTTTTCTCTATTAATTGTTTGATACTTGAGTTTTTCATCAGCCCAAAAATTGTATAAAAAGGCTTGAAACTTAAAGAAGCTTGGCTATTTCACTTCACTTTCGGGAGCATTCAGCAGAGCCATGATCACAAGAAAAATGTTCTTTTCATTATTCGTTATTATAAGTTCAGTAATAAGCGGAATTAATTCGTTGTCGCTTGTGAATAATGTTTCTGTTTCGAGTGATGTATTTAGTCAAGTGTTTGTTGAAGAAATCCGAAATAATCCGAACAAAGTTTACACTTCCGGTCCTGATTTCGGCCAACATAATTCGGAAAAATGTCTCTCCAGTTTACGTAAAATAGTTAAAGAAAGTTCTAGCCTTCAAGTTGCTCGATGTAAGTGTGATTTTCTAAATTTTCAAATGTATCAATTTACAAGAAAAATCCTTCGAAAACAGAAAGTGACTGATATTTAAAAATAATTTGAAATAAAATAAATTTTGAAAAGTGGATATCTTTAAACTGTATCCATTAGCAGTAGACCCTAACTCTCTTGCCACAAAATAAAGTTTAATACTAAATGAACTTTGAAAAATTAACTAAAAGCTCTAATACTTTCACCAGAAGAGTTTGATATTTAAGAGTTTAAGAAACGATAAGGTAACCACATAGAGTCAGAGTGATACCTTATCTTAACTTAAAACTCAGTTGAATTTCTTTTTAATCTCTTTTAGTAATCGGATAAAGTTGCAATAAGTGGTGAAATTCTATGTTCCTGTTTGGAGTGAAGTTAGTGGAAGTTTATTTCTCGTTTTGAAATAAAATAATGACTTTTAATTTTAGACGTTTAAATTGTGAATTGTGATGAAATTGATCCTACATTGCTAAGAGTGGGAACATTTAGCTTACAAAAAATTCTGATTTTCAATTCTCCAAAAAAGACGTTACTTTGAATTGACGAACTGTGCACACAATTCTATGTATTTTCCCAAAAGGATCAATTTGTCCCTATAGAATATTTGAAGATTTCTAAATGGTATCGGTATGAATTTGAGCTTACTTTTGACTTGAAAAAAGTTTTTGAGAGTGTTGAAGTCAAAAGTCCTTCTTTATATTTCACTTATAGCGTGAACGTCAATTTTTAGTTGATAGTTGATAAATATCAAAACTTAACATTTTACGAGTATCAACCAATTGATAACATTTTTCATAATTGAGAACTATTCAAATGGTTGCGAATAACAAGAAAATGTATAATTATCGTATCAATAAATTACCTTTATATGGCCAAATTTAAAAATTCATCAACTATCAATTGATAATTTACACTCGCAACACGGGCGATAACTTATTGTTAATATTTTCAAGGGTTTAAAGACTTCAAAAAAGGTCTTTCCTGTAAAATAAAGTGGGGAGTATGAAATGAATTGCAATAATAACTATAATCTCGGGACTTCTAGACATGGGGAGTAATATGTATGTTTTCCACATTTATAAAGCTTGAAGGAATGATGAAAAAGCTGCAATTGCTAGGAAGGATACTTTTAAGATCATAGTGACTTAAGTTTTTACTCAATTGACAATGAGGAACTATCTTTCTTACAGTGTTTGATGCATGGGGTAGTATACCAGCAGGTGTATTGACTGGAAATATGTATGATCTTGGCAATTATGATCAATGTGTTAAATCTTCTATATCTTTCACTGCTTCTGCTGCTGATGTTATAAGTTACCAATATTGCTTTGTCAAATTACCTCTTGAGGATCCTACTCTTGCGATAAATATCGCAATCTGCATTCCAAACACCTGTAGTCCAGATTTAATAACATCAATCTTCAAGGAATCGACTAAGGCAACTCTGGGCCCAGCTTTTTCCAATATATCAATTGAACTTTGTTCAGACGGAAAAGTTGGACCACTTACAGCTACAAATATCGCTGGAATGTAAGTATAAAAATTGATTTAATATATAAGAGAGAAGTTGTGCTTAAGTTAGAATTTAATTTTCAGATCTGTTTTTGTTGTCCTGACAGTTTTAGTACTTTTAAGTTCAGCTTACGACATCTACGTGAGCTATAATCAAGGTAAGTCAATTTCTTTCCATCTCAAAATTTGCAATCCCATAAAACATTAAAATCATTCCATACTGCAAGTCTGCAAATATAAAACTTGGACATTCCCCACGCTTGATAAGATAGAGTGATCAATGTACAACTTACCACATATTTTTAAATGAAAACCCGGCATAATCTATTACGTCTTTGTCTTATCACTTCCTGGTAGATTAAGTGAAAAAAGAGTTATAATTAACTCGTAGTTCGTTTATCTCTTAGAATCAAATAAACAAACAATACGTAAAAAAGTTTTTTGAACTTTAGTAAGTTCTGCTTTTTGATAACGTATATTCCTATCAATATTTTATCGCTATATCGTTTATAACATGTGTCGTACGCGATATCTTCTTAAATGGTAGCAAAAACGCCAGAAAATTCATAATGTCTGCTAAATTAACTAATTTGAGTAACACTAAACTTCTCTCTCTTCTATTGTTGGCAACAACACTATGGAAGTTGAAAGAAACTCATTGTGACATAACCGAGGAAAGACTAACAATACCTCGCAAATTGTGTCTAAGAAGAATTTTTCTTGATGACTTCTTTTTTTTTCCATTTGCTCGAAGAACCTAAGCTACTAAAAGGTTTCTTTCGTAAGACTTGCATTAACCATTACACATAAGTTTCACTACATTTGATAAACTTGACTCCATCATCAAAATTCCGAAACAATAACTTAACTTCTTAAATATAACAATTGTTTTTTTTTTAACTCAAAACTAATTTTCAATTTTCCAGAAAAGCCAAACCCTGTCCTCATAGCCTTTTCAATGCTCACAAACGGAAAGAGACTATTTGCAATCAACACGAAGCGATCTCCAAACAATATTGACTGTCTCACTGGAATTCGGGTTATAGCAACCCTTTGGATTATTATGCATCACACTTTCATTCACGCCTCCACTGCTGCCGTCATAAACTCATTCGACATAAGAGCTGTAAGGATCTTCCATAAATTGATTGAAAAAAAATTTCCTCAGAGACTAAAAATTGTTTCTATCTTTTAAGTGGACCGTCAGTTTGGAGTACATGCCGATTTACAATGGAAGCATGACAGTGGATTCATTCTTCTTCATGGGTGGTCTGCTGGTAGCTTGGATTGGATTCAAGGAATTGGATAAAACGTTAGTGAGACTGTCAAAATGAAATTCAAAAATACTAACTAATAACCTTTCTTTGACAGAAATGGAAAAATCAACTTCATAATGAACATTGTCCATCGTTATATCCGTTTGACGCCTATTCTGGCAGCTGGTCTGATCTTAGCTTATAGTGTGAATAGCATAATTTACACGGGACCACTCAAGGAAACTTTCGTGGAAATGCGTAAATGTAACAGCCACAATTGGTGGCCAATTCTACTTTATGTTCAAAACTATGTTCGGGATCCAAATTTGATATATGACGCGTGTTATGCAGAAGCTTGGTATTTGGCTATCGACTTTCAGCTATATGCTCTTTCTCCGCTGATTTTGCTAGCAATGTGGAAATGGGGAAAAAAATTTGTGCCAGTTTTAGTGGCATTAGGATTAGCATCGATTGGATGGGTTATGGGAATATATATTTCGGAACAATATACTGGTCTTGCATTGGGGTAAGCAAGTGATAAGGATGTCATTTTTATTCGTTCATTAATTTTCAAATTATGTTTTTACAGGGCTAATCCACATGAATGGGAGACAATCTATACACAAACTCACACTAGATTCGCACCTTGGCTCATTGGTTTTGGTTTTGGATATTTTATGCACAAAAATCGTCAATCACAGTTCAACATTTCCAAAGTAAGTTGTACCATAAGTCTATAGCAACTTTCAGTGATCAATAATCTGGTAGATGGATACTTTGCAATTCTATGTTTTTCCACTATTGATCTGCTAAGTTGATTTCAATCTTAAAGCAAACGTATTTAAAGTTATTAGTTCCAATACTCTTATTTAAAAAGTGGTTAATTAGTATTAGCAATTTCGAATTTACTATGCAATGTTTTCTATATTTTAGCTTAAATTTCCTACTAACCTTCTTTCCTTTTTTTAGATTGTGCAAATAGTTTGTTGGTTCACTAGTTTCTTCACGTTGGTAGCAATAATTATGGGACCTTATTTTTCAATACACGCCAATGGTAAGGGTACCGTTTTCGAGGCTACAATGTATGAAGGTTTGAAACGGGTATCTTGGGCACTGGCACATGCTTGGATAACATTTGCTTGTTTCTACGGATTCGGCGGTATTGTTGACGTATTTCTGTCACATCCGTTATGGCAGCCCTTAGGACGTTTATCGTATGCGATGTACATGATGCATATGCCAATATTACGAATGCATTATGGATTGGCGCGTACAGAAATATATTTTTCAACTTACACTGAGGTATGTTGGAGTATTAAAATATTGACTTTTGAAACGCGTGTAATGCGATTTTTATTTTTGCAGTTTTTGGCTTTTTGGGGTGTACTTGGGATAACAATTCTGTATTCGATTTATGTGACATTGCTCTTTGAGTCACCAATTTTAGCCCTGGAAAAGGTTATTTTCAGTCGTGATAAGCCAGTGAAAAAGGATAACGCAGTGCAGGGGCAAGCACAGCCACCACCAGTGTTTAATATTGTCATCGATTCTGAGGAAAATAATTCAAAAGTGCAGAACAAAGAAATTTGAAAGAAAAATTATACACGAAATATTTATTTAAAAAACGAAACAAAACAGTATTTAGAAATAAATTATTATTATAAGAAATATGATACTTTTTTTGTGTGGCCTCTAATGAGGGTTTAAATAATATGGTTATTTCTAAAGAATTTTCTCTAACATTTTCAAAAACAAATTTCAATTGCAATACAATTTTTTCAAAAGTCCAATTTATTTTAATGGAATAAACTTCATTCAAAAATACTGACTAATATTTGTTAAGTCGTTCCCGAAAACCATAGAAAATCAATAAAACACTATAATGGTTCACTTAGAGATAATTAGATAATGAAGAATTCAATACTCTAAGTAAAAACGTATAATAGTGAAATAACTTTCTCTTCATGATAGCCCAGTTTTTGAATTTACTACACTGTACAAATGCCTAGATAAGTTTTTGAGCACTGATTTATCTATAAACTATTAACTTTCATTCAAGAACCTTATTTCTGTTGAGTACGTTCTGTTTGATAAAAGATGATATAATTACATTGTTTTCGTCTTGCCTATCAAATTTTAAAAGAAATTTTTAAATTTGTTTTCTTGTTTCTCTATCAATTTTGGTACTTGAATCCAAGAATGTATAAAAAGGCTTGATATAATAGAAAGCTTGCCTATTTCACTTCACTCTCGGGAGCATTCAGCAAGATCACAAGAAAAATGCTCTTTTTATTATACATTATTATAAGTTCAGTAATAAGCGGACTTCATTCGCTGTCGCTTGTAAATAATGTTTCTGTTTCAAGCGATGTGTTCAGTCAAGTGTTTTTTGAAGAAATCCGAAATAATCCAAATAAAGTTTACACTTCCGGTAATGATTTCGGGCAATATAATTCAGAAAAGTGTCTCTCAAGTTTACGTGAAATAGTTAAAAACAGTTCTAGTCTTCAAGTTGCTCGATGTAAGTGTTATTTCCCCTTTTCAGAAAGTGAGACGAGTTATCTTCAAATTAAACGAAATTCCGAAAAAAAATCCTTGAAGAACTCCTGATTCTGTAAAAATAAAGTGACCAATACTCAGTAAACTTCACACAATCAGTTCTAACTTAAAAGTGTTTCCTTACCGTGTTGATCCTAACTGTCTTACCACAAAATTTAGTTTAATACTAAAATAAATCTTGGAAAAATTCCTGGAGATATATTACTCATCCTAACTTTGAATTTGGCTGAATTTCTTTTTCTCTAGTGCGAGTGGCGAATTTTCAGTTGATAGTTCATTAATATGAAAGTTTAACATTTAACCGGCCGTTTTGATAATTTGTGGATGATTGTGACAGTTGTGAATGTCAAAAAAAAGTTCAGTTTTCAATTAAAAGACTATTAATTTCCAACATGAATTATGTTCCAAAAGGTCAAATCAAATATCAATTTATAATTGACAACTGCAAGAATTGAAATAAAGACCATCCTGTTAAATAAAAAAATATAATCTCTATCAGCCCTTTGTGTTAAAAAAAATATGTTTTATATTTTGTATAGTTAATTTAAATATTGAAAACTCATAATAATACTCCAAGGACTTGGATACGTGTACTTCTTCTCATAGTAACTTAAGTTTGTGTACAATTAATAACATAAATGACTATTTTACTTACAGTATTCGATGCATGGGGTAGTATACCGTCAGGCGTATTAACCGGAAATCTGCATGATCTTGGCAATTATGATCAATGTGTTAAATCTTCTATGTCCTTCGCCGATCCTACTTATATTATAAGGCAACAATATTGCTTTGTTAAATTACCTCTCGAAAATCCTACTCTAGCAATAAGAATCGCAATATGCATTCCAAATACTTGTAGTCCAGATTTAATAGCATCAATATTCAAGGAATCGACTAGAACAACTTTAGGCCCAGCTTTTTCTAATATATCAGTTGAACTTTGTTCAGATGGAAATGTTGGACCATTGACAACAACAAATATTGCTGGAATGTAAATATAAAAATTAAATTCTTATACTCGTAAAAGTGAAATTGTACTCAACTCTAATTTAATAACTTTTCAGATCTGTTTTTGTTGTTTTGACAGCTTTAGTAATCTTAAGTTCAGCTTACGACATCTATGTGAGCTACTACCAAAGTGAGTAAAGTTAATGTTATGTTATTTCTTGCACAATTTGCATTCTTACAAAAGTTCAAAATAATTTCAAGCTACAAAAAAATAAGTAACTGGCAGAATTTCAATTTCTTCCATTTTTCAACTATAAAAACTCGTCAAAATCAAAGCTATCAAATCCAAATACCGTCTACTAATAAACTTATTTGAGATAAAAGGTCTATAGGCATTGAAATTAATAATAGAAACATATTGAAAAAATTGTTTTACGTAGTTATTGAGGATTTTTGTGTTAAAATGTCATCGGGAAAGACGAACCAATACCTAACAATTAAATCGATGAAGTTAATTCTCAGCTAAAGAAATCAAAGGACAAGATTGTGCCTGCAAGTCATCCACAGGGAGTAATAACTAATAAATTACGAGATGAGGTTTTGTAGATAAAAATTCGGAGCAACATTCAGCAAAGTAAAAATTTTGTATATATATACTAAACAAAAACCTTATTTTTGAGCTTTTAGTAACATTTCTTCAAATGAAAACAGGGACAAGTATTCTGCCTTATGAGACATAGCGATTTTATAAAAAAAAAGAAGTATCTTAAGGCATACTTTTTCGTCTTCCTATCAGTTACTCTATGAATCCTAAATAAGCTAGATTTTGTTCGTGAAACTAACATTAACATTTACACAACGATGTCACCAGCTTTGATTCACTTGACTTCTCCAGCATAGTTCCTGTATTAAAACATAATTTCTGTGCTAAAAGAGTTGATTTTAGAACGCAAAATAATATTCAATTCACTTTTGATTTTCCAGAAAAGCCAAACCCCATTCTTATTGCCTTTTCAATGCTGACAAACGGAAAAAGGCTATTTGCAATCAGCACGAAGCGATCTCAAAACAATATTGATTGTCTCACTGGAATTCGAGCTATAGCGACTTTGTGGATTATAATGCATCACACTTTTATTCACGCTATAAATGCTGCCGTCATAAACTCATTCGACCTAAAAGCTGTAAGAATTTTTAGAATCTCTTTACGATCAACTTTTTGAATTCCTTCGAAACTATAGTGCAACTTCAATTTCATTTCATTTGAATTTCATGTTTTTGAGTCATTTGATTTAAAACATTATAGTTTTTAAGCAATATTTCCATTGATTAACATTTTAATCAAATTTCTGAAAAAAAGCATGAATTTCTAAACTCTTTACAACTGTTTAAAACAGTTTTGAAGAAACTTAACAATATCGGCTTTAGACAATCAAACTTTATTCTGTCTTTTAAGTGGTACTTCAGTTTGGAGTACATGCCGGTTTACAATGGAAGCATGACAGTGGATTCGTTCATGGGTGGCCTGCTGGTAGCTTGGGTTGGATTCAAGGAATTGGATAAAACGTTAGTAAGACTGTCAAAATCAAATATAACAAATTTCTTTTCATTGACAGAAATGGAAAAATCAACTTCATAATGAACATTGTCCATCGTTATATCCGTTTGACACCTATTCTTGCAGCTGGTCTGATCTTAGCTTATAGTGTGAATAGCATAATTTACACCGGTCCACTCAAGGAAACATTTGTGACAATGCGCAACCAATGACGGCCAAAGTTGGTGGCCAATTCTTCTCTACGTTCAAAACTATGTTCGAGATCCAAACTTGCTTTATGATGCATGCTATGCCGAAGCTTGGTATTTGGCTATTGACTTTCAACTCTATGCTATTTCGCCGCTGATCTTGTTAGCAATGTGGAAATGGGGAAAGAAATTTGTGCCAGTTTTAGTGGCATTGGGTTTGGCATCGATTGGATGGGTTATTGGTGTATTTATTTTGGGACAATTTACAGGACTCACATTGGGGTACATAGTTATCAGGATATTGGTACTATTTATTTTATTTAAATTTTCAGGGCTAATGTTCATGAATGGAAGAGAGTTTACACTCAAACTCACACTAGATTCGCACCTTGGCTTATGGGTCTTGGTTTTGGATATTTTATGCACAAAAATTGTCAATCACAGTTCAAAATTTCAAAAGTAAGTTCTTCTATAAAGTATCGATCGCTTTATGAAATATAGCTTAAAATATTTCGCACTATTGGAAACATCGTGAAAAGATATAATCACTCTTGAATGTAACAAGAAAGCTTAACACCTGGAAGTATGCAAAAACATCAGCTACCTTTATTTAATTATCATATTTAAGTTTTTTACAGCCTATTAAAACAATGTTAACGACTTTTCACAAACGCAACATGCCGATACTAATACTTACTACATATCTTCTTTTTAGAATGTGCAGATCATTTGTTGGTGTGGTAGTTTATTCACGATGGTTGCTATAATTTTTGGACCATATTTCTCCCAGGCATGTAGCCTTTGGCAAAGGTACCGTTTTCGAGGCGGCCATCTATGCAGGTTTGAAACGAGTATCCTGGGCAATGGCGCATATTTGGATAACATTTGCTTGTTACTACGGATACGGAGGTATGGTTGATGTATTTCTATCACATCCGTTATGGCAGCCCTTAGGACGTTTATCCTATGCTATGTACATGATGCATATGCCAATATTACGTATGAATTTAGGACTAGCACGTACAGAGATATATTTTTCAGTTTATAATTCGGTATGATGTTGTTTAAAAAAATTACTAATACTGTCTTTATAAACTCATCTACTAAATTATATGATTTTTGTTCTTGCAGATTTTATGTTTTTGGAGTGTAGTTGGGATGACAGTGCTTTATTCAGTTTATGTGACATTGCTTTTTGAATCACCAATCTTAGCACTGGAAAAAGTTATTTTTAGCAGAAAGAAAACAGTGAAAAAGGATAACGCAGTACAGACACAAGCACAGGCACCACCAATTTTAAATGTTGTCGTCGATTCACTGGAGAATAATTCAAAAGCACCGAACAAAGAAATTTAAATGATATATGTATATTTATTTTACAAAATAACTTTATTTAAAAATATACCTACTATTATAATAAGTTTGATCTTTTTTGGTGATTACAAGAGAAGTATTCAAATAAAAAGATGACATCAATTACATTGTGAGATTAGTCAATGTTTTGAAAACAAAATTTCAACCTGAGGAATATTGAATTTTTCCAAAAGAGTGTTCTTTGTAAAAAAAATGTATACATGCTTAAATAGTTAAAAATACAAAATTGTTTTCTTTCAGGCAGAAATTCCCACTTTTTAAAATAATATTTAGATTCTTCGCAGTTAAAAGTTTCCATATAAATTCCATGCATATAAACAACACGAACTCAAGTCTATTTTTTGACGAAATTGTTTTTTTTTTTTTCAATTTATTTTGCCTTGAAATTACGGAAAATTACGAAAGCAATTTCTTTACAAGTATGTCCAATACGTATCCCACTGTAATACGCTTAACCGAGAAGTTTAAAGCTTCAAAAATACGTTTTTATCTATCATTTTGTAAAACCAATAGCACTTCTGGATAAGTAACATTGATTCTTCAACTTGTTATCAGGCTTTTGAAAACCTTACGTTCATAGCCTTTTCAAGTACTGAAGCCTTTCTGATATTTGTAGCATCAGAAAAGTGGCCAAACAGATCGAAAGAACTAGCTCAGTTGAAAAAAGGTTTAAATTTGTCTAAAATATACACTAAGGTATATAAAATTTAGGAACATAACAGTTTTATTGAACACTGAGAAATCAGAAACAAGAAACAAAATAAAAATTTAAGAATTCTCAAGAAATCATTTAAAGCCAAAATGTCTCCAGTTGCAACGTTTTTTAATCTTCGAACACTTTTTTCTATATGAAACCAATACTTGCAGTAGTAAAGTTAATAGTTACGTAAAATGTTCATACTAACGATTTGATAAAATGATATTTTGCTTCTATAATGTTTCAAAACATTCCGCTCATGTACTAACAGTACTTAAAACAATGAAGAGCTCTTAAAATATTCCGATATTTGTATTTTGGTTTGAGCATTCAGAAAGAGCGGTCATCGAAACAAAAATGTATTATTCATTGGTTTTATTTGAAATTTTATTATTTTCTAGTGAGATCTATTCATTTTCGATTGTGAATAACGTTTCTGTTTCGAGTGATGTCCTTAGTCAAGTATTTTACGATGAAATGAAAAATAATCCAAGTAAAATTTACAAATCCGGTCCTGATTTTGGGGACTATAATTCGAAAAATTGTCTCTCTAGTTTAAGAGAAATTATGAAACAATATCCCAGCCCCCAAGTTTATCGATGTAAGTGTGATTTTGAAAATATTTTAAAAACTTAAAAAAATTAATAGTGGAAACCACAACAATTCTTTTAGTCAAATGTCTTGAGTTGTGTATCGATTGATCAGTGAATTGTGATTTCTAATTTATAGTAATTCAAAATTATTGCGAGTTTAAAAATTTCATATTAACGTTAATTTTTCAAGTTTTTAAACATCATAATGGTCCAATACTCATTTTCTAACACACAGTTTTCGATTCATGGGGTAGTGTTCCATCAGGTGTATTAACCGGGAACCAATATGATCTTGGCAACTATGATCAATGTGTCAACTCTGTCTTACGAGTATTAATCAACGAAATCGATACTGATTTTATAATTCCACAATATTGTGTTGCCACATTACCTCTTAAAAGGGATCCATCAGCAGAAATTCCAGTAAATTATTGGGATCTTGGTCGTTCAATTAATGTTGGAATATGTGTTCCAAATAGTTGTAGTCCAGAATTACTTACAGCAGTTTTTAAGGAATCAACCAAAACCAGCTACGATGGAGCTCTTTCTGAAATTTCTATAGGTAATTGTTCAGATGGAGGAATTCCACAACTTACAGCTGTTCAAATCACTGGAATGTGAGTACTTTACTTAAAAAATTATATTTTTTAACAAAATTTCAAATATTTTTAGAGTATTTTTAGTGGTAATTACAGGATTGATGATTTTGAGCTCAGCTTACGAAGTCTATGTCAACCATTTTATGAGTAAGTCTCTACATTTATTTTTATTTTCAAATACAAAAATTCAGTAGCTGTGTTTTAAGCAAAGTTAAACATTTTTTTAGAACTGAATGATTATTTTAATTCAGGGTTTTTACTTAAAACATATATACTGGCAAAAAAAATGTCAACGATTTATTAAAATGTTAGAGGCATTTAAGTGAGTAACTAAAGGTAAGAAAAGACGATTGTTAAATCTCTCGATACTGTCAGACAATCAGTCAGTAATCAATACAATAGCCAAATTAATATCAATAATACATTATTGGTTCAAAAGGTTGGCAGATTTTGTCCCAAAAATCCTAAAATGTCGTATTGTAGTAGAACACACTTTGGGCAGTTTAATTGCCTAAAATTTACAAATATCGTCTGACAGTAATGCTTCCGAAAGTATTGGTTGCGTTCAATGGCAGTTAGATAGGGTATCTGTTTTTTTTTTTGAAAGTGGGCTATTCTGTCAAAAAAGAAATTTAAAGCTATCCAATAATTTTTGGTAAATAGTTAACTATCTGACAAAACAGCGGATTCAACATAGTATGGTTGATTTGCGAGGAAACTGAAAATTGATTTCTAATTTGTATATTCATTAAAAAACATTAAAAATTACTTAGTGAAGATTTAATTTTCTAATAGATTTAGTCTTCGAAACCTAAATGTTTGCTTGTTTTGTTCAATAAGACATCTAGAACTTCAGAGTTCAACACAAAATCTCACGCATCCAATTCATTCTTATAGAAAATTGTAAGTCAGCAAAATGGTAAGACATTTGGGATCAGTTTTAAACTGACAAATTTGACAATTTATCAGTACATAGCTTAAGTTAAAAAGATAATTTTTTATATTTTTAACAATTTTAAAATCTTACTTCACATCTCTTTAAAATTTCTTAAGTTAAAATCATGAAAAGTTTAATTTAAATTTTAGTAATCTGAGTTCAGAGTTTAAAGATCTAGGTTTTTTTGCTTTGTTGTGTTTTTTTTAGAACTGTTATTGTTTAGACGTGTTCAGATACACCATTTTTAATACTTAATACTTAGAAAACTGTTAACTTATGAATTTCAAAGCCCATAACAAAAGGTTATTTAAAATTTGTCGCCAATGTGTTTTTTCCACACTTGCGTAATAAAATAAATAAACTCATGCACTTGTCAATACTTCAAAATAAATTTATCAATGATAGTTGAGGCGCTTGCACTCGATTGTTTAAGTTGGATGTACAACAAATAATTTGTATTTGTTAAAGATTTTTGATCATTTCTAAAAAATATTTTAAGAACTATTGAAAACATATTTCAATGATACTGACTTTTCTTTTTGATTTGAAATGAAAATTATGAAATTGGAATGACTCAAATAATTTTGATATATTGCACAATTGAACAGCTGATTCTATTATTAAAAAAACGTATCAATTCATTTCACTAATTTCCATTTCAATTTTATACAACTCCATTGCCAGAATTCGGTCAGAAAATTTGTTTTAGTTACTTTTCAGTCATAAGGAATTTTCAATGATCACTATTACCGACCACTAATGATGTAATAATTGGTTATTATATAATATTAGCTATGACAATATTTTGTTTCGATTCTGTATTTTTGTCATTAAATTTGTTAATTAATTTTGAATTATCTTCACCTATTCACTTGATATTCCACAGAAAAACCAAAACCGATATTTTTGGCCTTCTCCATTTTGACAAATGGAAGGAGACTATTCTCAATCAACACCAAGCGATCTCGCAGCAGCATTGATTGTCTCAATGGACTTCGTGTCATATCGACTCTATGGATTGTCATGCACCATTCTTATGACAATATTTTAGGGGCTCCTGTCATAAACTATTCAGACCTTTCAGCTGTAAGATTTCCAATCAAATACAAAGTCTTAACCTTCAAAATATAGATTTTGAATATTTTCAGTGGTTCTATAGTTGGGAATTTATGCCAATTATCAATGCAAGTATGACAGTTGATACGTTCTTTTTCATGGGTGGTTTATTGGTAGCTTGGATTGGATTCAAGGAATTGGATAAGACGTAAGCCCTTTGGATTTTCTCAACTTAAACAAATTTCTGAAAATTGTGTTTCACAGAAATGGAAAAATTAACGTTTTCATGAACATCGTACATCGTTACATTCGATTAACGCCTATTCTCGCCGCTGGACTTATTTTGGCGTATTGTATAAATGGAATTATTTACACTGGTCCATTCAAAGACATATTTATGGCCAAGAATAATTGTAATGGGAGAAATTGGTGGCCAATTCTGTTGTATATTCAAAATTATTACACCGGAATGGATGGTTTCAGTTTTGATGATTGTTATGCAGAAGCTTGGTATTTGGCAATTGACTTTCAGCTCTACGCTCTATCGCCTCTGATCTTGATTCCGATGTGGAAATGGGGAAGAAAGTTTGTACCCGTTTTGGTAGTTCTGGGATTGATTTCGATTGGATGGGTTATGGCGATATATTTTTCGGATGATTACACTGCTCTTATGTTGGGGTGAGTATTTATCGACAGAAGTTAAGGAAGTTTCCGTTTTAAAAATTAATAATTCTTTCAGGGTGAATCCACATGAGTGGGAAAGAATTTACATAGCAACTCACACTAGATTTGCACCTTGGTTGATTGGCTTTGGCTTTGGGTATTTTCTGCACAAAAATCGTCAATCAGAATTCAAACTGTCAAAAGTAATTTACTTAGCTCTTTACTTACTATATCAACTATTAAAAAGATTTATTGATCTTTTTTGACATTTAGAGAGTCCAGGCAATTTGTTGGATTGTCAGTTTCTTCACCATGACAGCTATCATCTTTGGACCTTACTTTTCGCTGAACGCAAAAGGCAGAGGTACAGTTTTCGAAGCTGCAATGTATGAGAGTTTAAGACGTGTATGCTGGGCAGTAGTTCATGTTTGGTTGACATTTGCGTGTTTCTACGGATATGGGGGCATTGTTGATGCATTTCTGTCACATCCGATGTGGCAGCCATTTGCACGATTATCTTATGCAATGTATATGATGCATATGGCCATTGTTCGAATGCATTATGGAATGTCACGCACTGAGATATTTTTCTCCGTCTATAATCAGGTTTGTTCGGACAATTCTTTTTTTTAATATTTTAACTTTACTAAAATATAATTTTTCAAACTTTGTTTGCAGTTTCTCTTTTTCTGGAGTGCATTCGGAATAACATTCCTTTTTGCCACTTATTTTACATTAGCCTTTGAATCCCCAATTTTAATATTGGAGAAAATAGTTTTCAAGAGGGGAAAGCTTGTTAAGAATGGAAATGTTGAACAAGCACATCCACCAAATGCCGTCGTCATCGAGTCACCGGCAAAGGATTCATAAATGGGCGTTTGAAGCAAATTGAATTACTGTGATACAGGACATTTATTTCAATAAAAATTAGCACTCCAAAGTTGTAAAAATTTTATATTTTCGATTGGAATATGTCACGACCTGGAGGGCTAGAATTCCAAACCCCGTTTTCTTTGAAGTATCAACTCTGAAACTACCCAAATAATACAACAAATATTTGTTAAATGTTTTTATAGAAATGATCTGAATAAAATAATTCTTAGTGATCTAATATTAGAACTTAAATTCAATCCTGCAGATTTTAAAATCCCTTAGAAATAATTGATGTAGAAGAGACGAACTGAACCCGAACTAAGTTGAATAAAACTAAATTGTTCGTTTCGACAAAGTATATTTTTAAATTATACTTCTAATTAGTATCTTTTTCGTTTAAATGCTAAACAATGATCTGATCACCCTGGACGAAATTATAATGTTTTAAGTCATCCATAAATGTGATCACATTTTTAATAAATGTATCAATTTTGTGTTTTTCTATAAGTACACTAATTAGACACTTAAGATTTAATCAAAAGTTATTAAATTATAATGTTTGAATACTAAAACAACATTTTGGAGCGTATTGTGGGGAAAAGAGAAACGTACTCTTTCCATTATCTAGAGAACTTTTGAAATCTGTAGATTTTTAAGAGCGTTGATTTTATAAACAAATTAAAATTTTATTTGATCAGGTTAAAACGGAAAAATGTCTTTTCAGAAAATTAAGCAGCGAAAAACACCAACCTTATTCACGAAACAAATAAAAGCTAGGCGTTTGAAAGAGAGCCTAAATACCTCATTCAAACGCAACTTCAGACTTGAAGCTTTAGGTAATCAGAAAGTGTTGACTTTTCAGTATAGTTTTTTCATTCAAACTAAAATGCGCACTTAACATTAAAGTAAAAATGTTCTTTTTATTATGTTTAACTTCAAATATTTTAACTAACGAAGTTTCTTCTTTTACTGTTTTTAATAATGTAACAATTAAAAATAATGATATTTTGAAGGAGTTGTTGTTTAGACAAATGCAAAACTACAAAAATGATGATTTCATAGCTGAGCAAGAATCTGTTGGAAAATACGATTCGAAAAAATGTGTTTTAAGTTTGCGTGAAATAACGGATCATTTTCCAGACGAAAAAGTTTTTCAATGTATGTTTTATATAATTGTGTCTAATAATTGATAATTTTGAATGATGAAGATTTTAAAATTAAAGAAATTGTCATAACAATTTATTTTTAGTCTTCGATGCCTGGGGTCATTTACCATCTGGACTAGCTTCAGGGAACTACTATGATGTTGGAGAATTTGATCAATGTCTCAGGACATCAGTGTCCTTAAATAAAATAGCCAGTGGTGGTATTGTGGTAAATGGCCAATACTGCTTTGTATCTATGGACCTTCCGAAATCTGTTCAGACTGGAATATGTATTCCTGACACTTGCAGTCCTGAATTTTTGACAAACATTTTCAAAAATGCATCTGATAAACATGTAAATGGTGCACTTTCGGAAAAATTGTCAGTTGAATATTGCACAGATGGAAAAATCCCACCGATGACAACAATTCAAATCAGTGCTCTGTAAGTTCTTTAAAAAATATTGTTTTCTTAGTATATTTATATATTTTCTTACAATTCTAGATCAATATTTTCTGTTGTTACAGTATTGATGATTCTAAGTTCGTTATATGATTTCCTAGTGCAATATTATAAAAGTAAGTCAAAAATAAGGTAATTTAATTGATTGACGTGAAGAATATTGTCAGCAATTCAAAATTTTCAGAAAAACCTTTACCAGTCCTTTTGGCATTCTCAATTTTATCAAACGGAAGTAAACTTTTCGCCACCAATACGAAACGATCTCGTAATAGCATTGGTTGTTTTAATGGAATTCGCGTCCTATCAACTCTTTGGATAATGATCCATCACACAAGTTCTCTTATGAGGATTATGAGAAATATTCCAATGATTGAATTTTTACAAGTAAAACTTAGGAGACTTCTTTTTTCTCAAAACTTAAATAATTAATTGATACATTTTTAGTTGAAACACACTTTGTTCTTCATGCCATTTGCAATGTCAACAATTTCGTTAGATTCATTCTTTTTCATTGGTGGACTATTGGTGGCATTTAATGGATTCAAGGACTTGGATGAAACGTAATTTCATTTTATTCTTATGTAAATATAAATTAATTTAAATGATTTGTATGATATTTTAAATTTAACAGGAAAGGAAAAATAAATATCACCAGAAACATCATCCATCGTTACATCAGGCTTACACCGATTGTAGCTGCTGGACTTCTGCTATATTATGGCATTCACGAGCAATTATTTAGTAGTGGTCCTTTCAAGGACATTGTTATGGAGACAAATAACTGTGATGAAAATAATTGGTGGCCAAATCTTTTGTTTATCCAAAACTATTATTTTCTAGATAAAATTGTAAGAAGTTATATTTACATTTTTCAAGCTTTTCTTATAAATTTTTAAATGTTCTTAATTTTTAGTGTTATGTAGAAGCTTGGTACTTAGCTGTTGATTTTCAGCTTTATATCTTCTCACCACTGCTCTTGATTTCGATGTGGAAATGGGGAACGAAAATTATTTATTTGATTGCTATTTTAATAGTTACATCAATAAGCTATGTTATAGCTGTCTACTTTATGGAAGAATATACTGCTTTTACACCAGGGTAAGTTAATGCTTTCCAATCACAGTAAAGCCAACATTATAGGAAATGAAAATGCATTCCCAGTATTAAAAAATGTTTTAAAAAAAATAATACAAATTTGACAGTTGTCCAAGTAAGCCATAAAAGTCCTCTATTGAACATCTTTGTTCGGCAACCATCTCAAAAATTTAAATTCACTCACTCTCATCTGAATTTTAATTATAATAATTATTCTAACATTGATTACAAACGCGAACCACCAAACTCACGTTGGGCGCCACTTAATTATTAAATAAAACTCCTGTAAATATACCTTATTCGAACTAGCTTACAAGCGTTTCTGTTTTTTCGGCTTTAAATAATAAGTTTGAGATAAGTTTTGTTAAGACTTTACTCTACATTTTATTACATTTGATTTTTGTTTCTTTAGAATAAATATTGGTGAATGGGAAAAGGTGTATGTTCCCACACATGCTAGATGCAATTCTTGGTTAATAGGTTTTGTTTTCGGATACTTTATGCATTACCATCGTCAGGCGGATTTCAATATGTCAAGGGTAAGTTTATTTTCATTATATTCACTTAAGCCTAGAACTCACCTTATTGTCATTTAAGATTAGTTTTCAAATCATCAGTTTCCGAATCATTAAAGTCTAAATTATGTATCCATTAAATAAGTATCAATTAAACTTTCATTAGTTTCTGCAACTTATTGGGTGGATCGGAAGCTTAGTGATAATGATTGCTGTTGTATATGGACCGTTTCCTACAATTCACGCTTATGGAAAAGGCTCAGTTTTCGAAGCAGCGATGTATGAAGGTTTCAAGCATATTTTCTGGTCAGCGGTCCTAGTGTGGATAACATTTGCTTGTCACTATGGATTCGGAGGAGTTGTTGACGCATTCCTGTCACATCCCATCTGGCAACCGCTCTCACGCTTGACCTACGCCTTATGTATGATGCATATGGCTGTTTTAAAAATTCATTTTGCAATCACTCGTCATTCGCCAGTTCATTTTTCAACATATAATTGTGTAAGTACTTTTTTAAACTACAGTGGTATTATTCTCTTTAATTATTTATCGAATTTTTATTATATTTCAAGTTAATGTTCTTTTGGGTTATTTTTGGTGAAACTCTATTGATTTCAATCTTCATGACATTAGGATTCGAATTACCTGTTTCAGTTGTGGAAAAATTCCTTTTTGGCAAAGTGAAAAAATCAACAAAGCTTAACACTGTGGAGGAAAAGGAACAGACAACTCCACTTATTGTCAGCGTAAACACACAATGGAGGCGAAAGGTTGTATAATTCAAAAGTTAAGTTTTAAAATTTTGATCAATATTTCTTAAATAAAACAAATTGTTTGTTTCTTCATGTCTTATTTTCACAATAAATAAACCAATAAAATAGTTTTGTATCAATATTTAAAAATCAGTGTCACAATATCCATGTTTTTTGGAAATGCTCTACATAGAACAGTAGCAATTTATGTGAATAACAAAAACAACATCCGCAGCACCGTACTGCCGATAAATGGTAAGTAATATCTTGCTGTGGATAGAAGTTTTTAAAGCTTTTATTCTTCGACGTTGGCACGCTTGGTACTCATTGGCCGTGATCAAAGAGTGAAGTCCAACATACAAAACACTATAACGTCACCCAAAATAAACTCTGATATTTCGACATAACTTCTTCCAAATTTATTTCGATATTTTCTTTTTTTAAATTAGCTAAAATTAGTTCAGGTGTAAATAGTGCTAAGTTTTTTACAATTTAATTTTTAATTATTCTGATGAATATTCAACTGTATAACGTTTCAAGTATAAATTATCTAGATTTTGTATCCAAATTGTTTACTGTCTATTCAAAGTAACCTCAAATAAAACAGTCAGCGTTTTTGAAATTTCGTAAGCTCAAGGCATAAAATCAAAGGATTTTCAAGTAACATCATGATACAATTAATAGTGATGTAGGTTCCTACAGCAAGCTTATTCTTTAGGTCTCCCTCAATTCAAAAGCTACCTTACATTAGAAGAGTTGTCAATATCAGTTCTTTAGGTGTAAGCCAATTTGAAATTGAAGAAGGCTTTCCAAATTTGATGTCAAAAAGAGTAAAGGCTTTGATATTATTCCTGCTATTTTGTTAAGGAAATGCATAATCCCTAACACTTCCATTGGTTTTTATCTTTTATTAGCCTAAAAGTAATTGTTGGAAGCTTTCTTATCTAACACCAATTTTAAATCGGGTTCAAAAAAGGATGTTTTTAATTATAGACCTATCTGCAGAACTTCTTGTATTCCGAAAATATTTGAAAATTCAGTCTGTAATTGTTTAACCGAAACATTTCTGAATTATATATCAGTTTCTCAGCATAGATTTCCAGCAGGAAAATCAACTTGAACAAATTTGGTTTTATTAATCAATTTACATCATAGCTGCTTTAGAAAATAGTCTTCAAACAGCTGTCATTTTTGCAGACTTTGCAAAAGCATTTAATAGAGTAATTAACCTTATCTTATTAAATAACCTTTTTTCAATCATCATTACCTTAATGACTTGAATCATATTTGTCTGGTAGACCTCAAATGTTTTAAATTGACAGTGTGCTCTCAAAATTTTGGTCTCGGTTATATCAGGTGTTCTGCAGGGAAGTCATTTAGGTCCATTATTGTGCTTGTTATTTGTAAATGATGTTCCTGCTGTTTCACAAGATTTTTACTCCATCTTGTTAAAGTAATTTCTTCTATGGTGAAACATAAGAAAGTTTATATAACCGATATACAAAACAGTACAACCAAGGTTTTTAGTATCGCCAATGGCTTACCACAGGGCACTGTTTCGGGACCTCACTTGTTTATTTTATATGTTACTGACATATTAAGGAAAATCGATGAATCGACACCATTTGCTGACGATACAACTTTGTATGCAAGTGGATCAAGAATTGCAGATATTCAAACAGAACTGCAAAGAAAATTTTATAAGCTACTGTTCCGCAGCCCAATAAGACACGGAAATTTAGATTTGAGACGAAATTGGAAAAATCTAAAAATAATAAAATCGGAGGGCCTCTTCATCGAATCAAAGAATGTTGTGAAGTACCATTTGGACAAATTTGTATTCTATCATGATCACATAAACGCATGAGCGTCGTATATGGAAAAGCCTCGCATGTTGGAGGGAAAATGTCTTAGAGCTTGCATGCAAATGTACAGAAAATGTCTGCCTTTCGGCATTACGTTTCGAACAAGAAACTATTACAAGTACTGCATTCTGAACCTTGTGAGGAATCATTTTGAGAGGTCGGCAAAGTTTGTTGAGAACGGTTTTGTTTCTGGGTTAATCTATTTTAACCGGGAATACTACAAAAACACACTTACGAGTGGATTAATATCTCCAGAGGCTTTCTTGTTTCTGGATGCATTTGGTTATTTGTCCCACTCAATGAACGTACCTAAAATATACCATATGTCAACAAGAGCTACAGATAAAAGGATACTAAATAAACCTACTGAATTAGTAAACTGTAAGCTGTGATTTCGTTTGACTAAGCATTGAACATATGTGAAATTGAATCTAATTTTTCGATATCAGGTGCTCAAAATAAAAAAATACTATCCTCCAATACTTATGTGCTCGTGTAAAGCATAAAAATATCTCCGTCATTGTACATCACTTACCAGAACCGGTCATAGTTTCTTACCATGCGATCGCTCTTTTGGAGTTATTAAAAAACAAAAGAGACCATTTCAAAATGTCGAAGATTTTTTTATACCAAAGATGTATATTAGCTTCCATAGGTGATCATGGGCATTAATGCTTTACGAGATCGAAATGAAATCAAACCGTAAAAGCAACCCACACTCATTCAAACCGAAAATACTCTACATGATCAGCCTTCCCTGAAACCTGAAAAAGTATGAGGATGTGATGACTTTGGCAAAAAAAATATGTTCCTCCAGGGAATATGCCCTTTTATAATAGTCTCATGTCCCATGAAAGCTCCAAATATGATGATGAAACCGAAGCACTTAAATGATTTTTGCCAAAAACGGTGCAAGAACCAGACAAATCCAAAACTTAAATTTATTTAACTTAAAAAATGTGTTTTTATGTTCTGTTTCAAAAATAAATTAGTATTTTGCAAAAGTTTTGTTTTTCTATTTTTGAAATAGTTTTTTTTTTAATATTCTCAAAACCTTTAAAAGTGGAGTTATCTGGTTGTTACTGTTAATGCTTGAATTTAAAAGAAAAAAATTGTAATAGTTTTTAAGTTTATTTAACTAAGATACAAGTTGTTAGACTTTAAGGGAAAAAATAGACAATCAAAAAACAAAATTTGCCCTGCCTTCTTTTCAATGACAACCTTAAACTTTATCAAACAATTTCTTGTCAAACTTACTGTTTTATTCTTGGGACGAAGTGTCAAAGCTTGATAAATGTTGGAAGTCATCTTCTGTTAAATGTTTCAAAATGTCAATTTTTTTAGTGTTTTCGAAATTTGAATCCCATAGAATAGAGAAAGTTCAAAAGAATTTTACAAGTTTTGAATGTTATAAGCTTAATTGGAGGACTGTAACGCCTTCTTCTCTTTTCAAGTCAATTGTCCTCCTTAATTAGCAGTTAAGAACTACGATAGAACTATACGCTATCAACTTCAACGGTTCAAATCTATTCGGGTCTAAGTATCAGATTAAAACTATATTTTAGCAGCTGATTAAAAAATAAATATTACATCTGAATTCATAAATATGATAAAATATTTTGAAAAACTCAAATTTGAAATTGGTTAAAGTGATCAATCGGATCAAGTATAGCAGAACTTTCTAAAGATATGTTTAAGAAAAGGACACCCTGTAAGGTGCAGTATTTTACTTCTTTCAAAAATTATAATTTTAAAAACAACATTATTCATAGCGACTTTAATACATTGCACTTACAAAACCACTTAACTTGTTCACACTTAAGACACGCTCCTTCCAAGTATCTATATTTTCTTTATTTGTTTAAACAAAAATAGACACTATTTTACAATTTTGATAACATGTCGATGAGTAAATAATATTTTAGTTCATCAAGCTAGCTTATCTAGCGGCGTCTACTTAAATCAACCATACAAACTCATCTAGAAATAATTTGGTACTTGAATTTCTTGAAACTATAAAAAGCTGTTGTATTTAAAATACTTAAACATTTCGATTTTATTTTATCATTCGGGAAGAACGATGCAATTTCACTGTTCTCTTTTTCTAATAATTATATTTGCTGTAATAAACAGAAATGATACACTTTCGATTGTGAATAATGTTTCTGTTTCAAGTGATGTTTTAAGTAAAATTTTCTTTGAGGAAATCAAAAATAATCCAAATAAAGTGTATACTTCCGGTCGAGATTTTGATCAATACAACACTGAAAAGTGTATCGTAAGTTTGCGAGAAATTATTCAACGATATCCAAGCCTTGAAGTTGCACGTGGTATGTCTGATTTCCTATCTATGAAGTAATTTCTCAATTCCGAAAAAATAACTTTTGGACTTTGCTCTACAGTTTTCGACGCATGGGGTAATCTTCCAGCAGGTATATCCACTGGAAACCAATATGATCTTGGAAACTATGATGAATGTGTCAAATTTGACTTAAAGTTCTATGATTCAACAAATGTAATAAGGCAACAATATTGTTTTGCCACATTACTTCTAAAGCAGGATACTTCACCTGCAAGTCCATTTGACTTTTTTAGCGAAAATAAACAAATAAATGTAGGAATATGCATTCCGGAAAGTTGTAGTCCAGATTTATTGACATCAATATTTCGAGAATCATCTAAAAATATTTACGCTGGAGCTCTATCCGAAATTACTGTTAGAGAATGCTCAGATGGAAGAGTTCCACGCTTAACAGCATCTATCATCGCTTGCATGTAAGGTTAAAGTATCAACAAATGATTATAAGAAATATAAATAATTGTAATTCTTTGCAGATCGGTATTAGGAATATTGACAATATTGATGATTTTAAGCTCAGTTTATGATATCTATGTGAGTCATTGTCAGAGTAAGTACCTTCAATTTATTTAGTTTTAGTACCTGAAAAAAAGTTATAAAAATTGCTGGACTAGTTTTTTCCAAATGTGTAAGCATTTAGTGAAGACCAAACATTTATTTTGTTAACAAAACTGTTCTAGCATGGATTTGTTGCTTTAATATTTTAAATTAAAGTTTATGTGACTAGTTTAGCAGTTCTTCTCTTTGGTAAAATCAAAAACTTTAATTTCACACGTTTCTTATCTAATTTATAGCCTCTTGAATTATATGTACACTCATAAGAATTAATGTGTAATCCATGATTCCATTTAATTATTTGATTATTATATTGACAGAATTAAACCATTTAAACAATAATTAATTTATGGCTCATTCAAACTTAATCTATGTATATGATAGTTCTGACTTCTTACTAACAATAAATTATATGAAGTAATATAAGTATAATAAATTTGTTCTTACAGAAGATTTATTTTAATAAGTGTGACATTTATCTGACAGCCCTCGCTAATCAAGACTATATCAATACATTTTAATTTAACTTAATACAAATACTTTGGTTTGTATTTAACTGATTTCAATTCGTATAATTGTAAACAATTCAAAGTGTCAATTTAAGTAAGTGGGTACCTAAAAATATCGTATTGGTATACTTGAGCTTTCAAGAACTTAGTCATAAATACAAGTGCCTGTTAAATAAACGAACGTGCCTCGTCTAAATAAATTCTTCAATTTATTTATAATACAAGTAGGTACACATGTTGTAACTTTTATTAAACAAAAATGTGAGGGATATTTTTAAAACGAAAACTGTTGTAGTGTAAGAAATTTAGATATTCACATTGGAAAAAATTCCTTCAAAGCTGGATTGCGGTGGAGAACTTCATTTAAACGTTCTTAAAACTCTCTTAAAAGTTCTCATTTCGGAGCGAAGTAAAAAGTTTTAACGAGGTGAAAGGGGTTCAAGCACACTTTGAAATTTAATTCTAAAAAAAATTACTTAGTTTCTATTTCTAAGTGCGGGAACGTAGAGAGTTCTGAGATTTGCAGAATTGGTCATAATTTGTCCAATATTTATGACATTTAGGTGGTACCCGTGGCATGATGGTTAGTGCGTTGGACTGTCATGCTAGAGGTCTTGGGTTCGATCCCTGCCTATGCCATCTAAAGTCTTTTCACGGGTACTGCCTCTTGCGAGGAATTGACAAATTCTCCAAGAGTAACTATTGTCATGAAAAAGTGCTTTCTCAAAATTAGCCGTTCGGAGTCGGCATATAAACTGTAGGTCCCCTCCATTCCTGACAACATTACTCGCACACAGGAATGGTTGAGAGTTGTAAGTCACTAGGCCTTGGTTCTCAACGGACTGTCGCGCCACCCAATTTATTTATTTATTTTATGACATTTAGTGAACCACAAAATAAAACTAAGAACTCTCTTTTAGTTAATTTTTCAATGCTGAAAATGTTTTCAAAAAAACTGCTGATTTCTAAATTCACAATTAGAAACATAATCTTTTAACTTAAAGCGTTCCATTCTCTTTGTATTCCTATCAGTCAGTTTTACTTTAAAGGATCAACTTTAACCGTAAATACTTGCCTCAAATCAGGACATTTTTAATTATTTCAATCAAGAGATTATTATCCAATAGCAGAAATGTTCAATGAACAAAATTCCAAGGATTGGTTTCAATAATGAAAACCAATTATAGCTCTAACTGGCCCCTAAATTGGCAAAATGCAAACTAAATATTTCAAAATGGCGCCCCTGCACCGGTGTGGTGGTAACACTCTGAAGCTTTGTTTTTTTTTATAATAAGCGCACACTCAATTGGATACTACTACCACATTGGCACATTACTACCATATTGGCACTAGGCGGAGGTGTCGGTGCGCATTGGTTTTGAATTCCTGAATATTGTAATGGCTGGGAAAAACAGAGTGTATGCATTCCACATTCGCGTAGTACGGTTAAAGAAAGAATCTCTGTACTTAATAGTGTGGTAAGGCATTCCACATTCGCGTAGTACAGCTAAAGAACAAATCTCTGTACTTAATAGTACGACTGAAGTTGTTCCCGATGGTATATTGATGAGCATTCCTAGAAGCGATAGTATTACGGTTGAACTGTGTAAGGGCAGGAATGCAGCTGGCTATTTCTCTTGAGCATAAACCCTTAAAATAACGGTAAAAATGCGTGAGACAAGAAACTTTACGACGATGTTCAAGCGACGTAAATGGTGTTATCACCAGTTAATCTAAATGCTCTATGTTCATTAGATAACAGCCAGATCAGAGGGGGAGAAAAACTTCTTGCATCGCCCTAGAAAACCCAAACATGTTGCCGCATTTTTGGAGACATCGCGTATGTGATCGTTCCACAAAAGGTGGTTAATGATACACATACTGAAAACATCGAGATGTTCAGTCTCCTCGATGCAAGTGCCATCTATGGATAATAGTGGTATATATCTCGCTTTAACGATACAAGACAGCATTGCGCTTTCGAAGCATTAAATTCATTAAATGCTGTTTAGGTCGGAATTTAAAAGGCTTATCATATTTTGCCGTTTCAGTTCCAAATCCGAGAAGAGGGTTGTGAGTCTAAAAACGAATATGAAAAGCTAAGAGTACTATCGTCAGCGAAACAATGTATTGGATTAGAAGCTGCAGACAGGCGATCATTAAAAGAAAATATAAAGAGTGCTGGAGATAGAACAGAGCTATGTGGCACACCATCATTTATTTTGTTGTTTTCAGACTTGAATCCATCTAATACAACTTGTATTGAACGATTCGAAAAGTAATTACTAATCTAATGAAGCAGGGATTCATGAAAACCGAAAGCACGCATTTTCAATAGGAGAGTCTACCAAACCCTATCAAATGCTTTTGAAATATCAAGTGCAATAATCATGGAGCAAGGTTATTAACGAACACACAATTAACAATTTGCAGAAATTATTTTTTTGATGAAATAAAATACAGATATTACAAAAAATAATACAACACGACAACCCGAAGACCTCCGAGAATTTTTGAATAGCCTGAGACAGACTCAACCTCCTGGGACCAAAAAGGAAAGACGTGGCTGAGTTTTTATTTTTACTTTCTAACATTTCTCCGAAACTCTCTGTTTGAGGATTCTCTTATTCCTCTGTTAACAATTGAAATAAAAAGTCCAATACTTTCCATTTCCAAAAATTACACAAATCAAACAACTGGATTGATTAAACTTTTATTTATATGAATCAAAAAAATGTTTCCAACATTCTCAAGATTGTCACAGGAACAGGTCTTTGCGTGAATGTCAAATTGGTTTAGGATAATCTAGTTTACCGATGGATAGCAGAATGCAAAGGCAGCGTGAATCGAACGGGTGAATTGAATATACGATCCACATGAATAGCAGAAAAGGGCTGCTAGAAGAGAAGTTTTGAGGCTTGGGATGAAGGTTTCCATAAATTATTGGAAAAATGTCTTAAGCGACACGAAGCACTTACAAACTTCTTCACCACAACATTGATGTCAAAAACTTTGTTAGTGGTCAATGCTCCTTAGACACAATCTCTAGCCAAAATCATATGTATCTCTAAGGGAACGGAACAATTACAAAGATCTAGCAAATTATTAATGGGATTTTCCATGGGTTAAATTAAATCATTTATTTTAAATCAATTTATTTTTGATCGAGATCTGTCAAAATACAAATTTCCCTTGTTTTTGCTTTCCATGCGGCAAAAAAAAATATTTTTAATATTACATCTGTAGAACTTGATTTCAGATAATAACCTTAACCTTTCACTTTTCAGAAATACTAATACAATTATAAAAAATGCTTTACTGAAAATTTGACAGCTCTAAGTACAGAAGTTACACCAATACAATGACAAAAAACAATAATTCCACGACAAAAAAAAGTTTTTTTTACGAAAATCTGAATTTACCCATGGAATACCCCATCATAATTGAAGCAGTCATTTTGTGATAAAAACTTTAGGTTGAAGGTCAAGATAATACCTAAAATGGAAAAGTCATCTTTTCTTGGAAACTTTACTTTGACATTTTACTAAAACGTTTAAGTACAATTTTACGACATTTGTATTTGTTTTATTTTATCGCTTATTTTGTATTAACTTCTCGCAAACCATTTTTTAGAGAATCTATTTTTTAAAACTCTTTCTTCTTTAAAGCCTAGTACGCTGCTGATGCGAAACGAAATTTTTCGGTGGTCTCCAAGTGTAGAGCGAAATTAAAACGAAAACCACAACGGAAAAATATTTGTGTAGAGTTCTGTCAGCTGTGGAAAACAAAAAACAAAAACACCGAAAGTCACGAGTAAACAATTTTCAATTTTGATTTGTAAACAATTTTTTCCAATAAATAAATTAAACGTCAAAATTTCGCAAGCAATTAATATACCGAGCAATTAAATTGAGAACGAAAAGAGTGGAGAATTGTACTAAAAAATCTAGTACAGCTATCCACTAAAATGACACATTTCGTTGTTCAGCAGCGTACTGAAAAACGAAAAGCACAGCGAAATTTTTCGTTTATGATTTCGTCATGTCATTTTTGTATGGGAAATTTCGTTTCGCATCAGCAGCGTACTAGGCTTAACCCTGAGTACAAAGAAACAAGTTAAAGTTTAATTTAAATGGAATTATTATAATTTTAATTCTGGTTTTCTAGAAAACCCAAACCCTGTCCTCATTGCCTTCTCAATACTTACCAATGGAAAGCGTTTATTTGCAATTAACACCAAACGTTCACGAAGCAGTATTGACTGTCTCACTGGAATCCGAGCCATATCGACGCTTTGGATTATAAATCATCACGTTTATACGAATGTACTACAAACTCCAGCTATAAATTTCCCAGACATTTCTGCCGTAAGAATTCAATACAAAACGTTTCTAAGAAATAATGTATTTAAAAACTAATGAATTGCTCTAATTTTCAGTGGTTCTTCAGTTGGGAATTCATGCCGATTTACAATGCGAGTATATCGGTGGACACGTTCTTTTTCATGGGCGGCCTGTTAGTGGCTTGGATTGGATTCAAGGAATTGGACAAAACGTGAATTAAAATAAACCTTATCACTCGTAAAATCGCAAGTTTTCATAGTTTTTTTTTACAGAAATGGAAAAATCAACTTCTTCATGAACATCATCCATCGTTATATTAGATTGACGCCCGTCCTGGCTGCTGGACTAGTTTTGGCTTATAGCATAAATAAAATTATTTACACTGGTCCCTTTAGGGACGTATATTTAGCCAATAATAATTGCAACAGCTACAATTGGTGGCCAATTTTGTTGTACATTCAAAACTACTACACTCCAGATAATAATCTTAGTTATGCTACTTGTTATGCAGAAGCTTGGTATTTGGCTATCGACTTTCAACTTTATGCCCTTTCACCAATGATTTTGGTTCCCATGTGGAAATGGGGTAGAAAATTCGCTTCAGTTCTGTTGGGTCTGGGATTGATTTCGATTGGATGGGTGATGGGAATATATTTTTACAATAATTTTAATGCACTGATTTTGGGGTAAGTCAAACACTCATCTTGTCAATTTTAAAAATACCTTATTAAAAATGTGACGCTCGAAAGAATGAATAAATTCCTTCGGATTTGATCCCATCCACGAGATAATTGTAATCCTAGAACTGATTTCTTGAAATAAACACATTTCCAGGGCAGTTTTGAATTTAAAAAGTTGTGGAAAATTCCGTAGAAAATTTTATTTACGTTAGCCTCCAATATTTTCCTAAAAAATTCAGTATTAGAAGAACCGTTCCCAGTACTTAAACTCTCTATTCTATTTTTAGTGTCAATCCACATGAATGGGAGATTGTTTATACAGTGACTCACACTAGATTCGCCCCTTGGCTAATTGGATTTGGTTTTGGATATTTTATGCATAAAAATCGTGAATCGCAATTCAAAATATCAAAAGTAAGTTATTGAATCTCATTCACCAGAACACAAGTAAGAAAAAACGGACCATTTCTTAAGTTGTGTGGTTTGAACATAAACGATGTGTTTCAGCCTTAATCACGATACCCGAAATAGTTCTGAGCGTTAAGTACTCAGAATGAATTATTACAAAACTTCTTGAAAATATGTCCTAATTTCAAAATATTTCAATCTTAGATCGTCCAGATTATTGGTTGGATTTTAAGTTTCTTCACAATGACAGCTATCGTATTTGGAACTTATTTCTCCTTAAATGCCAATTATGGCAAAGGTACAGTTTTCGAAGCAGCAATGTACGAGAGTTTGAAACGTGTATCTTGGGCATTGGCACAAGTTTGGATAACATTTGCTTGTCATTATGGTTACGGCGGTATTGTTGATGCATTCTTGTCACATCCATTTTGGCAGCCATTTGGACGTTTGTCATATGCAATGTATATGATGCACATGGCTATAATTCGAATGCATTTTGGAATGACCCGTACTGAGATTTATTTTTCAGTCTATAATCAGGTTTGTTGTTTTGAATTCTATGAAGATTCAATCATATGTTTTTTTTTGACATACCAGTATTTTATTTACAGTTTCTTAATTTTTGGAGCGCTTTTGGGACAACATTGCTTGTGTCCATTTATGTTACGTTAGCTTTTGAATCACCAGTTTTAGTATTGGAAAGAATCATTTTTAATAGGAAGAAATCTCCAATGAAGAAGGAGGACCCTGTGGTGCAGGTAGTCCCGGCTAATGTATTACCATCGCATCAGCATCAAGAAAGAATTCCAGAATGAAAATTTAAGCTTCTTTTAGAACTGAAAATCAAATCAAAAACTGTGATAAATTTATACCAAACACTTGTTGAAAAAAGAATAAATATCAAATCATTCTTATTACTGAAAATATGTGTCACTACTTTTTAAAACAACGGTTCAAAGTTCTTGCAAAATGCTGTGCAAGTGGAGAAATCGAAGAAAACTAGAATCATGTTGATTGCTGTGAGTTCAGTGATAAGGTTTCAAAAAATGAAATTCATTCCCAGAGTTAAAGAACAAGGAATTAAAAAATGTTTATTTTTATCTATCATTCAGATTAAATAACAACATTACATTTTTTTTGAGTTGGATAACGAATACTTCGTTGGAGATTCAACTTGCATTCGAAGTGAAAAGAACAAATGTGTCAAATGCTCTTCTCAGACGAAATCAGACATTTTTAATGTCGCTCATTTACACTTGGGACATGATAAGTATTGCATTCGTAAAAAATTTTAAAATCGGGATTTTAATCAAACATGATCATAGGATCTGTCTTTCCATTTCCACGACCCTGCAGCCCAAACCTTTGGATCGATTAAGTTCAAACTTGGAAATTAAGGTTTTAGGCTAATTTTTTGGTCAAAATTTGAACATTTGAATTTTCTCAAAAACAAACAATAGTATTTGTATTAAATTTTCCCTAAACTTTATTTCTTAACTGGATTTGATAATTTTGTATTGCGCCAGGGTACCGCCCATACAATAGTTATTTTGTTTTTCAGTTTTCTCAAGAACTAATAAACCAATTTCAATAATTTTTTCCAGCACAAGCTCTTTTACTGTGTCAAAAATTTTTGATGATTAAAAATGAAATTGTTTTTATAAAATTATTACACATTTTTTAAATTTGATATTTAAAAAATGTTTCATCATTTTTTTACGAAATAAATGTAGATTAATAATAACTGCATACCAAAATTATGCTTAAACTTAAATTGGAAAAATTTGTATACACAAAATAAGCTTTAAAAAAACCGCTCTAACGATTTTCAAAAATGACACAAAAAAAAGTTGAAGACAAACTTATTTTATAGGTAGATTTTAAAATGTTAGTACTATTTGTAAACAGAGTCTTTGAATCAAGCAAGTTCATGTGACCCAGTGTCGCGTACTTTATTTACTATAGTAATTTAAAAAAGTGAACATTTTGGTTGGATTTCTCACGAACCAATAACGCTACTAACTTCAACTAAATTTTATATTATAGAATGTTAAGTGATAACAACTAGGGTCATGACTTCATTCTGTGATAAATCTTATTGTTAACGCAAGTGGTCTAAGAAAAATTCAATATGTATTTTTTAAAGAAGTAATGATACTTTCAAAAAATTCTAATAAAAGTGGTCAAAATTATGTTGCGACTTAAAATTTCGGGAACAAAAACAGATATTGAACTTTAACTTATTTTATCATATTCAAACTGTACTGTTGCTTAGTTTTAGTTATTTTTTTGGATAAATTAAACTGGGACTTTTTTACCGAAACACGAAAACCTACAAAGGGTGATGAAAGGATTGAGAAAATCAATAGTATTTAGCTTTCAAAAATCTCACAAAAAAAACTCACTTGAACAACCTTCAACACTATTGGTCGGTTTCTGTTGAAATAATATTGAAGAAGAATTCTGAATAGTTGTCCGATAAAGTATCTTTGAAGCAGTAATCATCCGAGTCGTATAAAATCGTAGAATTTTCCGTTCCTAACCTAGGGCCAACTTTTTTATATTTTGTGAATTTGTGTATGCCGATCTTTTCACCTTCGAAATTGATATATTCAAAGTTGTTTATTTTATCTTGCTGAATGCGCTTCCTTTGTTTATTCACTCAATCCTTCAAAATATGATAAATAAGTTTGTTTAGATAGCCAAGACATAAATACATAAGGAAGGCTAATACTGTTTCTGGGAATTCTGGGAATTAATAAATTTTGAGCGACAATACAGGGTTATTTATTTTGCGGTTTCAAAAACTTAAATAATGGCATATGGCACCGTTTTGTTGAAACCACATATTACCCGTGAATCAATAGTAGTAGGATTTTACAAGAATAAAACAAAAACAGTATCCGCAGTATGAATACTACCGATGAAAGTTAAAGTAGAATCTTACTAGGGATGGGTTTTTGATATTATATAAGTGAAGACACAGTTGCTCAACCTATTTTAAAACTCGATGAGTGCTTTACTCCAGGCCCCGATGGTGTTCCATCTTATATATTAAAAAAAATGTGCTTCTTATTTGTCATATCCGTTATGTGTTCTCTTCAATGCATCCTTAAAAAGTTCAATTTTTCCTGTTATCTGGAAAAGTTCATTTATTATTCCCATACACAAAAAAGGCCCAAAGAATGAAATAATGAACTATAGGCCCATTGCGAAACTATCTGTGATACCTAAACTGTTTGAGTCAATTGTGAGTAATGTTCTTTCTTTTCATTGTAGTTCTCTTATTTGTGATAGCCAGCATGGCTTTGTCAAAAAGAGATCCACTGTAACTAATTTATTTAACTTCGTGTCCTTTTGTCTAGATGTATTTGAAAAACGCGGGCAAGTTGATTGCGTATTTACTGACTTTAGTAAAGCCTTTGACAAGTTATGTCACAATACACTAATTCTAAAATTATACCATCTAGGATTTAACAACAATTTTATAAATTGGATTTATTCATACTTAAAAAATCGTCGTTATTCTGTTTTGTTTCGTAATGAAAGTTCAATTCAATTTGTTGTCAATTCTGGCGTCCCTCAGGGCAGCCACCTAGGTCCTATTTTATTTGTTTTATTTATTAACGACTTGGTTTCAAACTTAAAAAACTCGTCTGTCCTTATTTATGCTGATGACATTAAGCTTTTCAAAAGTATAAAATCCTCCTCTGACTGTTTATTATTACAAGAAGACTTAACAATATTTAGGGAATGGTGCAATAAAAACCGACTTGTTTTAAATGTTGACAAATGTAAAACTATGAGTTTTACACGTAAAAAAATTCCGTTTTTGTACGACTATATGTTTGATTCTTGTCCGGTATGTAAAGTTTCTATGTTTTCTGACTTAGGTATTATTCTAGATCCCAAATTATCATTTAATGATCATTTAAGTTATATAATTAAGAAAGCCAATAGGGTTCTTGGATTCATTAAAAGATTCGGTCGTGATTTTCGGGATCCTTATGTTCTTAAACTTCTATTTATTTCGTTTGTTAGACCAATTTTAGAATACGGCTGTGTGGTATGGTCACCTTATTACTCAATACATGTTTCAAGAATTGAAGCGATCCAAAAAAGGTTTCTGCGTTTCTGTCTTCGGTCTCTTCCATGGGCAAGGGAAAATCTATTTCCTCCTTATTCTCAAAGACTAGCTTTGATCAGCCTCCCTTCTTTGACTAACCACAGAAAGTATTTACAATTTTGTTTTATTGTTGGGATTATTAATGGTTCGATTTCATTACCATCAGTTCTAAGTAAATTAAATTTCAGTTTCAGTCGTGCAAGTTTAAGGCGACAGCAACCTATTATTCAAATATTTAGCAGATCAAACTATGGTGTATGTAGCCCTCTCAATCAGTTAATAACAATTTATAACGAATTTCATTTTTGTTTAGAATCTGTAAATGATAATATAAAATGTAAACAATTTAAACTTATGTTTTTCAACAATATTGTATAATAAATATAAATTATGATATTAGATATTATTAGATTATAAGAATTTTTTTAAATATTGTTAACGTTAGATTTTAACGAATTAAATAAATAAATAAATAAATAAATGAGTTTCATATGGATGCTATGTGATTTCGTTCTGAAATATTGGTACAATTGATATTGCATTTGTATCTTTGGAATCATGTGTTTTCCATTGGAGAAAAAAATCAATCTGTTACTGTTGATATTTTTTAGTTTTCTTAATGAAAATGGACTTACTGAGCTTATTTTGTAAGAGAAAATAATACAAAAGATAATTAAGTATTGGTATGTTTCCACCAAAGGTTTATCTCAGTTTAGATTAAATACATTTTTTTGGTGTTTCAACCACACAAGAAGTTTAAGTTTAAGAACAAACCCCCTTCTTGAAGTTCTTTTTATGTTAAATTGTTAAAACTCTTCAATGGATCATCACATTACACAGACGTATTTTCTTGATTTTGATAGTCAACTATCAATAATCAGCTTACCTAATTTCACTCTGTTCTGAATTTCGCAATTTTTTGGAATTTTTTGATAAATTATTTTTGCAAATATTCAATTGTATCAAATATCAAATATAAAACTGGACTGCTGCGGACCGTTTTTTTGGCAATTTCTCACTATACTATATACGGGATACCAAAAAAAACACGGCTATTCTCCAAGTCGTATTCTTCAATAGCAGGCAAAAAAATTCGGTTATCACACTCCGAAATGACGGTGACAGTAGGTGTATCGTCGTTTTCGAAGAAGTAAGGTCCAATCACACTTCCGGATCAAACAGTAACTTTGTGTGGATATAATGGCCTCTCTTCAATTACTTGAGGATTCTCAAAATCTCAAACATGACAATTTTATTAATAAACGTACCCACCGAGTGGGAAATGTGCTTCTTCGCTGAAGAAAATTTTCTTCAAAAATTGCTGTCCATCGCCTGTTGTTAGCTGGCTTCAGTTGTTGTATAAGTTTTCATATGGATGGAGGTGTAGATTCAAATGCAAAATACTCCATAATGTGTCGCAAGACAGTCCTAACTCCTGAGAACGGCGAGGAATCGACAAATTCACTTCTTCGGCAACACGTTCACTTACAGCAGCGATATTTTCAGTGGTATGAGAAAAGCGATGATACAGAGGAGTTACAAAGTCTATAACCAATCTAGCCTCTTCAAATTTCTTCAGAATTTTACCAATTGCTTGTTTAGTTGGACGATTATGTAAACCATAATCTCCTCCTGAACCACGACATGTGGCTTTGGCAGAATCACCATTTCTGTAGTAGGTTTTAACAATTTGTATGCGTTGTGCGATAGTTATGCGATCCATTTTCGTAAATGTCAGGCTTTCAACTGAAAACGAAAAATTGGTCTAACAAATTAGTTTGACCTAAACTTTTTAAACCTCGAAATGGATAACCCGTTTTAATATTTATATTTCTCTCAAAAAACCAGAACAAATTGTTTTTCTAAGAATTCTTACAAACCACTTCATTAATCAATGAACATTTATCCCAACTTTTCGAATAAATTGTACAACCGGAGTGGCGCGTCATGACCTAGCACATAATAAAGTAACAGATATAAATCAAGTTTTAATAAAATGATAAAAATCTTTCGATAAGTCGGTACCTTCAACTAGATAAATACATTTCACGACTGAATCTCGCCAATTTTTAATCAGTGTTAATCTTTGTATAAATAAACATTGTTATGATGATCTCTTTTAAGATTTAATCGCAATATATTTGTTTATTATTTTATTGAATTTCCTAGAGCGTTTCTGGCATAAGTAAAAGGAGGTCGCTAGCTACTCTTTCGGCTTCTCTCATTGCAATCAGTAACTAGAAAGAAACGTTTCCTTCCAACATTATTTTCAATTCTACATTTTTTAGCAGAAACTTTAAGATTTTGTACAGTTACAGAATTTGTCAGAAATATTCTTTTTATCAAATGGACGCCCTTAAAAGATCTATCTGTAAAAATCACTAAAACACCAGCACCACTTGCAATATCGTCTCATGAATTGGGATTCAATACAATTCCTTGTGGTACACCGTCTTCAATTTTTTTAAGTTCCGATTTATTTTCGTCCAGTATTTCGTAGTACTACATGGGAAGGTAGCTTTAACCATACCTTCAAAATTTCAAATATCAATAAATCATCCCACCCCTTTAATTATTAATACGTACTTGCAGAGACGGTCTTGTACATTTCTTTCTTTAAATCATGGGAATCTCACTTTATAGAACTTTTTCTATCTCAAAATAATGATTTCTATAAATTGAAGTGGCTATAAAGTGGCTATAAAAGACGATAAAGACCTAATAAATAGCCTATCGATATTTATGGCAGTTTAGTCCGTTTATTGAATTCCAAACATCATGGACGCGAAAAAATGGTTCTTATTGTTCGTGAATTTAAGTCTTTTCATGAATGGAATCTCTTCGTTTACTGTAATAAATAATGTGACAGTTAATAGTGATATTTTGAAGGAAATATTTTTTGAGTATATTCAAAAGACCGAAGAAATTGATTTTGAGGTTCTGCAAGAATCGGAAAAATATGATTATAAGAAATGTTTTTTAAGTCTACGGGAAATTGTTGGCAGTTTTCCAAATAAAGATGTTATTTCATGTAAGTTTTTGGTTTGGTTAATAAGTGAAACGAAATAGTGAGTTTCATGAATGCAATTGCTCAGCAAAATTTCTTGAGTTTTTATTTTACTTTACTTTAAAACTGTGTGTGATCGACAAGTTGCTATCAATTAATAATTCTTTTTATTTGTGTCTAGTCTTTGATGCCTGGGGTCACTTGCCTTCGGGAATATCCTCCGGGAACTATTACGATATCGGTGATTTTGACCAATGTGTGAAAAATTCCCTGCCTCTAAACGAAATCAACAGTGATGCAGCAACAGGCCAATACTGTTTTGTATCTTTGGCTGTTCCTGAAAACTCAGGTGCATTAAATACTGGAATATGTGTTCCTGAGACTTGCAGTCCTGAATTTGTGACGAAGATTTTCAAAAAATCATCAGATGAACTTCTAAATGGTGCTCTCTCGGATATAGTATCAGTTGGACATTGTACAGATGGAAAAATCCCACCACTTAATGCAATGAACATTATTGTAATGTGAGTCTTGAATAATATACATAAATTCTTTCGCGAACTTTAATATTTAAATTGAATTTTAAATTTTACAGAACAATTTTTTCAATTATGACGGCTTTGATGATCTTGAGTTCTTTTTATGAATTTTATATGGACTATTATCAAAGTAAGTACAGATAGAGATAAACAGTCAATTATAAATTATTGATAGTTGATAAATATCAAAGTTTAATCAACCAATTGATAAGATCGTTGATAATTGGAAATGTCCCAGACAGTGACGAACAACAAGAAAGTATAGTGGAATTATCAATTTAAATTACGTATGAAGTTTTGAATGATGAATTTCAATATTTATCAACTATCAATTGCAAATTGACACAATCTCTTAGAGTGATATCTTTCTTTTCTTATAAATTGAATATTTTCAAATGACAGCTTTCAATATTTATAATTTTTTCAGAAACACCTGTCCCAGTTCTGTTGGCATTTTCGGTTTTAACAAACGGAAAGAAACTATTCGCGATCAATACAAAACGATCTCGCAACAGTATTGACTGTTTCAATGGAATACGTGTCCTCTCAACTCTTTGGATTGTGTGCCATCACATTAATTCCAATTTGTATTTCATGCAAAATACTAATTTTATAAAATTTAATGAAGTAAGATTTGTTATTGTTTTTTGAGTGGTATCTTCAGCACTTAAGTTGGAAATATCAATTTTTAATATCTAGAGTTTTTGAAGCGACCTGAAAAATTGTAAATTTTTGATTTATTTATAGTTTGCGAAAACGTTTTTCTATATGCCATTCGCCATGGCTACGAATGCAGTGAATACATTCCTTTTCATTGGTGGACTTTTGGTGGCATTTAATGGATTCCGAGACTTGGACAAAACGTAATATAATAAATAAATCTGCGTTTAAAGCGAAATTTAAACTTTTATTCCAATACAAATATTGATATAGGAAGGGAAAAATAAACGTCGTCATGAATGTCGTTCATCGCTACATCAGACTTACCCCAATTGTAGCTGTTGGACTTCTTTTAGCTTATGGTATATACGAGCTTCTCTTTACTGGACCATTTAGAGATAGGGCTATTTCGGCAAATTCCTGTGATGGAAGTAATTGGTGGCCGATTCTTTTGTATATTCAAAACTATTATGTCACAAAAAAGACCGTAATTATTTTATAGATACTTGAAATTTCTTTAAATCATGGAAAATAATGGTAATTCTTATTTGTCAGTGTTATGACGAAGCTTGGTATTTAGCTGTTGATTTTCAACTTTATGTTCTGTCACCATTGCTTTTGGTTCCGATGTGGAAATGGGGAAAGAAAATTGCATATTTCATTGTTCTCCTAATAGTTCCATCGATTGCATATATTATCGTAATATTTTTCATCAAAGGATTCACTGGATACACACAAGGGTGAGTTATTTGAGTTCTTTCTTCTTAACCAAGACCCTTGTGTTGGGCGCCACTTTTGCGAAGCTCTTTTAATAAAGTTCTTAGTCATTTATTTTTGTTATCAAATTAAATTGAAAATCATTATTATTTCACTCTTTTTGAAACATAACTTTAATGTTTACACAGTTCTACGAAATATCAGACTACATAACTTTTAAAGGAAGTCATTTCGAATGATTTAATTGTTATTGTTTTTATTTACAGTACAAATTTAGGTGAATGGGAATTGGTTTACATTCCAACCCACACAAGGTGGACTCCTTGGTTAATAGGTTTTGTTTTGGGCTACTTTATGCATTTAAACCGTCAAACAAACTTCAATGTTCCAAAGGTATGTTTTTTCACTGATTATCTAATTTTTGTAAATTTACCGTGAAATTAAAAACTTAAAATTTGTTCACACTATAGCAAGTTCAACTATTTGGATGGATCGGGAGTCTTACGTTACTGTTTCTTGTGGTATTTGGGCCATATTTCGCTATACGGGATGGCGTAGAGAGCGTCTTCTGGGCTGCAATGTACGCAGGATTTAAACATATTGCGTGGACGATTGCTCTAGTTTGGATAACATTTGCATGCTATTACGGAATTGGTGGAATTATTGATACATTCTTGTCACATCCAATTTGGCAGCCTTTTACACGTTTGACATACGCCTTGTATATGATGCATATGGCTGTGATAAGAATTAATTTTGGAACGTCCCGTCTGCCAATATATTTCTCATTGTATAGTATTGTAAGTATTTTGAAGTCATGTTTTTCAGCATCCAAAATGTACAATTTTGTTTTTATCTTTGTTTCAAGCTCCAATACTTCTTTTGTGCTCTTGGAATAACGCTATTTGTAGCTATTTACGTGACATTAGCATTTGAATCGCCAATTTTAATTTTGGAAAAATTCATATTTGGTGGTTCAAAACCTGTGCAGAAGAAGGTTTTAGTTGACTCAGAGCAACCAGCTGAGAAGAAACCAACTGCCGCTGTAGGTACAATGCCAAGGATTTCATAAAGTGGATATTTTTTAAAGTTTAGCATTAATTTAGAATATTATTTATATATATTTTTTCTTACATATAAATTAAACTTTAACAATCAAAATTAAAATTGTTATGCTATCAGATTGAGAAAACCATAAGTCTAAAATAGGCTTCCGTTTGATTGGCCCTTATCTCTTAAATTTTTAAAAGGCTGGAAATTTTGAATAATCTATCAGATATGAATGTTTGTTGAGCAAAACAAATGGTTGATATGCGGTTAGTCTCATGTACGAGTTTTAGTAAATACGCTAAAGTTAGCACTTATAGGAGTATAGTTGTTACTAAACTGATTTTGGATGAACAAATTACTTTTCAAACGGTCTTTCTATGACAAGTTTCCTTCGTCTTGTTCAAATCAAAACATCGTAATATTAACGAAATGTTTCGTGGACTTCGTGGGCAGTTTTATCTTCAATGTAAATTTGCATAGTTTGGAAGCGTTTACCCTATCACAGAGTCCCTGGTATCAAGCCCACAATCATTTTGTTATGCCAAGCCCTTAAAGAAATCAAGAAAGCATTGTCTAGTTTCGGAGTTATAAAATCACTAAAAATACAGCGTAAGTTTTTAAGGACTTATTGATATTTTGAAAAAGCATTCTAGTTTTATACTTATTTGGTCTTTTAAAGGGTTTGATAGACGCGAAGTGGTTGAAAGAACACTTTTCACGCCAACAATAGCGTCTGTTGTTATCGAAACATCAACAAAGGCTCGGAAGAATTTACGACCTCATATGATTGTGTGTCTTTTATTCGTTTGTTGAAGTTTTTAGACCAGTCAGTCTTATTACATGTAGCTTTCGAATATTCTATTATTTTCCTATGAATTAAATCAAATTGTAAAAAAGTTAAGTTTAATCTTTTCAATTTACTTTACTCTAGCTGGAAGGGTTCGGGTAGTACCCGTGGCGTGGTGGTTAGTGTGTAGGGCTGTCACGCCAGAGGTCTTGGGTTCCAACCTAATTTAAAAAAAAAGTTTTCACGGGTACTGCCTCTTGCGAGGAATCGACAAATCCTCCAAGAGTAATGCTTGTCATGAAAGGGGCTTTCTCAAATTAGCCGTTCGGATTCGGCTTAAAACTGTAGGTCCCCTCCATCCCTGGCAACTTTACTCGCACACAGGAATGGTTAAGAGTTGTAAGTCACTAGGCCCTAGTTTTCAATGGACTGTTGTGCAACCTATTTTATTTAATTTTAAACTAAATCGAGAAAATGTCAAGTAAGTTTGCTTCCGGCGTACGATAAATTTGTATTTAAATTTTATATCCTAAAATATACTATATGACTAGAAATCCGTATACCAATATTAGTCGAATTAATGTTTTATATACCAAAAGTTTAGTATTTTTGGGCATGCCTTTTGTGTACTGGCTTTAATCTCGCAGTAACAAATTTGGCCTTACATAATGTCTTTCGGGCGTGTAATTTTCCCATATTTATATTAAAAGCCCACATTTTGATCTTTTTGTGGTCCGTCGTACATCAATGGCTACTATGATGGAAATAGGACAAGGATTCCATTAGGTTCTTCATTTAAATAACCGAATGGAAAATCATAATAATAATATGGTAATATTCGGAAATGATCTGACTGCTCAGTTTTAACAAATATTTATGAGAATCGGTTTTCAAGAAATCTTTGAATAATACGCACCTTTTCAATGTCTATGTTTAATGAAATCGTAGATCTCAGGTATTGAATACTTGTATTGGAAAGTAGGAGAGAGGCATGTTTAGTTGAATGTTCTTTTCAATGAAATAGGTCGAAAGTCTTTTAATTCTTTTTTAGGTCTAGTTTTAGCTATTGGTAACAGTTTTGCTCTTTTCCAAGCTGAAGGAAAGTAGCCATTGTTAATGCAATGATTAAACAAAGATGCCAGCATTTCATCGAGTGAATGGAAGCTTTTTCGCAGGATAAAGTTGGATTTTCCGTCAATTCCATAAGATTTTTTTTATTTTTCAAGCCCATTCTGCAAATATGAACAATGAAAATGTTGGGCTGTTGTGAACGTTGGAGTGGCTGGGTTGTATGATGGCCTAGATGGTGAAAAGGTAATGATTTCTGAATTATTTTCAGGTGAAGAAAATTCGCAAACTTTAAGAAGGACGTCGTTGGTAAGGTCTAAATCATAAGTAGGCTGTTTTTCGCTATAGTCTGCAGAAAAGAAATCTCAAAAAGCATTGATTTTTGATCAAGTATCAGCCAGCTCCTACCCGTTAAGTGCAAGAACATCTTGTGAAATATCTATACCAAAAATGTTCTTCCAGTAATTTTATCGATTTCTTTGCAACCTTGTGGCGACGGACGAATATTTTGTAGTCTTGTTTTAAGAGTGTTATTAAGATCAATATTTACTCTTGGTTTGATAAGATTAGTTGCTTATGGAATAGTCGTTTTAACATTTTAATCCAAGTGTTGTGAGTTTTTATAAGTTCCATCGTGAGTTCACACATCCTTATATTTGTTATTCAACTTCTCACAAGAAGCAATACCAGTGAACAAAACTTTATAGACCTTTGGCATTACAGTCCTACACACTACACAGCCACGTTATTGCTCTTCATAAAGAATATACTCCTGAACAACATTTGCAAATCCTGCAAATTAACTACCTTTGGTTCGCACAACGCGCAATGAAACAATGAATATATTGCAAAAACTTTTGGTAACTGCATTATCTCACGTAGTAGGTCTGTGGTGTGACCTCCAAGACCGTGCAACATAACACCACTAGACTACGTTTTGTAGAGTTTTGTATCTTTATCTTTATAATAAACCTAAACTATAACATTAAAATATATGTGTTTCATTTCATATCGAAAACCACAAGTCTAAAAAAACTCCCTCTATAAGATATAACTTTGTTGCGCGTAATTTTTTTTTTTTTTACGTGTTAGACTTAACTTTGATTTAAACATATTTTCTAAAAAAAAATTGGCAAACTTCCAATTTATTCGCAGGGTATAACACTTTTTCAACCACTCCGAATTTCATGGTAATTTCTTTTTTTTACAAATAGACGGGAGCAATGATACTTTTCTTCAGAGTCCGTTCTGCAAACCTTTTGCGACCAACAAGCATGTGATAAAGCGAGTTTCTCTAGCGCTCAATGGATCTTAATGAATTGTCAAACGTTACTGAATAGAAATGTCAACACAGCTTGACACTCTCAACTGTCAAACAATAGACAACAACTATCGAAACACATGCAGCTTAAAAGCACCCTATAATTTAAACAATTGGACATTTTTTCAAAAGGGAGATTTGTTGTGAAAAGTGACTGAAAATAGCTGAAAACTAAGGGATAGTTCCTAAAAGATTTGTTTTGTTGGTTTTACTCCTGAAAATATGTCTACAGTAGCAATTTCAAATAGAACTTGTTATAGATGTCTCAATGCACCAATAAATAGGCCAAAATGTTAACAGATCTTTTTACCTCAATTCGGCCATCATAAACGTATTTGTTCATTAAAATTAAATACTTTTTTATAATAAATAAAGACAAAGCTTAGTTTCATTAATTTTAATCACAGAGCATACCAAAATAAACACACTTCAAGCCTTCAAATATTAATTTTAAAAATATTCTCTCCAAAGAATATAAACAATATTGACTTTGAGTCCTCACATTCCATAAAGCACTAAACACCCTTTTGAGGTGGTTCTGCAAATGTAACACGTTGAATCGCAGGCTCCGATGGCGGCGGCGTTTGTTTCTTGTCACTTGATGATCCACCAAATATGAACTTCTCCAATATTAAAATTGGCGATTCGAAGGCCAGCGTTGAAATTATAGCGACCATCATTGAAATTCCAAAAGTATTCCAGAAATAAAGTACCTGTGGAAGGATACATTCGTCGTAGCAATGTTTCTTTTCAAAAAAGAAAAACTTACAGCATTATAATCAGAAAAGAAAATTTCAGTTCGCATCATTCCGAAATTGACCCTCAGAACAAATGAATGTATGAGATACAAAGAGTACGTCAATTTAGCAAAAGGCTGCCAGTATGGATGCGAGAGGAATGCATCAACTGTCCCGCCGATTCCAATTTGACAGGCAAAAGTGATCCAAGCTAAGGCGATGGCCCAAGAAAATCGCTTCCAACCCTCGTACATGGCAGCTTCAAAGACAGTTCCATTGCCTTTGGTGCTCATTGTGAAATAGGGTCCAAACACTACGGCAATCATAATAAAGGCACTCACAAACCAAGCTAAAAGTTGAAAGACCTAAGGGAACAAACAAGAGTGTTTCTAGTTTTTCATTATTGACAAATTATCAATACCTTTGAAAGATGGAACTTCCTTTGACGATTTATGTGCATAAAATATCCCAATCCGAAGCCAACAAGCCAAGGTGAGCACCTAGTGTGCATTGGAATGTACGTCTTGGTCCATTCATTAGGGTTCTGGAATCTGAAAAGGAGCATTATTAGAATTGATTGCTAAAGAGATATGTTCCGCGTTACTTACGATCTCAAATTTGTAAATCCGTTTGCTATAAAAATTGTCATCACACAAGCTATTGACATTAACGACAATACAAGCAAAACAGCGAAGAACTTTTTCCCCCATTTCCGCATAGCCAACAACAGGAAGGGGGCAAACAAATACAGTTGAAAATCAATTGCCAAATACCAGGATCTTGCAAAGCACTAAAATTTGACAAAAACATTAGAAAAGTTCGGTGCAAACATTATTCGAAATCCTGAAAACACAAAAGTTCCAAAAATCCTAAGTCTCGAAAAGCCAAAATCCACAATTCAAATTCTTCAAAAGCAGAATCCCGGATCACAAGACTTCGAGCAAATCTTTTTACAAAAAACCGTAATTGAATTTCTAAAAAGTAAATTTTTGGGATTTCTAGGTTTTGGGTTTTAGGGATATTGGCTTTTCGATATTCTGGGTTTTCTGGAGTCAAACTTTCAGGATTGTATCCGGCCACTCTTTTTCTTACTTGAGGTTCTTGAATAAAGTAATTTTGGATATACAACAGAATAGGCCACCAATTTTCTGGAGTACAATTATCTGTTCCGAGTGTCTTCTCCCTGAATGGACCTGTAAAAATGATCTCATTGATACTGAAGGTGTACAAAAGTGAAGCAGCTACGAGAGGCGTAAGACGAATATAACGATGGACATACATCATAACTATATTTAGTTTGCCATTTCTGTTAAATAAAAGATCACAAAGTGTCAAAAGAATCCATTTAAATTTTTAAGAAAAATTAAATTTTGTTCTAACGTTTTGTCCATTTCTCGAAATCCAAGCCAAGCAACAAGCAGACCACCGATGAAAAAGAACGAATCCACAGCAACCGTTCCATTTATGAAAATCATTGAATAAACATTTTTGAACCACTGTAACATATTTTTGAAAAATTATTTAATAAATATTTCGACAAAAATAATATAAAAAAAATATTTAAGATCATTGTCGCTTAAAAACGAAATCAGTATCAGATAAACAAATGGGGTCCTAAAATTGATCCTTGTGGTACATCATCAAAAGTGGAAACATTTTTGACTTACCGATACACTTTCGATTAGATTAATTGCTGGAATCATTTGCATTGTCATATAAGTATGACATGACATTATCCAAGCCATTGAAATGACACGAATTCCAGTGAGACAATTGATTGTGTTTGGCGAACTTTTTGTATTGATGTCAAATAATTTTCTGCCATTTGTGAGAATGGAAAATGCTAATAAAACGGGAACTGGAGTTTCTGAAAGATAATAAAATTTAAATTTTTATCATTAAATAATTATACATTATTTTATTAAGGAAGCTTGTACTTACTTTTGAATAATCTCATGAAATATTCATACAGCGAGCTCAAAACCATCAGAACTCCAAAAACACCAAAAATTACTCTGCCAAAATATCAAACATGCATTTTAAAAAAGGAAACGTTTGAATCACATTTAGTCCAGGAAAATTATGAAATAGAATGGCCTTTAAACTTCTTTCAAAGTTTTCTTAATTTGGACCGGAGTAAAAAAAAGTTTGCTATTGTGAAAGGAGTCCCAAATAGGAAGAAGAAACAAATTAAGGTTGTTGAGAATTTGTTCGAAGTAAATATCTAATTTTCCTGGACTATTTATTGTGTACATCAGAATTTTGTATACCTACATTCCTATAATATGAATTGCCTTATATGGTGGAGGCTTCCCATCAGTACACCAATGTACAGAAATTCCCGAGAGTGCTTCTTGCAAGCCTGCATGACCTAGGCCTTCTTTTAGAACATCCGTCAGAAACTCTGCACTGCAACTATCTGGAACACATATTCCTATGCTAAGTTCCAATTCTGACAAACTTGCTCTCGATCCTGTAATCGGGACATCGCTAAACACTGGAATACGTCGTTCTGGTTGATCTTCTAGATTTTTAAGAGGAACTCTTGCGAAGCAGAATTGTCCATTTACGGGGTTATCAGGAAGTTCGCTGAATTTCACCGAAGTTCTTACGCACTGATCAAAATTACCGATATCATAGACATTACCATAAAGAATTCCAGACGGAAATTTCCCCCATGAATCAAAAACTATATAAAAATGTAGATAAATAATTAAAATACCCATTAATATGTATAATGACACATTATTTATATGTTTGTTTTTAGAGATAATAGCAGAAAAGGTACAAAATGTTGATAAATTAATTAATGTTTATTAAACTTTATCACCGTGATTTTGGATTACGTGGAAAGATTTAAATCGAGTGATAAATGTTATAATATTTGTTTCAAAGTCTAGATTTTGGAGGGTTTTTTATAGATACATGCAGATACAATATCTTTAATAAAGTCTTTTAATAATATTATAAAAAAACAAAGGGTTTTTACCCCAACATGGTTTTTGTTTTTTGTTGGTTTTCTACATTAAATAATTTTAAGTTATCAAAATCAATTAATACACCTAGAACATTTGTCAAAAATCAAATCTAATAGCATTGAACTTTCCATTGTGTTATCTGCATGTTTATAAAAACATTTTAATATTTATCTTGCAGTATTTGATTACTGAATTCATTTTTTATATTTTGGAAACGTTCAATACAAATTTCATTCATTTTTTAAAAATCTATAAAACCTTTTTCGCCCATTGAACTGTTTCTCTTAAAATAATGAAATTTGACTGCCAATGTCAGTATCTCAAGTATTTTGCACTTGAGACATGGTCTTGAATTTTAGGCATTTTAATCATTTGAGCATTCGTCGATAGCTGCGAATTATATCAGTTGTCAAAAAACAATTCTTTTTAATGTGGAATGGACTTGTTTTTTATTGTTATGTCACAGAGGATAAGTGAGGCATACAAATGTTTTGATTATTTTGAAGATTGTGAAGTAACATATGACAGCTCATGTAGAAGCTTTTTTGGCAATCCAGAATCAGTATGCGATCGAACTGACAAATTGGCCAATTTATGTTTCTAAGATTTCTGAGATTTTTCAACCAAATCGCAACATCTGAAACTATGCGGTTACCAAGCGTATACTTTAAAAGGTCAATTTTGGCACAAGCAGTGTGACTAGGGATGCCAGACGTCCTGCAAACACTCGGGACTGTCCCGGAAAATCGTTTTTGTCCCGCAAATGTTCCGCGGCAAAGATAAATGTCCCGGAAATCCCGCGTAAATACCCTTAGTTATTTTTTATTGTTCAATTGTTTTCATTTTAAGTGCGTGCAACATGACCTTAATTTTTCATAAAGTCTTACTTTTTTTCATTCAGTTCACTGAACGCAAATATCGTTCGATATTCGAGAGTCGAAATTCTTAGTAAGAAAGACAGCGAATATTTTTCGTTGTTTACTTTTCCATTGTTTTTGTTAACAGTTTCAAGTTTTTCTTTCGTCATCTTGTCTAGTTTTTTGTCGTGTTATGTTTAAAATTTTTGGAGGTGAAAAAAGGTTCGCCATATATCATGGAGGAGAAAATGACGTTAGTCGACATGAACAAACGCAACGCCTTAAAAATTCGAAACCTTGTCTCAATTTTTTTTGCAAAGATACTAAAGAAAAAAGGAACGCAAGTGAAGTTAAGGCAACGCTAGTATGCCACACTGTAAAACATTCACACAGCTCCAAATTAGCCGATTGTACCTTCAAACTTATGAGGTGTTTATTCAGCTATTCCTAGGAAGCATTTCAAATATCGTGCGGGAAGGCAAAATGTACTAAAATTACACAAAATATCTTGGCTCCTGCTTCCAAAGAGATGATTATTTTGGATAAGACGAAAGGCTGAAATAAACATTAAAAACATTCCGTTAATTGTAAGATATTTTAAAAGTAGTCATGGTGTCTGCACCAAGTTATTAAACTATTATAGTTTGGATTGGAGTTTATGTGTTCAGAATATAACAGCATTTTCAGGTGATAACGCAAATGAAAATTTTGGTAAAAATCAATCCGTTTTCATAAAGAGTTTATGGAATGGTGCAATAAGGAATGGTCCGAGCTTTTGAGACATGTTCAATGCTCATACTCGTTGCTTGTCGTTAATTCCTGCCGTCTCAGGCTTCTTAAACATTACAGTTCAGTTAAATGTTATTTTCTTTCACACAAAAAAGTTCGACCATATTTAAAGAAGTTTTTCGAATTTGAAATAGCCGAAGCATTTAACTTTTATATCCCATGTCGGTGGATAATGCAACAATAGTTCTTGAGAGCGAAGACACGTCTATTGTTGATTTATATGAGAAAATGAATGATCTACAAAATTTACTAAGAAAAGAAAGAGAACATGAGTTCCTTGGAGCTTTAGCTATCGAATATTTAGAGAATAAATTTGATTTTAGTTATAATATTAAATGTTTTTCAGGGTTAAGTTTAAAAAACAAACCCTAATTAGATAATTACTTAAAAATTGTTGACTGCTTTAAACTGAAAATATAGACGTTGATAAGCTTTTTCAGGAACTCGTAAGTCTCGAAAATTTGTATGAACTTGAGTTAGGTTTTTTAAGACAATCAAGGCCCCAAATTTTAAAAAATTTGTGATTTTGTTTTTTCTTTGCCTATTTCTAAAGCAAGCTCTGAAATTATTTTCAGTTAAATGAAAAATTCTTGGTGGGAAAAATAAAAGAAGCTTATGATAAAGCAAAATTTCAATATGGCTTATAAAGAATTTTGTTTTTGTTCAACGAAATACGGCTTAAACGAAATAATTTCTAAAATTACATCAGCAGAAAAATATGTGTTGTTTATTTGTTTTATTTTTTAGTTTTACATAACTGTTTGTTTTTTCTGAAGAATGTTAAGTTTCTATTTATTTATTTAATTAAGAATGTTTTTAAACTAAAGAACACTTAATTATTTTTTTGGCCCGCTCAGAAATTTTTCAAATCTGGCATCCCTAAGTGTGACATGTTGCGCGCGCCGTTTTGTGATCACCACAGATCCGCACTTAATATGGTTGTTCAATTCAATACCGAAAAAAAAATAATTATTTATGAGGGCATCGTTTTTAAAGAAGTATTTATCGATTATTTCATGAACCCACAAAGTGAAAATGGCATTTTTTTTTACTTATACATTCAAACAAAAGTGAACACTTTAAGCATGTATTTCTGAAAAAAAACACCCGTTATAAAAAAAAAGTAATTTCTTGTCTTGGATGTCAAAAGTGAGAGAAGAAAATCTATAAGATTCGCACAATTCTAAACTGATTGAAAATTCACAGAACACTTAGGAACTGGATACCTACACCACTTCCCCAAATTTAGCATACTAAAAATGACAACTGTCAAGTTTGATGTTGAGTGCTTCAAGTTTCAATTCTGATTTTACATCTAGAAGCAAATTTTATTTCTTTTCACAATCAGGACATTAATTTTTGCACTTTAAGAAATGTCTGCAACAAAACTTTTTTGTTTCATCATAAATTAAGAAACATTTTCGTTACTCCATTCATTTCGTAGCACTCACGTACTCTCTAGCTTTTAAAGAGCTTGGGAAATGGGGAAATATTTCAGAAATGTTTCATGAGCGCTCTGACCAAAATAAACTATTTGAAGTTAAAATTCAGAAAAAACAGAGAAACATTTATTTAAAATTCATTCTTCAAGCATTTCAGAAATATTTCAGTAACATTTAAAAAAACATTTCTAAAACAATTAAAACATTTGCAAAATGTTTCTGAAATGTTTTTTTAATGTTACTTAAATGTATGTTTCGAAACATTTCCTTGGTGTGGGCATCTCTTAAGGTTCAAGTTCTAATTAGTTTTGCACGCATCGTTTCTAGTGGCTTTTGTAGATGTGATTTCAATTAAATTTTAAAAGGTTTAAAACACTTAAGTTAGACAATCAATACAAACGTATGTTTTTTAAGGACACTTTTGTTTGTTGATTTCTTGTTAAAAAAAAATGTTTAATCTATTAGACAATAAGATTTCAACAATTAATGATGAAACAAAGAAAAATATTTATTTCTTACTCACAGGGTATGACCTCAAGACTTGTAGGCTTTTTTATTATTTCACTTAATTCACGAAAACATTTTTCCGAATTATGATATAATTTAGCTTTGTTAATTAAATCTCGATTATAACGAATTTCATTAAAGAAAACTTCACTTAAAATTTCACTCGATACAGTCACATTATTTACAACTGATACTGCATCAATACCAATTATTAAAAAACAAAGACAAACTGTCAAAAACGTAAGAAATGGTTTTTGAATCATTATATTTTCTATGCAAAGATACTTAAAATACTAAACGCTATAACTTAAAATCAAAGTTCTAAAACGGGCTCTAAATTAAAAACTACTGGGAAATAATTTGTGGCGACTTAACTTTTTATTAAACTCTTTTTAATTGGCTTTTGTTATCACTTTGATAATGGATTTAAAAAATCATTGCTTTATTACTCGTGATGTTATCAAGATTATCAACTGTCGAATTTATGTTGAGAACAATCAATTAGTATAGTTATAAAAATATGTAAGTAGCTACTTTAATCATGAGCCTAAATCATTTTCTAAGATTAATTAATAACAAATTTGATGTTTTGACGGGCATAATTTATAGAAATACGAATTTTGGAAATACTGAATTATTTCTTCCGAAATTTCATAGCTCCTTAGTTAGAGATTATAAACATACTTTGTTTATAAATTTGTGAATCCACAGTCTTCAGTCCTCTCAACTAATTTTTTCGCAATATTATACATTCGTCTGATTAAAGTTTGTAATTCCCTGCAAAACTTTTTCTATCTATTTTCTATAGTTTTTTGGAACCTACATAATCTAAATAGATTACCAAAAAATGAAAAAGTTATAAGTTATCTGATTATAAAATATGTAAAAATATAAATAAAACAATTGCTTCCGTATCGAAATTCTCATTTCTAAAAACGTTTCCCACCCATGAATTAAAACTAAAACGTTGCTATACAAACTTAAGTACTTCGAATTTTGCTATTTTTTAATTTAAAAATATATATCAACAGATAGATTATCTTTCTTATCATAAATAGGAAAAACCACACATTTTGCAGTTAAATAATTAAGACTTCTATTTATTAAAAACGAATGGAAACGCACAAAATTGCTCAGTATTGTCGGTTTTATGGCTTAGTGCTGATTAACATATGAGAACTAAGAAGTTCTTTTCGAATTAAACAAAAAAATGGAATTTTCTATAATTTTATTTATAACATTTTTAATAAGTGGAAGTTATTCATATTCGGTTCTGGATAATGTTACTGTGTCTAGTGATATTTTAAATGAATTGTTTTATCAAGAAATTGAAAATAATCTTGATTTACTGAGAATTTCTTCTGCTCGTGATGATACTACTAATTCGTATGACTCGGAAAAATGTATTCACAGTTTAAGTGAGATAAAACGACAATTTCCAAGTACCAAAGTTTTACCATGTGAGTTTTTGTTTAGACAAAAAAAATTCAAATTCATAGAAAATTTACAGTGAAATTATTTTAAATAAGTTTTTTTAATGAACTTTACTTTCATAATTTATTTTGATTATTAGGTATCAGTGGTAACAGTGAGTTTTAATAACAGAACATTAAATCTAAGACAAAATTTTATGAAATGGAGTATGTGTCCTTTTTCCTTCTAAAATCTATAACTATATAAACAAAAATATTTCTTAAAATTCTTCTGAAAAATTTTGAACCTGAGCGGAAACAAAATTATTCTATTAAGTTGCCAAAAAGTGACCTCGGGTCGATATTTTTCAAAAACACTAAAATATTCTAAGCAACAAGTCGACTTTTCAGGAAGGTTGTCTTAAAAAAAAAAAGTTTTTACACCGTTGCAAATATCTCAAGATCTTTTTCGCAGCTTTATCAAAATCAATTAATTTTAAGATTTTCAAGAAATCATTTTTCCCTTTTTACATAGTGTATACTTTTAAAACTATTATGTGAAAATTTCAACGCTGTATTTCTAATATTCTTCGAACAGCAAAATTTTGGAAAGCGGCCGCTCTTAGGTATAAAATGTTTTGTAAGGAACCTAAACACTAGAAAATTGACGATTTGTTTTTGAAGAGGCGACCTGTTTTAAAGGCGTCATCTTCATGTTTTTTCTGAACGATGCCATTTTATTAGATTTTTCAAAAAGCTTAACGAAGTACGTTTCATTTTAACGACAGTTTTAGCTGTTCCGAAATCCAAGTCACAGTAGAGTTTTGCTGGGCTCTCCGAAGACAGTGCATAAGTCATTTAAATATCGGTATTTTTACGTGGAAACATCGCAACAAAATTGAATTAAAGATCTTAAGAATCTTAACGTTATTTTTTTCTTTAATTAGAGTTTTCTTAAGCTAAACCAATATTTTGTTCATCTTAAAGCAAATTTCTTGAAATTCGAAAACACTATTGTGTGTTTTTTCTCATTTCTTACATTTTGTTGAAACTTTTAGATCAAAATTTACTTAAAAGCTTTGCACATGAAACTGGGTTTTTGAATATTCAGTCTGCTCGCTTCAAATCTAATCAAAAGAGAGTAGAGAAGTACTGGTTAGTGGAGGACTAAAAAGGGAAAAGGTCTATTCCGGTTAGCAAACAATAAAAGGTGCTATCAGTTTTTACAAGTACAAAAATATAGGCTAAATGCCCACAGCTATTTTTAGATGTGAGTGGGCAAAAATTAATTGGTATTTTAATATGGGCTGTAACTTTTCATATCCAAAAAGTGAAGTCCTGCATGCCGTTTTTGGGGCCTTTATCGATAAAGTATATATAAAAGTGCAATTTGTAGATATGAGGTCTAAGGAAAAAAGGATTAATTTAAAATATAAAATACTATCAAAGGGCAAACTTCTTTCAATAAAATGCTATCACATTTTATTTAAAGACCGATTTCATACTCATCTTTATGGCTGAATCACAAATACGCTTCAGCTTCGGCTTCGCCTGACGTTTACGAGTTCAGCCATAGGAATTCAATGCATGCTATCACAATGAAGCTTCGACCTCACGTTTCGTTTGACAATCGTAAGGAAAAGAACGTAATGTAACGTAATTTGATTCCAAACGAAAGCTCTAGTTCCATTATCTGAACATTTGCTTTGTCTGACAGCTCATCAGCTGTAAAAAAAATGTCAACAAACAAAAAATTGCTATTTGGAAGGATGAAATAATAGAAATGTCATTCAAAGCAACCTCGAAGCAAGCCGTACGTACGATCTACTATAATTTTTAAAGCAGTTCTTTCAATTCTACTCGGAAGACTCAGGTAATTGGGGTTCCAGTCCAAATATGAGAGTTATACTCGAGTTTAGGACTAATAAAAGCTTTGTAAATCATAGCCAGATCAGAAGGGGTAAAAAACTTCTTGCATCGTCGGAGAAAACCTAAACACTTAGAAGCATTTTTGGCGATGTCAAATATGTGATCACTCCACAAGAAGTAGTTTATGATGCACATACCTAGGACTGATAGTTGTTCAATCTCCTCAATGCCATGGAACCATGGATAGTGGCATTGGGGGAGGGTTATGCTTTTGTGACAGTAGACAGCATTGAGTTTCCGAAGCATTAAATTCTACATGGTTTTTGAATTCCCATTGAACAATGCTGTCAAGATTAGAATTTAATGAGCTTATCATACGCTGCAAGGACGAGAATCTAAAAACGAATATAAAAAGCAAAGGGTACTGTCATCAGCAAAACAGTCTAGTGGGTTAGAAGTTTCCGACAAAAGATCATTTATTAATATAAGGAAGAAAGTCGGAGACCAAACGGACCCATGCGGCACACCAGCGTTTATTTTGTGAATATCAGATTTTAACCCATCCAATACTAATTGAATTGAACGGTCCAAAAAGTAATTTATAACCCAACGAAGAAGTAATTCATCAATACCAAATGCACGCATTTTCGATAAGAGAGCTTGATGCGAAACTCTATCAAATGCTTTTGAAATATCAAGTGCAATAATCTTGCTTTCTCCAAAACGATGTAAAGATTTGTTTCACTGTTCAGTGAGATAAGCTATGAGATCACCAGTGGCGACTTTTCATGGACTTTTCCTGGTATCTTTTCAGAAGAATGTAAAATATCTTCGATAAACCCTATTTGTAAAAATGGCCAAATGAACTTAAAACAAAACTATAGACCAGTGTCAAAACTTTCGGCGGTTTTAAAACCTTTTGAATAGTTCGTTTTCAATGGGCTCAATTTCACAGTCAAAGATGTTATAACCCCAAGACAATATGTATTCTGTTGTTGTGGTCGATCCGTAGCAAGTAATTTTTGTCTTTTCACACATTTTTGTTTATCTTCTTTAGAAAAATTAATTCAGGAAGATGTTTTAAATACAGATATGAAAGCTTTCGGTAGAGTCCACCCCAGACTTCTTATGATAAAGCCTATGACAATTGAATTTGAACTTTGTTTTCTTAAATGATTGGTATCATATTTATCGAATCGTAAACAGATTGTTAGATGATCAATCTTTTATTATTAAGGTTTTGTGAGGCCTGCCTCAGGGTAGTCTCCTTTTCAACCTATTCGTAAATTACATTCCAGATTGTTTAAAATTTGCAAATTGTCTAATGTTCGGAAACGATTTGAAATTATTTTTTCTACTTTCATCAATTAATGACTGTCTTAAATACCAACTTCCAAAAAGATATAGATGCAATTTTTCAGTGGTGTTAAATACAACCGTCTTGAGCTAAATCTCTAAATGTAAAATATTTATTTAAAGACATTCGTTCATCAATTAGGGTGCTATTCAGGTACAGCCTTGGTTTTGAATATCTATTGGTGGTAAGCGAATTAATAATTTTGGTGTCATTTTTGACAAAAATTTGTATTTTACGAAACACGTTAATTTCATAATATCTAATTCGCATTCGTTGTCAGGTTTTTTTAAGCATGGAAAAGTTCTCATCGGGGATAGTTATATTGTAAAACGATTTACATATTTTTAATAATATCGGTATTGGAATATTGCAGTGTTGTTTGGTCACCATTTTATCAAAACTCCTAAGTTTCACGCTTTTTTCTTTGAGGAACTAAAGGTGGTCAGAAGGTGTATGCAGCTATAGTAATAAATGCACATTAAATGATTTAAATGATTTAAATCTTTGAAAAGTCTTAGAGTATTCTTAAAGGTTGTTTTCATAAAAGGCATTCTAAATGTCAGGATAAAATCTCCATCTGATAGCTCTTATGCATTTTTATGTTCCTGAGAGGAAATTTAGAAACAGGGACGTTATCTTTTTGATTTTTTATCACAGGACGATCTTGAAAATGGTTTTAATGTTCTTTTAATTTCATAAGAAAAGCAGGTTTAATTTGCCTCATGTATTCCTAGTATTCCTAGAAAATATATGTATGTTAATTTTCCATTTTATTAACAGTTATCGATTCTTGGGGCAAACTTCCTTCTGGCATTTTACATGGAAATTTATATACTGTTGGAAATTTTGATCAATGTGTACAAACATCGGTGACTTTAACAGAATCATCCGGTCTTGTCGAGGGCCAATATTGCTTCTTGAGAGTTCCTCTTAAAAATCAAAAACCTCAAAATGATGAGATGCCAATATTTTTGGACGCACCAATTCTAGAGGGTCGAGCTAGTTTGTCAAGTGCAAAAATCAATATTGGAATATGTATTCCGAATAGTTGTAGCCCTGAAGTGGTTACTCCGATTTTCGAAACAGCGGTTCGCAAGGCCTTCAATGGAGCTTTGTCTGGAGTTTCTGTTCTCAAATGTACAAATGGCAAAATACCACCATTGAAAACAATTAACATTGTGGGAATGTGAGTATAGCTTTAAAAATATAATAAATTCTACAATATAAAAACATTTGTTAATACATTTGTATAATTTTTATCAACAGTGTTATATTTTCAATATTCGGTCTTTTGATGATCCTGAGTTCACTCTACGAGTTCTTCATGAAATATTTTAAAAGTAAGTATACATTTTTGAATAAGAATACTTCAAATATTGTTAAGGTATGGATTATTGCATACACAATTGGAAATTCTTTCAATATTGTCCGAATTGTCAAAAGTCTTCCAATAGCATCTAATAAAGTGACAATTACCAAATTTCTATCAATTGAAAACTGCCCGACAGATGACAGAGAAAAAAGAATGGAGTTCATATTTATTTACTTACCTTTTTCTTTATATTATAGGAGAGCCAGTACCTGTGTTGTTGGCATTTTCAGTACTTACCAATGGAAGGAAAATGTTCGCAATTAACACTAAGAGGTCTCCAAATACTATCGACTGTCTCACAGGAATACGTGTATTTTCAATGGTTTGGGTTGTTTACTGTCACACCTATTTGATAAGTCGTGCTATTCCAGAAATCAATGGGCTCGACAAATCTGAAGTAAGTTTTAGTAATTACATAATTGACAATTTATACGAAGTCTTGTTGCCACTCTTCAAAACGTCATTTCTGATATTTTCTTCTGTTGAAGAATTAGTGATGTAGACAGACCATTAACAGACACTTGACAGAAAGCTCGCATACATTTTCTCTTATTTTTCACCTAACACAACTGTAATCTTCTGTCAAAACAAGTGACAGTTCTGTCAAAATGCACTTAAAACATAATTCCCTTATAATTTACAGTGGTTCAGATCTTTAATATCGATGCCCGTAGTAAACGGAACCGTTTCGGTAGACTCGTTCTTCTTCATCAGTGGACTTTTGGTAGCGTGGATCGGATTTCGGGAATTAGACAAAACGTATGCGAAGAATTTTACCAAAAATAGAAAATTCAGAAAATTAATTTTCTCCTGTTTTTGTTTTCTTTCAGAAATGGAAAATTAAATATCATCATGATGTACGTTCATCGTTATATTCGTCTCACGCCAGTTGTTGCTTCTGGACTTTTATTTATATTTAGTTTAAATGAAATTATCGGTACTGGACCATTTAGACAAAGTACAATTAATTCGGAGAAATGTAAAGGTGATTGGTGGGGTATTTTGTTGTATATGCAAAATTATTTCTTCAAATCAAAGGTGAGTCTAATTTTTGATTTACTCATTTTTAATTGAAATAACCGTTTATTTCTTTGTTTTAAAGTGCTATGGACGAACATGGTATTTAGCTATTGATTTCCAACTTTACATCCTTTCGCCGCTGATTTTGATTCCAATGTGGAAATGGGGAAAGAAATTCGCTCCCGTATTGGTTGCTTTGGCACTCATGTCAATTGGGTGTGTTATGACTGTCTACATCACTTCAGGTTTCACTGATCTTAGAGGGTAAGTTTTAGTTATACATACATGCAGCGTCAAAAGATTATTTTCAAGACCTTAATGTAAAAATTAATCTTACAACTTAACATTTATAAATTTAAGTTGTTAACATTTATAGTAGAATCTATCAGAGTTTCGTTTGTGACATTTAAATACGTTCGACAAATTTAAAATGGAATGTTTTACTTTTCATCAATTTTCTGAAAAAAAATGTATACTTGTCATGTCTGTCAATACTCTGCCAGTTACTGTCAATGAGCCAGTAACAGACAAACACTTTTCTATTCACACTTAACTGTTGAAAGGTTTTGTTCCAAAGTCCTACAATTTCATCGTCAGGTTTCAAAAATAACAATTCACAATTTTGAACGTCATCTGACAATGACAGATAATGATGTCTCTGTAAGTTCGCACAATTGTGCCATATGACATTACTTAAGTAAGTGATTATTATATCTATCAATATAGTTTCCGTCATTGAAAACAATACAGTTTATTGAAAGGTCGATGAAAGCGATGAGTTTGAAATGTTTGACATTTCTGGCATTTTATAATATTTCTGGTTGAAATCCAGCAGACAAATAATTTTTGACAGGAATCTGTCATTAGAATTTTATAAAATTGGAACACAATCAGTGGAATTTCTAATCAAAAGGAAACACTAATATATCAAATTTAATATTTTTATTTCATAGTTACTTTTTTGTACCTTTTATTTTGGTGGCTTAAAATGTGTATTTAAAATTCTTAGATTTTGCAATACTGTCAAATCTATCAGTGCTCTGACAATAATGGCTGAATCACAAAACGTGCTTAAGCTTCGGCTTCAACTGACGTTTACGAGTTCAGCCATAGGTATTCAATGCATTCTATCACAATGGAGCTTCGACATCACGTTTAGTTTGACAATCGTATGGAAAAGAGCGTAATGTGACTCCAAACGGAAGCTCTAGTTCAATTATCTGAACATTTGCTTTGTCTGACAGCTCAACAGCTGTAAAAAATGTCAACAAACTAAATATTTGCTCTTTGGAGGGATGAAATAATAGAAATGTTATTCAAAGCAACCTCGAAGCAGGCGCACCTAACGCAGACCAAGTCGAAGCTGAAACGTGTTTGTGATTCAGGCAAAAATGACACAAGCTAAATATTATGCGAAGGAGAACTGTCTGTACACGATTGACAGATTTTGATCTAACGTCTCAAAATTCGATTGCCAGAATCGATTTTAAGTTGTTTATGACAGTGAAGAATTTGACAGCAATTTTAAGTAATCTTAAAAATGACGTCTCACATTCCTAAACGTCAAATGACATCTGACAATAGTTGAAAATTATTTTTGCTTCGATTGTAAGAATGTGCGACAATTTTCCAACTGACAGATCTAACAACATTATCTTTAAATACTTAATTTAAGTGAATATTAATAATTTATTTTTTTAACAGTTTCTCAAACACAGATGAATGGAGTAAGACCTACACCCCAATGCATACGCGATGCTCTCCTTGGTTGGTCGGTTTCGGTTTGGGATACTATATGCACATTAATCGTAATAGAACTTTCCGAATTTCAAAGGTTGGTAATTTTTTCGATCTTCGAAATTTTTTATTGATATATTTTTCAAAAACTTTCAAACTTTATCAATCTTCTAGCTCGTTCAAATGCTTGGATGGATTGCTTGTTTTGGAATTTTCTTGGCAGTATTATTTGGGCCGTATGACACAATCAGACACCATGCTGGCCAAGGAACAGTTTTCGAAACAGCAATGTATGAGGCATGGAAACGTGTCTCATGGTCAATTGCTCTAGCTTGGTTGACATTTGCTTGTCACTTTGGCTTCGGTGGCATAATTGATTCGATTCTGTCACATCCATTTTGGCAGCCATTAGGACGTCTTACATATTCCCTGTACCTCTATCATATGTTTGTTTTTCGAATTAACTTTGGAACGATGCGGACTTCAATGTTTTTCTCAACTTATAATGAGGTATGTACATTTTATGAACTTTCTGAATATGACAACAATATTTTGCTTAAAATTCTTTAGTTTCTCTACTTTTGGAGTGGATTGGGAGTATCACTTATGGTTGCCATTGTGATTTCACTTGCATTTGAATCTCCGGTTTTGGTTCTGGAGAAGTTTATATTTGGCAATGGGAACTCCAAAAAGAAGCAACAACACATTGAACCCACAACTTCACCAAAAGTTATTGTAGAAATACCGACAAAGGATCAATAGGCTTTTTATATAGATTTTAATTAAGCAACAAAATTGTACCTTATAGTTTAATTAATAAAAGAAATGTTTTGTTACAGATCAGTCTATTCATTTTGAAAGCTGTCAAAATGGCCTTCAGGTAAAATAGTATTGCCAACCAAAAGATCTATAATTTAAAAAAAATAGATTGTTTTTACTGTCATGTGAAAAGAACTTTTAAGACAATTTTTCGTTACCTTCAATATTTTATAAGCAGATGTTGCTTTCCTAACTTGACATCTAAACGTCAAAAAATATTAAAAATGGTGTTCTACTTAAGTAGTTTTCAAAATACCAGAGAAGGTTTTTTTTGAAAATGTATAAAGTAACAAAATAAAGGAAACCTGTTAACCTAATTTCCTGCTGGTTCAGTAGTTTCGGTTTCATTTTCAATTAAATTTTTTATGAAGGAAAGAGAAACATACCCGGAGACCTTCTAAGTATGGAAATGTCACTTTTCCCACGGTCGGTCGCAAGATTAAAGCACTGGACTGTTAAAATAACCTGCATCCATCCCAAAGATGCCGACATCCTGGTGGACACCTATACACAATTCCAATCTTTTTAAAAAAATAAAAGAAAAACATTTGCTATCATAAACAGAGTTATTCACCGGCAGGAGTATCATCGTCATCATCCTCACAACAGAATTAAGGACCAGCAGCGCTTTGGATCCTCTTTCAAAGAGAGACACCATACTCGTACTTTGTACAGCATCATCAACAAAGCATATCGAAAGTTCACCGAAATGTGAAAATATAAATAAAAGCCGCTGCACGACCGATGACGTCGAATGCCTGATATGATGATGGCCTGGATCTGAAGGTGGAGCAAACAAAAATAAATGTAAGCGCAGGAACCGAAAAACCAAACCTAACCAAAGCTGGAGCAGGAGCCCAAATGAAACCAACGTGTTCGACCTAAGTGGGAGATCCAGTCGACACTTCCGCTCCGTCAACTCACATCAAGGTATGTCTATATATGATACGTGTTCCTAACGTAGGTACGTATAGAACTCCATCCACACATGACTCCAATAGGTAGGTATTCTTTTTTTGTCTTATTTTGTTGGAGGACCTCTTTTTATACACCTCAATGAGCGAGACCTGACAAAGACTTAACCGACAAACATATAAGGGGAGTGAAAAATCAATATAAATTCATTGAATTAATTGCTGAGTTATACAGGAGCAGCATCATCACCAACAGAAGCTCAAGGCTGATGGCTGGATGCCTGATGATGGGTTTTCTTGCTCCAAAATAAATGGTAAATAAGACCTCACAAAGTTTTCCAGGAAAATCCCATCACCGATCACTCAGTCAAATGAAACGAAAACAAAACTCAATTCAAACAAACCGTGCGTTTTCGTTGTCCTTGCCATCAGTTGTCGAATATTGAAAGAACGTATTTGTAATCCTTGAGCGATTCCATTTCATTTTTCTTTTATTTTTCAATTCAATTCGATTCTATGTGCTTTACAAATCTGATGGTTTTGGTCTTCAACACAAAAATAAAAGAACTTACCTACCAACGAATTTTGTATACGTAGACTTCGATTGTTCGAAATACATAAATTTTACCATAGAGTAAGAGATAAAAGAACTTACGAGGATATTACATCCTCGAAATTATTGTTTTGTTATCTTTACTGAGCACAAAAGTTTTCTTTAAAAGTTTGAAAAGGTGTTTTATTGGTAAATTTAGTTGCCAATGACAAAAAAATTATATTTTTGTGACGAATGGAAAACCTAAAATTGAAGATTAAAAACATTGGGGTATTTCTGGCCACTAAAACTTGTTTTGCGTGTTTTTAGTGATTTTTAATAAATTTTTAAAACATAATTTTCACATTCAAATGACAAACCACATTCGTTAGATCAAAAAAATACAAAATTCTTTTGGAGTTGATGCAAACAGATATTGTGATCTGATCTATGAATTTGATCTAAAATCAAACATAAATCCATATTTTTCAAAAAGGGGTAAATCTTATTTATAATTGACGTCGAATGCCGGCAAGCGCACACAGCGAAACAAGAGGTATACAAAACGGCTCTGCACAGAAGGACAAGAGCAGCTCGCGAGCTCTACGAGCAGAAGAGAAGAGAGGAAGATCGGCTTCTTAGAAGCAAAAAAAGGGAGCACGAGAAAAACCTCCCAGCGGTACCAGTCACGAACCGAAGCCTGTAAAGATGATCAGGGGAACATCGTAGTAGAACCACAGTCGATGCTGAGAATATGGAAAGAGCACTTCTCCAAATTATATAACGGCGATGACGAACTGAATTCCGCTGTAAGAGAGATAGAACCACTCAACCTAGGCGACGAAGATCAGCAATTCCGCCTACCCGACCTTGACGAAGTGAAGATAGCTATATGTAAACTGAAGTCAAACAAAGCTGATGGAGCTGACAGCATCGCTGCCGAACTATTCAAAGCAGCAGGCGATGACTTGGTACGGAGCATGCACCAACTCATTTGCAAAATATGGTCGGAAGAAAGCATGCCCGATGAGTGGAATCTGAGCATAGTGTGCCCGATACATAAGAAAGGAGACCCTCTTAACTGCGCCAACTACAGAGGCATCAGTCTCCTTAACATTGCGTATAAGATCCCCTCTGCCGTATTATGTGAACGTCTGAAGCCGTTCGTCAACACCCTGATAGGTCCTTATCAGTGTGGCTTCAGACCAGGAAAGTCCACTATCGACCAAATATTGACTTGACACTATGGCAGATCTTGGAAAAAACCCAGGAGCTTCAAATCGATACCCACCATCTCTATCGATTTTAAAGCCGCGTACGACAACATCCACAGGGAAGAGCTCTACAGAGCAATGTTGACAGGGATGCCAAACTTACCCGTTTGTGAAGAATGACGATGGAGAATGCACGCTGCTTTATCAAGATCGGAAAAGATCTCACCGATACATTTCATGTCAAAAAAGGTTTTAGACAAGGCGATGCACTGTCTTGCGACTTCTTCAATATCGTTCTGGAGAGAATTGTGCAACCGTCAACACTAGAGGCACAATCTTCTAAAGGTCCATCCAATTACTCGGATACGCAGATGATATTGTCATAATTGGAAGATCAAAGCTTGATGTCAGTGGAGCGTATTTATAGCATTGCGACGGAAGCGAAGAAGATACATTTAGTGGTCAATGAGGACAAAACCAAGTACATGCTGTTATCAAAAAAGGACATTGAACAACGGCGGCTTGGACAAAGCTTGGACAGCTATAACATTGAGGTAGTTAAGGACTTTGTCTACCTAGGCACCGCTATAAACACAGACAACGACACCAGCGCTGAAATCAAACGAAGAATAACTCTTGCAAATCGCTGCTCCTTTGGACTTAGAAGGCAATTGAGAAGTAAAGTCCTCTCTCGAGCATTTAAAATCACCATCTATAAGACACTCATCATCCCGGTTATCGTTTATGGCGCTGAGGCCTTGATCCTATCAAAGAAAGATGACAGCGTCTTAGGACGCTTCGAGAGAAAAATTCTTCGGGTGATTTTGGATTTAACGACGAACTGTACAGCCCGTACAGCGACAATGACCTAGTTTGCAAAATTAAAGTCCAACGGCTTAGATGGTTAGGTCATGTAGAGCGGATGGACATCAACGCTCCAGCCCGGAAGGTCTTCGAATCCAATCCTAAGGGACGGCGCAATAGAGGAAGACCTCGACTCAGGTGGCGCACCCAGGTGGGAGAGGACCTCAACCAACTTGGCGTGCGAAACTGGAGACAGCTAGCTAGGGACCGAGCTGGCTGGAGACGCTCAGGTCCGCCCCGGACTGTAGCGCCACCTTAAGTAAGTAAGTACACATTTTAATTTGAGGGTTTCTTAGAATAATGGATTTTTCGTATTATTATTATTATAATTCGTTTAATCCAATATCAAATTAATTAAGTGTAAAGGCTTTAAAAAATTAGCCATTATCTTCAGATTTACAAATTTGTATACATTTTTTCTAATAAGTATAATTGGCTAAGACAATTTCTGATAAATCACAGTTGAAAAATTCTATGTTAAAGGTCATAGTCAAAAGTGATGGTATTAGAGGTCACAAAATCATTTTCTAAGAAATATACATTTTTTTTCAACATGAATAGAGCTGCCAGACTCTTAAAAAAGACTGCAACAATTCGACGACTTACGGCTTATGACATTTGAAAAAAGAACAAAAAGAAATACGATCATAAGATAGCCAATGTTGTACTATTATTTCGAGGTATTATTGGAACTACTTGAAAATTTCAGAATGGCAACCATTATTTTGACAGTTGGAAACTATTTTATCGAATTGACAAGAGTTGATTCACATTTCCATTATTAACTTTCCGATTTTAATAAAAACAAAATGAAACAGATCTTTAAATCTTTTCCTTAATGGTCATTATGATAATCTTAATTGTAAGTGTATCCATAGTGTTGATGTAGCTGTCAATTTTGAATTATGATTTGTTTAAGCTTGATGTCCTTCAAAATAAAAAGAGAAGCTTTGTATTAAAAGATTGTATCATAATTTTTATAATCAAATATATGTATTTCTGATTTTGTATTACGAAACAAAACCGTTCCACTCAAGACGTCCCATTGGCTGCGTTCAATCTCGTGTTGGATAGGGTATCTTGGACAGGTGGATTTTTAGATATCTTGTTGAACGAGTTGAATAGCTGTATTGAGATATCTGTCAAAACATAAAAACAACTTTCACCTGTTCACACAAAGCAGATAAACATTTAAGCTTCGAAGTCCAAATTGTTGTAAGATAAAACATTTAATGGATAATTCAACTGATTCGTCGGACGAAGATGAATTGATAAGTGCGTAACAATTTAATAAATAAGCCAATTTTGAAGTTTTAAAAAAATATTTAGATCATAATTACATTCTAAAATTCTGAGGCAAATAGCTTCTTCATCGTCTATAATGTACAGAACATCCTCAAATACAACTTCAACTAACAATTTGTATCTTTTTGTTTACCAACAAATACAAAAAGCCATTCAACCATGTGTTGAATCAGCTGTTCTGTCAGATACCCCAGAAATTCTTGGATACCTTTGAATTCCTTTTTTGACATCTCAGCTGTCAGATGCCCTATGTGTCTGAGATTGAACGCATCCATTTCCTGTTTAATTTTAATAAATATGATTTAAAATATAACCAGCAAAAGTGTTCATATATGCGTTTCGCCCCGTGTAATGGGGGGCTCATCAGAAGATGACCATTACACCTTGCCTTGAAGCATATTTTCCCGAATAAATCGGGACTCCATATAATCCGAGCTACATAAAGCAACTGCGAATTATATAGTTGCTACAAGTCTTCAAAGAAGAAAGTGATATTAGTTTTTTTTTTCAAATTGTCTAATAAATACAAAAATATATAAAATGAATTACAATAGAATAGATCTTAGGGCCGAAAGGCATTAGTATTAAGTGTTATAGTTTAACTTAGAGTGTCCGTATATGAGACCAGTAAGTTAGTTGTAAGTTATGGTTAATTAGGCTAGTTTTATGAACTTTTGTCTAGTTTTAAGATAGGTTTAAGATTGAAGTAATAAAAATGAATTAAACAAAATTTTAGCCATTTTATTGCCTTGCTATTGGACATTTTGAAAAAGAAATATTTGACTGTAAACAGTCGAATTGTTGTTTTCTGAACACTGTTTAATTTTAATAAATATGATTTAAAATAAATGGTTGGGCTCATCGGAAGATGACCACCTGTCAATTTTGTCTTCCATCAGTAAAATGTTTACTTTACATTTTTGAACATGTTAAAGCTTTAGTTTTAGAATAAATAAATGCAATACGATGAATTCTAACATCAAAAACATTGTATATGAAGCTTAATTTAGTTCGTAAATACGTTTTAAGAACTTTAATGCTGAAATTTAATGTTTACAGAACAGCTGACTGCAAAATGTCAACAAAATCCCATTTCGTTTTACTGATGGTGGTTAAATTGTGTACTGTTCCGATGGAATTAGCAAAAATATTACTGATGAAATGATAAAAGAATATACATACGAATTTTGTTGGCTTTTTGCAGTCACTCAATCTGACAGCAAAATGAGTTGAAATTTCTCTCACCTCCAACCTAGTGTTAATTTTTGGTTTCAAAGTTAGTAGACAATGGGCAGGTTCAGGCGAAATGAGAGACTTGAAAGTTAGGCAAGTTTCTAGTATCTGATTGGCCAGTTGATGGAAAGTTAGTCAAGAAAATCTCCCTAACTGTCAAGTCAACTTATTTCAAAATGACAACTGACCATGTTTTTTCATTCAAGTAAAACCTGAGCTTTACTTTTCTGTAATTTATTTATTTTTTGCACAATTCCATTTAATGTTTTCTGTAAAAGGGTTCCTTGTCCATTTAAAAAAGAAATAAGTAATATTTCTTTACAATAGTAAAGACAAATCTTAATCGACTTGTAGCTTGTCTGAGGAGAGTTTTTTACACAATAATGTGTTTGGTAGCTCTTGTACTATGAACTTAAAGTAAAAATTTGTGAAGTAAAGTTCTGAATTTGAAATTCATGACACTTGGAAAACTAACTAGTTTCCTTATTCAAAATTTACGTTCAAAGAATGAAGTTGACTGCAAATGAAGTCCCTTATGTTGCCTGAACCTGCCCAATGATTTTTATGTTTGACAATAAGCTTTTCGGTGGAGATACACAAATTCAAAAAGAAAGTAATTATTAAGTTTTTACATTTAAAAATTTGGATAAATCACTTAACATCCAAATTTCTTATATTTGACTTTATTCAATTTTAAAATATAAGAATATTTGTAGTTCTCAAAACACACATTTTTCAATTTTATGTGATTACATCAGTTATTCCTTTGACAGTTTAGAACTAACGTTCTAATGCAATTTGTTTATATAGTGACTTCCTTACTGATCGCGTCCATTAATAGAAACCTTCAATGATCACTTTCTTTTTTGGTAGTCCGAAAATGTTCTTACTGTTTCAGCTATGGCAAGGTTGTTTTAATTATTTCATTACACTTTCATGAAGGCAACCCTATGTACTGTCAAAAAAGTTACCTCTGGTGTATTCTCTCCCTCTTTCACGTTGCAACACATTTCTGATTCTATTTACTTTTCTCATTTTCTGCATTATGCAGATGCGGATAAATGGAAATTCACTTTAAGAGAACTGTCAACTGTTCCGATGATAAAATGCAACTTTATCAGAAAAAATCATCTAAAATCCCAGATCAGATTTCGAGAAACAAAAACCTAAATTTTTCTAAAACTTTCTCTAAATTGTATGTTCTTAATTTAGCTTCTTCAAGAAAAACATATTTTGGTATTACTCCAGGAGGGTACCCCTCAAAAACCTTTATTTTGTTTTTAAATTTTTTCAAGAACTAATGGACTAATTTTTTTGCTTGGGTGCTCTAGAACTAATATTTAAACACGAATTTCAACAATATAAATGTCCCAAAAACAGCAAAGTGACACTTTTGTTAAACTAATGGCTAATTGAAAAACATAATAAACGGGTCATATCTATTGATATACAAGCTTTGAATCTCTTGATATTTGAAGTGAAAAGAGATTCTGAAACGTGTAATTTGTAAGTGCCACACAAACGTTCCTTCCCAACTTATTTGTTTACCTTAATTTGTTTTAATTTATTTTTTTAGAGAAATTATGTATACACTCAAAAGCACCTATTTACTTTAATTCAAGAACCAAACATTTTTCTCTCTAAAATGTTTAAGTTTTGTTGACTCCTTTAAGATCAAAATACGAGTAAGCAGACTGATAGCAATAGTAATAATAGACTCCCGAAAATTGAGTTCGGAAAACTTCGTCAAAAAAGCCCGGCATTCCTTCATATCATATCCTCTCTCACTTTCTGGATTTTTGAATTTTTTAGCGTTCTTAGCATAAACAGAAATGGATACAAAAGACGTTTATTATATTTTTGGAAAAAAAGCAACGTTTCAAAGCAATTTTTTACATTTCTGCGTGAAATGCAGCAAAAACCCTCTAAACTATTGTGTTTTAGCTCTTAAATATGGCATATTTTTAAAACTTTTAGAATCTGGGAATGCTTTCATATCTATGGAGTCATACACATTAAATAGTTAGACCATACTTTTCTGGACCACAGTGTTCTAAAATAATTTGATAACTAAAGTTAGCAATAAAAATGTGTAAAGTTTAGGTTAATATATACTCGTACACATTATGTTATTTAAATTTTGTTAGTCTCCTTTACAAAACATTAAAGAGAGTAAAAACTCATCTAAGTGTGTGACCCCCCCTGATAAAAAGTCTGGATGCGCCCTAGATATTAACAGTCTATTACATTATTATATCTTCCAAAGTTTTTTTGCAATCTCGATTTCGAATCAGACATATACGATCAGAATTTATCGTATGAAATTTTTGATATAAGTATTTACTTTTTGGTATCGGGTCTTTATTTAAAGAGCTTGAGTACTTAAAACCATAATGCCAGACAGAAATAATTTTGGTATTAATTTTGTATTATTATATAAGCATTTATTTTTTAATATGAAGTCCATCCGACCAGCCCAATTTGTACGGCAATTTTGTTCATTGACGAAGCCTTTTAACAGGAAATCATCTTCTTCTCTAAACACTATAAAATTGATGAAGTATTCTATAAAGTTGATGAACAGATTTTTTGTTTCAAAATAAATTTCCTCAAAATAATAGCGTTGTTATGAATTCAAACGATTCATGATGAATTACCAAACGTAACTTAAGAGAAATGTCAACACAATATGACATTCAGAACTGTCAAACCACAGACAATGACTATTGAAACTTCTCATGCAGCTAAAGAGAACACGCTAAGTACTATTTTTGAGGTGTATTTACACTTGATTACTCACTCAAATTTAAACGTATGGATATCAAGCGCCCTATTATTCAAGGTTCATAAATACCTCTAGAACTTAGAAATAAGCACATCTGTACCTTTAATTAAATCTCAGTGTTTGCGAAATATTTTGGTATTTAATATTAAATTAAAATTAATTAAAATTAACTGCAGAACAAGACAAGGTGGCGCTACTTATCCTGTGTGAACTAGGGGCTTATGTCACAAATTTCACTTGATGCACATAGTTTGAGTACAAACAGAACTTCTTCATTCAAGTTGAGCTCAGTCATCTGATAAATTCAAGCCATTCTTTGATTGCCCTACTTTTATTTGGTATCAGTAAAATAGTTAGGTAAGTAAAATTTGATAAGATGTATTTTAGGGGATGTAGATATTAAATAGAATAGGTAAACAAACGTACCTACTTAAACGGATAAATATCGATTAATTTACCTTTTTTGTATTTACTTTGAATATAAAAGTTATATCTCTAAAAACAAAAGTTATACCTAATAATAACTCCGTGTATTTGTTTATCATTTGAATCCAATTTGACGTCAGTTTTCATCTTTGCTTTTTTAGTTAAATTAAATTCTAACAAAACACAGGAAGTGCCAGTGTGAACCTACATTTTATTTATGGTTAACTTTAATAAGGAAATTTATTTAAATTAGGTCCAGGAATCTTTATTGTTATTTTTGTTTTCTCTTTTTTCTTTATCTATTTATTGTACCTATGCAATCTGGAAGTTGATTAAATGTGTGCATTGCTCTCGTTTTAATGAAATACAAAATATCACCCAAACCAAACCAACAAATAGGTATAACAAAAAAAAACATATAAAACAAGAAGTCAGGTAGGTACTGGGTATAAGGTATAAGGGCGTCAACTAAATGACGTAGAAGTAAACTTATCAAACTGGTCTTTCTATACGGAGGGGATAGTTAAAATTCAATATGGCTGAATTAATTTGGTTTTGATTGGCTGTTAACAAAATATTGTCGAAAAGAGATGGAACGGCAAAGTAATCAACAACACAAGAGACGCAATGAGAAATAAAAGTAATAAACAGAATAAATATTCGTGTCCCAAAAAATCAATGAATGGTTTTTATACCAATTCAAATCAAGGGTTTGAGTATTAAATAAATTCCCTTTTGTATAGGAATTTTATGGGAAATAAGAAAATAGTTAAAAGATCTTTCAAGAGATGTCTCGGTGGTTATTCAACCGTTTAGAATTTATAAATTTGAATTTCAATTTGGAGAAAAAGAAAATTAATTTCTAGATTTTATACTGATGGTTCATCCATATGCATGGACTATAATTCTTTGGCGTGAGGTTAGGTTAGGTGTTAAGGGGCCGGTTATAACATCATTAAAATCCATCAGTAAAATGTTTGTTTTTAGTTTTTGAACATGCTACAGATTTCTTTCTAGCAAAATATTGATGCAATAAGATGAATCCTTGAATTTGATGAATTGAATTTACTCGTAGGTTTTGACCTTTTTTTTGTCTCTGTCATTTAATACCAATAACTTAAGTCTGGAACAGCTAGTAAATATCAAATTAGTTATTATTATTATTAGTCTTTAGACAACATACATACATATGTACATACATATATTTACTTCTTAAATTCATTGAGTCTGTGTGACGTGCAGTTTTTGGCTTAAGTAGTTTTTGCTTAACCCTAGACCCGTGTACTGGGCACTGAGTGCCCAGTACAATTTTCAAATCAAGAAAAAACTTATAAGTTGCTCTGTTACACGCTTAACCCTAGACCCGTGTACTATAAAATTTCTACTTATCGTGCACTTGGGGACTGTGTGCCCAAGTGTAATTTTCATACAAAATGTGAGACAGTTGTGCTGAAAAGCCGATTTTAATTTAAAAAAAAAACTAATTAATTGATAGTTTATTGAAAAATGAATTGAAATATATAATACAAATGGAATGAATAAGCATGATAATTAATATTTTACAAGTTGTTTTGATAAATTTAATTGATAAATGTGATAAACATATGTTACAAATGAACAGAATAATGAATAAGAATAATAATAATGTGTGTAATTGAAATGTGTATAATTAAGTTGGACTGTGTGTTCTTCGCCGTTTTTTTGATTGTCCCGCAGAGGTCGAAGGTAGAAAAGTGCCACCATCTTCATCTTCGTCACCATGGCCATCTTTAGCCACATAGCATTTTTCGCACACTCTTACATAGTGCTTTGTGCATGTAGCTGTATAGCATAAATCGCAAACTGCTGTAGTCTTGTTATCTTTTTTTATAACTTTACAAACTTCGCAGCGTTGTTTTAGAGTATTTGGTCTGGATGTGGGTAACATAGTTACTGTTTGAATCTCGTAACCTATGAGTTTCATGGCTGTCTTCACTTTTGTTTGAAGCGTTGTTTTGGCGATTCGATTTTTTAAATGCTTGTCCGCAAGTTCTAAGGCTAGTTCTTTCAAAAACCTTTTTCTCTTATCGGATCTTTTCTTGCTTACATACCATGTGGGTTGACAAATGTCAAACAACCTGCACAGTCCAACAGATTATAGAATACCGTTACCGGCCAACGGTTAGTTTTTCGCTTACAGGTGTATACGGTCACCATTCGGTCCAAAGTATCAACCCCGCCCTTTGTTGAGTTGTAATCTATGATGACTTCTGGTTTTTGTGTTGCTTCATCTATTTTGTCCTCATGATGAGTTGTAGAAAGCATAAGTACATTTTTTTTTGTGTTGCTTGCAAATCCTTATCGGCTGGTGTAAAGACCTTAGGTAGTTGCGGCTTATTGCTTTTTATAGTGCCGACTGTTGTTGTTTTTCTTGTCATCAAGTTCAAGGCTAATGGTACAGAGGTGAAATAATTATCCGTCGTTATGTTATAACCCTTGTCCAGATACTTTTCCGCTAGTCGCATCACGAGTTGATGAGATATTCCCTCAGATCGATTTTCACCGGGTTGTTGGCCAACATATATTTCTCCTTGGAGAGGGTAGTTGGTTTTACCATCCACAATCCAAAATATTTTTACTCCATATTTCCCAGGCTTATTGGGCATGAACATTTTGAATGGGCATCTTCCCCTTGTGCCAACGAGTTGTTCATCGATGGTAAGCTCTTTCGAAGGTTGATAACAACTAATGAGGTTACTTTGAAACAAATTCCACACATGCCTAAACGCAGCTAGCTTATCACTTTGGAGTCGAAAAGTTCGGGATCTTCCGTCATCGAATCGAATGAATCTGCTTATTTGCTCAAACCTCTCTAAGGACATAACTGCACGGTAAAAGGCCATATTACTCTCATGGAAAAGATCCTTTGCCTCTACACCATAAGCTCCAGCGTACAGCAGTATGGCAATGTAGGCAAAGATCTCATCTTCAGTTGTATCATACCACCGACGCATTACCTTAGGTTCGTTTGATAATCGATTTTCTTCATACACTCTTTTTGCTTTTCTATTTGTTTCCAAGACTATGTTTTCCACAATGGCTGGAGTCACCAATGACTTGAAACAATCAGCTTTAGAAGAAAATGTCTTCGAACATGTACCACCCCCATGAATCAAGCGTTCATTGCGATCTCGATTTGCTCTTCTTTTTTCTATTTCATCTGGCATTGACCACCAAATGTCATTGAATTTCATATTTCGGGCCGTATATCGCATTCCTCGATTGGGGTTAGCAGGCTCACTTTCAACCTCCTCCTCACGGCGAGTTCCTTGCTGTCGTTGCAGTTCCACTTCAGCTTCTTCCTCCATATCAAACCCAACCTGCTGGACGCGTAAGTCAAGCAAAGCTTCGTTTGGCTCGTAGTTCGGATCATCAGCATCCGAGAAATCTGCACCATCATCACTGTCGTCGTCTTCAGAGTTATTTTCATGAACTCTTTCTCCTTCATCAACTTCTTCATCCATAACTCGACCATAATTTTCGTCAAAAAATTCCTGCTCTGCATCAGTCAAATCCCGACTTGATGATGCATTTAGCAGGAATAGTATGCGACTCATATCATCCATATTCTAAAAATATTCCATCAATAACAAATTCACTTTACACAAGCTTTTTTACTTACATTAGAATAATTTATTAGATATCTAAAAAAATCACTTTATTTTATGAAAAAAAAAAACGTAAAACAATTGTGTCGATTTCTTACTATAGCAGCAACTAACTGACTGATTTATTTGCAGCCTACCTAAATCTATAATAAACAATAAAAATCAAAGCAAACTTGATGAAAATACCGCTGTCAAAACATAAAAAACCGTTGAAAAAGAATAATTCTCATCTAATCTAATATAATAATGCACTCCAAACTCATATGGGCACTGAGTGCCCACATACACGATATCGGCTCTTTTACTTTGCAAACATGACCTGCCCCAAATACCAACAAAATCAATTCAAATGGTCCATTTTCGTGTACTTGGACACTGTATGCTTGTAGGAAAAATCTCTTTAACGTCAAATAATAATTGCCCGATATTGCTATATGCACAAAACCACCACGTCATCTGTATTGATAGAAATCTCCAAAAATTCCAAAAGGGTATTTTTTAGACGTGCTAATTCAATCTGACAGCTATCATAAAAGGATTGGAATAATAAAAACCACACTTCACAAAAAAAAAACCGATATAAAAATTTAATTCCTTACAATTTATTAAAATAAAAACGTAGAGCTTAGGGACTTTTGACAGGATATATAGGGTCCGACAGATAACTTTTTTTTTGAAAATGCTATACAAACATCGTGTGTAGCTTCGGTTGTCTGACACGCAGCGCCTCCTGTTGAAACCAAAGCAAGGTCTGGTCTATAGGGTGGATGTTGGATTTCTTCGAAACCACAATCTTGCGCAGCAGCCTTGGAAACTCGCGCCGTGTGTACAGGAGCGTTGTCATGAAGAAGCAACACACCCCCTGCGAGTTTACCCCGTCTTTTCTTTTTTTCTTTTTTTTGTACTCAATGAGCAATATTCCCTTTGAGTCCCAAAAAACTGTGGCCATGAGCTTTCCGGCAGACGGAGTGACTTTGAAATTCTTCGGATGGTCTGTTTCTTTTTTATGCCACTGCATGGAATCTTGTTTGCTTTCAGGGTCATAGTAGTGAACCCATGTTTCGTCCCAAGTAACAATTCGATCCATAACACCGTCCGCGTTCTCACTACACATCTCCAAAAGCTCTCTACAGCATGCGATTCTCACTTTTTCCTGAGGCGCTGTGAGCATTCGAGGCGCCCACCTTGCACTGATCATGTGACACACTGAAGGTTTTTATACCGATAGCAAACATTACCCAGTTGTAGCTTTTGTAACACTCGTGAACATGGAACACATCTCACTTACATTTCCTTATCACATGCATCAATTGAGTAAGCATTTGGGACCCTACGAAGTAGACGAAAACCTTAAATACTCTTGTTTATCTAGAAGAGACGATCTTCTCTAAATAAAGGATCACTCAAACTTTAGGTAGCGAAAATTCACGCATGTTTTAATTCAAATAAAAACACAGATCGGTATTTACAATTTCTCTTTATTTCGTGATCAGCTAAAGTGAGAAAATGGTAGCTTTTTAATTCAATAATGAGATAGGCACCTAATTACTAACTTTATTTCAAACCAAACGACTGAAAGGAAACATATTTTAAACAAAAAAATAAATGAAATTCTTCGTAAATGCCATTGACGCATTTATTCTTAACTTTTCAGTATAAATTTCGAAAACAAAAATAATGTGTGTTCGTGTAAATTAAATAAAATACAAAAAATTCAACCATTTAGAACCAAGAAAAACGTAATATAGTAAATTTCATTCAATTAAAACAGGTATTTCAGTGTCTTTCTTTTAAGCATCTGCTTTGGAGATGTGCTTCATTTTTTCTTGTGCGAATAAGGTGGCGTGGCATAGAACTTTCTTTTCTTCAATGTGCTCTTCAGTGGTGTAGCTGTTACATAAAACAAAAATACAAATCAATATGGAACGATTCAATTGCTTTTGTGAGCCAAAAAACAAACCATATAAAGAGTAAAGAGACTCTTTGTTGTTAACTGGAGTACGTGGCTCTGATGAACCATTATTACTGTTGGTGTTCTCCTTGTCGAAATCGACGTACTGTGTCCAGTATGCCGACGGGATCTTCATCAGATTCTGCATAACCGAGAACTGCATGTGGATCTCGGTGAAGATGGCGTGTTGATCGGGATCGGGGCTTGAGTAACCAACAATTGTAGGGCCAAAGACACGAGAGATATTCTCGATGGGCATTCTCACTTCGGGACACTCGGCTATCCGCTGGAAATGCAGGATCAGGAATGCTAGAGTGTCGCGATTGGCGTGTGGCATCTGGTTGATGGCGTTGTACAAATTTCTTTGTATTTCGTTCTCGTTGACATCTTGCACTGCATTACAGAAATCTTTCCATAAGCCTGTAGGGATGAGAGGTTCACGCAGAGAACGCAAAAAGTCTTTGATGCAACCACACAGGACATGCACATCGATGTCGGTCAGATGTGGTTTTCCTTTGCCGCGAAGGAATCTCTCCTTGAGCGCTTTCACTTCTCGTTCGGAACCTGACACCCTGTAAATTCCGACTTCATTTAAACCTCGATTTTCGATCTCGAAAACACAGTGGACAATCAGAGCTGGAATCATGGGGGAAACTGGTGGAGCGTGATCGCTTATGTAGCCCATCAAACCCTTAAGGGTAGGGGTTCCACTCTGAGGTACGCAGGTCACGGTAAGAACTCCGCGGCAGTCAACGTGGCAGCATAGTTGACAATCGCGACATTTCAACGCCACTGAACCAAAACGAATTCTAAAAAAAGATGGAAGAACCTTAGGAGTGATAAACATCGAGTGAGAAGGAATAAAGAATCTTACTTTTTCTGGCAATGGGTGCATGTGTCTGTTCGGATGAAAGTTTTTGAGGAGAAGTTATGCTGGCGCATCATACTTCTATGTTTGACTGCTGGCGACGCTGTTGGGAATGGATTAACCGACAGAGTCACAGGCATTTCCTTCAGCGGAGACTGACGTCGTGGAGTGTAGTTGTTGCTGGATCGTGGCATCTTCGACTGCGGACTCGAACTAGGAACCTCCTCTGGTCGATGCATCATCTCTTCTGCAGGAATTGGAACCGCTTCAATTGTTGATTCGGCACGGATGGCTCCGCTGCCATCTTGGGGAATTGTTACCTTTGTGGTTGCACAAATTTTCTCGTTCACCCCAATTTCTAAGGTGTGTTTGTTGGAATTAGCAGCCGAACGTCTTTGTGGTGTAGGAGCTTTAGGTGTCCCCGTACTAAGTCGTGATCTCTTTCCACCAACATAAGGACCAGTGTTCTTGGGCAGCGATGGACGATGCTTTTGCCAGTTCTTTGATGAACGGACATCAAGAAAATCATCCTCAGATTGTGTTAGCGAGAGATCTGAGAGGAAGGAACCTGTGGAATTTATGTCGTTGCCGAATTTCTCTTCTATATGTGTATTCAGGGATTTGCGTTTTTTCTGTTGGAATGTGTTGAGGAAGGCCAATTTGTCTTTGGTCTCCTCATTGATGTCACGCTCATTTCGAAGGAGGTCTGCAACAGCTATTATTTTTTTCTCCTGTTAAAAGAGAATAAGAATATTCAAAAAATAGGAAAATATTTTTAGCTCAAGGAAGCATGGCTAGTAGGAATTCTGCGTACATCGAGATTTTTGATAAAAAATTTGTAAGGATAAAATCATTGGGAAATTCTAAACGCTTATTGGATTGCAATAGATTCGCTCCAACAACAAAATTTGGAAATGGCTATAATTTAATATATTATATCGTTCATATGGTCATTTTATGGAGTATTTTTCATTTTTAACCAAAAACAAATATGGCATGTAACATTGACCTATGATATGAAGTGAATTTCATTAAATAACAATGATCTTGTTTAGGCTTGACACTGATTAAAAATAAACGATAATAGAGCCAGTGTCTGCAACCTAACTTTTTGTTAAAGTTGTAGTCTTATTTAAAATTTTGCTATCTGAATTTTGGATATGAAATTTACAGATATATTTTGCTAAACGTTATTTTAAAATATAACCGGATTGTACAAAATTGGTTAAAATGTTGTTTTAAAGGAAATTAATCCAATTACATTACATTACACACTACTTAGCACATGAATGTACAGAGGAGAGAAGACAGCACCTTGAGCGACAAGACTATGTAAGGCGATATCAACACAAGACAGAAGGACAGAAGAGAAAGAACAACAGACAGAAAGAACACATGACAACAGCACGCGGTAGGTTTCGAGACGGTCTCCCATCTGTCTACTAGCAAGCTTACTGATTTTTTTTTTGTATTCACAACCACTCAAGGTTTTATTAGTACCCTTTATATGGTTATATTTAAACACAGTGCGAGCGTTAGGAAAAAAGGGAAGGATTTAAAAGGAGATACCGGTGCACATTGGTCTTAAAGTTCTGAACATCAAAATGAGAGGGAAAAACAGAGTTGGCCAAAGCATTCCACATTCTCGATGTGCGATTTAAGAAAGAATCTCTGTACTTGAAATTGAGCTCAAGGGTAAACTGATGAGCATTCCTAGAAGTGCGAGTATTACGGTTGAATTGTTTAAGGGGTGGAATGGAACTGGCTAATTCGACAGAACATTGTTTGTAAAAATATCTATAAAATAACGAAAGGCATGAAACATTGCGACGGTGTTCTAGCGATGTAAATGTTTCGATTACAGTTCTGTCGCCTATCATTTTTAAGGCCCTTTTTTGAATTCTATCCAAGAGATTTAAATTTGTTTTGGGGGCACCTGCCCAGATATGCGAATTATATTCAAGCTTTGGACGGATAAAAGCTTTGTAGATTATAGCCAGATCAGAAGGGGTGACAAATTTCTTGCATCTTCGGAGAAATCCTAAGCATCTGGCAGCATTTTTGGCGATATCGAATATGTGATCATTCCATAAGAGGTGATCTGTGATATTCATACCAAGTACTGAAAGTTGATTAGTTTCCTGGATGCAAGTGCCGCTCATGGATAGCGGCATCGGGGGTGGGTTACGCTTTAACGACAGGAGACAGCATTGCGTTTTCGAAGCATTAAATTCTACACGGTTTTGATTCCCCATTGGACAATGCTGTCAAGATCAGAATTTAATGAGCTTATCATACGCTGCCGTTTAAATTCCACATTCGAAGGACAAGGATTTGAATCTAGAAACGAATATGAAAAGCTGAGGGTACTGTCGTCGGCGAAACAGTTTTATGGATTAGAAGTGACACACAAGAGATCGTTTATGAATATAAGGAAGAGAGTCGGAGACAAAACGGAGCCCTGGGGGACACCAGCATTTATTTTTTGAATTTCAGACATGAAACCATCCAATACAACTTGTATTGAACGGTTAGAAAGGTAATTTCTAATCCAACGAAGAAGAGATTCATCAATACCAAAAGCACGCATTTTTCATAAGAAGCTTGGTGCCAAACTCTATCAAATGCTTTTGAAATATCAAGTGCAATAATCTTACTTTCTCCAAAACGATGTAAAGATTTATTCCACTGTTCGGTGAGATGAACCACGGATCACCAGTGGACCTATTGCTACGAAAGCCATACTGTCGGTCATTAAGAAGCTTCCGTTCTTCAAGATATTTCTTAAGCTGAAAATTATTCAGCGTTTCCATGACCTTAGAAAGAAGGGACGTAGGTGCAATTGGACGATAGTTTGAGGGAGAGGAGGATTCGCCTTTTTGCTTGATTTCGGTGATCATGGGAACCGAAGCTTTATCAGTGACTAGGTCGTTGCCTAATTAATCAGATTAAATTTGCTTAGAATGAAAAAAAATATATACATATAAATAAAAATTGGGATTTTAAGGCAAATTTAGTGAAACATTCACTTCAATCTAAGCCATGACTCATGTTTGCAAAATTATGTAAAGAAAAGGAACTCATATAAATCGGCAGCATTATTGATCCATACAGATCTGAATACAATCAATGTTTGGATCTCTGGAGATGAAATCGTTAACAAAGTTTCAAAGCTTGACGTCTGTTATAGCCACTCGGTGAACCTTTTATATTTAAAGAAAAAAAAAATGAGTGCCCTATTTATCCTATCGTCTTCATATTCTTTTTAATGAAACGCTCAACTTGTCCAGAACTTTGAAAAGTTCTTACATAACTAAACCATAAAAACCATAAAAAGGAAAAAAGGAATGAAATACAATGATATCCCCTTGCTAAACTCACCGTTATTGAGGTCATATCGTTTAATTGTAAATTCATTACATTTGTCACAATCAACATGGCTTTGTTAAAACAAGTCAACTTGTCAACCTTCTTCATTTTCCTCTCGATTCGTTTAAAAAACGAAGTTGAATTTGTCTACACAGTTTCCAGTAAGGTATGTTAATAAATTGTGTCCACCAAACTGAAGGCTCTAGGTTTTGACGATACATTTATTATATTCTTCTTATTTAAATAGCGCATCGTATAGCATCATATTTGGGAATGTGGGGTAGTCATAATTTTACACTAACTCTGGCATACCACAAGGAAGTCACTTAGGACCTGTACTGTTTATTATATATGTTAGCGATTTACCTTCGATTATGAAACACTTGTCCTATTTAATTTAAGCTGATGGCATAAAAATTTTCAAAATTGTTAAGCTCTATTGACGAATGCTTTCGTCGACTGCTTAGGATGATTTAATAGTTTTCGCAAAAATTTTAATATAAAGAAGAACTTTACGTAACATAGACAAATTTAAGGCAATGTGTTTTACATGCAAGCATAATTATTTGACTTTAAATTCTGAATTAGAATCCTCTTGAGTACATTTTTTTTTCTGGCCTAGGTATTCTCTAGTCCTCAAGTATAGGACCCATATTTAAGGGATGTTCTACATTTTTCTTTTTTTGCCCAAGATAATAAAAGAAATAAAAAAATGATGCAATACAAAAATTATTATTAAAGTTTTTCAAGTTACCATACTCAAAATATTAAGGAATCGACTTTAGAGCACTTAACTTCGATCGGAAAATACCAAAAATAACCATTCTGGGGTATATCTTTTTTACGGGAATTAACTGACTATTTTTCAAAATTGGGTAAATCGGTAAAGTGACAAGTACCCTTGTTTTTAGAAATTATGATTTAAATTATCGATTTACTTTAATGAAACTTAAGATAATGAATATTTTCAAGTTCTTGGACAGAACTGAAACTGATGTTTCATACAAAGTTTATGGTTTATTTAACTCCTTTTTTCACAAAATTGCTTAACGCCTTTTAAGGATTCTTCTAATATAAGTTTTTATGATATGATAAACGACAGTTCCTATGAAAAAATAAGTCCAGTATTTTAACCGACACTAACTATAATATAAATATAAAAAATTGCCCCGATTATATTGCTTAATTTTTAGTCATGTTCTATTCATTTCTCGAGGTAGAAAGGTTTGATTATTTATAAAAGAAACGTGATAAATCGTTTTGAAAAAAAGTGTTTTTGCCGGATTTTAAACAAGGCCCTTTTGTCTGCCCAGAGATGAGTCTACTTGACTATGCAAAAGTGTACTAGATTTTGCTGTTTTCAATTCTCTTAAAAAATAAAACATGGTTTAACATTTGGTTCCTTGAACTTGATTACAGAAGGTTTTTTTTAAATCTATAGGTTGGGTTAAATTGGCTGTCCGTGATGAAGTAGGACACACTTACCAGTTTAAATGGCTCATTTTGATACCACATGAATCTTGAGGCTTTCTTCCAAGCTCAATAAAGCCAATTTGAGTTTCTTACGAAACGTAAGAGGCTGATTATGTTAATATCATTTAGATCTTTATAAAAGAATTCTCCTATGTAATTCTTGCATTTTTTAGCTAGAGCAGGACTTGTACAGAGAAGGCGAAGAACTGTTTCCCACTCTTTGTCATCCATACAGCTTCTGCAAAAGTCATTTTAGACAGTGCCCGGTTATGACACCGATTATCGAGCTTATATGTCACCTGCTTAGAGATATTAAGCACCTTTCTAGTGTAGGTTAAATTTGTGACCTGACATGGTTATGTTGTTACATCTGGTGTTTGCCTTCTTCATAGCGTCCTGCATTAGCAATAGTTTACATGTAGCGGTTGGTATGCCAGCATTTGCTAAACGTGGTAGAATGGGTTGTACTGTACCATTCCAGACGAGTTTATCTGCCTTACAGATTCCTGGAATGTCTCTATGGCCCGGAACACAGCAGGGGTGAATATTAAATTGTTGCGCCATCTCCATTAGAGATGATCGACAGTTATGGATTGTTATAGAGCTTGTATAGACAGAGTCTAAAGATTTGATAGCGGTCTGACTATCTGAGAAAATACAGACATCAGATGTTGATATCACGTTTTTTTTTAAGCCAGGACAATACTTCTTTTATCGCTAAAAGTTCCGCCTAGAACACGCAACAATGATTGGGAAGGCGGAAAGAGATACTTAATTTCAGTCGTTCAGAGTACACACCTCCACCAACCCCTTATTTAGTTTTGGAACCATCTGTATAAAAATGGATTAACCCATCTTCCAGGAATGTCCTATCCTCCCAGAAAGATCTGGGAGGTATAGAAACCTGGAAATTTCTGTCGAATTACAGTTGGGTGATGGTGTAGTCTGTGTGCTTTGGAATTTATTCTAAATACCTAAGAACTACGGAGTGGCCAATGTTGTTGTTAGGCCAATGCGACGAAGCTTTGAGGCGAATAGTAGAGCTTACAGCTATTTGATTGCTAAAAATGTAAAGAGGTGTTAGGTAGATTAAGGTGCCTAGTGCCGCAGATGGGGTCGTGCGAAGCGATCCGCTTATACACAGGCAAGCTTAACGTTGGACTTTATTTATTTTGTCGCGGTTTGTAACTTTCTCTAAAGCAGTTCACCATACTGCCACACCGTACATTAAAATCGGTCTGATTACCGGTGTGTATAGCCAATGCTCAATGCTCAGGTTCCATTAACATAAGGAGGGCTAACAAATGGAATTGTGTTTCCTCGAAATCCATTGTTTTTATAATTTTCCTTATTTTTTTTTTAATTTTGAGTTTGAAAATAATTAATTTTTTCGAAATTAGATAAACATTTTAAAAATAAAAAAACTTTTATCAGAATAATTTAGGTTTTGTCTTTGTGTTCCAGCCTTTTCTAAAAAATGCCACTACCACTACCACTACTCTTTTGGTAACTCACTTCCCAGTGTTTTACGGGAGATAGCAACATTGAATCGAAATTGTAAAACTTTTCTTTATCTCCCCCAGGAGGCTATCTGCAATATCAACAATATGTATGTTTTTGAGCTCTAGACGAAAGAAAGTAGACATGTAAGACTTCTAACAAAACAAATCTTTGGAGAATTGTCACAAGTAGCACAACTCCCTATGTGTTGTAAATGTATGAATCAAGAATTTCTATTTTTTGGACAGTATTTCGTTATGCCAGCAACAAATGGAATTCAAATTTGGAAAGCAAACATTTAATTTAAAACAATTTAATTTGTTTTATTACAATAAATGTTAGACATAATTTTAACAAAAATGAAGTTTTGTTTCTAATTACTCTCAACTTTTCCCTAAGGACGCACATATTTTAAGTTAAGAATTGTTGGACTACTGTATGGAGATCTTAAAGGCATGCAAAATAAACACCTCGCAACAGTTGGCTTTGTTCTCAGACTTAAAAATCTGAAATGAAATGATTTATTTATAATTTTGGACGATAGAGGACGACAGAAAAAACAATATCTAAGATCCTGGGAACCCTACAAGAAACCAACTCAATATACTAATGTTATTTATCGTTTCTGAGCGTTACGGCAAACAAAATAAATAACTATTTAAAAACCAACAATAAGATAAGCCCTACAGTTTGTACTTAATTAAATAGATTTAAACAAAAAAAATACAGTTTTCTTTACATGCTACTGTTTCAGAATTAAAATTCTTTGTGACACCTACTAAGCCCCTTCCACAAAAAAAATACAATACCTCCTATTTTCAATTTTTGTTTTCATCTTTTTTTTTTAACATAAAACTTGTTTTATTTAAACTTAAATATAGTTTACTTACCATTTGATCACGATCGTGTTCAGCTTCGCGTCTAGCTTTACTTTCCATTTCGAGTAGACGCCTCGCATGAAACAGTTTAGTTTCCAAATCAGCCATATTCTGTAGGGAAGCGTCCAATTCTTTCTGAATACGCTGTGCCTCTCGTGTCCCACTTAAGCATTCCAAACGAAAGGCTTCTTGTAGTTTTAATACTTTCAAAAATTCTGCAATCAATCAGACAACGAGACAAACATTAAAACCTAATTAAAACACGACTTAAAAACAAATTTAAAAAAGAATTCAAACCTTCTTCAGCCGTTCCATCGGTAAGCACATGAATGCAACGCCGAATATCATCGAAAGCCGCTATGGTTGATAGCGCAGACATTTTTTCTTCAATGATAATAGAATAAAAGTATTTATTTTTTCTGATCGATTCTTTATTAATAATTATTTTGTCACTTTTCTCTTTAAATAATCTTTTACATGAAAATATATTTTAATTTATTTTAACTTTTCTTCTCTTCTCTTGAATGAAATCCCGTTTATCTTGTATTTCTTTTTAAATTGAATATTGACAGCAGCTGCCGTTGGTAAGAAGAAAAGAGTTCAGTGGGATATTTGAAGGCGGGAACGTAATGATAAATTAATATAAAAGATCTGTTCGATTCAAATTAATATGAACTAATGCTGGGTTTACATGTTGAAGTTTTAAGAAAGTCACCGACTAGGCAACTTATTTTTCAGCAAATTAAACTTTATTTTTTCGGAGAGCGAGAAAAAGGAGCGGGACAACGTCAGCTCAGTAAGCAATTGTACTGTTTGAATGGATTAGTTTGAATGAATATTTTGTTTTCCTTTTGTTTAGAAATGGAAGTTATGTACTGATCAATTATAAAGGCCCAACTATAATAGGCATAAGCAAACATAAGCTTATGTCAAAAACCCAACGAAAATTCACTTAAGTTTGCGAAATTACTGCATAGCTATAATGCAATTTTGCTCACGTATCTACATGTCAGATTTTACTTATGCGGCGAGCGACTGCGATCGTTCTTGCTTAAGTGTGTAAGTTAACGAAATTGAACGAAAAGGAGCTAGACTCCATTATGTTCACTCGTATTGAAATTCTTTGTATTCGCACGTTTACTTATACGCGCATATACTAGCTTATGCCTATTATAGTTGGGCCTTAAGTCAGACGGAAATTCGGGGACAACTTTCCATTACCGCAGCACGAACCTCCTTCTGATTTTTTTTTTTGTGCGGTTATGAAGGGGTCTCAATAAAACATTTTTTTAATATTAAGGTGAGGAAACACCTTTAAATCATAGAAAAAGATATTTTATTTTTCTGACTTAACCCTACTTTTTTTTTGTATTTCGTTTTTTAAACCTAAAATAAGTTTTTTTTTGAATCGATAGCACGGTGAACTAAGACTAGGCGCACACAAGCAACTTTTTTGAAACCAAATAATTCGATCGTTAGTTGCCCAAACATAGCGCACATAAGTAACTTCGAAAGTAATCAACGAAATAAACCAATACACAGGAAACATTTATTCACCTTGACTAATATGTCTCTCTCTTGCACTTCCAGAAAATTATTCAACGATTAAGTTGCATGTTCGAGCAGTTACCTATAATTCCTTGTGGCGCAAACTAAGGAATTGGTTGGAGGTGATCGTCTAGTTTGTGTCAAAACACAAACTAAAAAGTTACGCGAATGAATGACAGAACGTACTCTCATATAAGTCTATAGTACTCAGTTTAAAAACCAAACAGTTTCGAAACTAAAAGTTGCATGTGCAATGTTTCATCACCTTAAAATTCATATAATTATAATTATTTTATTTGTGCATATCTATCAAATAAAAAAAAACGTGTGTTGAAATTCGTTTTGCGGTAATGGAAAGTTAAGCCCAAAAGCTGCGGTAATGGCCGTATTTTGTATCAGCTTTTTGTATTGCATTACGTGTTAAAAAATAAAATTTGGATGATTTTCGATTATAAAACGCAGCTATTATCAGATCCAGACACAGCTGAGATTCAAACCATGTCATTCACAAATCTTAAATCAAACACACCTCCACTTTGACCAACAGAAACATCTGATGAAATGACAGAACACAATTTTCGTTTTCCCATTCGCTTGCCGTGGACAGTGTACAATACAAATTCTGTTTATTTTAATTTCACAACGTGATTTTTTAAGCAAATTATTTATAAATTATGTAAGTAGAATCCTTTTTCACATTAATAACTATTGTTTAGCTATTCTCCTTCAGCATTTGGCTTTGACAAAAAAAAAATATTTTATCTTTAACCTTGTAATCATAAGCCAGCGTCTTAGAAAATTATGTTAGCATCTAACTGATGAGCCTAACTATCCTGTCTGAGTCGGAAAATACCCATTGCATGTATAATTGGAAATAAAGCATAGTTAGTTGAATGATTAGAACCAGCTCTGTGCTAGGTTTAAGCTTGTACAAGGCATTAGCCAAGTCCCGCTTAGGATCCTAAAGAGCTCAATTTACTTGCAGATACCCTGATAAATCCATAAGTCCTGTCGTTTTTGTGTTGAGCATTTTTGCTACCTTTGGTGGTCCATAACAACTTACGAAGCAGATACGAGTTTTTTGTTAAGACTTTTTAAACAATATTTAGAACGTAAAAAGGGAGGAATAAATGAGTCAAGCTTAAAATTTCTCACTCTAGGGTAAAACTGTTATTCATCTGGATTATGAGACTTTTGTGTAATCTAGGTGGATATGTTATACAGTGCAGTACCCTAAAAACTGGACTTGGTGGCTTAGAATTAGTCTGTCTACATAAAATGCACTTTAATTTGTGGAGTTAAGTATCAAAAGAAGGAAAATGTTAATCAAGAAAAAAGGTTCTACAGAATAATTAATATATGTTCACTCAATAAGACCACAAGTTAGAGGGCTGTAACTCGATGAATTTAGAGTTGTAGAGATTGGCACTTTTGGAATACAAAAGTCTATATTTCCACTCAGAAGATTGTTTCTGATATTTTATTGGACCAAACTTTTGATCGGAATGAAAAGAAAAGTTGTTCTTGCCCATTTAGATTCGGAAAGTAAGAAACATGACACCTACATTTTTGTAAGCTGGAGGTTTTTCCCATTTCACTTTACATTTTAAACCAATTTTAATTTAAGAAAAATGAAACATCTGCTATTTTTAAAATATTTTATAATTTTTTATAATCTGGTAATTCTTTCTGATATCTTTGCATATACCGCTTTTGGTTATACCAATCCTTCGCAGTTGTAATGAAGTCAACGTTTACCTTTGAAAAATAACAACGCATCTACCCCTCCCCCCCCAACTCCCTCACTAACAATTCCAAATATTAAAATAAAAATAAATACAAACACATATAGAATAAAAGTACACAAAAAAATTGTTATTAGCATGAAAAAGTCGAAATTTTGGTGAGATTTGTTAATCTGAGAATAGTTGGAAATATTAGGCTCATTTTTTTTTTTAAATATGGCACATAGAAATGGGAAGAGCGATGCACTGCACTGAAGACCAACGAGTAGCCATTTTAGCCATGCATAACAGCGTTGGATCCATAAGAGAGATAACAAAAGTCAGTGTGCGCTGCCAGAATGGTGTGAAACGTGTAAATGTTGAAGAAACCACAGGGCGTCCGTCTAAAATGACTGCAAGAGACAAAGCTACGTTGGTGAGAAAAGCTTAAACAAATCCGTATATGTCCTCAAAAGATCTGCAATGAATAATACGAACGTCAGTTAGTTCTAGAACTGTTCGTCGTATCTTGCAGGATGCTGGCCTTCATGCACGAACGCCTAAGAAGGTGCCCTTACTAAGAAAAATACACACCCAGGATCTGTTTTGCAAAAAGGCATCAGATGAAAGACGACCCACTTCAGCCCAAAAAGCAGTGGAGGAATGTGCTTTGGAGCACCGAAACGAAAATAAATTTATTCGGAATGGATGGAAAACTTTTTATTCGTCGCCCAAAATGCGAGGCCTACATTCCGCGGTATACAGAACCAACCGTGAAGCATGAAGGGGGCAGCATAATGTTATGGGGTTGTTTTTCTTGGTGGGGCGGTGGTCTAATATTCGTTATAGATGGCATAATGACAAAGGAGTCGTATGTGGATGTACTAAAAAATGTTATGCTTCCGTGGGCTGACGAAAATATACCACTTAAATGGCGTTTCCAGCAAGACAACGACCCTGAGAATACGGAAAAATCAACAAAGCTCTGGTTTAAGTGAAACAAATTGGACGTAATGGTATGGCCTCCTCAATCACCGGATCCAAATCCTATTGAGAACCTCTGGAATGAACTGTTGATTGAGGTTAGTAAGCATAAGCCTACCAACAAAGCGGATCTATGGAGAATTGTCCAAAAATTGTGATCAGTGTCAAAAAGTGTGGTATTCGATTCCACAAGAAAAGTGCAAGAAGTTGGTAGACTCTATGCCAAATCGAATGGATGCAATGTTGAAAAAAAGGGTTTTCAACAAAATATTAAATATTCATTGCTAATAAATTAAAAAAATGCATTGGTTATCGAAGTGTGTTTTTTTTTGTTAAATTAATCACGTGTTGCTATTATTATGAACTTTTTGGGAAGTCTAAATGTAAATGGACTCCTCTTTTAGTTTAAAAAAAATGTAAATAAGATAGATAAAGAACAAACTTACCACTAATATATAGCATTAATATTTTTTTTATATTTGCCTGCTGTAAGTACTACACACAACATTAGCAAAAACTGGAGAGTGTTGCTATTTTTTTAGACATTGTATATCATAAAAAGATTATTTAAACCACCAAAAAATGTGATTACTTTCAATGGCAAGAGCATCCAAACATGTTAGGCTAAATTTGTAAAAACGCAAACATTGATAAACAAATATTTACATTGTGTTGAAACCTTATGTTGAATCTAAATGGTTCAACAAATTAATATGTTTCCAAAATAATACTTATATCTTCAGCCAAAATGCGATTTGAATTATGCGCAAACAAAAACTTGTTTAATAATAAAATGTATCATTTTTTAGTTAAAAATATTTTTAGCTAAATACTCGCTCTTATGAATTAACCTTTGATGTCAAAAACAAACATCTGCTTTTAAAAAGCAAACAAACATATAGTCTTACAAAAACGTGTAGTCAATCATTATTTTAGAATATTAAACTACGTACTCAAATATATCAAATACCAATGAAAAAACTCTTTGTTATACCATCTGCCACTGTTTTGCAAATATTTTTGTGACCTTACCTTTATAGTTCATAATACAATCTAGTACAGTAGCATTGTTGAATTTCCTACAATTTTTATTTTATGTATTGCAGTCTTATTTTTGAACTCCAATTGTTTGTTTCATTAAGTACTAAAATCCTTCAGGGCAAAGAGGCTCAATTGCTGATAGCTCTACTCTTTCCAAATCCTCTCGAGGCGTAATAATTCTTGTTCGACCGTTCTTCTTCTCCCTACTTCGACCATCCCTACTGGTCCAAGGCTTCATTCCTTTTACTTTTTTTCAGAATTGATCGTTAGCCACCTTTTTGGCTTCTCTATTTAACCTTGTTGTCATTTGATGGAGATCCATCGTTATATGAAGGCGTAGGCACTAGGCATACATCGGCGTAGTCAAGATGTGAGATTGCACAGTCCATTGAATTTCCCCATTTCCATTCGCCAAAGATGCTGGGAATACGTCGCATATCACCAACAGAAACAGTATTTTGTAAGAGTATATAGCTTTGCCTAACTCCACTTTGAATTCCAAATTCCTTTCTTCTTCTTTTATGCAAAATGATACATTTGAATCCATCATAGGTACGCTTGATAATAGCAATCAATATTTTTGCAATTTTGTTGGGTACTGCAGGAAGAACGTTTATCCATCTTTATTTTTCTCAGTGCGTGAGATCTCCTTTTAATAAGTGGATGCAGTAGCTTCTTCGATATTGTTGGGCTCTTAAGAGCTCTACAGTAGTACCATCAAGTCCAACCGCTACGTTGCTCTTCAGTATTTAGATGGCGGTAATGATTTCTTCTTTACTTCGGGAGATTGCTTATGGCGCATGGGGTTCACTTCACTGGCGAAAACTCCGATTACAAAAAACATAAAATATCGTGCTTATAATTCAAATCTTTGTTTGACAATTTTTAAAGTAGATCTTCGTCTTTAGACATATTCCTAAATTAGTTCAAGTCAGTTAAATACGTGTTTGCACTCAGCTCTCGCTAAAACAAGAATATTTTGAAAGACTCGAAAAAGACGAAAGAAAAACAAACAAATTACCGACTAAATGATATTTTTATCTATCACAAAATATTCTTAACACATTAATATTGGTTTACAATTTATTATGAATTTTCAAAAAAATTCAAATAATATTTTAATATCCCATGCGAAGCTCATACATAGCTATGCTATAATATGACACTGACTGACTGTGTGAAGGAGTTTTTCATTCTCAAAACTGTTCAGACTTTAACTTGATTTTGAGCGAGGTTTTTTGATTTTTCCTAAAAATTAAATAAAAATATATTAATAACTTGTATCAAATCAATAAATAAAAAAAATAAAAACCTTGAAAACTTACGAGAATTACATTTCTTCCCTTGCCATCCCTCGTCACATTTACATTTGCTGTTTTGGCAAATGCCATGTTTGCAACGTCTCTTACACGTCGATCGCTGTATCCTTCCAATCTCGCAATGGTTACCTCTGGTGCCATTCTTACAACGACACATATTATTGCCAATGCAACGTCCATTATTACTGCATGGCACAACACATTTAGCTGGAATTAAATTTTTGTTTATTGTTTCATTTATTTTGAGAACATGATAATAATAATTCTTACAAAACTCGCATCGCAATCCATAGTAGCCCTTTGAGCAGCGACAGGTGTCCTTTTGAATGCATTTACCCCCATTCAAACATTTCTCTGCACAAATACCTGAGTTAAAAAAAAACATGACAATCATTTCCTTTCTATTTATCTATCAAACAGAGAACAATGCTTAAGGTATCGAGTCGATGTTTTGGGCATTCAGCAGCGCGTTTGGTTCAAAAACGTGCCTGTCAACTAACTGATGAGATAATTCGAGTTGATCACGCTGGTGAATTGGGTGCCGATCGGATATATGCCGGACAAATGGCAGTCCTCGGCAATAGGCCGGTGGGTAAGACAATAGCCCACATGTGGGAACAAGAGAAACACCATCGCAGTGAGTTCGAAAAATTAATACGAGAATATCGAGTTCGACCGACAGTTATGACCCCAATTTGGAATGTTGCTGGTTTCATGCTGGGTGCAGGTAGGTTACAATTTAAAAAGGTATATTCAAAGTAAATTTTGTTGTTTGTTATTAAGGAACTGCACTTCTCGGGGAGAAAGCCGCAATGGCCTGTACTGTAGCTGTAGAGACAGTCATTGTTGAGCATTACAACGATCAACTCCGGCAATTAATGGAGATACCCAATGTTGACAAGGTAGTAACAAAAAAAGAGTCAACGAAGTCTAGTATCCCTTTAAAAACATTGTTGTTTTCTTTCAGGAACTACTTAATACCATAACAAAGTTCAGAGATGAAGAGCAAGAGCACCATGACATCGGCATTGATTCTGGAGCCGAGCAAGCACCCTTCTATAAGGCACTCACCGAAGTTATAAAATTGGGTTGCAAGACAGCTATAAGTATCTCCAAGAAAATATAAGGTGCAATGGGATTTTTATTTAAATTAACTCTTCTTATTTTATAACTGTCGATAAGTCAAAACAGTTGCTTTTACTGTGTTTTATACCATTAAATATATTTGTATGAATTTATTATGTTTTGTTTTTGACATGATACTCACCACCTTCACAGTGTCGTCCTTGATAGCCATCCGGACATGAACAAACGGCAGGAGCTGTGCAATTTCCACCATTCATGCATTGCGGATAACATAGCGCTGTTTGACAGTACTGTCCCATGTAGCCAGCTTTGCATTGGCATATGTCGTGATTGCAAAATCCATTGTTGCCGCACTTAAGACTGCATTGAGGATCAGGACCTTTGTTTTATGTTTTGTTTATTTCTCATTAAAATTGTTATAGGTTTTTTCTTTTGTTTTTAATTATTAAATAAAATGCAGTTTTATTTTTTAATTACAATTACACAAGCAGTTAAAAAGTGAGCCGTTAGATAAGAGGAAAAAAAATTGTGTGCTAGAAAAAGTCTGAACAAATTTTCTTTCAAAATTATTAAAAGGTTTTTTTTTTACTGCCAGACTTTCACCTAAGCACAATTAATCAAAACAAATATTTAGTTCAAATCTAAGTAAAGCATTCTAGGAATAAATTCATAAGCGCAGGAATTCTAAGCAATCGACTTTTGTTTTTAAAAACTGTTATTTAGTCACAATTAAAATGTTTCTTTTAAAGCTTTTCTGTGCATTCTATAGACTAATAGGCTCTCGATAGTGAAAAAAGTAGGTTTGTTTGTTTTTTTGTTGTTTTGGAACATTTTTAAAAACAAATAGATAAAAAGCATATACACTACCTTGCTGGGATGTTAGTGGGTTGGAAGCGGTTCTATCATACACACCTCTATGTGCGCATTCCTTTTTGAAACGCAGCCTTAGCGGTGTACCTGGCAGAGGTTTACCTTTTCGATTTTGTATAAGCAAACCTATGCTGAACATAGCCGTACCGGAATTGTTTCCCGTACATGGTAGAAAAATGCTAAAATCTTGTCTCCATAAAGTAAAATAAATGATGAGTTGAGTTGCAGTGGAAAATAAAAAAACAAAAAGAAGGTAAGACATTGGGATTGCAGACTTTGATGAGAAAAAGAAGGAGAAGAATGAAGAATTGTTACATTACCTTTTTCATGATGTGGTATTCTGCCTTTAGTCTTAATAGAAACAGTTGGTGTTTTAAGAATGCTCTCATCGGTTGATTTCAAACGATCGAAATTATAGTCATACTTTTTATTTCCTGATTTCCATGTAAAGTTAACACTGTTGACTTCTGATGGGATTGTTGGTAGATATTGATTGAAATTTGGATCTCTCAAGTCTGTGTAGACTCTTCCGTTTTGTATAGCATAGATTTTTATACTGAAACCTATAAAAGGTGTTTATTTTTCTTATAATAAGATTCTGTCTTTCTTTTTTGCTTTTAAAAAATAAAAACATACCACTTAGAACACGTAATTGTTGTTCATTGATCCATAAAGATAAATCATCTTCTTCTTGTTCATCGGAATGTTGATTATCTGGTTTCTTATTGCGTCTATTGCCTTCGGGATTATTTTTTCTGCATTGTACGCATGATATAGAAACAATAAACAGCAAAAACACCACAAATGGCCATTTGGGATTCATATTTATTTATAACTGTTTTTCTAGCTTGGTTAATAACAAGTGTGTGTTGAAATAAGAAGGATTTATGTTTGCCTCCTCGCAGCGCCGTTTACTGATACGAAACTAAAATACTTAAGATCAAAATAAGATCTTATGTCCTGCTTTAAATAAAAAGCGAAGTTTCGTATCAGCAAACAGCACTCTATTTTGTATGAAACAATCTTGTTTTTTTTTTGGATTTTGATGTTGAAACATTTAACGAAAAAATAGAGAGGAACCATAGGCCTACATAGCGGACGTTTTCGACCCCTTGTTTCTTTTTACCCTTCAGATATTTTAAAAACTAATTGCTTATTATTTTACAGTATCTTTTAATTACTTTGTTGCTTGTTGCCTAATTAAGATGTTTTTTTATGGTTTGAATTTGGGTCTTTTCTTCGTGAAGAGTATAAGAAAGATGATTACGCCTAAACGAATATTTGCATTTTTTGGAAATATTTTGGTTCAAGATTTGTGATTTTAATAGACCGAGGTCATTGCAAAAGTTGTATAGCAATAAAAACCAGATTTTGGTCCTTATTATATTCCTGAAGTTAATGTATTGATGAACTATTCTTTCCAACTCATATCGAATACATGAGTACTCCGTATATATTTTGATATTTTGTTTTTAAACGAATTTCGTTTTTCGTAAAACAAAAAAAAAGAGTGCCAATTTTATTTTACCACTTTCAAGAGCAATTTGTCTAAAGAGACATTTTAATGTATACCGAAAGTTCTACGGCTTGACGATACAAGCAGGCAAGTTAAACCACACCACCAGGTACTTTTGAACCTGTTAACGAATTTCTTAATTTCCAAAGCTACCAACTACAAATTAGAGACCTTCTTAAACGTACGAGACAATGTTCGGAGATTAAGAAGAACCAAGCCTCATGAGCTGATGTTCTCAAAGCTTTGGGAATGTACTACACCTATAAACGTTCCCTAAAGTGAATTATAAAATAAGAAAATCATTTATCGATCTTTTATAGATTGGTCCTGATTAACCAGTGGTTTTAGTGTGATACAAGTCGTGGGACTACTCGGTACCGAGTCTTTTGAAGACTTCCATCGGATAGAAACAAAAATTGCGAATTTCTTCCTTTGTTTTCTACCTACCTAAAAAAAATCTGACGATGGTTGGCACGGTACGGATAAATAAAACAAATGGTTACGTTAAAAAAATGGCGTTTTTAAAAGTTGTATAAGTTTTTACATGGTCGAGGTTTTTAATTATTCCCTGAAAAGATCAAAATAATCTCTAAAATATACGAGGCTCGAAAACGACTCGTTAACGAGGGATTCACATTTTTTCAAATAGGTCTACGTTTGGCATTTTGTTTCAAAAAATCAAGCTAATAAAAACAACACTTTTAGTTAGTTAATTTATTTTTTTATGGTCTATCTCCCTCCGTTAAGGCGGTAGGGGCAATTTAAAAAAAATATGTACGTTAAATGTAAATAATACAAAAAAAATAATTATTATACTTACAACTAAGTTTAAAATTAAATGTTTCAAAAACTATGCATAGTTTTGACTTGATTTAAAAACTGGCTCATAGAACAGAATGTTGGCTTTAAAAACGTATAATATAGGGTCCGCGAAATAACTTATTTTCTTTGAAAATGTTGGCACGTAGCGCCGGCCGTCCTGTTGAAACCAAATGAAATAGGTATCTTCTGTAAGCGTTGTTTAAGCGTATAGCGGTAGGATAAAACTATTTATCTTTCAAATCAGACATAAGCTAAGTGTTACAATTCACGAAATAAGCCATAGTTGAAAAAAACGTTAGATGGCGGACCTTATATTTAATTCAAAGTTATTTTTTAACTATTTTTTTCCATTTTAAGTAATAATTTTTTTAACGGGGGGAGAAAGACCCCCCACTCATAGTAAAAAGTACTTGTTTAAAACTATTCCGTTATGTAATCTTGTCTCCTGAATTATTGTACTCTTGCCCTTTTGTCTAAAAGTAAAATCCATGATTTAACTTATGGCCCAGACCATTTCCGGTGAACCCAATCAAATGACACATTTATACAACTCCATTTAAAGGTCATTAAAAGATTTAAAAAATGTCTACGGCTTTCTCCTTTTTTGTAGCTCTTTCATGTTTTATGTTGTACCTTTGTTTAAGTGTTTTAAAATATTTAAAACGGTTTTAAAATGTAAAATATGTGTTCTCAAGCAATTGACACGAAGTAGCCAGCAGATACAAATACAATGATACAATAATAATTAAACCAAATTAATTTTCCTAAGCATTTAAGCAAATTTTGAATTCTAAGGACTGAAGTTCACGTAAGTATAATCAACCACCTATCCAATAGAAGTAATAATCGATTCACAAACTTTGCGGTTTTTATTTGATTTATGATTATATAAAGTTTTTATATGATCAATTTTTTAAATTTAAGGTTAATACATATAGAATGTATATGAAAACATTTGTTTCCAAACTATGAACTGGTCTTTAACGGATAGTAACCTGTAATAAATGAAAATATAATGTGGCGCAACAGAAAAGCCATAGAAAACTAAGGCCTACTGACCTTGAACTACTCTCAATCACCCGGTTCAGACGGCGTAAGGGACTTGAAAGCAAGGTAAGTTTCTAGCATCTGAATGGCCAGCTGCCAAAAAATTGCCTTCGAATTAAGGCAATTTTATTGGAAGTCCGACTAGAAAGTTAGTCAAGAAAAATATCCCTAACTATCAAGTCAAGTCAACTTGCTAAAGTGGCAGTTGATCATGCCTTTTCCTTATTACTAATTTCTTTTACAAATTGACAAGGAACCCCTTTACACAAAACATTTAATAAAGCTATGCAAAAAATAATTGAAACATAGAGTAATAAAGTTCAGCTTTAAGTTGAATGAAATAAACATCATCAACTGTCATATTAATATTAGTAAACTTGACTTGATAGTTAGGAAGATTTTTCTTGACTAACTTTCCAATAAGGTTGCCTTAATTTGAAAGTCATTTTTTGGCAGCTAACTAATCAGATACTAGAAACTTGCCTTACTTTCAAGTCCCTTATGTCGTCTGTTTTATCTATATTTTTATAAATAAAAGCCGCTGATCCTCAGAGAAATTTTGTCAATAGTTCTTCTACACAAAGCATACTTCATTTTGTTTTTATTTCTAACACTATGTTGGTATTTTTTCATAAATCTGCACCCTATTTAAGTAATGCAAAACTTTAAGACCAACTAACAAAGGGAGGCATTTAAGCGTCGACCGTATACCTACATATGTTAAGAAAAATAGACCTGCTACTCTAACTCGATACCTCTGTGGGATAGAAATATCCGTAAACTTTAGACATCCAGGTATTGATTATTCTGGGTATTTCCCGATTGAAATCAAATGTTCTAATGTCGATTCTTTTCCCTATTGAGTAAGAAAACTTCTCAAATAGTCGACCTCTAGAGTTAAGGAGGGTGACAACACAACGTTCACTATTTTCTTTCAAAAAATTAAATAGTTTTAAAATAGAACCATTCCAAATATTTAGATAATTTTACAGTGCTGTTCAAAAAATGTTGGTCAAACCCTTTTCGAGATCAGTTCTTGAAATTTAGGAACGCTACGGTGTTTTTGCACTGGGAAGCAGCATGTCATTCGAACCCTGTAAAAATCTTGTTGTTATTATCAATAAGAACTGCATTTGGCTCTTGATAGTAGTCCAATATTAACCGAAGTGATTTTGTGGAAAAAAATGGGAAAAATCAGCCCGGAACATAAAGCCAACATTTTTTGTCTGTCACGTCTCAATTTGACAAAATGTAAAAGATCTAAGAGACTGAATATTGCTCAACAAACTGGCATGGAATTTGAAAGAAATATCCTGAGACCGCGACTAATAGAAGGAAAAAAGACGACCCCAGTGGAAGACCGGAAACGATCTGTGTCGAACTACAGGCAAAGATTCGGGAAGTTGGGCTTAGAGCACTCCAAGCGATACTGAAGCCGGATGTTCCAAAAAAAAGTCAAAGAAAAACGATTGCTCTGGGCTCAGGAACACCTAACTTGGATTAAAGACAAGTGGAACAATGTCATGTTTTCGGTAATCAAAATTCAAACTTTATGTTGGAGATAGGAGGATCCTTGCGCGAAGAGAACTAAAATAAAGACTAAGCTCTGATTGCATTTTGCGGATTCCCCCCAAAACTGAAGGTGTGATGGTGTGGGGATGCTTCTCTGGGGATGAAAAAGGTAGAATCAGCTTTCTAGAATACAAATATGCAAAAGCTTGCCTTCGAGTTTTGGAAAACGTATTGGACCCCACGGTGCTAGAGCTTTTTGGGGACACTTGCAGTTTCATTTTTTCAACAGCATAATGCTCTTAGTCATGCAGCAAAAACCGTAAGTATGAACTTGTTTTTAATTTTACCATGACTGACTAATATTAGGCTTTAAAAAACTAAAACTTTTATGAATTAAAATAATATTTGGATGTTTTGTTTGTATTTCTAAGGTTAAAAAGTACTTCGAAGAAAATAATATCGATATACTAATTTGGCCTCCTTTCAATCCAGATCTAAATCCAATTAAGTATATGTATTTGGACTATAATAAAACTTGAGGCTGCAAGTCAGTTAGAGACCTGGAACACGATACTTGCATCCACATTTGTAGCCGTAATAAAAGCAAGATGAGGTCCAACAAAGAACTAATTGGATACATGTTTTTGAGAAGCAATAAAAAAAACAAAAACTCCACCATTTAAGTATTTAAAAAATATGTTGTTATACACATTTGACAAAATTCGAAAAAAAAGTTTGACTAACATTTTTAACGGCACCGTATATTCAAACATTAAAACAGCTGAATTTTAAGGAAGAGTAAAATGTGAACCAACAAATCGTCAGGTTCAGAGTATCATAATCTTCAAACTCGAAACTTTACTTCACTAACCTCTACCTTCAGTCGATCGTGAAAAAAACTACCAAAAACAACATTGTCTCCAAAACGCTCCTGACTCTAGATACAATTTCATCTCAACCTGTATTTTTAAACAAAGTAATAAAGTTCAGCTTTGAGCTAAATAAAAAAAACTTGATCAATTGTCATTGTGACATAAGTGGACTTGACTTGATAGTAGTTAGGGAGATTTTCCTTGACCAACTTTCCAGTAAACATTTCATCAAAGTTGCCTTAATTAGATGACAGTTTTTTAACTGCTGGCCAATCAGATTCTAGAAACATGCCTTACTTTCAAGTCCTTTATGTCACCTGAACCTGCCCAATGTGTATTGGTTCCAGTCTCTAGTGCACCAACATTTTAGCTAGATATTTCATAGGATACCGTTAAAGAAACTAAATGGCGAAACAATACAGGATCCATTAAAATAGGTTTCTTTCTAAAGAGGTACATGTTCATAAACGACGCTCTTTATTATCAGTTTAATAATGAAACCCAACACTCATTGACCTTGTGAATTGCCAGATTTCTTCATTAATCTAATTGCTGATGAAATCTAGGTAAGATTTACAATCGTCAACAAATGGTTTTCAAATATAAAAAAATATCTATCATTTGAAATTTATAAATAATCAAACTGCTGGCTGCAATGGTAACTATTTAAAAAAAAAGGTTTCCAGGTCAGGAATTTCAAACTATCCTTTTTCTATGTCAGTATTTATTTTCAATTAGTTCTCTAAATGAAAGGTCAACATCTAATTTACAGTGAATTCAATTACTTTTCATCTTATGAAATCTACAAACTACAAATTGTTTTCCTTTCCTAATCTTGTTTTCAGTTGGCCTCCTAAACCATAAACTACCTAAAATACTACTGTTTGTTTCTTAAGAGACAAAAAATATCGTTATCAACCAAAAACTGTCACAGTTCAATCACATTACCAAATTCTAAATTAGAAAAACCAAATTCTACGTAGAATCTCAATTATTTTAGAATTCCTCAAAGAAAAGGTCACCTAGATTTGACTTCTTCTATGCTTATCTGAATCTTATGATTTGTAAGAGAAATTTTAAAACTTTAATTAGAGTAAAATATTTTTGCTTTTCGATAGAATAAAAATATAAATTTAAAACTTTAGTTTTAACAAAACAACAACAAGAGAGTCATTAACAATAATAGCATCGTTCATTAGTCTAAGGAATTTTGCACAAATTAATATAAAATTCAATTGATATTATCACATGGCTTCATTATTATACTGGGAACTATAAAAATAAAAGCACTCATTGAACAAAAACTTAAATGGACTTGCTAATGACATATTTTAGTACTTTGGAATTGGATTGCTTGAGCTTCAGCATCAGCTTTATTGAAGTGAACTCATCTTTTATAAACATCGTACGACTCACCGCGACGACGACGACGATAGACGGACGGGACGTATCACAAACCAAACAGACAACCCCACCACAAAACCAAGCAACCAACGTAAACAACCGATAAAAATCCAATTAAAGCAACAGCACCCGACCCAACGAGCGACGCGACGACTGTCCCGCAGCTGTCTGCCCAGGTGTCTAGAGAAGAAGAAAATCACACTTGCTACTTGCTACTCTATTCGAACATGGAAGCAGCCCCTATCCTCATTCCGATTCCGATGATGGTGTATGGTGTAAACAAATCAATTTTCAAAAACGTTCACCACTTTATATTGCCGGCTATTAATTTCTCATAAAACCAGATATACAAGTATTTGGTAGTTTTTGTTTTATCAGCTTCAGTTTTAGCTTGAATATGCATCGACGGAGCAAGGCAACCTAAGCCCAGAGCCTCTAACTCAACTCATCTTATTGTTCTGTTTTCTTCTTCTTCATCTTTTGCTTCCTTTTATTTTTTGAACCTACAACAGGAAAGATAAAAAACCGCAACACCACTTCCTGCCGACACTACCAAATCAACCAACTACAACCAAACCAGCAAAAGGGCTTCTTTTTGTAGTGCTTCGGATACGGATTCGGGCTTCGGCTTCCTTGCAGCCAGTCTGCCACCTCGTTCCTTACACATCCCCTCTCCTGGTTTTTTTTTTTTTGATGAAAAATATCCACATGAAGCAGTAAAATCTACCTGTCTGTCGCACACTGGGACTTGCCTAGAGTGTAGATGGTCGTCGTGGTCGTGGACGTCGTCACCTCTTCGTCCGCTGTTCGGCTGTTCAATTCCAGAGTTTATTTTTGGTCATACACTTGCTGCTGCTTTAGGTATGATAAAATTGTAGGTATGATGAAAAACGCGAGAAATAACTTATGGCCATCAGGCACTACCTATAACAGACAGAAACCAGTTAAAGTCGCAACAGGTAGAGAGGAGGCATCCGTTCCGTATCCGCTGCCGCTGCTTCTACTTCTGCTGATGCCGTTGCCGTTGCTGCCGATGGAAATAGACACAGGCATAGATGTGCAAATGCACAAAAATATATCCACTTAAAATTAAAAATATCATTGTTCGTCTTCTTTCACTTAAACAAAGAATCTCCCAAATCACCACACTCTTGGCCTCGTAGCTCGTACTATTCGCGGATGCAAAAGCCAGAAGTCAGAAGCAGATACTCGTATTATACAAAATGCAAAAGGCGATCTCTGTTCTGGTTATGCATTGAAAAAGATTGCAATTTCAATTCACTCTGACTGTGGGCGTTATTTAAACAACTTTTGTTATTTTAAGTTGATCCAAAGGAATTATCATCACTCACTCACTAAGTACGGTACGCGACCCTCAAAGTAGGAATATAATAAGAGACACTTTGTTTTTCTTCTTATAAGTTTCAACATCAAAATCTTATCTGGATCATGTGCAAAAATCAAAAACCAGAACTAACATAAGATTGTCTCTTATTTGAGATGAAAACAAAAACAATCAATTCAAAGAACTAACTATTGGTCGCGTTTCGATCGATCGTCGATTTAGAAAAACGTACCGCAATCTTTTGCCGATAAACGATTTGAACCGTACCGCATCTGGATGAACACTGAGTCTGTCTGAACTGAGTAATTAAACTCCACACCACACTAGACAGTGCCGAGCCAGTGCCAGTGCCAGTACCAGAGACAGAGCCACCATATAACCACCATACCAAAACCACCACCATCAATATACATACTTACCCGACAGAGAATACCATCCAGGCAACGTTCGCCTTCGTTAGCTCGACATCAGCATCGGCAGTCGTACTTTCCAGCGGCAGCAGCAGCAGGTTTGATCGAGTGCGATAAGTAACTTCATTTATATCGGGATCGTCTACATACCTTAAAGACTCATGTTGGTTGATCGTGTAATTCTTCGCCTTATTTTGTTGTTGCTGTAAGATTCTTATTTCTTTTTTGTTGTTGTTTTAATTTCTGTCTGTCCGGACCGGAGTGTGCGTCCGTAACGCGCAACCGGCTGATTCTCTTGCAATGGAAGCATTTGGTTATAATTTTTATATTTAATTTGATAGAGATGTCTTTGACCATTAGAAGAAAAATGAGTCAAGTAATGGTGAGTTTGGTGCGATTGTTACTAGTTTAAAGTTGTCTCACCTAAGATGAGATCATTATAAACCATATCGTCAAAACATGTACTTAGTGTTTCTATGACGATTGAACTCATTTTTTACTACTTTGGTAATTAAAACTAATGGGATAAAGAATATTTGAAATATTTATTTACTGAATAGGCGACCTGGGAATTCCTATTAATGGAGATTTTATAAGAACCAGGGGTGGAATCGGCTAAGGTGATTTTTGATTGTCACCTTTGTGATCATAAAGAGTGATCAAACTAATTTTTGCGTCTGTGTAAGGTGATCACCAAATTGTGTTTAGAATTTGGTATCACTTTAAAAGAAATTCACTGACGTTTGTTACAATTTCAGTAGTTGTATTCAAAAACCGATCTAATGAATCAACAAATTGACATACGATCATAGCGTTTACACTATGTCTTCCTTTTCTATAGAAATACAAATGCTCATTTTCCGAAGGGCGGAGAATCATAATATGACTCCCATCAATGCAGCCGATTACTACGAAAAAAATAATAAAATAAAAAACAAGTAATAAAATTAGTTTATTTTTACTAAGAAACAAAATCCTACCTCCAGGAATTTGATATTTTTCGTAGAAGAACATTTTTGTTGCTTCTGAATCCAATTGATTAAATTTGATTGTAAGTGGGCACAATTTCCTCTCCATTTGTTTTAAGGTCAAAGAAATAACCTCACAAACAGTACTTTGGCCCATTGGAGCTGACCAGTAAGCGCCAACTTGCCTTTGGTAGCCACCACCTCCAAGAAAATTTAAAGTCACGGCTAATCGAAGAATAGGGGGAATGTGTGTTGACCGCATATATAGCACATATGCGTTCTTACTTTGGACTTGGAAGATCAAGAATGTTTATTTTATTGCGTAGGTTAATCCTCAAGAGCCGGACATTTCTATTATGAATAATATTTTCATTTTCAGAATGTAAAATCAAAGGCACAAACACATTCATATTGTCTTGAAATTTCCGCAACTAAAAATAAAATTCAATTTCCAATGAAAGTGACAACTAAAGAGCTGTCACCAGAAAAAGTCACCAAATCGTGATTGTCACCGGTGACTATCACCTTACACAGACCGAATTTGTTGATTGTGACTGTCACCTATCACAAATCACCTTACCCGATTCCACCCCAGGTTTTTACGTTCGTCGTCATATCACATGATAAGGTCTGTACCTAAGACTGTGTTCAGAGGGTAAGATTTCAAAAAATTAGTTTTTGTTTCTTATTATCACTGATTACCGTGGTTATGTAGGTTGCACCCAAATAACATAAACTTTGCCTAAGATTTTTGAAGAGTTTATTTCGAATACGACTTCAGGTCTTAATTTTTTGAATCAATAAAATCAAATAAATATGATTTTCCAAATCTACATTCCTTATTTTAATATTTTCAGTATATTACTTACTTTTCAAAAAATCCTCATTAGTTGTTAGTTTTAAACTTGAGATCATGACATGATATCGAACGACAAAAATCTTGAGGTACACAATCCCGGAATAGTTGTTAATTCACACATTGACAACAATTAATAGACATGAGAATATCAATACACCAAAGAGAAAAATGTTTTTAAATATCAAAAATTGTAAAAAGATCTTTAAAGGATCAGGGAATTTTCGGATGACATTTTTCAAAACAATTTTAATATGACCAGGTCTACATTCTACGTAAACCTATTCTTTCCAGAACTTCCAACAATTTGTTTTGAATGATCTGACGCCATTTTGGAAAAACTTAAATTACGGATGGACGAAAAATAGATACTCGGAGGTTAAAAATGATCAAATTTCAAAAACTAAGATGTTTAAAAAGATTAATAAACAATCCGTTTTCGAATGTTCTTTGATGTGTAGATCAGTGGATGGAACCCAAATACCGATGATAGCCCCCAAAATACTCATATTTGCTTCTCTCCAATTTTCGTGCAAATTCAGTAAAATAAAAAACTTCCAACATTGGACCGCAAATTTATTTTCGTTTTACTTTTATGAACACCGAGCTCATAACATTTTGTAAGAACATAATTGTGGAAGATTTATAATTACGATCTCAACTTTAAATTTAAACAAAACCCAGTATTCTCACAAGTTAAATTTCCAGGCAAGGCCGATCAAATTTGTTTTTCTTTTTCTTTTTTTTATATACTTCCGCTTGCTCATAGGTTCTTCACCCTTCTGATTTTTATTTTCTACTACTTCTTAGCCAAAAATGTCAATGAATATGTAAAGGCAATCCTATTAAAACTTATGTTCCACGAATCAACTTTGTTTTGTGTTCTGGATAAATTAAATTTTATTTGATCAGCAAAGAATTGGGCCTAGATTTTGTGGAAATAATGTATTTTTGGTCGGATAGTTTTTCAAAAATTACAGCTGAGTACGAGCATAATAACCATAAGGGAACGCTGAAGTATTTATGCTTAAAATGGTTTTTAACAGAAAATCGCCAAAGCAAGGTTATCACATCAAGTTTTATACAAAAATAATTTTGAGAAGAATTTACTCTAACACGTATTATCTTTAACATTATGAAACCATTATATTCCATGTGTTTTAAAACTTTATGTGCAGTCAGTTGAAACTCTTTTTAATTTCTTTATTTATTATATTTAAATTAATTTATTTGTGGGAAAAAAATATAAAAAAGTCTTAAGAACTGCAACCAAAAAAATCATTTGAAAGTTAAAATACCAATACCGATAACGGAGGAGAACAACGCCCCCACATTTCATACTAAAAAATTGTCAAATCCGGCGATTACAGACTTTGATAATGGTTAAAGGTGGACATACATTACTCTTCCGATTTCACTCTACTTTAACATTTTTTCTAAGTCTCGGCTGATTTTGTGACATAGATTTGAAGATTTTTTGAGTTTTTCAATTACAATTCTATTTTTTAAATTGTTCTTACATATTTTTTCTTTTAATGTAAAAATTGTAGAAAATTGAAAAAACGAATTACTAAAAACATTAAAATGAAAACTACATCTTATAAGTAATCAGAATTTCCAAAAAAACTAAGTAAAATAAGTGAATAATTTAAACAATAAGATAAAATTTTGTGCTTTTAAATCTGTGTTTTTCAAAAATCTAACCTTAGAAATTATAAGGGCTGATTGTAATTCAAGACCATAACATCGATTAGAAAAATATTGGTTTGTTTTTGAAAGGCAGAAAGATAACGTACATTTGTTATGAGATTGTTAAGTTAAAACTTTCAGATTTTTAATAGCATTTACTCGTACCATAATATATATTTATATATATGTAAACAAAATCGGTTAAAAAATTTTGTTTGATAAAATGCTAAGAATTTTTTTTTAAAGTTTTTAAGGGAAATAAGAAACAAACTACAGCTTGCAATAAGTTCCAGAACTGTTCGTAGAAGACTTGTTGAAGCTAACTTGCTCAGAAGGATCGTAAGAATAGTGCCCTTTCTAAGGAAAACAAAATATAACAACGCGGTTTAAATTCGCCCACGATCATTTTGATTGGAGCGGGCCACAAGGAGGCACAATGTTTTGTGGATGGACAAAACAAAGATAAATTTGGCTTAATTTAAAAGAACTGAATCCCAAATACATCCAGAAAACGGTCAAAAATGGTGGCGGTAGCATCATACTTTGGGGTTTATTTTTTTGGTATGGCGTTGGACCAATACCAAAAAAAATTAAGGTGAATATCATGAAGGATACGATCCTGCCTTACGCGGACGAAACCTGCCTCTCAAACGTGTTCTACACCAGGACAACCACCCTAAGACACATCCAAATGTGCTCAAAAGTATTTTAAGGACCAAAAAATCAGCGTATTGGAGTGGCCATACTGATTGCCTGACTTAAATCCCATAGAACATTTTGGGGGAGATTTAAACATTTAACAAAAAATAAAGCCGAACTGTGGAGGATGGTTCAACAGGAGTGGTACAATGTTTCAGATGCTGCCGATTATTTGACTTAATGTCCAACAGATGTCACACTGTAATTAAAGCTAAGGGCCAGGCTACCAGATATTAAAATAATTTTTAAATCTTGAATAGCTTTGCATTTAATTTTTTTTTAATCTTTGTATCTATTTTAATCTCCACGAAATTTGATCCTTTTTTATACAAATATGAATTTAAAATATTTGTTGTTATAATTTTAATACAAATAATGGGTAATTTTAGTTTGAAAGAAAAACAAATAAGAAAATGAAGACCAAATTTGAAAAAAAAATCGTTTTTAAGTCAATAAAAAATTTAATTTTTAAAACTCTGTTAATGTCTGTATCTGTACATATCACTTGTTCAACAAGGGCTTTGATTTCTGAGAAGGAATATTATTTCTCTATGGTTAAACTAACGAGACGAAAATAAATGAGATTACAATGTACATACGCAATTAATATTGTTAATAAAAATAACATAAATGTTTATTTTTTGAGTCATTTTGTTGAAATAATGATTTCATACATGAATCGAAAAATATTTAAAAACTCGACCCTTTATTCTCGTGAAGCAACAGATAGATAAAAAAATACTATGTCAAAATAAGCAATGAATTAAAATTAATAAACCAAAGATAAATATATTTTTATTAATTCACACATTTTTATTCAAAATTATTAAATGAATATTTTCTTAGACCAAAGATATAACAAAAAAAGAATTGGTTGCACTAATTTACTGCTTCATCAGAGTTTGCTTGCAAGTACTGCAGAACAAATTGTTTAGCTGGTTTATTTAGCAACTATAAAAATAAACAAACAAAAATAAAAAAACATTCGAATTTGTATGGGTTTGTTTTTATCTTACCTTTGAAACTGCATCTAGCACGTCTTTTTTTGAAAATTCTTCTTCACTTCTATAACCCCATGTGTAAAAGAGTCTGAAATAGATTTTTTTTTAATTATTAAAAGTATTAAACTTTTAATTTCATAGTTAATATTTTCTTACTCATTTTCAATTGCATCCTTATCACTTTTGGTTTTCTTTAAATAGAGTTGTTTGACAAATGTGTCGGTTATGAGTTTTTTAATATTTGATCCGAAATATGGATGAGTTTTATCAAAATAAATATGCAACCCTTTAAGGAATTCTTCTAGGAAATCTAAAATTTAAATTAAAGTCAAGTTATTAATTTATTTGATGTAACAATTTAAAAAATGTACGTATGTACGTTAAATTCTGAGACTAGTATATTTCCAAATTTACGACCTGACACGTGTTGATGTTATTCCACCTAGTGTTTGCTTTCTTCATAGCGTTTATACCTACTCCGGGAGTTAATTTAAAAAAAGTATAGGATGGAACATAAAAATTAGTTTTAAATGAATAAAACCTTAACCTCAAAAAAAAATTGTAAGTTCTTTTGGTTTTTTAATTCAATGTGTTTTTGGTTGTAAAATTTGAGTTTTGGAAATATTAAATACGGACGCATTTGTGTACTTTTATGGACAAATAAATACCACAATATTTAGAATAACCATACGTTGAAATTTCTGTGAAATGGTTGTCAAGTAGAGTTTTTGCTAGACAAACTATTGGAAATATTCAAGTTTAATAACCATTGTAATATTCATAAGGTTTCCAAACTTTTTATCATTTTACTTACAAATATTTCCAAAAACTAGACTGTTAAGTGCATCGCAATCCGGAAAAAAAGGTAACTCATCAAAACCAAGAAAAATATCCGTCCCAAATTCTTCACCATTGAAGTATTTGCTTAAATTGTTTGTAGTGCATTTATTTGTTAAGATGAAATCATCAAAATTTAATTTCTTTTAATAAATTGCCCAGACAACCCCTTCGGAAAACTTCTATACAAATGGATAGAGCTGTTGCAAGAAAATATGAAATAAATATATTCAATATGAACACGCCAAACAGACTCGTCAGAATTAGGCTTGATGGTGCAGAAAGCTAAATAGACGAGAAAGCATGAAAATATCGATTTTGAAAAGAGTAAACATCGAGAACACATAAAATAGTATACGAAGTATACAAATGTAAAATATAAAGACGATGAAAATGGAGGGGAAATTTTTAAGTTTGGTTACATTTTTTTAAATTGTAATACCTTTATATGGGACTACCATGAAATCATACCCGATAAATGAATATACATACATTGCAATAAACCATGCATCAAAAGTCGTAAAACAATCGTTAAACTAAATTATATCTAATTAATAATTAAAATTAATCTTTAGAAGTCAATTCAGCCCAAAAAATAAATAAATTTAAAAGTTATTAAAGTCAAAAATAATTTGTTTTAGTAACATTGATAATGGGGTTATTTCCTTGTCCATTAGAAACTTATAACTAGGGCAACCAAAAATATGTCCTAAAAAACTAGTTTTAGGCGCTTATAATATTCCCTTAAAAATCAAATATATGCCCTCAAAATATGCTCAATAAAATGTTAAAGATGTTTATAAGAAGCGGTATATGCTTTAGGAAATTAATTAATAAGAACAATACCAATCAAAAAAGAAAAATCAAAACTCTTCTTCACTCCAAATTTTTGAAGATAAATAAAACTATCCAAAAATTTGTTTAATGGCGAATAGTTTAACTTTGCACACATATATAATTTAAGAAAGAAAACAAAATTTAACAAAGCAAATTCATTTTTGAATAAAAGAATTTTTTTAATGTCAGCGATAAGTAGGAAAATTTATTTCAAATATTTGTTGCAATAAACAACTACAATTTTTAAAAAATTAAGCTTAGTCTTTTTGATCGAAAAACACCTTTATATATGAAAAAGCTTCGTTCAACGTAACAGAAGTGATCGGAGCGTATTTGAATGTGAAAACTTCAGCAATTATATATTCTTTAACTGTTATTGATTTCTCTCCTGACAAAGCCATTGCATTATTTTAATTTTTCGAACCTCGAATTTTTGTCCATTACATGTTCAATTGATAAACCAAGTGATTAATTTACTAGAAACCCATATGAAATCAAAGAGCCAGGCGATGATGGTTGAGTGATTTGTCATTTCCAGTTGAGCTACATTTAATACAAATGTTTCTTTAGCAAACGTCTCATCTGGATCCAAAATTCCGATGATAACATTTGCAACATATCTGTTTGCTGCGTCTGTTGTCTCGTCCATTGAAACCCATAAAAAATCGATTTTCTATTTTGTTTTTCTGAAAGAATTTTGTGCTCGGTATATTTTTCCAAAAAAGAACGAATACTTTCATTGTGAATTTTGAAAAAGGGTGTATCTGCAATAATATGCCTTTTGAAAGCAAAAATGCAAAATATGTATTTTCAGTGAAATATGCGCTACAGATGACGTTTAAAAGACGAAGATTTCAATGAAACGCATTTCTATCACAGTCTCGTGTTTATAGTGATGTTACCAAAAAATATTTTCTAACATATGTTTGGTTGCCTTACTTATAACAAATCATATGAACGATTCTGGTTATATGTTGATGCAAATAGGTTAAACAGAATTTGATACTTTTAATTAATTAAATAAAGTAAAAGTTACCTCAGTTCGGTCTAGCTTCTGCCAGGGTAAGGAAAAATTTACTACACATAATTCAATAACATTTACTTGTAATTTAAATCTCCATAGATTTTTAAAATTACCTTAAAATGTAATTGAAGAATTTCAATTCAATTAATTCATTCAATTTCATGTTATTAAAATTTTCTAAAATGTTTAGTTCTTTTATGTGTTGCTTTAAATTAATAAATAAATAAGGATGTCAATTACCTTGACTGTAATTTCAAGTGCTTTCCTTCAAGATAAATAGGTACATTACAATTATCAATTAGTAAGTTTTTTATTCAATCACAATTACAAATAATTTAAGTGTTTATTGTTCACTAATAGTAATCATTGATTCCCTCTCCCACATTTGGTTCCACAGATACTTAGATTTTTAACCAGATTTGAGAAGTTCTGTTTCAATACTGATCGGCTTATTAGCCGAAGATATTATATGCTGGTCATTAAGAAGATTTCGTTTTTCAATTTTTTAAGATATTTCTTAAGCAGAAAATTGATCAGCGCGTTTCAAAAAGCTTTTAAAGAAGGGACGTACCTAAGTGCAACTGGACGATAGTTATAGGGAAGAAGATTCACCTTCTTAAAGCAAAGACTGGAAAAATGCTGTTTCCCATCCACTCAAAAGAATGCAGGTGGAATAGCTTACGCAGGCAAGGATTCAGATATTTTAAACACTTTTAGGACTCTTGCTACTGTATACTTGTTTTTCTCATATAGTAGAAAATAGTTTTCATACCTTGTGAAACTGGAATTCCCCTCATGAATATATAGGAAAGGACTAAAAACAAAAGTGTTAGTTGGGAACGTTGAGTTTCATTATATTCGTTGCTGGATACTGCCGTAAATTTGGACACACATATGTATAGTTTTCCACTTTTTGTTTCCGGCACGGTTTTCAATAGAATTCCATAAGTCTAAGAATAAATCAAAAATTGAATTTAGTCTTGGATAGTATAGAATAGTGTTTTTGATAATAAGGTAAACTTACATTCTCAAGGGCTTCCTTTACTGCCGGCATAACTTGATTTAACAAAGCGGGCTTTCCATTCAGAGCCCGAGCAACAATCTCGGTATGTTTTATAGGAATTTTACTGGAACTATTGTTTAAAATGTAGTGAATAACATTATTACGATGTTCTCTGTTGTCGGATAAATTTTCATCTTCCCAATCCATTGCCAAACTTTTCTTTTTCAAGAATTACGAAAACAATTTATTAATTTGTTATGATTCAATTCCCTTTACTTAAAATGTTGCCTTTTAAGAATAATTATTAAAAATCTTCAGTTGTTTCTTGTTTCCAAAATCAAAATACTCGAAAACAGCTCTACACAGTTTTTTTAAACAATTAATTTCCCTTTTTCCCACAACTGTCAAAATACAGAAACATTTTTTGGGAAATTTATGGTATTGTTTTTAAGGCCCCAAACACACTTGAACGATTGAGAAGATATTAATGTATGCTCACTATTGAGAATATAATTCAAGAATCTGTTTAATTAATTATTTAATAGAAAAAAGAGGAGAAGTTAAAAAGGATGTGTTGGTGTTCATTAGTTTTATATTCCTGAATAGTGTAAGGACAGGAAAAGTTAGAGCAAGGTAGGGCAGAGTAAGGCATTCCACAATCGCGCAGTACAGCTAAAAAACGAATCCCTGTACTTCACAATACAACTGCCTAGAAACTTTACGAAACTTTAGAGAGACGTAATTGAGTTAGTGATGTTATTGGTCACAACCAATTCTGTCCAAAAGGCCTAATAAATTTTCTGGAGCACCAGCCCATATATAGGAGTTATACTCAAGTTTTGGAGATATGTATGCTGTCTTAATTGTAACCTTATCAGCAAATTAAAAATATTTCTTGCATCATATTATTGTTTATATGTTTTTAAGTACTATTTAAGAATTAGGAGTAATCCATTTTCTTTAGATGGTCCCGAATCGCTGGTCAATATCACGAATTTCAAACTAATCAGAAACTCCTTCAAATACAAATCCATTTTTAGTGCAACCTTTTACAAAATGTTTAAATGAAAATAGTTTTATTAATCGAACCTATAAATTTTGTTTGTCAAAACCAGAATAAATGCTAAAGTAGAATTAGAAAATGTTTTTCATGATAAAGGTCTTTAACTCGATTTTTCAAAACAAGTGGAGAATGCAATAAACGCCCTTGGGGAGAAGAAAAGTTCTTTTGAGTTAGGGTATAGAAAACTGATGCAAGATTGTCATGAAATTGTCAGGTTTCAAATGCATTGAAGGAAAACCGTTAAGAAAACCTTGAACTTATTAGAATCAACACCAAGAAAAGTTCAAAACTTGTTTCATCTGATATCTGTAGACGAATATAACAGAAGTCACACGGTGGAGCCTATAATTTTCTGACATTTTTGGATGTGAAACATTTATTTAATTAAGAGTTTGTTTCTGTTTTAAAACTAAACAAACGAAAAGATACAAATATTTCGAATCGGCAATATGGCGAATTCTTGTAAATACGCATTTTCCAATCCTCATGCAAATGTAGGATGTGAAAAAAAAACAGTTTGCCAGCAGAACGAACAGTGGAAAAAGCTCTACAAATTATTTCTGTTGTTGGTATTTAAAACCAACTTACCAAGTAACCAAATACCAAGTGATCTACGATTTCAAAAGCAAAACACCTGTAGCGTATGGTAAAGAAAGAGAAAACTTTATCTCTGTTTTGAGTGTTTGTATCAACATAAATTTACAAAAAGAAACATATTGATGCGGTTGAAATTCACTTAAAGGTCAATTATAGCTATCATTGGGCAGGTTCAGGCAACACAAGGGACGTCATTTGCAGTCAACTTCATTCTTTAAACGTAATTTTCGACCTAATCATCTAATTAACTTTTCAAGTGTCATGAAAACTTCTACTTTAAGTTTATAATACAAAAAGTACCAACAAAATTATTGTCTACAAAAAACTCCTCAGGCAAGCTAAAACTCCATCACGATTTATATATTGTATTGTAAAGAATTTTTTGTTATTTCTTTTCAAAATTGACAAGGAACCATTTTACAGAAAGGATTATATGAAGTTGTGCAGAAAATAAATAAATCATAAAGTAATAAAGTTGAGCTTTCAGTTAAATGAAAAAACATGATCACCTGTCAGTTTGAAATGATTAGGCTTGAATTGATAGTTAGGTAGATTTTTCTTGACTAACTTTCCAACAAAGTTGCTTTAATTGGAAGATAATTTTTTGGCAGCTGGCCAATCAGATGCTAGAAACTTGCTTTACTTTCAAGTCCCTTGTGTCGCCTGAACCTGCCCATTACTTTTCATCAATTTCGGATAAAATAGATATTTTTTTCAGTTTTTAACAATATATAGCAATGTTTTTTAAGAAAGTGCGACCATTGTATAAATATTTCCTAATTATAAATATATATACAAAGGTGCGACCAATCGACCATATTGCAGACCTCCAACTATTCAAAAGTAAACTTTTAGATTTTACAGACTTTTATTTACTTCTTGATTATTAAAAAAAAAATATATAAGAAAGTTGAAATTGTTGTTAAAGCTGACAAATACATGGTCCGACAGCAAGGTATAGAATATTTGAACTGGGCGTCATGCGAGATTCGGGAAACCGTATTGGTTGAATATTAAATATTTTTTTATTGAACTTTTATATATACAATTGGATAGTCTTAAGATTAAATAGATACATTGTCTTAAAATAAAATAGATTGTTGGCACATAGGGGGCCTAACTTTATATATTGGCTTAAGATTAAATTTAAATATTATGGTGTTCTAAAAATAAAAGTCGGTTGACTTGGTTATCTTCGGGGTGTTCCTTCCCGGTTGTCATTTGTTGGATTCATTGATTAGTTAGAGGGTTGTTGGCATGTTTAGCCACGTCAGTGGGCTGACACGTAGAATGCAACGGCATTTTCGTTGTTGTCTTGGACTATGTTATCATCTATAATGTCCATGACGCTGAGGTACCAGGGCTCTAGCAGTCGCTGTTGGGTTGTCATCCTTCTTATTTGTTGGTTCGGGTGGCTAGATGAGTTACCTACTAGCTTTTTAGCCAAGAGTAGTAAGTAGTTGTCCAATGCATTTATTCTCGCTTCAGAATAAATTCTGCCGTTTTTGAAGTATTTTTGATGCTCCCTGTCAAACACAAGCCCAGTGCAGATATTTAGTATCTTTCTTTCGAAGGCTTTTAGCTGTTTTATGGCCATTTTGGAGATGGTGTACCAAACGGGAAAGCTGTATCCAATGACTGGTCTCAGCAGTTGTTTTTACATCAGGATCTTGGTCTGTTGACTAAGTCCATTGTTCTTCTTCATCAATAGATGTACGCGATGAAAGGCCCAGCTGGCTTTTCTAAGAACTTTTTGGGATTGCGGGTTAAACTTTAACAGCTCGTGGAAATAAAAGTTCCGACTTTGCTGCGTTGCTTTTAATATCCGTATAGAAGGTTCTCGCAGTTAACGGGGTTAGGTTGGTCAGATGTCAGGATGCTGTATAGAAACGGGCCGAGCTTCGATCCTTGGGCAACTCCAGCCCTGATGTTCTTCATTGACGATGAGCATTTCTCCAATTGTACATACAATTTTCTGGAAGAGAGAAAAGAAAAAATTATTCTTATTAGCAAAAACACTCTATATACTAGAGTGTTTTTGCTTATTAGTTCGATTGGAAAGCCCAGCATGTGAAGTTTATGGATAAGGCCTTCAATCCAAATGCATACAAATGCTTTCTCAACGTCCAGAAGGCATCCAACGATGACACGATGGTGGTGATGTCGTGTTGAAACTTCTTAAAACTTAAAGAATGCGAGCGTCGAAAACCAAACTGCATGTCAGGAATTATACTGTTTTAACAGCAGTTTTTTTTGTCAGTTTCCTTAATACAAGTTAATCCAGGAGTTTGCTGGTGTTGCTCAGTAGAGTTACGGGTCTGTAGTTAGAACCGTATTGGTATGAGTATGGGAAATATCGACTCGTTACGAGATGCCATTTAAGTAACTTCTGTTATTGGGCTTCTGAAAACCCACTATATCGCCATGAATGACATCTCCATTGCGCCAAGGTGTGCAAACGATTGATTTCCAAGTTAACTTTCTCCGTAACATTTGAAGATTTATCATGCAAATCCAAAAACTATTTTTGAAAATTGGTTGCAAATCCATTATTATTATTATATTATTATTGTATCTGTAAAGTAATAATTTTAAAATTATTTGGTTGTGCTTATAAAACAAGCCTATGTGCACAATTTGAATTCTTCCCTTAAATTAACTATAAAAATAGACAATTTGATTGAAATGAAAAGAAGATTTGTTGGTTAAAAATTGAAATTAAAAGAATTTATTTTTAAATTCGTCTAAATATTGCAACAAAATGATCTCCCTTGTTTCGAACTACTTTTGCTCCTTCCTCACTGCTTTGATAAAGCTTTGGTGTAATGGGATCCAATTTCTAAAGGGATACAGAAATAAACAGGTTAACAACAAACAAGCCACTTACTAATATCAAACTTACGGTTTCTTCTTCAGAAAGCCTTTCGAAAAGAGGATGTCCCTCGAGATGACTAACCATCCATTTGTGCAGGTCTTCAACATCCGTTATTGTATAAACTAAGCCCTAAAAAGAAACAAAATCATTACATTGACCATTACCAGTGTTTTTGGTATATCCTACTCCTTTTCTAAGAACATAAGCATACTCCGAGAGTAAGGCATTGTTAATAATACGCCACTTATGTTTCGCCTTCTTAAAATGCGGATCAGGATAGAGGAAGAACATTTTGGAAAGCTGAGCCTTTTTGAAATAGTTTGGTAAATACTTCATAGCATTTGTACGAATACACGCAATATTTCCATAGCTCCCGGGATTGAGGGTCCTTAAGGCTTTTATACGATCCATTACATAGTCTGACACTTTAACCCTGATTTCCATTCCTAAGGCATACTTCTCTGGGAACATTTTACCCAGAGTTACCAGAAAACCACCATAACCACAGCCGATGTCTGCGAACTCCACCGAGGTTGATTTTGATTTTATATCTGGATATAATGTGCTCCAGTCAAATTCTTCTGGACAAGATGGACTTTAACGAAAAATAATAAACAATATTATAGAATATTTTATTGAATACGAATCCAACGAGCTTACTAGTCAAAACAGTGATCGGCTATGGGATTGGAGTGGGCCCTCTGGCGATAGTATCTCTTCTGAGGCAACGACAAGATTGCTCCTTCGTCCATCTTGTTAAATAACTAAAATTGATCTAAGGAAATTAGTATAGTGGTGGTTTTCCTTGATTTATTAATATTTTACTTAAAATTAGGTAAATTAAGGCGCTACGAGATTTGTAAACCTCATTTGTTTACATGTGCGACATGCGAAAGGAAAACCGTCTCAGCCAAATTTGACACATCATTTTTTGGACTGTTTGTTTCGACATTGAGCACAAGATCTCTCAACCGGTTTTTAACCTAGTTGCTGGAGACTTTCCCGTGGCATGATGGTTAGTGCGTTGGACTGTCATGCAAGGGGTCTTGGGTTCAATCCCTGCCTGTGCCACCTTAATTTAAAAAAAAAAAAAAAATTAATTTTCGCGGGTACTGCCTCTTGCGAGGAATTGACAAATCCTTCAAGAGTAATTCTTGTCATGAAAAAGTGCTTTCTCAAACTAGCCGTTCGGATTCGGCATAAAATTGTAGGTCCCCTCCATTTTTGACAACATTACTCGCACACAGGAATGGTTGAGAGTTGTAAGTCACTAGGCCCTGGTTCACAACGGACTGTTGCGCCACCCCATTTGATTTGATTTGCTGGAGACTTTCCTAAAATTATATGTATATTAAGTTTTTTTTAGGTGGCGCTACAGCATAGGACGGACTTGGGTCATGTGGAGCATGCGTGTCCAGTCAACTCGATCCCTAGCCATATTTTCGAGTTGGTTGTGGTCCTTTTTCAAGTTGGAAATTCCAACGTGTTGCAACCTAAGCCGTGGTACTGCGCTCAGCTTCGGAATAGGATTCAAAGACCTTCGGGTCATTTTGAAAGACAAACTCTTCGAAATCGTTGGACTTGGACTCTTTAAAATAGGCCAGTATTGCTGTACATCCCGTTCAGTTATTCTGGTTCCTTTAGTTCTGTAAACGTTTCTGCCTTTTTTAATTGTTTTGTTTGCAATTCCTCTAAAATCTACGCTTTATTTGGATTTGTTTAAATTCCAAAACCCAACTATCTTTTAAATAAAATCCTCGATGTAATTTTTAATATTGTTTTGCAAGGCAAACAAATTCGGATACCTTTGACTATCTACACGAACGCGTCTAATAAGTAGACGCAGAATAACAAAACAAACAGCCAGCCAACTGTCAAGGTTCTCACGTGTTGATGTTAGCCTCTAGCTTTTGCTAGAAATATAAAGTTCCTAACTATCCCACTCCTTCCGCTAAAATAAAATATAATATTTCTCTTTAAAAAAAACTTGATTTCTATAAAACTCTTTAATAAATAAATCACAATGAGTGATACCCTCGAAGTTCTTTATACAAGCGACCTAAGTGAGCAACAGTGGTCTTGTTGCGCTTGGGACTACAAGACTGCAACTAGTTTAATGGTCTACAAAGGTGGCGGTGCTGTAAATGCAAGGTGCTTTTGCTTCGTCGGAAACAGCCACATTATAAGCGCGAATAGTGCTAAGCCATTATTTCATGTCTGGCCCATAAATAGCCAGGAACAAATATCATCGGTGCGATTTGTGGCTCCCGGCAAAGCAAATGCCTTAGCAATAAGTCCGGACGGCAATTATCTTGTAGCGGGAATCCAAGAGACGCTGTATATCTGGCAGATCAGCTCGGGAAGAATGTTGGCAAACCTCTCCAAACATTACCAAGCCATCACATGTATAAAATTCACTGACGATGGGTCACACTTTGTGTCTGCTGGTTTGGATGGAGGTGTCTTGGTCTGGAACCTACCACAGGTCATCTGTAATGGAGATCACAACCAGGAGCCTCTATACTCCTTCAACGATCACGGTCTTTCTGTTACCGATGTTCACATTGGAAGTGGTGGAATCCGCGCCTATCTATATTCTGTGTCCCTGGACAGAACTTGCAAGATTTACGATCTTAGTTCAGGAACTTTGCTGCTTAATATTGTATTTACGGAGAGTCTGAGTTGCGTGGCATCGAACAACCTCGAAACATCAGTTCATGTTGGAACAACAGAAGGTCAAATCTATGAATTCTATATAAACTCCCTGCCCAGGACGAAGGTAATAATTGAGCATTCTACTTTTTACAGCAAAGTTCTGACTTGTTTTGAATTTGTTTTAAGGAATATCATATGACAAAAGAGAACGTGAACAAATACTTGGGACACAAGGGTACTGTATCTTGTCTAGCACTCTCTGTTGATGGTGAGACACTTGTTTCAGGAGGAGAGGATGCTCAAGTGCATTTATGGCATATACCAAGCAAGCAGCTGATCAGAACCCTCGCTCACAGGGGGCCCATTTCGAATGTGGTCCTTTCTCTGAGAAAACTTAGTGCCTTCGGACCCGAGAATACATTCCTGAATATGTTCACCAACAATCTCAAGCGAATGATGGATTCTGCTGACGCCGACGAGTCCCATACAATAGACGTACTCGTGGAAGAGAACGACGACGATGATGAATTTGACATCACCCATCAAATAACAAATCGATCATTTGTAGCTGGTCCTGCTGCACTAGGATCAAACACAGAAGAAGTAGAGACACTGAGACAGGAAATTAAAAAACTAAAGAACATTAACAGGAAATTGTTTTCAATTTCAACCAAAAATATACTCAATAGTTAAACACAAAAATACTGTTTTGTTAAAGTACACATTTAAATAACAAGAAAAAACGCATTAATCTTGGTTTTATTTTCATTCGCTCTGGGAAGGCTGGACACCAGTTCCAGTGGTATTTGCCACAGCCAAGGACTGTCGGATTTCCCGATTAGAGTGCAAAAGTTCCTTTAGTTGGGCCATTATGTTGTCAGTTCGCTGTTCCATGAAATCTAGAGCTGTGCTCAGTTCATCAAGGCTGTCATTAACCGACTCGAACTCTGAAACGAAACAAGGAAATTATTGTAATGGGAAGTTTTTGAATAGGTATTCTTACCAGCTAAGTCGGATTCGACAACATTTTCAATCTCATTTTTGGATTCATAAGATTTGTTGGGACTTGGATTATTTTCGTTTTTTGGTGCCATTTCGCCTCCTTGGTCAGCTGACTTTGGACATTCCATCGTGAAAAATCATAATTGATCTGTCAAAATAATGTCCGTTTGGCAAGTTGTAAGATCTTTGTTTGGTTTTTGATGTTTTACAATTGGCTGTCAAATTTTAGGAGAAGATTTTGACAACTTGATAGCCCAGTTTTGTTAATTATGTTGTTTTATTTTTAATTAAATAAATCGGTAAGTTTCGTTTTTAGAACTCCGATTTATAATTTTAAAGGAAATGCATTTATGTTATAAAATGTATTGTAATTTCTCTTTCCAAAATTGATGTTTTATGCTTAAAGACAGAAGGACTGTTGGAATAAATTTATCATTATTATAATCAGACAATCCGTATCGTTTATTTATTGAATATAATTTCTGACCTACAAGTCAACAGCAGCTACGAAACTCATAGTCTATTCTATTAGTCCAATACCCCAATTGACTTTTATAACTGCGAGTTGGTTTGGTATCATAAATCAATTACGACTTTACATAAAAAGAATCGTTAAAAGGACCAATGTTGCCACCAAATTATGTTTACATTAAAATCATGGTTAAAAGTCTTCGCACCATGCCTAACAAATTTGCTTATTTCTCATGCAGCTACAAAACACCCTCCTCTGAATACATTCCTGATAACTTTACCCCTTTAGGACTTCAGCTAAAAGCTCAAAAGTGAAAAATTAAAATATGAGCTCCAAAAAACGCTTTTGAATACCACAATTTTTGTCAGCTATTGGATTTTTCATGGGTAAATTCAGATTTCCTTAAAAAAGTGAACTTCGTGTACGTATTAACGAGTGCGGTAGAGCTGTCAAATTCCCATCTAAACATTTTGGAAAAGTGTATAAATTTTGAGGCAAAGGGGGATAAATAGAGATATGCACATTTGATCATGAATCGAAAATAAATTAACTTATATATTAATGTGTTAAGCTTTTAACTATGCGGAAAAATGGCCAGAAAATAAATGCAAACTATTTTTGAGTTGTCAAGGACTACACCTGACTAAACAGAATTAAAATCAGATCTGAGTTTTCATAAACGAGCCTCTTATCAGTTTGACAGATATTTGTTTGGGTTCTGGAGGAAGGGCAAATCTGGTAGAAAAACATAGAATTTTAATTTTTTAATCAAATCAACAACAACTAGAATTTCTAAGTGCAATAGTTTAACAACATTGGGAAATCTATTTTTCAATGGATTCTCTGTTAGTCATCGACGGAAGTGTTCTTGAAGGTGGGGGACAAATATTGCGAAACGCCCTAAGCCTTAGTTGCATCCTAAGAAGACCCATTAAGGTGCATAAAATTCGAGCCGGCCGCCCGAAACCTGGATTAGCAGCCCAACATCTCTTTGGCCTTAATCTTTTGCAGCAAATAACAAACGGAAGAGTGACAGGCAATGCAATTGGATCAACGTCGATCGAGTTCCATCCAGGCGAGATACAATCTGGCAAGTATTATGCAGACACAAAAACTGCGGCCAGTATTTCTCTCTTGATGCAAGTCGCTCTACCCGTTCTCATGTTTGGAAAGAATGTATCAGAACTGGAACTTAAAGGTGGCACCAATGCAGCGATGGCTCCACCGGTGGACTTTATGACAGAAATATTTAGGCCAAATCTGGAAAAATTCGGAACCACTTTTGACTTGGACCTCTTGCGCAGGGGATACTTCCCCAAAGGTGGTGGACACTGCCGGGTAACAGTATATCCTGCTAAACAGCTTAATCCAATTGAAATAATTAATTTTGGGGAAATTGCTGAAGTATTTGGTTGGAGCTACGTTGCAGGCGTACTTCCCCTGAATATAGCACAAGAGATGGAAAAAGGAGCCGTAGACGTGCTTGAGAAATGTGGAACTAAGAAAATCAATATTGAGGTATATAAGGAAAGCCAGCAAATGAGTAGAGATCCAGGATCTGGAATAATTCTGGGTGCATCGACAAGTTCCGGTTGTGTATTGGGATCTTCGGCTTTGGGAGATCCGAAAACAAAACCTTATCAGAAAGCAGCTAGTGCTGCAAATGAATTGTTGTCTGCTATTTGTAACAGAGAATGCATAGATCAACATGTCCAGGATCAATTGATTATTTATATGGCCCTTGCAAATGGTACGAGTACAATACAAACCGGGAAACTGACCACCCACACTTTGACTGCCATACACGTAGCTGAGTTGATGACTGGTGTTAAGTTCGAAACAACAGAAGACCCGCGCAGTGGAGTTTCGGTAGTAAAATGCAAAGGCATTGGAATTATTAATAATTCAATGCCAAATTCGGACAAATAATACAGCAATTGGAATGCAAATTGGAAGACACACAAATCAGAATATAAATATGCTTGTAACTCTTTCAATATTTTATTTATATTTTAATACTTATTAAATATATGACTGATATTATTGTTAATGGAAGTAAAGGTTAATTTTATATAGGTACTATATATATACTATATATATACCGTTGTATATCTTCAATAATTAGGAATATAAATTATATAGAATCCAAACTCCGTTGACTTTAATATTACTTGAATTTCTGAGATATTTTCAATCTCGTCCTATGATGACAAACACGATTTCACAAGGACTATTGAAGAAGAATTTGTCTATTTCTGCCTCATACTTTGATAAATTTAAAAAACGGTAACAAAATACTTCTGTTATACTGTTTTAGAAATAACGTTATTTGTTGACAACTTATGAGAACAAAAATGAAAACTGCCCAAAGATAACCGTTGAATATCGATCACCACTACACCTGCTGTTCATCGACTTCGAGAAGGCCTTTGATGGCGTTAACAGGGAGTATATCTGGTTCGTTTTGTGAAATAGAAAAACTAATTGCTATTATTAAAGCAGCATATGATGGATCCAAGTGGCAGTAGGTTGTCAGATGATTTTGAAAAACGAAGCGCAGTCAGACAGGGCTGTATTCTGTCGCCAATATTGTTTTTGTTGGTGATAAGCGATGTACTGCGCTCAGCTCTGTCAGGTAGCAGAGGGATCCAATGGACTTTGACATCCTATTTAAAGTACTTGGATTACGCGGACGATGTTTTGCTTATTCTCATATAGGATCATGGATATCCATCAAATGACAACAAGTGTGGATAGAGAAGCAGAAGTTGTGGGGCTGAAAATAATTTTCGGCAAAACAAAAATGATCAGCCTTGGAACCCGACCATCCTCTCAAATAAATATTTTCTCGCAATAACTATCAAGTTAAGAACATATCCCAATCTTTGTGCCAATCCAGACCAATTTCCAACAACATCAACCAAGAAGCAGCCAAAATCAAAAGAATTCTAACGACAACAAAACCAAATGTAAACAAAACTAACATAAAATCCAATATGGTTTAATAAGACATTTCTGATCTAGTAAAATCTACGGATTTAGCCTGGAAAAACGTCTGAAGATATCCTACAACTCCAAATTGCTTAGCCTATCGGAAAGCAAGTTCCAAGGTCTAATACGAATCCATCAAAGCAAAAAGATTATCTTGGGAAAAATTCGTCAATAACATGGATCCATCTTTGGACTTAAAAACCCTGTAGAATAGAATAAAGTCCTTAAAATCCTCAAACTCTGTTCAACAATTTCCTAATATTTTCCTTAATGAATCTCCAGAAAATGATCCTGATTTAATCGCAAGTGCGTTCTCCAAAACATGAGGAAAGTATAGCGAAAATAACACTTTTTCAAGTAATGTTATTGCCAAGAAAGTTGCTTTTAACCTGTGTGACCTTCCTCATCAGCATAATGCCTGCCAAGAACTTATGGAAGACATCTCAAGAATCGAATTCGACACGACATTACAAATGCTCAAAGGTAACACCCCTGGAGAAGACAAAATAACTTACAAAATGTAAAATCAGCAGCAGATAGTCTTAAGAATCGAATTTGTACATTATACAATAACATCCATACTCAAGCCGATCCCAAAAAATAATCGTAACCATCACCAAATTGAAGGGTATCGCCTCATATTTCTTCTTTACAATGCATATACAGATGTCCTTATGTCATGGTAGCTACAGGTGATCCATCGCAGGTGAAAACAATCCTTAAATCTACAGACGATGAAATATATGCTTTGACTCAAAAAACGGTTGCTATTGCACCTCCCTCCAAAATAGAAGCCCTCCACCTCTGCAGAAAAAAGAAATGTTCGGTATATCAATCAGTGGCAATTTAAAATGGGATATTCACATCAAAAATACTACAAACCAATTAAGGAACCGGAACAATGCTTAAAGAATGATATGTTCTCAACGAAAAGGACCCCATTTGGAAATGGCTCTCAAAATGACAAAAGCGCTTGTCGAAGGCTCCCTTCAGCATGGAATAACACTCTACATGTGGACATCAAACAAAATTTAGAAAGCCTTTGAATCAGATAGGACCGAGAGTCAACCCGACTTGTTTTCCAACTTGGAAAGCTAAGTGTTTATGTGAAGATGTCTGTAATTTGGGAACGAATGCCTCATAATGAATGGTTCAAACATAAATATTGTGAAAGTCAAGTCATGATCCAAGAGGAATTAACTGAATATTATTAACAACTAAAAACTGGTCCAATCAATGCGGAACCGCAGTGCCTGCAATTAATATAATAATGCTTTTTGAAAACAGTAATGGGTTTTTAGCCAGTACAAAATATATAATGGCATTTTAAAAGCGTAATTCATAACGAAAAACGGCACAAACGGGATGGAGGGGACCTACAGTTTTTATGCCGAATCCAAACGGCTTTTTTCACAAAATTCTTGTCAAATGACAAGAAATACTTATAAAGGGTTTGTCAATTTCCAGCAAAGGATGTCATTCACAGTTAAAATAATATAAACAGGATTTTTTGGTTTATTTTTGAATAGTTCATCTGTGGGTTCAAATGGGTATAACTTCCAATCTAAGTATTTTTCGCTAAAGTAAAAGGTGATACAATTTTGTGTCGGAATACTTCTTTCAAGAATTGGTCAGTTGTAAAACTGACTAAAAGTAACCCCTACTTAAAAGTTAAGTCTACTTTAAAACAGCCTTCACTTAAAATTCTGAGTTGACTTTTGGGACCTCCTATTATAGGATACCCTGTATAAAAGGACATTGAAAAACAGTGTTTTGGTATTGCAATGAGCACACTTTTTTGTGATCAGGAGGTACATTTTTACGGGCGGTTATATAAAGTTTTCGGTTAACATGATTTTACTCAAAGTTGATTCTTCTTCGAGTAAGAACTGCAAGACTTTGATTTGTGTCATTACATTTGGGACTTCCCTCATATGTACCTACTTATTTGTTGGTTAACTTGCACAATCCAAAACTTACTGTGGGCTCTTGGTATAATTTGGCATATATCCAGAGACATAAGATTATGTTTTCCATTTTCATAAAGTCTTGGAGAAAACTAGTTTTCCTAAAGTTTGGTTCATCCAGATTTCGGCATGCATTATATTATTTTCCTTAAAAAATTGCAGTTGCATGAAAATTTTCCAAAAAAAGGAAACAGATCTTTTTTGTATAACCGTCCAAACCTAAGTATCATAACATTCGATGTTTTTTCTATGTTTATTGCTTTTGTCTTCGATCCTGTCAGATTACAGATTCTCAAGAAAATCCAAATAGAATTGAAAGTCTCAAAACAGGGATATTTCTAAAAATCAACATTTAATTATTATTTTGTTCTTCAAAATACAAAGAAAACAAAAAAAACATTGTAGGTCGAATTTTTCGATTGCATAAAATGTCCGCAGTGCATCTTTTACCAGTTTCGGTATTTTTGTTATTCCAAGTTTCATTTATTGGATGGTAAGAGTTTGTTTTTCTTTTTTGTATCATCTCATCGGAAATGCACATTGAAATATTCCAAATTGCAGCTATATAGCGGCGGTACTTCAAGGACATGTTGTGCCAACGGTACCCTACATCAGCGATGCTGCAACTTACTCGCCCGAGAGCTGTGTTTTTGGCCAACTCATGAACATTGGTGCAGTGTTATGTGAGTTTGTTTCCATCTTTTTTTCTTCTTACTTTGTACTTACTTGAGATGAGTGAATGATTCACTTATTTATGTTAATGATTATAATTGCTCTCAGTGGGAATCACCATTTACATACGTTATCGACAAGTGCTTGAGTTATATTGCCATCATCCTGAGATGGGACCTTCTCTACTCAAATATAACAGACTTTCAGCTTGGTTTGGAGTTTTATCTTGCTTTGGAATCAGCATAGTGGCGAACTTTCAAGAAACAAACGTTAGAATTGTTCATTTTATTGGTGCATTTATGTGCTTTGGTTCTGGTACAATGTACTTTTGGATGCAGGTGAGGACGAATTATTATTGGTATTTTGATTCTTTATTCATTTTGTATTTTTGTGGAATTTAAAAGGCGTTTATATCGTATACAATTCAACCGATGGCTGGAACTAAGCTAAGAGCGCACATTAGACTAGGAATGGCAGTTTGTTGCACAATTCTTTTTATTTTATTGGCAGTGACTGGAATTATGTCGCATATATTGTTTAAGGGAACAAATCCTCGAAAGTGGTAAGTTTAAATGTTTCTTAAGTTAATTTTCCATCCCTCAATCTAAGAATGCGAAATTATTTGACAATATTGTGTAATTCAACTTGCATTTGGGTATTGGGAAGTTGATAACGTGCATATTTTGTCAGATGCTATTTGTTTGTAAATAGAAGCAATACATGTGTGAGCTTATTTAGTTTTCCATATTTGCAACTCGTGTTAGATAATAGAGAAGAATATCCTAACTTGTAGACCGTAGCTCAGTTTTTTTTTTTACGATAAATTAACAAATTCTCTAAATCTCTTGACATGATCGGCACATCTCAAGTTAGCCTTTCGGATCCTACAAAACAGTTATAGACCCCCTTCGTTTCAGTTACAATTGAGTATCGTCATTTTAGACCTAACTTAACTAATATAAAATACTTTGTCCTTCTGAATTCTGGGTTTAACTTAATCAAATTAATTTTGACAGAAGTATAAAGGGTTACCTCAGTCTCCGCCACATAATATAACCATGGTTACCCGGAACATCGGACGTCATTTTAAGAATAAAAACCTATGTACTTATAACGGTTTCTATGAGTTGAGTAAAAATGATAAGTATTTCTATATTATTTTAATCTGGAAAAAGTGTTACTATTATTTTGTATAGCCAAATTGTAAGCTTACACAAATAAATACTTTTTTCGACAGTCTTTAAAATATTGCTAAGAATTTGTCGTATTAAAAGAGTATATAGAGATCTAAGGACCTGAGCATGTTTTTTGCGAATTAAACATCTATTAGAAACACCCTTTCAAAAGTAAAATGTTCATGAGAGTTGGTTTAAATGTTTGATTATTTCTTAGAACCTAAGAAAAGTCACACTGATATTTGTGGTAAAGAGATGTTTTTTTTTAGTAACATTCATTTACCTCAAAATCTTTTAGGGTGTGTTTTTAGTCTTAACTTTGATTCCTTCATCATTGACCAAAAGTTAAAAAAAAAAAAACATTTCCTTGGGTTCAAATTTAAGTTTATAGAAGTACCTCAAACCAATAATCATCCTTCTAACGAGAACATGACTTTTATCTTAGCACAGGTCATACTTGCACCAACTTTTATCTCGCCTCTTTTTAAAATGCGTCTGATGAATAAAAAGCCAATTGGGTGATTCCGAGCACACAGTGAATGAAGTTCGTTGCCTCGATTCTAAACATTTAAATCCATGACATAATTATTTGGACCTTCGAGTTCTATTTTTGCTATAATCCCTGATATAGTTTTTAATTAATAATTACAAACAAAATACATAACAAGGTAGATACAATTTTGTAGGTCCGTAAAGCTGTGTTGTTTTAAATATAATTGGTTTATATACAATTCTCCAAAATAAAATAGTAGTAAATATAAATGAGTTAAGCCTGTGGAGTTCAGTTTGCTGGGAGTGACGTCATCACAAACTGAATTTTCCCCTGCAAAACACAAACCAATGGGAATAAAAACACGGAACTGGTATTTTTGTTTGCAAATTATCTTATCTTTAATGGAATGGTATTTTTTTTTCAAAACGTCGGGTACAGAATTTTTCAACAGACATTTTATTTTGAGTTTCAAATTTAAAAATTCTTCAAATCTCGTCAAGGTAATACAATAAAAAAATGTTCGAACTTTTGATATTAATTTTTAGGGGAAGGGATTTTTGAACCAATCCCGGATAGGATAACTTAACTAGCATAAAATGAGCCCTAAATTACCCCATCATTAGATTTTTAAAATTTTGTTTGGTTTAGAAAGTCTTCAAAAATTTCAACTTTGCGACGTAATTAAGGGGGTAAGGGCTTGAGATACCAAAATGGGTTTCACTAACTTACAAGCCCAAAAATAGCCATAAGTTCGCTCATCATCAGTTTTTTGAAATTATGAATTTAAATGTGTGATGTTTCCAGATTGACGTCAAGCTGGGAACACCACAAGTTTGAGGGGGAAGGGATTTTTGAACCAAGTCGGGGTTGGAGTCATATTGACTGTGAAAGGGTACCAGAAAATTGTCAACGTGTTAAAATGTTTGTTAACGTGAGCGTCAATGTACCCATCAACGTGTTGACAGCATTTTTTGTTGACGATTACACGATGTGCAACCACTTTGATAGATTTTGACGTCTTCAGAGAGTCAAAAATTAAAAGAGCCTCAGGAAGCCTTCTGTGTCAAGAAATTTTGGACACCCTTTATAATAGATAGTGTAATCCAAGCGGTCAAATAAATAAATCAAATTAGGTAGCGCAAAAGTCCGTAAAGAACCAGGGCTTAGTGGCTTCCAACTCTCAACCATTCCTGTGTGCGAGTAATTACAGGGATGGAGGGGACCTATAGTTTATATGCCAAATCCGAACGGCTAATTTGAGGAAGCACTTTTTCATGACAAGAATTACTTTCGGAGTATTTGTCAATTCCTCGCAAGAGGCAGTACCCGTGAATAAAAACTTTAGGTGGCACAGGCAGGGATCGAACCCAAACCTCTTGCATGACAGTCCAACGCACTTTTTTTTAAATTAATTTTTATTCATTAATTCTTAAAACTATCTTAAAGCTAGACAAAAACTCATAAAACTAGCTTACTGGTCCCATACGGACACTCTAAGTTAAACAATAATACTTAATTCTAATGCCTTTCGGCCCTAAGATCTATGTTACTGTAATTCATTTTATTTAGTTTTTTTTTATTAGAAATTAAAAAAAAATATTTTAAATATATTTTTTAATTTTTGCTTAAAAAGTACTTAAAATAAGGTCCTTAAACAGTCCAAATCAATAATTATCATGCCACGGGTACCAAACGGTCAAAAAACTAAAGAAAAAATAGCCTTAAAAAGTTAGCTTAAATCAGAAGCAAGACAGAAGACAGACAGGATTTTTTATTTTACATTTTTTGATGCTGCCAATATGTTGTATCATCTGTCAAACAGAGCTTGTGATTTTTCAAATAAAAAGAGAAGTCAAAAAACACTTTGATTCCTTAAAGGGACAGAACCATTTCGAATGCTGAAGATTTGGATGATTTTACAAATTTTTGCAAGCAAAGTAGTCAATTATTATTTATTGGTTATATGAAAAGTGCATTCCAAAGCTTTTCACGTAAAAATACCGTTATAAGAGCGACTTTTGATGTAGCGTAAAATATGAAAAAGATTAACTTATTATTTCGAAAACTAAACTGTTTATTTAATGTAAACTTCCAAACGTTGATGTTTCCATCAGAATGGGTGAGTTAGAGTTAGTGAATTGCAACACTTATGTATACGAACGTGTAATTTTTTCAAGGGTTTATGAATACCCTTATTATGATTGAACACAGTGCAATCAATTAGTAAAGGAGATACCGATTCACATTTGTTTTGAATGTTCACACAATAAATATAATGGGGAATATTGAGTCTCGTGAAGCATTGCACATTCGTGTAGGAAAAAAAGTATAACTGTAATTAACAGTACGTTCTAAGTTGGGCTCACAGATAAATTGATGAGCAATCCTAGAAGTTCGGGTATTACGGTTAAATTGTTTGATGGAAGGTATGCAACTGGTTATTTCACTAGGGCTTTATTTATGAAAATAGCTGTAAAACAATGAAAAGCATGAGATCTTGTGGGAGTGCTCAACATTAGCAAATGTCTCAGTAAGAGCCAGCTCTGAATTCAATCCTTTTTAAAAGGCTAAAGTGTTAGAATTTTATTGGTCTTAACATTGCACTGTTTTCGGAGGGACCTTAAACAAATCTTCTGTAATTCGACCAAATGCAAAATTTAAAAATCTTGTTTCAAAAAATAAATCCAGGTAGATGATGGCGCATTTAATGAGTGGAAGCGGCGTTTAGGAAGATAGATGCTATTTAGAGATCATTAAAGATACGGTCTTGAAAATGTTTGAATAAAGCAAATATCATAATTTTATTTACCATTTATCAATGTAGTATTGTTGTTTATTTGGCTTTCAGCTCAGTTTACAAAGCTTTGGGTAAATTTGTGCGCTGGTAAAATATTCCCCGAAATTCATCAAATAAATTAATTTATAAACAATTTAGAATTTGATTAAATACTTTTCATTGTCTTTTTTCAACTTATCAAGAAAATTCTTGATGCTTTTTTGTTTATATTTGTACACCAGTTTATCGAACTTTGCAATAATGAACAGTTGACATTTTAAGTGATGCTAATTATTTGTGTTTACGAACATGCTACACGGATGATCCCAAATCATCTCTGCAGTGATGCGTTTGTGAATTTACACTTTTTTGAAAGACTCATAGTTATTGATGAGAGTGTGACAGTAAATGTATAAAGTTACAATGGTTTTGGATAAATCTGTCTAAGTTCTAGTTGGGATATTTTCGAATTAATTCACCTGTCATATTTTTAAAAAAATGCCCCGAAGGGAAATTTTATTCACATGTACAGTTTACAAATTTAAAACTTTAAACACATTTACAGTGGTGTTCATAAAAATAGCCGTGCTCTCCAAATAAAACAAAAAGGCCCTCAATATCAACGTTATAATATATTTCATTAAAGTTTTCATAACAAACTAAAATATTTTATTCTTAACAAAAGAAAAAAAGCTTTGTCACAGTGAAAACCTTTTTTTTAAATATATGGCTGTTCATAAAAATAGCAGTGTTTGACAAAGTACTAGAACTATTACGTAAGAAGTAAGAAAAACTGTAATAACTTATATGAAAGTATACAACAAATGTTAGCTTACAATTAGTACTTTGTTGCATAACCATTGTTTTTTATGTTGCTTCGCATCTACGTGGCATCGAGTCCACTAAAACCTGATACCTCTCGACTGATATTGCGTTCCACGAATCACGCATTGCTTCCCAATTTTTTTTCGAATTCTTGGGTTTTGCTTTATGAACTGCGTTCTTAACATCATCCCACACATTTTCGATGGGGTTAAGGTCGGGGGATTGAGCGGGCCACTCCATAATGGATAACTTCTTTTGCGCAAACCATGATTTTGCCTTTTTTGACGTATGCTTTGGGTCATAGTCTTGTTGATATACCCAAACCAACGGCATTTTCTCTTCAGCATAAGGTAATATAACCACCTCGAGAATTTTCATATACTCGGTTATAACCCCAATGGGATAAATAGGCTCGACCACGTAGTATGGAAAGCAAGCACATATCATAATTTTTCCTCCACCATGCTTCAATGTTTTTATAGTGTACCGTGGATCGTATGCTGCATTTTAGGGTCTTCTCATATATTCTCGACGACCGTTGGACAAAAAAAGGACGACTTTGCATTCATCGCTCCACAGAACATTCCTCCATTTCTCTTTTGCCCAATCTGTATGCGCTTTAATAAACTCCATTCTCTTTGCCACATGCCTTTTCGTCAAGAATGGTACCTTGCGTGGACATCAGGCTGGAAACTTCGCTTATAAAAGACGCCTTCGTATTGTGACAGCGCTAACAGACAGTTGAAGTGCATTTCTTATTTTCCTAGAGCCTATGGAAGGGTTCTGTTTTGCTAACTGAACAATTTTACTGTCAGTTCTTTCAGTAGTCATACTCGCGTTTTCAGTTTATTTTGCGTTACTGACCATTTTTGCTGAGCAGCCTAGGATGTCTCAAATATTTTGGAAGGTTTTTCCCTCCAAACGCAGTTTTCGACTATGTTTTTTTGAATTTCTTCGGTCTTGACCGTCCCATTGTTTAATTTTTAACCTTTTTAATTATAAAATCAAAAGCAATGCTATTTTTATGAACACTCTATATCCAGAGAGTTTGAAATAATGTGTGTTCACCGGGAAAAGTAGAGTATAACTTCAAGGTAAGTCTCTAATATGAAAACGAAATACCGTTAGATGCAAGTAACACGTTAATTTTTTTGTAAGAATTTCCGTTTTTTTAAATAATTGCTAATCTAATAAAATTTGACGAGCACTGCTATTTTTATGAACACGACTGTATATCAAAAAACTTTTAAATAAAATGTTTCAATCATACAAAAAAGTACTAACATTCATAACACCATGTTAACTGTTTTCTATTTAAAAAGTTTCTAACACCCTTTAAATAATTTGCACACACTAATTTTAACTTATTTCAGGTACCCATCGGATGGTGGTTGGCGCTTCCATGTAGTTAGTTCAGTATCCGAATGGATAATTGCCACAATATTTTGCTTCTTCATTCTGACATTTACAGACGAATTCCGAGATGTGGACTTAGATCACCCGCAGGTGATGCTCGCAGCCTATCGTATAACATTGTAAGAAAAAAACAAAACGTATTGGTATTGCTTGGTGGAATACAAATTGATTTTGTTTTTTACAAATGTTTCTTTTGAGCTGTGATAGGTTATTCTTCTTAGTTTAAGAGATACAATCTTATTTTTTCCTTTTTCGGTTTTTCTATTGTTTTTCTTTCTTCTTTTCTTTACTGACCTTTCTTTACAATTTAATGATGTAAAAAGTATTTAACAGAGTAAAATAAGAATTGTAGCTTTACAATGAGTAAAAATAATAAACAAAAATCTTATACATTTAATAGTTTATTTTTATAGTATATTAAGTGTTTTTATTCTGTCTTAAAATGGTTTGTTAGCGCTTTCTTTCGCGTGAGCGTTCGCGTCTTTTGTTGCTGCTTCCTCTGCTGTTGGAGCCTCGGCTGCCAGAATACCTGGAGTGGTGCTTAGAACGGTCTTTGTCTCGGCGATCACGATCTCGGTCTCTGTACTTGTCGCGGTCCTTTCTGTCAGCATAGTAGTCTGAACGCTCGCGGTCCCTCGATGACTTCCTAAAAATCAGAATGATTCAAAGAGATTTTTTAGAAAAAATACAAATACAAAATAATCTCAAGTAATGTTATTTACCTCTTGCGATGTTTTGAGTGTGGCGAAGATGATGGTGAACGTGAGTAATGACGTGATTTCTTTTTGCTGCTCTTTACCGGTGTCCTCGACCTGTGATGCCCCTTCTTCGATGATCGACTCTTGTAATCAGCAGATGGAGTGCGAGACCTAGATCTGGAATGGCTTTTCGATCGACTTCGGGAACGGCTTCTCGATCTAGAACGAGAACGTTTATCTGGTGACTTCGAGTCTGGGACTGGCAAGGGAATAGTTCGTTGTATAAAACCACCCCATGCGTTATGGGAAGTGTCCTTCCGATCGACTGTAGTCACCGCTGGTGGTGTGTTTTGATCCTGTTTCTTATTTCGCGATTCCATGTATCGTTTCTTTAGCTCCTCGACAGCACTCTCCAGTTTTTCTACATTTGGCTAAGGGTTAAATAAATGATGAGGAATTTTTTAACTAACCAAATTTCAAGGCATGCCTACCTTTGGTCGTTTGTAGAGTTCCATTATACGATAACATATATCGATAATATCGTCTTCGGGTATTTTAAAAATCCCATACCACGATGGGTTCGATGGTAGGGCGATTCCCAGTTTGCGAGCGCTAAGGTAGATGCATGCACAGGCAATTGTCTCCGGTTGATAGCGCATGAAGACGTCGGTCCTCAGAGAGTCATTCATGAAGTTCCAAGAAATCTGCATCATTTTTTCATGTTTTTCGTACTTCAAAACTTGCAAGTACATGACAATTAGTTTGTGAGGGTGTTTGACGTGGACGCAGAAGCCCAACTCCTTGAGCACCCTTCGTTCAGCTTTGATGACCTGGTTCTTTAGATTTGTGTAGAATTGATCGAGAATCATTGGCGTTATGTCTCTAAATTAAAACAGACATTTAAGTGGGGTTATTTAAACGATTTAAAACAACTTTCTAAATGGAACTTACTTTTGCACGCGAACCTGTTTGATATGATGGAAAACATTAATGACATCTCGAATGCGACGAGGAGCTTCTTCAATTTTCGAAGCCAAGCACACGCAGCTCATGGCCACGGTCTCCATATTGTGGCGCACAAAACTTTTCGAGTAGAAGAATCTCTGGAAAATGACTTGACCCGTGGCCATTGCCACTTGTGGCAAATTTAGGAGTATCCCTGCCGTTTGTATGAGCTCACATCCCAGAATTCGTAAATCCTTTTCGGTTTCTTTGTCCAAGCCATCGACTTGAGATGGGGTAGCGTCTAATTTGACTTCTGGTATCAAGCTGTTCTCGAGCGTGAGAACAATTTTATTGAAAAGTCGTGGAAAAGCCGGTTTTGTTGCTGCAGCCATTGCTTTATTTGCATCGCCAGCTTCTTGGGCAACCATTTAAAATGGGTTTGTATTTATTTTGTCTGCAAATTTTCTTTCAAAATTAAGAAATTCCGATTTCACTTTTTAGTAAATGCTTTGTAAAATTTCATGCTGAAAAATAAAATGACAACTGACGTTTAGCTGTTTGACGTTTTTTTTTTTGTGCTCAGGTACTGTTTGATTATATAGTAATTAATGACAAATAAATTGAGGAGTAAGGTTTAAGGGCTTGATTACATTCAAAACCATTTGAAGTTAAATATAAAAAATAATTTAGCAACTGAGTGTTGGAAATATACTTTTCTTAATACGATAGATACTTACGACCAAAGATAGAAATTGCAAATAGTTGCATTTATTACCCGTGTTTTTTGGGTTTCCATATATTGTACAATGAGAAATTGGCGAAAAAACGATACGCAGAAGTTGGGTTTTTATATTTTAAAGTTGATATAGCAGATTATTTGCTATAATAATTTATGACGGAATTGTACAAAATTAAGAGAGCAGAACTTGTTTTAAGTTAAAAAAAAAAACTGAGAAATCCAAAGAGGATGCGTTAAAAAACATCATGCTAATTGTAATTTTAATGGGGCGTATTCATAGAGAATTGCTAAAGTCGTGATTTCTTAATCTATAGTTTAACGTTTGTTGGTTAAATAAACACAGCTCTTTTTCGTAGTCAATTTTCTTGTCGCTTAATTCAAATGAATTGAACTGTGTTTTGTATATTTTCCTTCTTCTTGGTGGCATATTTTCAGCTCACCAAATAACTCAAACTCATCTAAGAATACCATATCTTCTTCAATTGCGGTATCAATCGATATTTTTATGTGATATAATTTACTTTTTCAGCATTTCAATACACAAAAAAAAATCAAATATGACATTTGGCTGTGATAATAACAACTTAAACATGGCAATTGTTATGTTTATAACTAAACCACAGATTAAGCCCTAAACTTAGGCTTACATTTATTTATAAATAACTTAAACTCTGGACTTGATTAATAACAACTTAGCAACAGTTAAGCAAACATCTATGAATATGCCCCAATTTGTTTTATGTTTTTCATTTTGTAAATTAAAGATAAATCAAATAAAAGCTGATTGAAAGGGGTTCTTTATATATGTCGATCTTGGCGTGCAACAGATGGACACTAAATTTTTGCAAAATAATATAATATTATAGCTTGTATATTTGCGTATAATCAAACAACTTATTGTGGTCGATTTTGATTTTGTTTCGAGATTGAAAAACGGTTAAATAAATTAATTTTAATATAGATCTATCAAAAGAAATTTGCCTAGTTCTTGCATCAAAATAAACTGATTTATTTTTGATTTAAAGTACGATACGAATTTTCTGCAAACTTACACTAAAACTTATACTTATACAATCAAAGACAAACTTTTGCTGGAAATTTGACAGCTTTGCCACGTACACGAAGTGACAGTTTTGCAATAACATATAAGAAAAAAAAAAAACAATTCCAATCGTGTTTCATGCACCACAAAAGAAAATCATTTTTGGACTGAAATCTGAATTTAACCTAATACCCCATAATTCCAAAACAAAATCAATTCATTGAAGCCCTTTCATTTTGTATACACTCAATTGTCATTTTTGATTTCAATTTCAATGGCTTGTTTCAATTCCAGATAGTTTTGTTAGTGGTTTACGTGTTAAAGAACAGCTGTTTCAAAATAGCTGGACTATCAAAAAATAAATCCAAATATTTTTAGTATATGTGGCTAGTTGATAGAACAGCTAATTTATGGTGTACATACAAAATTTAGTTTAAAATTGCATTTTTTTAGACAAAACAAATGAAAGATGTTAGGTGTATTATTAAAATTATCCATTGAAAATTGTATTCATTTAATAATTTTGGACCTTGAAATTAAATTGTTTGTCTGCTTTTTGTGAAAAGCTAAAAGTTGTTATTAATTTTAGATTCATCTATCCAACTGTAACCTAAAACGCTTTTTTAAATCTGGAAGATTCCATTTCATGATTCATGGATTCAACGATGAAAACCAATGGTAGATATAACTACCCTCTATGAAATTCGAGAACTAAATCTGTTAAAGTGCTTAAGAACTTTAAATGATAAGGAAGACATTTTTAAAAAAATGTGTTTTATTATTCTCATGGGATTTATTTTTTAAATACTATCATTGACATATTATGTTTGCCCGACAAAGCTACGAGTTAATAGTTCATTTCAGGCCCATTTCACTACTTTTTTCAAGAAATCTAGCAGTACAAAATCAATACTTACTTACTTAAGGTGGCGCTACAGTCCGGGGAGCACCTGGGTCTCACAAACATGCGTCTCCACCTGAGTTGCGGTCTTCCTCTACTTCGCCGTCCTTCGGGATTGGATTCGAAGACCTTTCGGGCTGGAGCGTTGATGTCCATTCACTCTACATGACCCAGCCATCTAAGCCGTTGGACTTTAATTCTGCTAACTAGGTCAGTGTTTCTGTAGAGCCCGTACAATTCGTCGTTTTATCTTCGCCTCCATTCTCCATCTATGCGTACGGGACCAAAAATCACCATCGAAGCATCCTAAGACGTTCTCATCTTTCTTTGACAGGGTCCAGGCCTCAGCGCCATAAATGAGAACCGGGATGTTGAGTGCCTTATAGATGGTGATATTAGATGCTCGAGAGATGACCTTTTTTGATGGCAGTACATACTTGGTCTTGCCCTCATTGACCACTAAACCCATCTTCTTCGCTTCCGACGCAATGATCAAAAACCCTCCACTGACATCACGCTCTGATCTTATAAACATACTATGGATATTGTTTTTGTTATTTGTTTAAAATCCTACTATACTTTGGATAGATTTTTCAACAAAACACGGGTAATGGCTTCGAGATAGTCTTAGCTCCATATAATGCAAGTTTGTTTATTGACGAAGCCATTTAATCAGAAATGATCTTCATCACTGAATACCGTAAAATTAATGAAGTACTCACTAAAAACCTAGCGAACAGATAAAATAAATGTCCACAAATTAAAAGCGTTGAACCGAAATGTCAACACAGTTTGACATTCTCAACTGTCAAACTTCTCATGCAAATAAAAATATCCAAATCAACATTGAATTTGGAAAACTAATCTTAGAAGAAATTATTAATTTTGAGTACCTATAGTATCTGAAATAATTATAGTATCACAGAAATAATGTTTTCTCATCACTAGTGCACATTGAATTAATTGTAACGAATACCTAGAAAAGCTTTCAAAAATAAAGAAAAAACTCTTTAATGTTAATGATTTCTCTTCTTCACATTTTGCAATAACTGTTAAACTTAGTATTTAAATAGAAACACTTCCTGGATGTGCACATGTGACATACCACAATGTCACTCGAAAAAAGTGCACAAGTACCTATTTACACTCAACTTTAAAAGTTGCATTGTTTCAAAATATTGTTTTTTTTTAAGTTCAAATTTACTATATGTTCCTATATACTTTAAAAAACCCTCTTTAAAACACATTCTCTTTCATCTCATTATCGCCTTCGCTCTTTCAAAAACAAAAGAACCCATCAACAATCTACTGCGCAGGTTTTCACTAAATGTCATGCATTCACGAGGTAAAACTCGTGTAGATAGATAGATACATTAACGTTAATCATAAAGATAAAGACATAATACGAGAAAGTGCATGGTTTAGCCACACGAAATTAACAGCGCTACATATCCTACATCTGTTTATTTCTCTCTTATTTTTGAGTAAATATACATAATTATGTAGACATGTTGTTGTTGTTGATGGAAATGAATTCAATATGTATGTTTTCTAATCTGTATCTCTGCTTCTGGCTTCTGAGTTCTGAGTTCTGAGTTCTGGCTTCTGCGGTGAACGCGACCGAGCGACGACACGACGAGCGACAACGTATGTAGACATCTCAATCTCAATTCTGAATTCTCTTCCTGCGGCCGACCGACAGGGACAGGGACAGCAGCCAAAGCGAAGACCATACACGAGTGAAATATCTTTTAATTTTCGAAATCCTCAGTGCCTCTAGTCTTATAGTCTCATAGTCTCAGCTGAGAAAAACAAGAAGTAAATAGCCAAACGTCCGTCGTCGTCGTCGTTGTTGTCGTCGTGTTTCGGTGTGTCGTCACTTAAACGCGCTCTAAAACTTTTAAGTCATTAAAAAAGTTTTATAGGTTTTTGAACTATAAAATATTATAGATAAAAAGGTATCTCCAATTTATATTACCACCACTTTTTAAATCAATAAATTATAATTTAGTTCGTGTTTTGAGTGAACAAAAAAAAAGTGATTTCGGAAAAAGAAAAGTTTAAAAGTTCCACCCCCTGTGCTGTGGGACTTAAATATTCATTTACAGATATACTCTACAAATTGGGGATGTTTTTATTTTTTCCTATAAAATACAAGAAGGAAGACCAAGTATCTATATAAATTTATACTGGGTTACATTATGTACCTTTGAAAGTTTGTTATTTTGAAATGAGAAAAATACATATCAGCAAAAATATGACCGACTGCGACTTATTAAACAATATCGCTGATGTAGGCAACATTTTCGAGTCTTCGAGTCTTCGAGCATTCCTAATCTCTAATAGATTTTTGTGTTTTAAGTGTTTTTAAAAAGAAACCTTTTTTTCAAATCGCACCTGGAAGCTATATTATGTACCTTGGTTTATATTTGAAGAAGTATCTATATAGGTAGTCAATTATATTGAAGTATTCATTGGAAAAATAAAACTTTGACCATGGCCGAGAAAGAGTTTGTAAATATAAGCTTTTGGTTTTTTTTTGTACTTTTTTGAGTTTTCTTTCTCCTGAGAAACCCTTCGCCCCCCAGCTTGTAAAAAGATCATAAGGTTGTCGACCGGTCGATTCCGTTCCTAGTAATTCTGTGTACATATGTACGTCGAATTTTTATAGGAAGAAACAGTTTTGTCCTTGTCAGTCAGACATTTGACAAAACAACAAAAAACGACATTATACATATTTGACATTTGAACAAAATTTCAAAATTGCTTGTTCATTTTGTTATTATTGCCAGCTAGCTAAATATTATTTTTAGGGAATTCAGATAACTTGAAAATCAGCATGCGCAAATCTATGTCAAACCTACCTTGACAAAACGGTATAATATGGAGATTTTTTTTTTTTTTTTGAAAATGTAAGCTCTCTTCTCAAAAACAAAAAATACAGTTAACAAAACTGAAAGAGATCATGAGAGAGAGAGAGAAAAAAAGAGAGACAGACAGAGAGTGAAAAACATTTCAAATTCGAGCGGAGTAAACGTGTGTGGAAAACATGAAATATTTTTTTGGTATCAATGTCCTATATGACGTAGTCAATGTTCATCGTTCAGTGTGGGAATCCAGATCAAGGGGAAGTTTCTAACCTAGAAAAAATCTCACCGTAAATTGGCTATTCGTCCTTTTAAAAACTCTCTATACTCCCATCTCAGATTCTTGAACGTGTGCTTATACTGTGAGTCCAACAATTGTCCATATAGAGATTGTCAATGTTTGAATTGTCTTAAATTGCTAATTTAATTGTTTTCATTGAACTTAAGAGAAAGTTAATTTAAGCTTCGAGGAATTTTTGAGACGCTTAAATCAATATAATAGTTTTATTATTTACTTGCACTTTAATTTCACTGTGTTAATATCGTAGAAACAAACATTAAATTAAAACATATACAAAATAAAATTCCGTCAAAAAGGCAAAGAAATATTTTTAACTGTATTTTAAATTCTCAGAAAAATGCAAAAAAAAAACTTTTTATAGTTTCAACGACGAGTGTCTTGATAATTATGATTATTTTGTAGAATTTGTCTTCTGTATGAAAATAATTGGTCAACACGCTACCAATGCAATCAGTCTTAAAGTTTACTAAGAGTTTTGTGATCCAAATCAAAGAATCTGAGGGAAAAACAAGCAATATAAAACCCTCGAACTTAAGCACTTTGTCACTTGAGTCTGTTTTTTCGGTTTTACAAGTTCAAATCAAATTTCAGTCCAATTTAAGATCTTACGTTTTCTTTGAACCTTTCAAAAAATAATAGAAGAGTAAAAAACGCAATTTATTGTCATCGAATTCAAAAAAACGCAATCTTTCGTTATCGAATTCAAATGTTTCTCTATTTTTAAATGATATTTTTGAATACTTCAAATTCAAATCAAATTTCAGCTAGAATGGCGCCCAATTTGAGATCTTACGCTGGCTTTAAACCTTTCAAAAAATAATGTAAGAGCAAAAAATTGTAAATGATATTTTTAAATACTTTAAATTCAAATCGAATTTTAGCTAGAATGGCGCCCGATGTGAGCTCTTATGCTAGTTCGAATTCAGCAAATGCAGTCTACTGCCCTTGAATTTAATTAATGTATCATTTATAAATGATATTTTTGAATATTACAACTTCAAATCAAGTTAAAGTTAGGGTGGCGCCCAATGTAAAATCTTATACAATTAATAGAGAAAACCTTTCATAAAATAATCTATGCTGAAATATGTTAGATGAATATATCCTCTAATTTCAATAATTTCTCATTTATAACTGATATTTAAATCAAATTTCATCTAGAGTGGCGCCCAATGTCAGATCTTACGCATCGAATTAAAAAAACTCAATCTATCGTCATCGAATCCTAATGTTTTCTTATTTGTAAATGATATTTTTGAATACTTTAAATTCAAATCAAATTTCAGCTAGAATGGCGCCCAATGTGAGATCTTATGATTGTTGAAATCGAACAAACACAGCCTTTCGCCCTTGAATTTAATGATGTAATTTAGAAACCTTTATCCGTCCAAAGCTTGAATATAATTAGCATGTTTGGGCAGGTGCCCCTAAAACAAGTTTAAATCTCTTGGACAGAATACAAAAAGGGCTTTAAAAATGATAGGCGATAGAACTATAATCGAAACAATTACATAACTTAAACACCGCCGCAATGTTTTATACCTTTCGTTGTCTTATCGATATTTTTACAAACAATGTTCTGTCGAATTAGCCATTGCATTCCACCCCTTAAACGATTCAGCCGTAATACTCGCACTTCCAGAAATGCTCATCAGTTTACCCTTGAGCTCAATTTCGGGCGCACTGTCAAGAATAGAGATTCTTTCTTAAATCGTACGTCGAGAATGTGGAATGCTTTAGCCAACTCTGTTTTTGCCTCCCATTTTGATGTTCAGAATTTTAAGACCAATGTGCACCGGTATCACCTTTTAAATCCTTCCCTATTTTCCTAATGCTCGCACTGAAAATATAAACATATAAAGGGTACTAATAACCCCTTGAGTGCCTGTAAATTATAAAAAAAGGCTAAAAACTAGGGTTCATAGGCCTCGAATTAAAATACTTTGTCATTTGGAGCTAATATATTCGGGTATAACAACTTTAAATCAAATTTCACTCAAAGTGGCGCCCAATGTGAGTTTTACACTCACTTAATAAAGACTCAACTCCTAGCTTAATATAGCAAAATCTTTCATAAAATAAACTTAGGATTAAATGAAATAAATCGCCCTCATTTGGGTCTGATATCTTTGAGTATAAGAACTTTAAATCAAATTCAAGATAAAGTGGAGCATACTGTTAGATTTTACACTGACTTAATAAAGATTCAACTCCTAGTTTAATATAGCAAAATCTTTCATAAAATAAACTTAGGATACAAAATGAAATAAACCGCCCTCATTTGGGTCTGATATCTTTGGGTATAAGAACTTTAAATCAAATTCAAGATAAAGTGGAGCATACTGTTAGATTTTACACTGACTTAATATAGATTCATCAAATTTGAGATAAAGTGGCGCCCAATGTGAGATCTTGCTCTCTCTCTTTTTATATAGAAAACTTTAAAAATGTTCATAAAATAACGTAGGGCTAAAAAATTCTGTATATAGCCCTCGTCTTTAAATAACTTGTCCTGATATCAGATAATTTCGGATATTACAACTTCCACCTTGAGTGGCGCCCGGTATAAGATCTCAAACTCATTTTAATATAAAACAAATTATTACAATATTCACATAATTCATGTTTACTTACATCTTTCATCTCGTGAGACACAGTACCTATGCTCTATATCTAGCTACACAGCATGCCTTTATGCGCGAATGTTGAACCATGTCTCTCCATCGCACAAAATATCTGTCCTAATATTTTCTGAGCACGTTTACGGTACACGAACGAGGACGACAACGACACAGTGGCAAATACAATGATGGTGTATCTTTTTCTCGCGTGAGCACAAAAACTCAACTTTTGCAATTTTCTTCTTCATGTGTAGATACAAACCCTCTGGACTGCTGTGTGAGCTTTAAATATTACAATTTTTTTTACTCCCGAAATTATATTCGCATCTCGTGGAACACAAAAATATTATTTTTTGTTTTTTAATGTTTTACTGTTTGCAATAAAATATACTAGATATACATCAACGCTGTAACATTTTTCTGTGTAAAAATATTTATTATAAATCCTAAAATTACCATAAATAAAAAAATCTCAACGCTTTAAAAAATATCCTCTATATTAATTTTTAAATATTCCTGAATAAAGTACAGATACTTCTTCGAGTTGAACTAAATTCCTTTTTTGTTTAGTATCAACCGCAAAAATAAATACAAATATACTCCTAATATAGTTCAAGTGTGTGCTTTAAAGAAAAAATTCATAAAGTTAATAATAAATTCATTATACAAGTGATGGCGAATATGAGTTTTCCCAGTGAATAATAATATTACCTAACATAACATCGGAAAAGCGTTTTTCTTTCTTCTCCGAAAAGATATTTTATCCTACAGATAAATAGCCACAGCGCGAATGGAAAGTTAATAATTCATTGTTCATTGTTTATTTATAGAAGAACAACAACAACACGCAAAAATATTGCCAAACCAATAAAAAAGTATCTATAAAAATTAATAGATAGCATTTTGGAATACGAAAAAAATTCATTAAAGTGTTATTAAAGGAAACATAATATAAATCGCGTGTTTTATTTTTCTGTGTACCTGCTACTTTACCTACATTAAATATCAAAGGAGAAGAAAAGCAGTGAGACGAGAGAAGAGAAGGAAAACTTGAAAAAAGCAACAACAACAATAACAACAATAAAATAAAGGACAATGCCTGTAAAAAAGCAAGGTAAGATGTTAATGTTAATGTAAATGTAAATTTGAATGTAAATGCACTTTATTCTATGGTCTGGTTAGACTAGACAATTATTTAACTATTTTACTTGACATTACAATGAAAATATGTATAAATGTCGTTTGTTAACCTTTGGTTAGTTAATAAATAAAAAGTGTTTTTTCTGTTTGTTTGTAAAGTTGTTAAGTTATGTTAAGGCTTTGGGAAGACTTTGTTTTTTTTTTCAAGGGAACGTCTTTGAAATAATCCATCCATCCACCGCCTAGCAAATGTCAGTTTTGTTTTTATTTATAATTTAAATGGCATTGAACTGAATAAAACAAAAATTTGCTGATTTTTGTTTTCTTAAAATTATTTGCCTGTTGGCTAGACACATTAATTTTTTTTTTAAAAGATATTTTTATTTATAGAAGTTTTATATTTATTTATGAACACTTATATTTTTTGTATGACGAAAGCGGCTAGACATGACATTTTGAAATATGGATAGTTGAATGTTAACGGTTGAAGATGAAAGATCAAGGCCGTAGCCAAGAAATTGTTGGAACAGGTGATGGGCGGTATGAAAACTGAGAGTAAACTATTCTTTGTGGTGCGACGTTTCAGCTGATTTTTTATTTTGTACTCAGAAATAAAATTTGTCCACTGAATGCGTTCCTTTTGTTTTGTTTACACTTCTGTCAGTTGGGATGATAAATTCTAACCTTAAATGCTTGATTTCAATCAGGAACACTTTTTCTCTTTGATCTTTTTTCTTTGTACATAACAAATGTTGTTATTGTTTTTTTTTGTACTTGTAGCTAAAAAACGATCCTAAATTGTATTGATTTTCTTAAGAATATAAATAGCTTTTAAATTTGTTTTGTAAATTTAATTTTTTTTTTGCTGGTAGAAATTTCCAATAAACGCTACATTTTTATATTTATTATATTATTATATTTACTCCTCCGCTCTTCTAAAATATTTTCAAAATTAAACTGAAACTGACCAAATATTCTTAAATTATTTTAATATGTTTTACAAATATACGTTCCATTCTTTAATGTGATTAAAAATGATTTTATGAACAAAATCAGTGTGTTCCGCATTAATTCAATCAAAAATAAATAAGGTTACGTTACATGTGTACATTGATTGTATTTTGCCCTTACTCTACTGTCAAACTCATATTTTTACTTCCTGTGCGTTATTTTCTTTAAAATGTCAAGTATTGTTTTCTTTGAAAGTTAATTCAAAAAGCACAATGGGCAGGTTCAATCGACATAAGGAACTTGAAAGTAAGGCAAGTTTTTAGTATCTGATTGTCCAGATGTTAAAAAACTAGTTTTTAATTAAGGCAACTTTATTGGAAAGTTGACTAGAAAGTTAGTCAAGAAAAATCTTCCTAAAAGTCAAGTCTACCTATGTAAAAATGACAGTTGATAATGACTTTTCATTCAACTGAAACTGAGTTAGAAATTTATTACACTTGAAAAACTAACTAGTTGCATCAATTTAAGTTCAAAGAATGCAGTTGGCTACAAATGACGTTCCTGCCCAATATTAAGTGTAACAGCTGTGACTTTTTTTTTAACTCATTTCTTTAAAATTAAATAATTGCGTTATTTTTGAATTGAACTTTTAGAAATCGTTCTGTATACGAAAAATGTCATTAAAAGCTAGCTAAATTTTGAAAATCGGATAATAATCTGTCAAAAATTATTAAACTGCAAATGATTTTATATACATATACCGTCCCTGTTAGTTCTGATACGTCAAATATGAGTCCCTTTCTCTCTTTTCTTTCTGTTTTGACATTTTTTTCGCGTTCTGCCGGACCCCGTTTTGTTGACCAAGTTTTAATAGTAAATAGTTACAATTTTAAAGAAAAAGAACGCAGCACTTGTAAATATTTCTAAATCCAAAAATGCAATTATTCGTATGAATTTAAGGGTGGATTACAGTTTCTGTAAAAAATAGAGTATGAAAGTATGTACTCGTATTACAGGTAATCGCATTAGTTTGCTATAGTAGACCAACAATGCAGGGATCTTAATAAAATGCAGGTTATAGGAAGTGCTATAACGCCGATATGGGGACGAAAATGTTCATCGTCATAATATCGCTCTTTCCCAGAGAACTGAGTTGTCAAAACAAATTTCTGTTTTGTTTGCTTCTTCGCTCAGAGATATCAGATCGCTCGGTCTGTGTTTCCTTTTTCCCATCAGAGGTAGTTTAGAGCGTGCTCAATGAGCTCTGAATAAAATGACTGATCTAATGGAGTGAGTAGCTTAGCGTGGCTGACTTCGCGCTTGTTCGTGTGGTATGAAAGAGACGGATGGACAGTTTTTAAGCTTTTGACAGCTCATTTCTCCATTGCGTTTCTTAAATAAGTCGGATCAAACTCTGCTCAGATCAGAACGTACACGATGTGCTAAAGCTCTGGTTAGTGCTATGCTTTAAGATTTATTTTACCGCGTGTGGTTTTCTTTTTCTCAAAAATAAGTAAGATAAACTTAATACATGCCAAACAGTGACATTTCGAGCTTTCTGTCAGTGTTTTGAGAAAACTTGTCATATTCCATTCTTGTGAAGTTTGGTTTGTTCTTTTCCGAACAACTGATAACTTTTGTTATTATGTATATCGAAATTTTCTGTCAATTGTTCTAGTGTCATTGTTAGGAATTCGTTAGAATCATTTGGATTTGACAATAGTTAGAAATTGTTGATCCGTCAAACTAACTTGAACATTTGAATACAAATTGATGACATAAATAATGAAACATTTTCTGAAACAAATATTTAATTTTTTTTTAACAAAAGGATGTAAAGCTATGACTGAAATCAAAGAAAAGGTGTATTTCAATTAAGATGACAATTTTCTTTTAAATTTATTGTTTTCTCCCTAACCAAAAAAAAACACATTCTTCGTTTTGACAGTTCAACACTTTTAACTGAGCTTCCGAACTGAGTTGTGGATGGTTTAAAATTGTTACTATTTGAGACTTCAATAATAAACAATAGTTAAAAAAGAACAGATCTAAGTTCTTCTGCAATTTGACATATCAATCGGTTTAATTTGATTTTTTGATTTTTTGTGTTGCCAGTAATACAGTTCGCTGTAGTCATAAGTTGTTCAAACCAATTTAATTTTAAATTTGCAAATAGCTCAGCTTTTTCTAATATATATTCTTCAAGGAGATGACATGTTTCACAAACAACAATCCATATTAGTAAATTCAGTTCACGGATTCCTAGGAAAAGCATCTTATCGACTCTCTAGAGCTCAAATCGAAAATTCAGGAGTTTTTATCATCCGATTGAAAAGAACCTTAACCTCAATTTAAAATTGAGGAGAACATAGTGAAGCGCAGAAGATTTTTAATTAGAACCTGATTGTGTTTTGTTTAATGAACTATCTCTTTATGACAAGCAAATATATATCTTTTCAATATGCATATAATCCGCTTGGTAATGCTCATTAATAGCTCTCCCATCCACCCCCTTACTGCTTCGATAAAATGTCAATTAAAAAACCACCCGTTGGCTTTTGCATACAAATATCGACATTGTCGTTTCTCTCTAACTAAGTCAATTTTCCACGTTTTAATCAGCCCTTAAAACAAGAAGAAAAAATTGTTTTTATTTAAAATTAAGAAAAAAAAAAAACATCGAAATTAATGTAAAGCGTCTTAATTGATAGCTTGTCCAATGTCTGTTGACTCCAAGAGTCTTAAGTACCTCACATTGTTTAGAAGAAGAAGGCACACATGTCTTGTGCTGCTGCTCTTTTGTTGTTTTGAAAATGTAAAATATTTAAAAAATCATCTAAACTCAAAGAAACAGTATGTCAAAAAATAATCGTCAATTTTTAATCCAATTATAATTCTACAATAGGTTTGAATATAAAACGCGCCCAGAAAAATAAAAGGTTAAAGAAATGTTGTTGTTATTTTTGTTTCAATGTTTAGTTTATAAAAAATTACTCGCGTTCAATTTAAAAAAAATTAAAGAAGAATAAATAGTGCGCAAAAATATAAATAAACCCAAACTGGGCCAACGACAAAGAATTAAGTATATATCAGAATTTCCTTAGAGCATAATAGATAATTATTATATGAAAGAAATAATGTTGCACTTGAGGAATGCACAGCAGTGCATATATTGTGGACTCTGTCTTTAAAAGAAAAATTAGAGTACACTTATGGAAAATGGAAATTTTATTCATGTGGAAAGCAAAGGAAATTATGCTAAGTAGAAGATACAGTCGATATGAAAAATATTCATATTAAATTAATATGTAAAACAAAAAATGTTAAAAACAATATACGAGTAATTATTCCATAAAAGATCAACTTTTTTGACAGAGCCGCTTAAAAATGACACAATTTGTTCAAATGACATTCATTTTTGTCAACACGTTAACAGTAACACTTCTTAGTTAGAATATTTTTTTAAATTACGCTTTTTACCAGTTTCCAACGTTCCAAGGTGCAACAGTTGACCAACCTTTGCCAAATTTTTTACAATCTTCAAAAACAAATACCAAACACAGTTCTGTTGTAAAATTGTTTGTTTGACAGCTCTTGATTAAGACAGTCTTTGTAAGTTATATTACTGCTATCATCTAACAATGGGCAAGTTCAGGCAACACAAAGGACTTGAAAGTAAGGCAACTCTCTAGTATCTGATTGGCCAGCTGCCAAAAAATGTTCTTGCTACTAAGGCAACTTTATTGGAAAGTTGACTGGAAAGTTATTCAAGAAAAATCTCCCTAACTATCAGGTCAAACCAACTCATGTCACAATGACAATTGGTCATGTTTTTTTATTTAAATCAAAGATGAACTTTACTACTCTATGAACTATTTATTTTCTGCACAATTCCATTTAATCTTTTGTGTAAAAGGGTTATTGTCTAATTGGAAAAGAAATAACCAATATTTCTTTACAATACAAAATGCAACTCGTGATGGACTTGCAGCTTGCCTGAGGAGTGTTTTGTAGACAGTAATGTTTTTCATAGTTTGTACTAGGAACTGAAGTTAGAGTTTAGTGAAGTAAAATTCGAAGTTTGTAAATGTGATAGGTACTTGGAAAACTAACTTACTGCTTTAGTCAAAATGTATGTTCAAAGAATGTATTTGACTGCAAATGAAGTCCCAACCTACAAAAATATACTTCTCGAAATTCCACTGGAAATATTGGAATGTTTTACTACATTTTCTTGTGTAAATTTTCAGTACACAAAATGACACGACACAAAAACCGTTTTAATCCTTTCTTGTAACGTATATAACTTATATGAATGTTAAAAGAATTAACTTGCTAACAAGTATGAAACACGTTAATTGAACAAAAAACTAGCATGACATGAACCATGACCACAGCAATATAAGATTACTATCTAAACTTATTACTTAATATAAGCGTTAAAATAATATGCTGTCTTAAGTTCAACACTCCAACCACCATTTTTATGTTTTTTTTTTTTGTATCATAGTTAAAGAATTCATTTAATGTTAGTTCTATTAAGAAAGACTTCAGAAAGTTTTTTAAGACTCAATGTATTTAGTTTCACTTTTATACGATAGCATGTTAATGCCCCATAAATCGAAAATGTTAAAACCTTCAAAAATCTATGCCATGTTTGTTTTTTTCCTTTAAAACGACTGATTTCAGTTTTGTAAACTTTCCCTTTTCATGGAAAAGGTATATTTCTTGATTAAGTATAGTGATGAACTTGTGAAAAGGAAAAATTCCTAATAATGTGTATTTATTTAAGGAATTTACATTTGATGTTGTGAATGGTCATGAACACTATGTTCGTGGATTCATTGAAAAAGAGTTGCTTCCACTGCCACTAGAACGGGCTCCCCACCTTAACTTGTGTTGCAAGTGTTAGCAAGGATTTAAAAAGGGGTGTTCAATAAGGGCGGATAGATGTTAAAATGTAATGAAATAAGCTGTTTGTGAGGTATTAACAAATAATTTTTTTATTTGGAAGGCGCATGCCATTAAGTGTGGAATATGACATCATTCAAATGCCCGCCTCGGCTTGTAACGATGGCAAGGATCCGAGTGGTAAACTTTTCAATTAATCTTCCCCATAGATCCGGCTGAATTTGAGCGATGGCCTGTTTTATGTTCACCTTTATGGCTGAATCACAAACACGCTTCAGCTTCGGCTTCGTCTGCGTTACAGTGGGCCTGCTTCGAGGTTGCTTTGAATGACATTTCTATTATTTCATCCCTCCAAAGAGCAAATATTTTGTTTGTTGACATTTTTTTACAGCTGTTGAGCTGTCAGACAAAGCAAATGTTCAGATAATTGAACTAGAGCTTCCGTTGGAAGTCACATTTCGTTCTTTTCCTCACTATTGTCAAAGGAAACGTGAGGTCGAAGCTCCATTGTGATAGCATGCATTAAATTCTTATGGCTGAACTCGTAAACGTCAGGTAAAGCCAAAGCTGAAGCGTGTTTGTGATTCAGCCATTAGAGCATCGGTCGATTGTGGTTTATTTGCATGGACCTTCGACTTCGACGGTTGCTGTGTGACACATCGCCATCCTGATAGAACCACATGTCATCTAGGTCCATTCAGCCATAAGAAATTAGTTATCCTCGTTATGTGGCGCTCGCTGTTGACGGTGGTCGCCTCACTAACGTCGTTTTTAAAAAAGTACGGACCAATTACGCCGCCTACGGCCGGCCGGCCCAAAATCCACACTAAACGGAAACTTTTTGAGCTCACCTGGTGAGCCTTGCGTAAGTTGGTGTCGTCCCATATACGTCAATTTTGCTTGTTAACACAGCCATTCGTCCAAAAAACGCGCCTCGTCACTAAAGATTATTTTTTGGCCAAAATTGGGGTCCTCTTTCAAACGATTCGAAGCCCGGTCAGCGAACAAACGGTGTTATCTATGGTCATGAAATTTGAGCTCCTAGGTTAGTTGGAACTTGTAGGTCCAAGTCCCGACGCAAAATTCGCTAAGTTGAAGTCTGCGAAAGGCCGAGTTCTTGTGCACGGCGAGGAATAGACTGCCTCGGGTTCTGCAGTACACTTTGACGGACCGCAGCGATGTTCTCTTTTGATTTTGAGCTTCTTGAACGTACGAGTGTTGTCTGATTGTTTACTGAATCGCTAAGTTGAAGTCTGCGAAAGGCCGAGTTCTTGTGCACGGCGAGGAATAGACTGCCTCGGGTTCTGCAGTACCCTTTTACGGACCGCAGCGATGTTCTCTTTTGATTTTGAGTTTCTTGAGCGTACGAGTGTTGTCTGATTGTTTACTGAATCGATCGTCTCGAATTTGGCCAACAAACGTTGAAAAGTCGACTGTGAAGGGCCACCAACTGTACCGTAAAATGGGGGCAATGCGCTCAAGGCTTGCGTTATCCAACACTAATTTTTATAATAAAGTTTTATCATTTGAAAGAGCCGTTCAACTGTGTAACCTACCATGATGATTTAACATAAGGAACTGAATTATAAACAAAAGATTTGACAGATCCCACCAAAACAAAATGACAGCTACGGGGCGTTATAATCTACCCGCGCCAATTGAAAAACCCTTTATTAAACAAAACATGCGGATTTAACAATTTGTCCTGTTTTAGAAAAGATCAGAATCAATAATCTGAAACAAATAGACACAATAGCAACTTGTAGCCCCACTTTCTATTTCAAAACCCTTAAATAGTTCATGATTTGATAGGCAGATGTCGTCTTTTTTGTGAAGACATGCATTAATTCTGATCTGTATCAGAATATTGAGGATCAAAGGTTGTGACGAATGTAAATTGATGTTTTAAGAGTTTGAGAACTTTAAATAATAATACAATCGAGCAATATTGTTGTAATGAATTTCAAGTTGAACCGTCTTCTTTGAACTAAATTTCGACGATGTTAAGCTGATTTATTTTTGGAAACAAAAAACATGCAACTTTTCTACAGATATTTCTTTTTTCTTCGTGTTTGTTTCCTTTTTAAAAAATACTACAGTTCACACTACCTTACCATTTAAAAACACAAAAAAGCCATCTACCCGTCATAACAAAAACGATTTTGTAGGTTTCTGAAGTTGACTCAGATAGAAAACAGGATCACAAACTGTTGTTGTATTACGTGTTAAGAGATAACCCATTTGGATCTCATTCGATAATAAAACACAGCTAAAATCAGTAAGCAGTTAGGTTGATGATGCCGTCATCGTGTAAACAGCACTTATCAGTAAATTTTAATGAATAGTGATGAATGGCTTGAGAATTGTCTTTTTTATTGACGAAGGCATTTAACCATAAATGAGCTACATCATTAAACCCTTTTCTTCGGGTTCGGACGAAGTTCTCTATGAACGTCGAGAAATTTTTTTTTTTTTTTTTTCAAAGTAAATGTCCTCAATTTGAAAGTTCTTCTGGCATTTTAAAAAAGAAATTTTAAACCTCAGTGAACAGAAATGTCAATGGATTTTGACATTCTCATCTGTCAAATCATAGAAAACGACCATAGACATTTCTCGTACAGCTAAAACAGAGATTTAACCAACATTTTGAATGAGTAAAGCCGTGTACATATTTGTTATCCCAAAACAGACATAAAAGATATATTTCCTTTACCAGGAATTAGCTGTCATATGATAATATTAAGTTGTTGAAAATTTTCAAACCCTACTGTTTCCATAAGTACTTTATTCTTTATTGAGCATAACAGCATAGAGGTTTTATGATTGAAAAAAGACTGCAGTCGTGTGTTCGTCTTCGTCATTCGCTTGTTCAACATAAAAGTCGATGTGCGTCCACTTTTTTTAAATATACTTTCCTCAATGACGTGTGCCATTAATTCGAAATGTAATATTACTGCCGGATATCGATCGGTTCGTTTTCTTTAACATCCAAAGGATGTTCTTCATAGCGACCGTTGATGAAAAACTAGACCTGTGTTTATAAAATTAAGTTAGCTACTGATAAAGTTAACGCATCAATTAATATGGAAGAAGAAAAAGAAGAACTTTTAGGTAAAAATCGTGATATAAATAAAAATCAAGAAATTGATTCGAGTGATGAAGAAGACTTAGAGGATCAGGACGAGGACCATTCACATTCGTGGGATGCAGAAAAAGAAGAAGAAGAAAAAAGTTCCGAAACCGAAGATATTCAACGTCGGGCCAATTTAATTTCGAGTGATTCTGATCAAAATCTTCTTGAAAAATCCGAAAACGAAGAAGACAGAGAGAGTGTGGATAAAGAAGAAAATCAAATCGTAAATAACGAATGTTCAATTGAAGGATTAAAGGATAATGATGACAAAAACGAAACTTATGTAATTGACGAAAAAGTGGGAAGAAATATTGAAGCGGATGTGGATGAGAATTTCCATACGGTTGAGGAACGGTCGTATTGGTCGTCGGTATTTGGTGATAACTTAATTATAAGTGAAGACGAAGTGATTGATGTTTTGATGGATAGCAAACCTATAACGCGGTTAGATCCGCCAATGAATCGTAACGATTCGTGGCCACTTTTAAACAAGTACGTGCAATGTATCTGCTTCGAAATTCCTTGGCTCAAAAGTAGGTATATACTCATAATGTGACTTAGTAGTTCATACTTCAAAAAACAATTACCGTTTTTCCTATTTTTAACATCCTGTTTTTCAAAAATGCCGAAAAAAAACTTTTAAGATCCCTCCTGCTAGATGTTAGTTTGGTTCGCTTTTCTATCAAGTTATAAATTAAAACAAAATATCAGTAGTCGACGAAAAATAAAATTATTTATTGCTCACTTAATTTTTCTATTAATCCAATTTTGCAATCAAAACTAGCTACCTTGTTTAAGAACATAAGAAACGGAATTATAAGAGGCGGAATAAAAAAAAACGATATATAAAACCCGATTCGTATAGCTTACCGTAAAAATCAAGCACCTCTGCCAACTGCCTGCACTCTTCTTTAAAACTTGGAAGATGTTTATTTATTTGGAAGTCTTAGCATAGAAGTTGCATTTTAAATCTAAATCATAGAGATTTAATATTTGTTTATGTTACAATTTTTTAATCTAAGCCTGTTTTGACTTACCATCTGTCATTTATCTTTGTAAATACGGTATAAATAGTGGTTTTTGAGCTGCATGAGAAATGTTGATTGTTGTTGTCTATGGTTTGACAGTTAAGAATGTCAAACTTTTTTAACATTTCTGTTTAGTGAGGTTTGACAGTTCACCATGGATTGCTTATTGCCAAAAAAAAACTTTCAAATTGTTAGAAATTATTTTGAAAAAATAGATCTGTTCACGAAGTTCATACAGCAATGCGCCCATTTATGGTGCTGAGTGATAAAGTTAATTTTTGTTTAAATAGATTCGTCAATTAGCTTTACTGCTGTATATGGAGCGGAAATAATTCTCAACCCATTATCAAATCACCACAACATCAATTCAAATTAACAGTCCGTAACGCTTTGTACGCACTTCTGAGAAAACTTGGACAGATCGAAAGGACTATTAACTTCGTAACCGTTGTATTATCTATCAGATTATAATGATCAAAAATTCACTTCAAAAGTAATTCTGTCTTGAAGTTTTTTTTTAAGTTCCCAAGCTTCAAAAGAAAATCTGATAATTTTTTAATTCGGTCAGTTTATATTGCTAAAAACTCGGAGATGTTTTTATTATTATTATTTTCAGAGATATAAACAAAATTTCTCATGCAAATGTCTGACTTTAGCTGTCAAAAATTGGAGAACAGAATTTTTAGGATTCAATTTTCCAAGAATTCTTTATCGCTTAATTCAATAAGGAAGCTAATTTTATTGCTGAGTGGGAATAGAAAGTGAATTGTTGTTATATTTCATTCTCCTGCTCTGTCAATCCGTCTGAAAAAATTCTAAGAAATCATGGAAATAATAACTGGCCAATAATGTCAGTCTTTTTCAATAAAGTTCATTATTTCATAATACTTCCTCCTATAATTTTGGATCCTTACCTTAAATTACTCATATATTATTTTTATTTTTGTATTTTGCAGAAGCTCACCGTGCCCTTGAACTGCTGGAAGACTATCACTCAAGATTATCTGAGCCGCAGGACCGAGCCTTACGTATTGCCATCGAGCGTGTAATACGAATTTTTAAATCACGCTTATTTCAAGCGCTCCTAGGTAAGTAACGTAAACATCTATAAAGACGCATATACAATTTTTTAAGCATATCATTATCATTTGTCATCTATATCTCTGTTTTGTAAGCAGAGGCAGTGTGCCCTTATTTCTAATTGCAAGTTCCACCCATAAGAGACTTCGATAAATATCCTGCGAAAGATGTCGAAGGATAATTTTGAAAAAAAAAACACTATTAACCCATGCGGGACTTATTTATCTGATTCTGTAATCGACATGAATATTTTCACATCACTTTCTGAAATTGAATTTTGAATTGTCAATATTTGATAGGAAAAGGATATGACATTAGGCTAAGCTCACACTAATTCTTTCCGTCAAATCAATTGGAAAACCAAAAGCTCTGCTAAAAGTTTAGTTCAGCCTTATAAAGTAATCTGTCTCTGTCTTAACCTGAATCTGTGAATAAAATAGCTAATGGCTGAATCACAAACACGCTTCAGCTTTGCCTGACGTTTACGAGTTCAGTCATGGGAATTCGATGCATGCTTCGACCTCACGTTTCGTTTGACAATGGTAAGGAAAAGAACGTATTGTAACGTAATGTGACTCCAAATGGAAGCTCTAGTTCAATTATCTGAACATTTGCTTTGTCTGACTGCTCAAGAGCTGTAAAAAACGTCAACAAACAAAATATTTGCTCCTTGGAGGGATGAAATAATAGAAATGTCATTCAAAGCAACGTCGAAGCAGGCCCACCGTAACGCAGATGAAGCCGAAGCGTGTTTGTAATTCAGCCATAAAGAATAAAATGTCAAAGTGACGTTTCTCTTTTTATAATCTTCTTCGAAACGGCTAAGTTAGAAGAACACTCCTATGGAAATGTATTGCCTATTCATACGCCTCATTTTAACTTCTCTTTCAGCATTTTATGAAATTTCATTAAGGTTTCATAACTTGGCCTTATAGGACTTACAACCTAACTTCACAAATTAAAAGGGTTTAACGAACGCGCATATATTATATACTATGTACACACTTAAATATAAATAACTATGTTAAGTTAGTAGAACATCTTAAATCAGTGCTTCAGTGTCCTGTTCCTGTTCTACTTATGCAACGGTAGCGTTTGTGAATATATTTTGCATTTTCACTGCGCTCATTAAAAGTTTTGAAGTGAGGAGATGGTTTTTTTTACGAACTTTACACAAAAACTTTTATATTATGAAAACATGAACATTCATATAAACCTCCTATAATGTATAAAGTATATACACGAGGAGTGTATTGATGGATGCAGCCTGTCCTACTTACGAGGACAATGGATACCATGGACATATTATTATTTAAATGTGAATATGGGATGAGTAGATTTTTCACTTGAATGGCTGGTAATAATCGAAAAGTAGGGAGCTAGTTTTCTTTTAAAATGATGCTTAACATAGTTCTAGTATGGTTAAAAGACAAGCCCTTTTTTTAGCTATTTATAACATATCAAAAGGCTTTGGATTTTTTACATACTCAGCAGTTCGTTGGACTTGAGGAGGAAGTATTTTTTTAATCTTTAGGCATATGTATATCTAAGTGATAGTAATTAGTCACAGTTAATGGTTAAGTTTTTAAATTTTAAACAAAAATGTCACCAAATTCGTTTTGACATTTTCAATTAATATTCTATATACCACTAGATTCGACTGGCGCCTTTTTGACAGTTTCTTGCGAAAACGAGTCTGTTCGATTTTAGTTCAATAGTTATACCAACAAATCAAATGACAGGTACATGGGTTTTTGCTTTTCAAAGATTATTGTTCACTTCTGCTTGAAGAAATGAAAAGCAAATCTAAAGACCATGTAATGTCACAAATCCTATCATGAGTGGATTGTAATTTTTCCTTGCGTTAGTTTTGCTTTCAATGACCATTTGTAAGAGGCCCAGGAGACTTATAGCTTTCATTAGTTTTCATCATTGAAATTAACCATTGGAATTATCTTCACCGATTGCCGACAACTATGGTTGACATTTTTGTCGTTCCGTTGGTACAAACATTTCTGACAGTAATGGAATGATTTGTTTTACTTTTAGGCATAAGACAATCCACCCAAAAAAATGAAAAATGCACATGAAGCAAAAAATCATCGTGGTTTTTATGATCAATTCTAACCTCAGATGAATGACTCCGATCAGGAATCTTTGTTTTTAAGACAAAAATGTTCAATGGTTTTATGGTAATGACCGGCCTGTCAAAAAAATGGAATAACTGGTTTGAAGGATGAAAATCAATACAGTGATCAATGATAGCTTCTGTCATTGAGGAAAATTTTTTGATTGAAAAACACCGTATATTTTAAATCTGTCATTACGGGCGAATTATAGATATCATTCTTTTTCATCAGGAAAACCAATCATCAGATTTTTTTGGAAGGTTGTTTATAATGATCATCAAGAATATCTGCTATTGAAAAAAGTTTACGGACAGAAATCAGTCATTGAAATTGTTTTAAATTGGGACACAAATCTTTCCGATTTCCGTTGGATCAGTACATAATTTTCATTTCTAATCAAAAAAACACAGTAGAACCATCCTTTCAAAATGTTTTCGGATTAATTTCAATGATAGCTATAACTGGGGTTTTCATCAGTAATTTTTTTTTGCAAATAAATGGGCAGGTTCAGACGACATAAGGGATTCATATCTTTCACCTGCCATAAAATTACTTTCCAATTAAGGCAACTTTAATGGAAAGTTGACTGGAAAGTTAGTCAAGAAAAATTTCCCTAACTATCAAGTCAAGTCTATTTCTGTCAAAATGACAGTTTATTGTGTTTTTTCATTTAACTGAAAGCTAAACTTTATTACTCTATGATTTATTTATTTTCTAAACAAACTTTTCTATAAAAGGGTACCTTATCAATTTAGAAAAAGAAATCAGTAATATTCCCTTACATTACAAAATGCGAACCGTGTTGGGCTTGTAACTTGCCTGAGGAGTGCTTTGTAGACCATGTATTTAGTAGTTACTGTACGATAAAATGAGTGTAGAAGTTAATGAAGTAAAGTTCCAAGTTTGAAATGTATGACACTTGAAAAAGTAACTAGTTGCCTTGATCAAAATTTACGTTCAAAGTATGAAGTTGAGTGCAAATGAAGTCCTTTATGTTGTCGGAACCTGCCCAATGTCAACGTAATAGTGCAAAACTGATTTCGTTTGAAATTTGGCAGTCAACTGTTCAGTAAAATTGAAATTTCATTATTTAAATTCTTTAAATGGATTTACGAAACAAATGTTACTTCAAATTGCATTGTTTCTTTTTGTAAAAATACTTGAAATGTTTGTTATTGTATTAATTAACTGCTTAAAATACCGCTATAATATGTTCAAAATTCAATACTGGATTTTACAAGTAGCTATTACTACAATTTTGTTCAATGACAGACATTTTCAATGATCGCTTATATTAGCCTGTCAAAAAAAAAGTCAGTGATCCACGTACAATAGGTCCCTTAGGGTACACATAAATTGAATGAATATTGCTAAAAAACAAAGAAAATAGCAAACAATTACAGGTCCCCTAATTTCTGTCATAAACCTCACACAAGTAAGGTTTATTTAAAGTCACTGTGTTCTTAATGAATGTACAGTTGCGCAATGCAATTTATATATTTTAACGTTAGAATCAGCTTTTCACTTGTTTCATTTTGGATTATTTGACAGCAGGAACCTGCAAATATTATTTATGTCTATAATACCGTTCTTTCTTAATCTATCAGTCAAAGTTTGTCCTTCAGATAGTTTCTGAAATGTTTACATTTTGATTGGCAAGCTTATAAAAGCTTCTTCGGGCAACAAAAAAGGAATCGACCTCCATTTTTACACTTCTATTCATTTGAATTTAAATGTCACTCAAAAAATATAAAATGTTAGGTGCCATATATTCTTCTTATTGATTAGATATTCTTCGTATCTACTTGCCACTTTATTTTGTATATTTATAAAGTTTCGATAAAAAAAAATACTATTTGTAATTCAAAACTATGGATATTATTACCAGTATCTACATAGAGCAGCAGAACAGCAGCAGTATTGTATTGCACTTGATGTGAAGATGCAATAATTTATTACACACTATGCATTGTTCCTTTTTTTCCTAAAGCTTTTAGCATGTTGCCTCTCTCTCTCTCCACTTGTTTTGCAAGTGCAACGCTGCAGACTGTCAAAGTCATACGTGTCGGTCGGTTGGTCGCGTCAACTGCTATGGCTGGCATATCTACCTATACGAGAACGGATATATGCTTTATTCTGGGTAAAAAAGGAAATAAAGTGCTTATCAAGGACTAAAAACCAGCCATGTTCAATAGGCTTTTCAATTTGATTTACATTCCGTGTCTTTGAATGAAACAGGGGCATAGGAATGTGGTGGATCGTATATAGAGTCTTAGAAAAAGACTGTTGGGCGTAGAGAGAAAAGTTGGCATACACAATAGATAGCTAGACGTTTATAAATGCATAAAATCTAGTGTGACAGGAAGGAGGGAAAACACACATTTTTGTCTTGCTTATACTATACTCACTCGTATAGTACAAAAATCCTTTTATCATTCTCTTATGTGCTGAACTAAAGAAGGTTTTAATTGTTTTAAATTGATGATTTCAAGAACTCTATTTATAAGGTTATTTTCGTTTATTATAGCACAGGAATTTATCGACTATCGAGTGGGAGTTGTTGTGTTAGAGATCAAGGCTGTCGCCTTGTTCATTTTTGTAAACTTAATGTAGATATAAACTGCTTCGTATTATATTCATTGAGAATTTTATTATCTCACTAATTGACTGGTTTTTTATCTAAATTAAGGCCCCTATTATGATATTTGAATCGTCAGTAAAATTAGGGATTTCGAATTTTGGATATACCAAATTAAAATTTTAAAATCTTAGCTTTAAGGAGCCAGTTTTAGTTCTAATTGAACTCAATGCGGAAGAGTTTTTAAACTGACATTTGACTGTGTAATGGGAACAGACCCCAAGTAACTATCTTCAATGTCCTAATCAAAATATGACAGATGCAAAATGTCAACTATCCGCCAACGCGTGTAAGGCGCCAACCTAAACCAGCCACTTTTCCTTTTAACCTTAACGAGCATAGCGCTCTTTTTTGTATTAAATATTTTTTAAGTAATTTGTAATAAAATAATTTAAATCAAACTATAAATAACGCGTTTGATTTACTTTACAGACTGTATGGCCTCTTGATTAGAAATGCAAATTATGCACTGATAGGTTGGAATTTATTCTTAGATTTTTTTCCAGAGAAAAAAAAATTTAATGTCTTGTAATTTTTAATTTTTTGAACGGAAGTTAATTTTTCTGAACAGCTGATTTTATATCGAGAAATTAAGAAAATTTTTTAAGGGACCAGTTATATGTAGCTATCATTGAAATCGATCCGGAAACATATTTGAATCGGTATTTGAAGGTGTTTGCCTTTAATTAGAAATGACAATTATTTTTTGAGTTCAAAAGTGAAACGAATTGTTCCACTGATTTGTGTTCCAATTTCACACAATTCCAATGGATTTCAATCAGTAAATTTTTTTTCAATTACAGAAATTTTTAATTTTAACTATAAACGACCTGCCAACAAAATTTTAATGTTTGTTTTCAATGATGAAAACCAATGATAGCTATAACTGGCGCCTAACTGATTTGTGTTTCAATTTCAAACAGTTTCAATGTCAGATTTCAAAATTTGCAATGATTGATTTAAATGGCGAAAACCAATGAAAGCTATAACTGGGTCTTTGGTTGTCTCTATAGTTTTGGTTTTATTGTTTTTTTTTTCTTTAATTATTTTAGGGGCCAGTTATGGCTATCTTTTAAAATTGTGCTTCGAGATTGAAAGTTAGTAAGAGATTCAAATTTGTTGCATCCATTTGTCATTTATCCAATGACAGAAATTTTCAATGATCGCAATAAACGACCTGTCAAAATAAAATCCAACGATTGCGATTTATTAATTAAAACCAATTTAAACCAAATAACCAGCTTCTAAAAATGTTTCTTTCTATTTTTCGGATGGAAGTTACGAATCGTCCCACTGATTTGTGTTATAATTTAAAACAATTCCAATGACTGATTTCGGAATTCAATCAAAACTTTCTTATTCAATGAGAGACATTTTTAATAATGTCCATTAACAACCTGTCAATAAAATTCCAATGATGTCAATCAATGATAGCTTCTTCCAACTAGGTCTCTTTGGTTTTAAGTTTTTTGTTTACTCTGAACTCTGGGTCTTTAACATATCCTGTACACGCTCAGAAGAAAGACTGCTATGGATATATCTGGAACGCTCAGAGTTTTATAATGCATTTGAGCATTTCAAATACAAGGTATTTACTTGTAATGTTTGAGCGCCAATTAAAGGGGAAAAAAAACATGGAAGCCCAGAACTTACTTAACAGTAATAATAATAATATTTTGAGTTTGACAGATTAATAAAAACGCTTTTAATTTTTTGACATACATTGTATTATATGTATGTACAATGTACATATGTATATATATAAAAATCAATCAACATTTGATCAGGAATTAAACCCATTTTAAATCTAGATATCTGAATTTTTCAATCCTGTAAATTTCTAGTGGTGTGTTCTTTTTCGATAAATTGTTAACTAATATACAAGTGTCATTGTTACGAAGTGTTGGAATTTATAAAAACCATTCAGGAACGACAACTGTCAAAAATTGTTGATCTGTAAAAGAAAATGAAATTTGAACACAATTCACTATGCAATTCAATTCAATTCAAATGTTTCTTTATTTTCAAAAATATTCAAGATTTATAATAGTTTACCCACAAAGCAAAGTGCTTATCTGCTGGCGGTTATAAACAATAATTATTATTTTATTTTACAAAGTGATTGAATTCATGATGCAATTGAAATTTTATTTTGAGAATAATAAACTTTACATAATCTAGTAGGTATTTAGCGTTACTTATTTGACTTATAGAACAAAATTCAATTCTAAAAGATGTTTTTTAATTTCTTTCTTTCGTTTCTTAAAATTTCTTATACTTTTCAGATTCTGTGGTAGTTCATTAACTATTTTTGCTCTCTGTTCCCATATAAGTTGAAAATTGACAGGATTTAAAGCATTCCAAGTGCTATTCTTCTAGTATTGAGGTTATGTCTTATTGGCTGTAGGAATCTTTGGTCATCCATATAATGTTATAAAGTAGTCATACGATATAATGCGTTTACATCTACGAGTAGAACTTTAAAGTGTGCATAAGAAGGTTTAATGAGTTTAATCACACGATGTTGGAGATTCAGTTTCTTATCGAGATGTGTTTTTGAAGCTTTTCCCCAGGCCAGGATTTCATATCGAATTCGAGATTCCGCTAGCGAATAATAAACTTGATTAAGTACTTCGAAGTTTGAAAAACTTTTAAAGTAAACCAAGGCAAATAGGGTTCTTTTTAGTTGAAGGCTTAAAGTGTTAATATGTTCACGATAAAGGAGATATTCGTCTATGACAACTCCACTTACTTTATCTTTTTGACGATTTCGTATATGCATATGCTGTATTAGTTTTAAACAATCGTAGTAGTTCATTAGTATAAAGTATGAACAAAATCAGTCCCAGTTTTGAGCCTTGTGGAACGCCATATACGGTAGGTTTTTCTTCACTTAAAGTTGATGTTGAAGTTGATACCTTAACCTTAATCGACCTATCAGTAAAATAGCTTTTGAGCTAGTCCGATAAACATCCTCTGATATCAATTTTGTTCAAGCTTTCAAGAAGTTTTTCGGGGCTGAAGGCTTTGCTGAAGTCTATGCACGGGACAAGAACGTGGTGATTACGATTAAGGCCTTCATGAAGTGTATTTGTAAATTCTCCTAACAGCTTTTCCGTACTTGTTCTTTTTTGAAATCCGTATTGGTTTGGGTGCAAGATTTGATGTTTGTTTACAAATAAATTGAGTCCTTTGACAATTACTTCCTCTAAGCATTTTTCTACGGCTTTTTTCCCTCCGTTATAAATTGGGTGAATAATTGACGTTTTCATAAGTTTTGGTACACAACCCTGGATTATGCTACGATTTATTATGGCTTGTGCAACCGGTGCAAAAATTTCGGCGTTCATTTGGTGATCAATTGGTCTTATGTTATCTGCCCCAGGTCCTTTTTTGGTGTTTACATTGCTCAGAACTTGAAATATCTCTTCTCTGCTGGCCTCTTCAATGAAAATGCTGTGCTGTACTGGTAAGTTTTCATGCTTCATCGTTAGTGTTTAAATGTTGCTCATATCCATAATGTTCACTACTTGGTTTGCAGGTCGATCTGAATATTCCACAATACTTTTTTAACATTAATGTTGGTTGAAAAGTTGTTTTGTATAACGTCATTGATTGAAGCTTTTTTTCTTCCCAAGAGCTCATTTATCACGCTCCATGTCTTCCTTGGGTCGTATTGTGCATTTATAAATGTTTGTTTATAAAAGTTGGCTTTTATGATTTGGATAATTTTGTTTACAAAATTTCGGAAGTTTTTGTATTCGCGCTCATAACTTTGGCTTTTTGGACTATTTTTACATCTTCTATAGAATTCATCCCTTTTCTTACACATATCGATTATTTCGTTGTTGATTTACGGTTTTTGTTTTCTTATATTTGGTTGACTCCGTATATATGTATGTTGTTTATTTTCCGTACGAATATCTCATAAAAAGATTCTATATCCTCAACTAGCAATCAAATAAGCCTTGCATTCGTTTTCACCATTCTTGAATTGTGCGATAGAGAATTCTTGAGAAGTCAAATCATAACAATTCTATTTTTGTGTGAGATAACAGATTACAACAAAAGTGACACATTTGTATGAAAAATTTAGTTTATATTTCTGAGAGTACATAAGGTCTTAGAAATACATATAAACTGTCCAAATTACTGGTTTATAAACAAATGATTTTTTTAACCTTTCAAATCTTTCAACTTATCCCTCGAACTGAATAGTAGATTGTTATTCGTTACTATTTGACACTTCAACAATGATTTTAGAAACGAAATGATGGCTTCCTATTGCTACAAATCGTTACAATCTTAAAGTTAAGAGACGGTAAATGTAAACGATTCTTTTCAATAGTTAAAAAACAAGAACATACCTCAGCTGTCATAAAAATTCGAAACTTTTAGTAATCTTTAGTTAAGTCAGGTGACGTTTTATCTGAATTTCCAGGTGAAGGTTTTCGTCTAAGAACTCATACAAATTTATGAAAATTCGAATGCCAACTTTTTTTGAAATAAAATCAATACTGAATTGCGGTTCAACGCACTCAGTAATTGACGTAATACCAAAATATTCTAAGAAAAGTTATTTTACTTAAGGAATTCATTTTGAAATTGGAAACTTAAATACACATGTAAATAGAGACAAAGTTCATTTCTTTGTGTTGTTGTATTACAATACAATCGTTTAGTTATGTAATACAATTCCTGAATTGGGCGCCATTTTTCTAAAATTAGTCTAATTCTTCTAAAATCACACTCCACATTCAATTGATCGTTTTGTTTAAAACAATTTCGTTTCATGTTTTAACAAAATGTGTAAAAATACCTAAAAACTTTGAATCTATATAAATATTTTCGTTGGATAATAATTTTACGCGCTTCATGTCAATTCGCAAAAGGTATTTTTTTTTCTCGAAAATTTTAGTTTGAAAAAATGTCTGTATAAGTATCTACCTCCTTGACGTATGTAGGTAGACCCTACTATAAAATGAATACTAATCAATTTCGTTACAATATCTTTTTGATAAATTTCATGCCCATTAAAAAAATATATAAAATGTATATATTTTCTATTAGGTTCGTTTTACATAACATTAGCGAAACGAAAAAGAAAAATATGAATAAACAAATAGACATCTGCTGCTGCCCGATGAGCTCGTGTACATCCATTCTCATTTGGCTACTTTTAAGAAAATAAAATAATTGAAGTTCTATTTTTGATGTAGTCACAAGCGCAGAGTACAAAGCATTAACAAAATTCAAAACATACATATATATGGTATTTTAAAAACCTACCTACTTGAAAAACACTTGAAGTGCTAAAACTAATGAACAGACAAGCGACATTATGTTGGTTGGTTGTTTGTTGTTTTGGTACTAGGCACTGGCCTGGTCTGCCACTGCCATAGCCATAGCCGTTCCTTCCTTAATATATTTATATGAGCTATGAGCGAAGCGCCTTCCTTTCTCAATCGCTAGAAGATATCATAATGTTGATATACGAGTACATATGTATGTCGGTATGTAAGTTTTCCTTTTAAGATTAAAATGCACGATATTGTATATAACGAATTTTATATATGCCAAAGTATATTGTATATCATCCGGCATTGACACATAATATATCTATGGCTTCTTCTCTATTAAACAATGCGCATGATCTCGGTTTTATTTCAAAAGAAATAGACAGCAATGATAAAATACAAATATTTTATATTCAAAATAAACGAAAACAATATTGCCAAATATAAAACCGGCGCGAGATACAGTGTGGAACAAAAACAATAGTTCCATCATAATACGTAAAATAATGTTGTCCCTAGTATACAAAAACAAGAACACTTAAAAACTCTTTTGTATAGAATTTTTCTCTAAAAATCAATCGGCTATCATAGTTTAAAAATATTAGCTCCTATTTTGTGAAACAAAATTACATCAAAAACCCATATCTTTAGCTAAGTTTAATCGATTGGAAAATCTTCCAATATTGATTGAACTGTCAAAAGTTTTCCAGTAAATAGCATCCAATTTTCAATGAAGTTAAAATTGTCACAGTTTTTTAACAGTACTTTCCTCTAGAAATCAATCCGATATCATCGTTTAAAAATATTAGCTCCTATTTTGCGGAACAAAATTACATTAAAACCCATTTTCTATTAAAATGATGGAATATCTTAAGCTTAGTTGACACGATTGGAAAATCTTCCTATTTTGGCCGAACTGTCAAATCTGTTCCAAGGAATAGCATCCAATTTTCTATGAAGTTAAAATTGTAACAGTTATTTGACAGATGACTAGCTGACAGTTGTACACGGTTGGAAAACTTTAGAAAACAAATAATTGGTATCCTCATTGACAGATGAAAGGGAATATTAAAATAACGAATATGTTGTCAGTGTATTTGTTGAAGATCAGTGAAAAGGTAGATAAGTTGCCACAAAAGGGTCTATAAATTCGGTTGATTGAAGAACTTTGAATGTTTCTAAAAACGTCATTGAGATATCGATATTTCCGAAAATTTATCGCAAGCCCGAACATAAGTTGTATCGTAAACGACAAATCAAAAGCTTACTGCTGGTCCTTGAAACCACTTCTATTCTGAGTCAGTATTGGATAATTATGATTAACCTAAGTCTTTATGTTTTACTAGCAAATTTTAAAAAGTAAGTTTTTTTTATTAAAAATGATGCTTACGATAAAATAGCGGAAAGGGCTCGACATTGTCCCTGGGCCGGTTTTCTTTGTCACGGTTAAAATTGGAAGATGTGCGGAGGTATGACTATTTGAATTTACATTTTATCAATGTCATCGCCAACGTCTTGCAAACCATTTCCTTAGGTTGTTTATAATCCTCTCAACCTACATCCCATAAAAATCGGCTAGTCTTGATCTCCTGGGTACATTCTAAATTTTTTTCTTTTCATGTGTCCAATGCTTTTCAAATGTATTATTTTGTCAGACGGCGTATTCTTACTTCTTTCTATTTTATTAGTTTTTGAATTCGTTCAAAATACTGTAAACTTTTGTTGTTGTTTCCTGCTAAGAAATGTTCTTCCATTTAAAAATTAGTGGACAATCGCCCAACTATTTGGAAATACAAAAAATTGGCTGTTTGGGCGAGTTTAAACGATTAAAGAAGTCAGTCATATTTGACAGATAAAATATGGGTGTTTACACCGTTGATAATCGAAAAATCTGCCAATTTTGGAAGACCTTCAAATTATGTAGACTTAGCTTTATATAATAATATATGGTGTATGTTGAAGTTACGATGGTTGTTGTCAATTGTCTGACATTTATTCTCAACCATCAAATAATTGACATTTCTTTAAAGTTTTGCAATTCATAATGAACCGTTTCACGCCCAAACAACGTTTTCAAATTGTGGATATGCTTTGAAATTTTTAACTTTGAAACTATGTACTTTCATATGGCACATTTTCCCAATAATTATGTTAAGTGATGAAGCTCATTTCTGGTAACATGGCTGCATCGAAAAGCAAAATGTTTGTATATGGAACAAGGCTATTAATGAATCATCATTACACTCAATAAAATTGACGGTCTATTGTGGTTTACACCCTCGTAGCATCATCGCTCCATATTTCTTTAAAAATGAGAGCTATTGAGCTATGCAGACTGTGTTTCAAAATCATCGATTCGATTCATCTGTTCCAATGTATTATGTAACATGTATCCGTAGAGGGCATTGGCCAAAGATCATATTTAAAAAATAAATTCCATGAAAATATCTATAAGATTATAATAATCAAAAAATCAGTCCAAAATCCCTCGATATATGGTTTTTAACTTTATGCTCAATAAATAATTAAGAAACATCACTTTAAAAACTGAACGAGTGTTACATGTGTAAATGTCAAATATAATTCGCAGGAATAGCTTTGTATTAAATAAAACCTTAAATAAATTAAAAAGTTTTTGTGTTTCCTTCACTTACAACATTTTTCATAAAAACTACCATTTTAACTTGAAAATGACGTTTACAAAGAATCCCTTGTAACTTTTGACAGGTAGGTTATTGTGATCATTGACACAAAAATGATTTAACGTAAGAGTTGATCATTGAAAGCGGAATTGAAAAATGGGAATGTCAAGGAAATGGGAACTACCATTGAAACTATTTTTTCCGAATTATGTAACTAAAAAAGTATTCTGCGTTAAATAAAATCTAGTTTTTTAAAAAACATTCTGAAATTCATATCATAAGCTTTTTTTAACACCAAACAAAAAAATCCAACTTTCTTATAAACTGCTAAATCAGGAAACACAATCAACTCATAACTTTCCCTGCATTGCTTATTTAGAAATAATTTTTACAAGGATATTAAGATTCGATAAAACTACGATCTAATATATGTACATTTCATAAAAATATACATAAAATTTGCAGTCCTCACTTATGTACATTTTCAAAAGAAATTTGACACAAAATACAATGGTTGATTTCGATAAGAATAAATAAGTAATAAATGAAAAATGCTTTGAGGTGTTAATTTTAACACAAACGGCGGAACATTCACAGAATGCAAATCAACCAAGTATCAAAAACTCACTTCGAATTCATCCACAAATCATTTATCGGACGGATTCTGTAATCGGAATGACCATTAACTGTAAATTAAATGGTCTGAATACTTTTGCACTCACAAGTAATTCTTTTGCGATTTTCTACTCATGTTTTGTTTTCTGTCTAAGAACATAGATGGCAGCAGCTCACAGTTTTGGTGAGTTTGCTTAGTGGTGTTGTGGTGAATTAAATAAACGTCAAACTATTTTCGGTATTGTCTATTTTTTACATATTCAACATATTTTCTTCGGTGCCGCGCTTTAAAATCAAATATCAGCAAATAATTTGTTTAAAAATTGCTAATACATTGTGTGGTTTATGTAGAAAACAATAAATCAAATATCTCCATTGAAGGAGCCCATAAAAATACAGTAATCTTAGCGTAACTACTTCATTGAAGCGTAATAAAAATGTTCGGCACTTTGAATAACTATTTGTCGGGTGTTCAAAGAGCTTGGTCCGTCCAGGATGGAGAGACGGTGGCGAGTTTTTTGTCGTTGAAAGACAAACACATCATGAATAGGAATCTATATCTATTGGAACCAGAAAACTATGTTGAACGACAGTTGGATCCACCAATCGATGAGGTAGTTGTCTCCCATTTAAAAGTTCTCTACCACCTCAATTCAGAAAGTAAGAATTTTTTAAACTTTAAGCTAAATATCAAATACATTTTGAATTAAAAAGGTCGAGACCACATGGAGGCATACAAAAACCAAATGGTGTGTATTCAGAGCGTTGTGAAAATGTTGCAACAACTTAAGGAGGAGAACTGGTGTCTGCCAATTATGTATACGACTTGTCTGGATTTGAGGGTCTTAGCCCAGAGATGTGAAGTCAATGGGAAAGTTTCCACACCCGGCGAGATATTAGAGAAAGCAGCTGAAAGCTTAATGAGTTGCTTCAGGGTCTGTGCAGCTGATAATAGGTATGACTAGAGGTCTAAAATTTTGTTTCCCTGTTTTATTTCTAATTATAAATTCATAAACTTTTAGGTCCTCTGATGAAGACACCAAACGCTTGGGAATGTTAAATCTAGTAAATCAATTGTTCAAAGTCTACTTCCGAATCAACAAGCTTCATTTGTGCAAACCACTCATCCGTGCCATCGATAGTTCAGCCTTTAAGGATTCATTTCCCCTGCAAGAGCAAATCACCTACAAGTACTTTGTCGGCCGAAAGGCTATGTTCGATTCGGACTACAAGAGCGCCGATGAGTTCCTTAGCTTTGCATTTCAAAAATGTCCTCGCAAATTCTACAAAAATAAGCGCCTTATTCTCATATACCTGGCCCCGGTCAAGATGCTACTGGGCTACATGCCAAAGAATGAAGTTCTCCAAAAGTACGATGTTTTGCAATTTCATGAGCTAGCAAACTCCATCAAAAAAGGAAACGTTCGAAAATTCGACGAAGTAATTCAAAAACACGAAACTTTTTTCATAAAATGTGGAATCTATTTGTTGGTGGAGAAGTTGAAGTTCATGGTGTATAGGAATCTCTTCAAAAGGGTTTATCTTATCAAGGGTACCCATCAATTGGACTTGGAGAGTTTTCGTTCTGCATTGGATTTTGTTGGAGAGGAGGACATGTCTATGGATGAGACGCATTGTATTGTTGCTAATTTGATATTTGAGGGCAAAATTAAAGGATACATTTCGCATAGCCATAACAAGTTGGTCGTATCCAAACAGAACCCATTTCCCGCGCTTAACACCGTTTCATAATAGAACTGAATTTTCTTCCATTTTAAATAAAAATAATTTAAATACAAATGACTGAGTTTTATTTATAAAACAAATAAGATTATAGAGGAAGCTTGAATGAAGCAAGCTCAGTGTAAGTTTTGAATTTTCATACTAAAGAATATTAAATATTCGAATTTAATAAAGCGGAATAATTTTAAAATTTAGACTTAACTATTTTCGAAAAATCCAGTAATAAGTAAAAATGATACTACCATTAAAAAGGTATTGAAGACATTCATGCCTATTACAAATGTCTCTTTTTATGGATGATTCTCGTTTTCTCTGGCGTGTCGTTTTTTTAATGGCATTCCATAAGTTCTTCGACTCGCCGAATTTGTAGCAGATTTTTAAACGATGCAAAAGTACCAAACATCTGTCAAAATGAAATAAAAAATCATTGTTCAATGTTTAACAAATGTGGTTTTATTTAATTATAAATTAAAATAAATATGTTATTAAAATGATAAGTTTAGAAATGTATTACAACACGAGGAGCGATAGTTATGATGATAAAGAAGGTGGAGTGCGAAGTTTTGAAAATGCACAGTTAATTAAAAAAAAGGCAGGTAAGGCAAACCTCAAATCCATTTGATTTGCCTGATTCAAAGTGAGTTCAGTTTTTATATTTAAATGTAGTGAAACTTTTGTACCCTTTAACAGATTCAAGCAGTACTTAAGATTGTCCAAAGAAGCATTTAGATATGTGTTGGATGAAATAAATAATAAGGTACAGATTCGGCAACGTTCATCATCGATTACAATAATATTAAGGTTCGTAGTCTCCTTAAGAATTCTACCGGAGGGAAGTTAACAACACGGCGCTGGCAATGATTTCAATTAGGGAATAGCTCAACGAACAGTTAGCAAATTTTTTAAGGAAATCATAAGAATCATGAAAGTACATATTTGCCCAAATGGATTCGATTTTAAATGACAGATGCAGAAAAATCTGAAGCTTAGCTTTGCTTCTTTAATAAAACCGGATTTTTTGGCGTTATTGGATGTGTAGATGGCACAAACATACACTTTTATGTCAGTCCCTTGTCCCTTTTTATGTCAGTTTTGATGATTCCCTTCAAAAATCAACTAGCCAACTGCTCCTTTTTCTCCATCAGCTCGACGAAGGCCTTAACTGATATTGATATGTTAATTTCAACTGCAAATGTGAACAAATATTTTGTTTTTATTTATCGCAAATAAGGTACTAATAAATTCCATAAAATAAATTATTTAACAAGGAAACTTACAGTTTTGCGAACTTCCATTTCTTCGTCGTGACCAAATTTTCAAACGAGAGATTCCGTCGTTTTTGTTTGTTCATTGTCGTCGTGTTCTTTCCTCTTACAGAATGCTGAATGAAGGCGTTCAACAGTTCAACAGCGTCCAAAAGTTTTCGTAGCCCCAAAAATTGAACATTTACATGTTTTCATTTGACATTTAGATTTTTTTAACACCGGCTGTCAAATTTTGTATTTATGAAAAATATTGTTGAAGAAAATATGAAGATTTTGTTAAACTTTCTTTCATTATTTAAAGCCTCTATCATAAAAAACGTCGCTTTCTTAGTACTTCCTTTCACAGTAAAGGTGTTCTATATGGTATGTGTTCTCTCAAGATTAAATTTTTTGAAAATTCTTGAAGTGTAAACATTCCCCTAAGGATTTGCCGTCGACACCTTAACTCGATAATCATTTCCTGTGCTGTCAAAGAACAGCATATCAGCGCAGACAAAGCCAATTCAATTTCCTTTGAGGGCAGCCATCAGCTATTTTGTTAACATTAATTTGAGCGCTGAATGTTTCGAAAGGTTTGTTTGTTTAGTTCAACTTTTATAGAGATGTTTTAAATAAAACTTATGGTTTACGAAAATTTGTGGTTTACCAAAAATGTATAAAAAAATTTGAGTTTTCGATGTAGGTTTTCGACCAAAACCGATAATTTCCCAAAAAACGGGGTTTGGACTTGGTGTAAAATGCTTATAATTATTGGTTAGCAACAAAGAACAATTAGAATACAAAATTTAAAAAGGTAGACAAAGGATAAAAAATGAGACCATATTTATAAAGAAATCCTTATGATATAATTTTTAGAATTGGTTTTAAGCCAAACGTGGATTCAATTTTGAATTTAAATCTCTTAAGCGATGAACCTCTGAGTAATGGCAAACACACTTTTTTGTTTTCATGTCATCATCTTTTTAATTAAGAAAATTTAATTGAAAAATTTACAACTTCGAACTTGATATAAGATTTCTTTCGTTTTTAGATATACAAGAATTCTATGAATTAACTTTATTGGACGACTCGAAGACAATTCAACAAAAGACCGCAGAAACATTACAAATAGCAAGTAAATGGGAACAAGAAGGTCACACAATTAAATTATCAGACGTAAGTTTAAAAACAAAACAAACAAAATTATTTTATATTTGAATGTTTCAGTATTTTTTTTTATTTTAAATATTTTTTTTTTAATTTGCATTGCGAGAAGGGAACTTCTAAAATCATGCTTCTTGGTAAAACAAAACACTTGCAACACGAATTTTTGTTATAAAACATAATATTTTCAATACAGCATGACTTAAGGGGACTTGTCCCATGAATGCTCTGCTCGTAAATTTAAAAGTAGATACAAACAAAAAACAAAACAGACCATCGCCATCGATAAAATACATGTCTTTTATTTTTAAAAATCTTAACTCTAAAATCGAGAGCATGTATTTTTCATCATTTATCAATCATCGTTAATTAAATATATTCCTTAGAAAGCACAAGGATGGCAACTAACGTTGGTACGAAGAGATAATATTGAAATTTAGTGAGCAGGTTTTAATGGAAACCTATGTCTTTATTATACGCTTGATTTTGATCGGAATAGCCCTTGGTTTTCTAAATGTTTCAACCATGTATTGGTTCCAAAGGATTACAAAGTCATTTGGATGCTTTACATACATACTTACCATTGAACCAGCAACTAAAAGTTTCCTAAAAGCTTTTTACTTATTGAAAGGCTACAAATTAATTTTATAAGTGATATTTATTTAACTGGAAACACATGTTAAGAGTACAAGAAAGTTTTTCAACATATGTTCTAGAATCTAATGCCACACCGTACACTTAACCTCCGAGATTTTGTGGTCTTTTGTGTATCAATCGAGAGTTTTATGAAACCACTAGAATACATATTTCAACATCTTTAGTATTCTATAATAGGATTTCTTTGATAAGAGATTTGTGGCTGGTGATACAGACACTTCATTTTACGGACACTGTGGCGTATACGCATTTTTTTGTACGTATACATACATACATATGCATATGTTTTTATTAAAATAAGTTTTAAGTTTAAGTTTTAGACTAGTTTTATTGACTTAAAAGATGAAAGAACAAAGCATTATATTCTTAATTATAAGATTACAAAAGTTTTTAAATGGTGTTTCCGAAGGCTTTCAAACTTTAAAACCTTACAAATTTTCCTCAATTATTCTGGTTCTATAGCGAAGATCGTTAAATGAGTATTCATACAGAAGGTCCCAATCGAGTTCTCCATTCAAGATGTTGATCGTTTCTTTTAAACCGAGTATATCTATCCTAAACGAGTGCTTTCGGAACTCCTTGAGTATTGGACAAACTCCCAGGAAATGAAACAAATCTTCGCGTTCTTTGCGTTGCATAAATCGCAAAATATTGGCAATTCTGGGCGGTGAGGAATGTAGTTTAAATTGATGAGTTCACCTCTTACTTTAAATGACAAGCTGATTTTTTGTGTACTGTTTTTGGCCAAGACGTAGGTGTTGTGGTTCAAGAAATGGTTAACTTTACTGTAGTAAGATCTGTAGATAGATGTTTCAGCTTCACTTATAAACTTATAGTACATCATGTTGCCGACTTTTTTCAGCAAGTCCTCAAAATTCAACCTCGATACTTTCGTTTTCTGATATTGAAAAAGTAGCATTCAATTGCCAGTTTTTTCCACTCTTTAACACACGAAACTTCAGAATTGATAGCTTCTGTGAGTACTATTCGCGGAATTATTTCGTCGCCCATCTCAAAAACTCTTGACAAGTTGTTGAAATGTAATTTAATTGTGTCTAAAAAGAGGGGTCCTATTCCTGTTTCAAGATGTAACATATAGTTGGCGTCGTACTTGGCAACTTGAAAGTCCTTTTAATAAAACTTTTCCACAGCTTCAAACGATCGATACCCCCATACTTGCGCTCCGTAAAACAGGGCCCCTATACTCTGTAATGCGTTTCGAAAGCCAATCCGATTCGAATCTGATATTCGATACGTTTATGAATTCATACTCTGTAAAATGTTCGAATCGAATAAAACAATCGTCTAGTACTTTTTCTATTTATCGAATAGATTTGCCGAGTTTCGAAGTATTTCTTATGAGATTTGTGAAAGCAAAAATACAAAAAAAAATCAAAACAAATCAAAAAGAAGATGACGAAAAAATTCAGTCATTATTATCACTTGAGAATTATCGTAATGACTTTTTTACACTTCTCTTCTTGGCAATTTCCACATCTCTCTTTTTAATTCAAGCTTAGAAAGTTTAAGCTGATTTTGTTCATAGTCATTTCGTTTTTTGTATTAAAATTTGTCTTTTGCCGAGGTACCCTTTTTTTCCTTCAAGTCATACGAATTCCATCATAATTTCAAATTGCTTTTGTTTGGTATGGACATTTTTCGCTGATGATTCCCTGGAATTTATTCGCTTAATTTTTGAATAAAATTATTATTTCCTTACTTATATTTTATCTATTTCACACAACTTAACGCAATTTTCCTTTTGTGTCTTTTAAAAACGACCTGGCAATTTGTTACCTCTCTTGGTGTAGAAACAAAATTTTCATTTCGCTTATGACATTCGGAAATGCATTGCCAGGTACGAAAAATCCGAATGCGGATTTGTCATTCCGTAAGTATTAGATTTCTTATCCGCATTAGAAACAGAGAGTACAAAATATTCGTTTTCGAAAATATTTACTTTCGAAACGCATTCCAGAGTAAAGCCCCAGTATTGTAATTGCGGTAGCTCGAAATACTTTGTGTTGGGCTATGAGCAAAACGCTATTTCTTAGCATGCAACTTCTCCACACAGAACACATAGCACCCTTTGCTTCCAATAATTTGGATTGTAAATGTTTTTCTAGATTCAAGTTAGATGCAATCAAAACTCCCAGATACTTGTAGTCCTTTAATATTTCTATCGGTTCCTCGTCAAACATCCACTTCTCCCTCCTGGAATATCTCCCACCACCGTTTCTGAATAGCATCATTTTTGATTTAGAAAGATTTACTTCTAGATTCCATATTTTGCAATAAAGTTGAAGCCTATTTATCATTTGATGCATCCCGTCTATAGTTTCAGCTAGGAAAACTATATCGTCAGCGAACATCAGTCCTGGAATATTCTTTCCTCTTATATCAATGGCTGCGTTCAACCTCAGACAGATAGGGTATTGGGATACCTTTTTGTTAGCGTTTTACGTGTAAAATAACACCTGATATGTCAAAAAAGGAATCAAAAGGTATGGAAGAATTTCTGGGGTATATAGGTATCTGACTGAACAGCTGATTCTACACATGGTTTATATCTAGGTATTGACACTTCATAATAGTCCTCATAGTCTGACGAATCAGTTAAACTATCTATTAAATGTTTTATCTTAGAACAAAAAGCGCGTTTTTTGGTATTCCATAATATAGTTCAGTGAGAAAATGCCAACAAAACGATCCGCAGTAGCCAGATTTTTGTATTTAAAAATTGGTACAACTGGAAGAAGATCTTTTAGAATAATAATAAAATAAAAGAAAGTGTTGTGAAAATGAGAAGTTAAAATTAACTTTAGCAAAAAAATTAACTAAAAATAGTAAAATTGAAAAATTTTAAAGAAGAAATGGTAACAAAACATCTGGAAATTGAGATTTCAAAGTTAAAATAATATCAACAGATTTGTTTCCCTAATGGAAAACACATGATTCCAAATGCACAACTTCTTAACGAATACAGCCATCGAGATACAAATGCAATATCAATCGTACCAACATTTGAGAATGAGATCACATAAGATCCATTCGAGACTCGTATAAATGTCAAAAACCCATCCATAGTAAGATTCTACTCTCACTTTTATCGGTGTTATTCATACTATGGATATTGTTTTTGTTATTGGTTTAAGATCCTACTACACTATGGATAGATTTTCCAATAAAACACGGGTAATTTTGACTTCGAAACTTTAATATTTCTCTGCTTTTTGTGAACAGTTGAAAGTTGTTTTTATTTTTTGACAGCTATCTCAATACAGCTATTTAACTCTTTCAACAAGGTATCTAAAAATCCACATCTCCAAGGTACCCTACCCAACACGAAATTAAACGCAGGGAATACCACCTTTCGCCGAATTAGTTATGTCATTTAAGTATAAGATAAAGAGAAGAGTACTTAAAACGCATCCTTGCATAACGCTAATTGACGTACCAAACTCATCTGAAAGAGAATTTCCATCCCAAACTCGTGCGACATGACAGATATAAGTTTAGTTGAGATTACATACTTATAAAGCTTGTAAAAAAGTGCTGCCCGGCAAATTGAATCGAAGGCTGCTCGAAAATCCACAAAAAAAGTGTACCTAAAGCTTTTTTCCTTTCCAATATTTATTAATGACAAAATTTGGTCAATTGTCGAGTAGTTTTTCCTAAAGCCAGCTTGGAATTCGTTTAATATGTGCTCAGATTCGAGCCACTCGTTGAGTTATTAAATAATACCGAGGCAAGGATCTTTACTGCTGTATTAAAAAAAGGAGATGCCTCTATAATTTAATGGATCTTCAAAATTACCTTTTTTATGTAGCGGAAAAATAATTGCCTTTCGAAAACTCTAGGGGTCGTCAGCGGTGAAGCCGTTAGAAATCTGGTGTAATATTTTTAAAATATTCATACGGTTTTCTATCTTCCCCTGTTGATGAATCTTTTTTTGCTTTTTATTAAAATATGAAATTAGACCCACTGTGAGATTGTCATTTTAAGTTTGTTTAATTTTGTATTCAAGTTCAACTCAGAAGCTCAGACAAATTATCGCACATAAAAACTAGGGCAATGTTTAACTTTCAACTAACTCAATGTAGGTAGCTGATGCTCAAACCCTCCCTCTACGATATATTAGTTAAGTTTTAGTTTTAGGTGTGAATTAAGGTGTGAAAGTATCACATTCAAAAAACAATAGAAATATTTCAAAGTGCTAATCTGCAACACATTGATCCGTTTTGTTTATAAAACTAAGACGATATTTCAAAATCAAAACAGAAAGAAATTACATTAGAGATTCAAAATACTTTTCAAAAATACACCTAGCATCGCGTCCTTCAATGAATGTATAACAAATTTTAAGAAATCTTAAAGCCTCATTTAAACAAATGGAAGAATGCCATTATATTTATTTGTCACTAAGACAACAGAGGCGAGAAAGATGAAGTGATTGCAACATCAAAATGTGTCGCCTCAAAAGAGTCCAATATAAATTCTGTCAATCAAACAAGAATTTGTTAGTGTCGTTTGTTTAAAAAATAGAATGTCCACTATTTTGATGATAGAAAAATTCTAAGATTATGGTAAACAGAGGAAACTGACAATTCTTATTTTTTGAATATAGGTACATAACGCTAAAAACTAAGAGGCCTATTCTAGTATTCATCGGGGGGAACTTTACTTGAATTTTCACTAATCATTGTTCTGCTATTCATTTGAAGTGAATCTGAGTATGTCGGTAACGTCGGTAATACTGCGCGGTATTCTTCTATTCACGAGAAAGCTTTCATTCTATACAATTTAGATCCGGATATAAAATTCAGCGGATTTTTCATTTGATGTGTGGTTTCATTTTTGTAAGGAAATGTAAGTGAAAACTAATTTATTGCTAAATTTAGAATATTTGTTTTATAAATAAAAGAATGTTAACATTTTAAGTTGAAAGAAGACACTTTTTAACATTTCTTCGAAGCTCTCTGTTTGAGGATTCTCTTATTCCTTTGCTTACAATTGGAATAAAAAGTCAAATACTGTTCATTCTGTTTAGGTGGATTGATTGAACTTAATTTTTATATGAATCAAAACAATTTATCCAACATTTCCAAGATTTTTATATAAACAGCTGTTTATTTGAATGTCAAAATGGTTTAGGATAATGTAGTTCATCCGATGGAAAGCAGAATGCAAAGGTAGTGTCAATAAATCGAATGGGTGAATCGAATATACGACCCACGTGAATAGCAGAATAGGGCTGTATAGGGCCCTTTAGTTTACTACTGCTATTATAAAGTGAAAGTTAGCTTTATATATGTATGCTTCCTTGGCTTCGCAAAATTTAATTTAACTACAATATATTCCGTTGAAAGTTATTTGTTAAAATTGATGCAAATAGCAATTATTATGTAATAAAAAGCACTACAAGCAATTTAAATTTTCAACCCCCTTCTTTTTGTAATTTCTAACTAAGCCAAGGATATTTTATCCATTAAAAAAATATCAACTATTGAATGCACAAAACATATAAACATATATCCCTAACCTAACCAGATCTCACATGTCGACAAATGTAAATAGTATAATGGCTTTGAAAACTATAGACATATGTATAACTAGGTGTAGATATTTTTCGTCCCTAGAACTTTAAACTAAAAACTATCTATGTGCGTCTAAAAAGTTGTGAGTTGACGTTGTGACACATATGTACGAGTATGTATAGTGCTGTTAAAAAATATTCTGGTTATTTTTCTAAAAATAAAATATTAAATATTGAAAGACCCTTTTGCTACCTTGAAGGCAGTTTGAGGTGATCTCAGTCTGTCTAAAAGTTCAGAAAGGAAGCTCTTAAGGAAGTTAATGGCTGAAACACAAACATGCTTCAGCTTCGACTTCGTCTGCGTTACGATGGGCCTGCTTTGAGGTTGCTTTGAATGACGTTTCTAAAATGACACTTCTATCAGAAGCAGCTGTTTGACTCTTCGTGCAGTTAAAAATATGAATTTTGAAATCGAAATTAAATAAATTTATTAAGAAAGTAGATTACACAGACTATCCTGGGTATGTTCAGCTCATGAAGCAGAAAGAAACGCAGACTGAGAGACGTCGCGTCGGTGGGTTCAGGAGCTCAATCTACGGAGTTCTTCAATCCATGACGAGTTCTTCGAAACCCATTTTCTGTTCTACAAAAATAGAACGTTTCAAAAAAAAATTGTATACTTATTCTATGTATGTATGTATATTTCAATAACTAACCCTTTAAATTTTTCAAGCTATTGATCTATCAGACAAAACGTTTAGCAAATTTGAGTTAAAGCTTCCGTTTGGAGACACATTTCGTAACATTGCGTTCTTTTCCTTTCGATTGTCAAACCAAACGTGAGGTCAAAGCGTTAATGGCTGCGTTCAAACTTGTGATGAATATCTTGGATAGGTGGTTTTTTAGATACCATGTTGAACGAATTCAGCTGTTCACAAAAACCAGAGAAACATTTAAGTTTGAAGTCAAAAATTCAAACAGGATGAGGTTCTTCAAATATAGAATGCTGACCACTAGATGGAGGTAAGACCTAGCGACCAATTTGCTACAAAACGAGAACTAAATAAGTCAATTTTGAAGTTTAAAAAATAGATCATAATTACCTTTCAACATTCGGAGGCAACTAGCTTCTTCAACGTCTATTTTGTACAGAACACCCTCAAATACAACTTCAAATAACATTTTGTCTGTAAAAACGAATACAAAAAACTGAAATGAATTTTCAAGTTTCTTGAAATACAACCATGAGTTGAATCAGCTGTTCTGTCAGATAAATACATACCCCAGAAATTGGTGAATATCTTTGGATACCTAATTGACATCTCAGGTGTTTTTGATCAGCTGTAAGACACTAACAAAAAGGTATCCGGATACCCTATCTGTCTCAGATTGAACGCAGTCATTGAGCTAAAAAAAATCAGATCTTTTTTTGACAGATCAAAACTAACTTATTATTTTTGTTATTTCTTTTTTTTTAGATGAATGAAGATCATTTTTTCTGCCTAAAGCAAATTATTATTTATAAATTAATAAAATACTTTATGTGGATGTGTTAAAAAATCCGTAACTTTTTTGACAGCACTGTACTTGCACATTGTACGTTTGTATGTAACATGTTTTAAATTTTACACACATCACGCGATTGCGATTTTTAAACAACCAACCGACCGAAATTGACGTTGAAAAGAAGTCCTTGATATCGCATGTACAATTTCTTTCATGGCATTCTTCCGGTGTCTTGCCAAAGCAACAACAAAAAATCATCTAACAATATGGTTTCCTGTGTATTCCTACATACATTCAAAAAACATTTTTGTATTTATTTACATATACATTATACATACATTTGCATGTATTCCATACAACTAGTAAGTGTTTTGAATGTATTTGGGGTGAATGTTTATATGTAAAGTTCATGTAAGTTTCAAATTCAAAGTTTTTTGCTATCAATTCGATGACTCAAAGTCTCAAACGCTTCCAACGTATGAATCGAAATCCTTAGCGGAAAAAAATATTTATATCGCTCCGGATTATAAGGATCTTATTTCATTAGGAGTTCAAACCATTGAACTCCAGGGATGGATTTGAAATATCAGTAGCCTGATTAGGGAATACGAAGCAAATCGAATTAGTTTTTGAAAATAAGGTTTGGTTGTATTTAATTTTTGATTAATGACAGCAAATTGTTTTAATTTTTATTTTTATATTTCTAATTGATCTGAAATTTTTGTATTCTCAGAAATATGAACAATTTTTTTTGAACAAATTTTAGACACCCTTTATAATAGAGAGTGTAATCCAAGCGGTCAAATAAATAATTAAAATTGGGTGGCGCAACAGTCCGTTGAGAACTAGGGCCTAGTGACTTACAACTCTCAACCATTCCTGTGTGCGAGTAATGTTGTCAGGAATAGAGGGGACCTACAGTTTATATGCCAAATCCAAACGGCTAATTTGAGAAAGCACTTTTCCATGACAAGAGGCAGTACCCGTGAGAAGACTTAAGATGGCATAGGCAGGGATCGAACCCAAGACCTCTGACATGATAGTCCAACGCACTAACCATCATGCCACAGGTACGCTTCGTATTTAGTGATTGATAAAATTGAGAAGAGTTTAAAAGGAGATATCGATATGTTATAGAAGATCTTAAATCACTAAATCAGTTTTAAAACAGTTTTTAAAACTTGGTTAAAATATTCTTCAAAACAGTTCATATTTATTATATCATGCGTTGTTTTTGTTTTTTTAAATCTTCTGAAATTGTATTTTCCATCATTGTAACTTTCCAAAATATTGATATTAACTAAGTCCATATGACATCTGTCATTAGCTGCGTTCAATCTCAGGTTACAAAAGTTGGAAATTCATTTGCTTTATTTCTAATAAATGATTCTCTCGAGCACGACTCTTTTTCTCATTTGCATTCAACAAAAGTTGGTCGTCGTAGCATCAATACTTTTTATACACAATAAACAAAATCAGATTATTGTTCTGATTTTGACTCCCAAGTAATTGAGTGATCTGACATTTCCAATTATAAGGTCCGTTTACGATGGTGTGCTTTGTTTATTTTCTTGAGGTAACACTGTTTTGACATGTTCGGATGTCCTCTTTTAAATAAAAGGGAGTTCGTAATTTACTTGTTAGCAAAACTTAAGAAAATGTTAAAAATTTTAGAGTCGCTAGTATGTAGTTTATTATTTAGTAATTTCAGATTATTGAAAATTTTGCTCTAATATGATCAAATCACAAATCCAAACTTTACTGGCCTTTGTCTTCCCGTAAAAGAAATCTGTAAGATTATTTTTCCTTAAATGGTCACTTGGTAAAAATAATGTGTAACCCTTATTTTCCACAGAGGACAAGTGACCTTTTTTCGGGCTCCATTTATTTTGCAATATAACAAAATCCACCTCTGTTCGTGAGTTGTGGGTGAAAATGGGTGGTAGATTGGGCGATAACCTAGTTTAGTTTCTTACAAATGTCTTAGTATGCATATCAAATGAAAAAGAGAACCCATCACAGCAGACAAGCACAACAGGCTACAGAAGGGATATATCCAACGACCCGACAATACGTCTGGTAGAAGGACATATTCAAGTCATTTGCTACAGGCTTACCACATTACGTAAATCTAATTCATATACGAAATTTTGGTTCGTTCTTATAAATTATTATATTATTATAAAAACGTGAACTTGCTTTAAGCAATTATTATTTAAAATTATAAATAAATAAAACCAAACAATATACCACCAATGTGACAACAAGGATGACAATGAGGATGTCATTTTTATAGTTGGTTTTTGACAGATAAGTTCGTTAAATGTGATAATATTGAACACAAAATTTCTTTAACAGGTGTGTTTAAGACATGGCAACCCTGATTTTGTATTGGTTTTAATTTAATTTTTTCCTTTCTCAGTTCTCACTCAAAACAGAATCACATATACATTATATATATATAAAAATAAATATTGACTATTTTTCTTTGTATAACTGTACATTTCTATATTTTATTATATATCGTTCGTATATGTGTATATTTCTTGCTAATTGTTTGTTCGTTCGTTCGTTGGTTCGTTCTTTTTAGCGAACATTTTTTTAAAATTATTTTTTATTTCATGTAGCACGAGTTGTAGAAAATAAAATAAAACAAAATAAAACAAAAAACACACAATGCAAAATGAAATCAAAAATGAAAAGACACAACACAAAGGCTGACCCAATGATTTTCCTTTCTTTACAGTTAATTAAGATTTCTTCGAATATCAGCCGAAATTGTGAGATAACTTCGGCAAGGAACGAAGAACAACTTTTGGTAGGTACTTTTGCAAAAAAAAATACAGCATATCCTTTGCGTCGTCTCGACGCGTCGTCGTCGTTAGTTTTGGAATTTTTGTTTGTTTTCTTCTTGTCATTAAATTGCGTAAAACAAATCACATTCTGTTGCTGGTGTTTGTGTTTTTCTTCCAAGGAGCAACAAGTTGAACAAAAGTTGGGTGGTTTTTCTTTTGTTCCTTTATTTTATTTTAAATCTTCCCACGCGAATCAACATTAATATTTTATATCCACAAGAAGGAGGCTTACTGGGTCCGGATATCCGGAAAAAATCGTGTGCTTATACATCGTTATGGAATCACATAAGGCAATGTAATTGTGTGTACATAATGAGGAGTACCTGACAAAACGCTTCAATTGAACAAGATTTTGTGAAGATGAAAGCTTTAACCATCCCCCAGAGTATTCTGATACTTTTGACCCATAATTAGTTTTGACAGCAGATGATTTTTCCATGCGATTACATCAACACAAATCTACCCGAATATCTTTGGAATGATCGCCGAATGCGACCTCAACTTTTCCGACACTGCCTCTAGGGTTGTGTTCAGATGTATTCTCATTGAACAACCCTCATAAGGCGTTTGTCTTTTTTAAGTCAGAATAAATTCTGAACAGAGCCCGAGCATATCAACATCCTTGGAACAAAAAGTGTGTTTTGAGTGCTCAGAATTATTTTTGAAACACAACTGAACACTTAGCTGTCACTTTTTGACATATATCGATTTGCTTGTCAATTTCTTCAACAGGTGCAAGAAATAAGATTCAAGACTTAAATTAAAATAGGATAGATAACTTTAATCAAACAAGCATTTATTTTTTGTTTTAACAAAAACGAAAACGAAGATTTGGATTTTATTCTTGTTTCAGAACGTGTTCAGAACTTATAAGCAAATACAAATTTTAAGCTCTAAACGTTTTAAAAAAGAAACACGACTTTCTGTTTGACAGCTTATGCTCTGTTGAGAACTTAAAAACAAATATATTGAACCGGATTCTATCAAACATAACTTAAAATACAACTTAATGAAAAATTCAGAACTGTTTTTGTGTTTCATCTTTATTTCAAAAAGTTATGTGAATTCCTTGATATGGATATCATCGTTTTGTAACAGTGCTATAAAAGCTTAATAAACGTGTGAATAAGTTGCGGATGTAATCGGAGTGTAATAATGGCAAAATTTACATTTGTTTCCCTCCGTAGTATAAAAAATCGGTGTGAATATGAAATGTTCCTATACGGCACTTGATAAACTTTCACACGCAATCTGATATGGTAATGTTTAAAAGCAAACATTTCTAAATGAAAATATTTGTGTACGTTTAACGTTCAAATTCAGAATATTTTTCCCAACTTGCAAACAGATTTACATTACAAACAAACCTTTAATATTAAACTTAGAAGCTGAGATGAAAATAACTATGATATTTTGATGATAAAAAGTTTCAAAGTGTAAACTATGATAATTATGTTTCACACAAAAGTGTGACAGTTGAACACATTGACATTTAAAGTCAAACCATACTTCTGTTTTCAGAGTTAAACTAATGTAATATCCAAAAAGGCTCGTTCGATAAAGTGATAGTCTTTTTTTGACAACAGCTATCTCTATCATGTTTTAGAGAAATGTGGAGAAATCAAAACTACTATCAACGAATTGAGAATCAAAATCAACTATCGCCAATTCCACCCCAGGATAAGTTGATTAAAGTTGATTAAACTCATTTTGAACAAAAATTGGCTGTGCTTTTCAACCTCTTTTTTTGAAGAGGGCGAATAAGCCATAATTATCCTTCGTTAAGCCTCAGCAAGCTATCCTATACATGTGTACATACAAATTTTATGCCAAATCAAGAATCCTTTTTTCCTTGTGAAATTTCTTTTCATTCACAAATTCGGAACTTAAGTATCATCATTGACAACCAACCAAAACTACGTACGTAATATCATTTGTACTGAAAAAAGTAACAGTGTTTTTTTAAGCGGGACATTCGTACGACATGTTTCAAATATATTACTTGTCAAGTATTTGATGATAGGTGTGTCTGGTATGTGTTTCTTTTTTCTTTCCAAAAAGCAACGAAAGACTCAATTATCAGTCATAAAATTAGGTATTTTCGAGGCGAAACATCAGGAGCACACAAAAAGGAGCATGCGTATTGGAAAATAAAAAAACTCCGGTGACGAGAAAGCTCAAAACGATACACCACACCACCGTCCCAACATCATCGACATCGTATCGAATTGAATCGACACGTCGTCGTCGTCGCGGCGTCGTCGACAATAAGCATAAGGTGAAGGAGCTTCACTTTTGCTCTGTGGCGCTGCAAACTGTTTGAATTTTGGTAAACAATACTTTTGAGTTCTGCTGACTGGGAAACATGTACACAGCAGCGTACATCCAGTCCAGAGGCTAAAAAGTCTCTCATTCTTGAATCGGTCTTCAGTGAGATACAAAATACTAGCTGGAGTGGTATACCTGAAAATGTAAAAAAGTGCTCCGTCCGTGCACTGTCCATTTGATTGTTTAAAAAAAATACAGAATAAAACAAAGACTGAATGTTTCAGTAATTTTTCCAATTCCAACATAAATTGAACTGACTTTTACGAGCAGAAAGCTAAAAAGATTTGAATCTCAACGAAATGTTAACTATGTAGTATTTGATTGAAAATAACCTGTCGCGGGGGCGTCATCGGCTTGTGGCAGCGGCACCGTGTCGAGTCGATTCGAGGTGTTTTTCGTGGTGTTTCCTCATGAGCAAATAACAAGGTTTCGCCAATAATAAATATACCGCTACGATATAATTAATTGTTTTATTTGACGTATGTAGCTCTGTTCGTGTTTCTTTTTTTAATGAGGATATAATTCCGAACAGTGATTTGCTTGACATTCATTCCAATTTTATTTAAGACTCAAAAGAAGTATTAATATTTTCTAGCGATGTATTGGGAACCCGATGAATGTTTGATTTTTGAAAAATAAATTGTTGATGTTTTTTTAAAGAAAATTTATTATAAACGATTTATAAATAAAAAAACAATCATCGTGGAAAAAGGATGTTTGTTTTTATAAAATGTTTGTATTCTCAAAAATAATTTACTGAAACCATAGTGAATGAAGTTACTTATACATTTTGAAAAATTACACATAATGAACAAGTGTTTCTTTATTTTGAAGATAAATTAAATTTTAAAATTCCAAATAATATCTTAATTGCGTGTTTTTTTGTTTTAAATAAACTATTAAAGAATCCATGAGTGAGATTTAAAATTATTTCTAAAAATATAAGAGAAATAACAATAACAGAAGAAAAAAATGATTGATTGGGTGTCGATAGTTCGCCACTCGAGGCGGCGTTTTTCTAATTACGTTGGTTCACGATCGCCTGTTCGCATCCGTAAACGTAGACGCGCACCTCCACCTCATGTTTTGAAAGAGAACCAATATAATTGTTGTTGTTCAAATGTAAGTTATAAACATATAAATACAATGTACAGGTACACCTCTACTATACAAAAATAATTGTTTATTATTTCTTTTTTGAAATTTATATTTTTCTTTAAATTTTCCTCGAGTAAATAAATAAAAGAGAATAAATCAAGAGTTCAATAATTCAAGGTGTGGTTTTTTGGGTCTTGATAAAATATTTATGTACCTGCATTTATGTAGTAATTTGTAATCTTAACTTCAAATAAACCTGATGAACATACATAATTAATATCTATATACATGATATCAGATATAAATTAAAATAAAAAAAAACTTTGAATTATGTTCAAATACAAATTTAAGCCAAGTGTTTTTAAATGACTATGATACATTTTAGAAAACTTTAGATCTGTTAGAATGCGTGAAATTGAAAAAAATAATTTTTCTCTACAAAATTCAAACAGTTTGATTTATTTGAAACTATTAGAAACAAGGCAACACATTTTTCTGAGGTTTTTGACGGCATTTGCTTTGAATCCTACTTCAAAACCAATCTATCACATCCGATTTTAAAGATATAGCGTTTAAACTATCATAGGAGAAACAGGTTTAGACAACATAATAAACTAAATTTACGGTCAACTGCATTCTTTGAATGTCAGTTTTGACCAAGGTGACTGAAAGTTTTTTAAGTGTCATCAATTTGAAACACGGAACTTTACTTCACGAACTCTTCCTTCAGTTGATCGTTCTACCAAACTACCAAAAAGACTTGTATTTTGTATTGTAAGGAAATATTACTTATTTCTTTTTCAAATTCACAAGAAACCCTTTTACGCAAAACATTACAAAATGAAATTATTCAAAAAATAAACACATCATAGAGTAATAAAGTTCAGCTTTCAGTTGAATGAAATTTTGACATAAGCAGAGTTGAATTTATAGCTGGTAAATTTTTCTTGGCTAACATTTCTTAGTCAACTTTACAATAATGATGCCTTAATTGGAAGTCAATTTTCGACAGCTGGCCAATCAGATGCCTTACCTTAAAGTCCCTTATGTCGTCTTCTGAACACTATCATTGACGCAGCAACATTAACATAAACGAAAACCTCGACTTCAAAAGAAATGTGAAATGGATTTCAAACGTCAACAACACTTTTGACAGCATAAAAACGTATAATAAAAAAAAAAAAAAAAAAAAAAAAAAAACAGTTTAAAAATTTGCAAAAGCTAAATGATTCTTTTATTTTTTGTTATGCACATTTTACAATAATTATTACTCAAGAATTATATAATAAAATATATGTTCATAAAAAAGGTAAAAACTTGAATGAATAAGAGTTTACAAAACTAACAATTTTGGTAAATATAAAAAATGAAAAAAATAATAAAATATGAATTATTCTCAAAAATAAAAGTTTTTAAAACAATTTTGGCGTGATTTTTAACACAAGAAAAAGAAGATTATTTGTATGGGATAATTCATGGTTAAATTCAAATTTCCGTCAAAACTGACGAAACTCCGTGACTTCGTTAAACTTTTGCGGAAGAGCTGTCAAATTGCCTGCTAAACTTTTTAAACAGAGCAGTTGTCTGTAAAAAAAAGATAAATACTATTATGAACATTTTAAAACGAACTGAGAAGACCTAAAATTACTATAGGAGTCTATCTAGCTAACGCTCGTTATTTCAAATATTCAAATTTGAAAATCAAATAAATAATATCGAGCATTTCGGATCGGCCGCGTGTGTTACAAATTCATCTGCTTATCTTTACTTTTGCTTCTTCATCATCATCATCTTCATAATTCGTCGATTTGCCTTCAGCCAAACAACAGAGTTCGTGTTTCGATCAAATAATCAATTAAATATGTATGTTACTTTGTAAATAATAGTATTTAAAACATTGAGTCGCGTTTTTTTAATTAAATTTAGTCGACACGCTTCTAAACGACCAATAAGTTTAAAGTTGCTTCCATATTTAGATAAAGTTGTTTGTTTGATAGCAAACTCTTTCTGACAGAAATAAATTACAAATAAAAAGAAAACATTATATCTGTAAAGGTGACAGCTAAAAATTGTGTATAATTAAATGAAGAAGATCGGTAAATCAGACAAAAAATCCCGATCAGGACATAAACCAGTTCATTTTGCACCAGGGAATACAAAAACAGACGAAATTTATGTTTTGACAGATGTAGATACAAAATTAATCGATTTATTTTACCTATGGAAAACTCCACAACAATAATTTGCCGTAAAATTATATTCAAAAACTGTCTTTAGTGATGATGTTCTCTATTTGTGATTGCACAAAGCAAAAGAAGAATTAATTTTGTTTAAGTAATTCTCTAAGATGTTCCGCCATTGTCAAAACTAAAAAAATAGACGAAACAATAAAATTCGGTTGTTACATATCGATTTGAGTGTCGATGAGCCTGACAACATTTCCCAGTGGCTCTAAAGATTATGAAGTAGTTGTCAAAGTTGCTGTTGAAGTAGCTGTGTCAATCGTTCCCCACTTTATTTATTCAGTAAACTCATCATTTTAATCATGGTCTTACCGTCTTTAACAAGAACGTCTGCAAATTATGAACATTTTCTACTGAAATTCGAAATTGTTGACCGGTGAACTTAAAGGCAGTAGACAAGGAAGCTTGGTGCAAAAATTTGAGGTGACATTTTCGTTGAGTGATGTTGCCGTATATCAAAAAGATGACGGTTTGGTGGAAGTGTCAAATATACCCCTATTCTTCAGGCATCCGTGCGTAGTAATCGATCCTTCACTAACATTTAAGATTTTTAACAGACAAACGCAAAACTTTGAAAGATTACTTTTTTGTTTTTGAAATATGTACATTGAAGAAAATCTGTTTTGAAAACGGGTCCGTTCGTGTACTTTCTGCACTAAAATTAGTAGAAAGAGATATTTTAAAGAGTGGGGTGAAATTCTCTCACAAACAAAACTACAAAAAAGTAAGCGAACAGGAAAACAACAAATTTTGCACTCAATATTCCTGTCTTGTTGCTGTTCTTTGGAATTTTTTTTAAATTTTTATAAGTGACAGCAAAAGTGAGCAATTTATTTAATTTATTTGAATTTCTATTAAATTTGACACTTTTCACATATCAGCCCAAAGAAATTTCTTGGGCTAAAATTCGCAGGTGGGGAAAATATTTTACTCTCTCGTGAGCGCTCTCTTTTACAAAAAATTTCGAAATTTTTGAGCACGCGAACAGGATTTGGTTAAATTTCGTATTTTTTTGTAAAATTGGACTGTTTTAGGAGGGTACGGACCTAAAGTGAGATTCGTGTTATGGGAAGCAAAATCTTTTGATGATTTTTTAAACTGCATAATTACATTGTTCAATAAATTGAACATTTTAAATAAATTACTTCTTATAATGGTAAATTTTATATGAAATAATATATTTCTTTTCAAAATATTAATTAAGAAACCCGTATTTTTCAATTTAACTTAATTTTTTGTCATTTTATTTTTAGCAAAATCAAAGATTCAAAGTCGATGGTGAATCTGAGCTTCCAAAAACAGATGGACATTATCAACAGTCGACACCTCAACCTCATTCGCCTGAGCCTGCAGCCAATAATGTTCAACAGGCCCCCGTAGAGTCACTTCATACTGAGCAAGCTGTAAGTGCAGACATTCCCCAAAATTGAGAGAATTGAGCTTCCTTATTATTAACACCACATTCCATTATTCTTTATTTTGCATTAATAAATTGTTTTTAATTTTTATATGTTGTTGCTGTTTTTTTTTTCTCTTTCTTTTGTAATAATTGTTTTTGTTTTTATTGCGTTTTGTTTAAATAAAATTGCATGAGTTATATTTTATTATTTTGTAATTTGAATTAAAAACGAAAAACTTCCAGAAAATTTAAAATAAACCACCGGATCTTAGTTGCCGGAAATGGATCTTTGAGTTCAGTTTGATAGCACTGCCCTCTGTAATCGCTTTTAAATTGTAAATACCAGTAGTACCAACCTTAACATTAAAAAACATTTGGTATGAGGTCATAATGTTGCAAAAAATTGTGATACATTGTTTCTAAACATTGAATAAAGCTGTGTTTATATTTCGTTTAATTAATTGCTTCTATTGTACAACAGTGACAAATAAAATATTTTATTTTATGCTTCCAAAAAATATTCTCATATTTTTGATTATAAAACATTTTCTTGCCAATTTTGATGGAAGCAAGCTCTATGTAACTAAGACTTAAATTTGAATTGAAATTGTATGGTTTTGCTTTGAGAATTGGATTTTATTGATTTGTTGCATAATAATTTATATTGCGTACATACTGAACCTACGTGACTGAAAATAAGGCCAAATTTGTAAGAATTTGTATAAATGTTCAGTTCATAAATTAAAAACTTAGGTGATATTTATAATAATTTGACTAACACGAATTAAATCACATATAATTTCAAACGAGTCCAATTATTTCACATGTCCTCTGAAAGAAGTGATAGATGTTCTATCTACATACTTAACAAAATAAAAGTCTCACCAATTATATTCTCTGCTTGGTTCAAGGATTAAAATTGGAACAGTCAGTTTGTAATTAGCATGTAGTAGTACCCATGATCCTTTAATGGTGACACATTTGACATAACTCGGACAATAATTAAAAATCTCTATTTTAATTTTTACATCACTGCACTAAGCTAAGGTAATAGTACGTTTGCACTTACGAATCCGATAAAAGGTGTACGCAGCTCGAGCTTAAATTTAATTCACGTTTTTTTTCTCCAAACTTCAGTTTAAACCTGAGCTAAATTTTGACATAAGATTTTTAGTGAATAAAATGCAATTGATCTTGTGGGAACTATTCTCCAAGATATAAATTGAGGAATGTTGATTCACGAGCATCGCCAAATTGTTTGTTCTCCATCCAAGTTACATTATTTTTTATTCGTATTTCGCTTTCTTTTTTTTTCGGAAAGAAAGATAATATCTATTTATTTAAACTCGACACAATATAAACACACAATTTTTTCTTGACAGAACTCTTTCTGAAATGAAAATACAGTTATTGATCTCTAACTTAATTGAATGTAGTCATACAAAATTTAAAGAGGATGTTTCTGAAAATATTTTTCTCAAAAAATGTATTTCGAATACTTTTTTTAATTTCTTTTAGCAAAAACATGATTTGTATTTATATCGAAATATTATTATTTATCAGTTAAGACAATTTTTCTGAGGAAATTCAAACCCGACCAAGCGGCCTTATAACTACGACCTATAAAAATCTATCCAAATTTAGCTCCAAATAAATGCGCGAACAATATCTTTCAGTCCAATTAATCTTCACAGATTAATAATGTACACTCTATGATAAAAAATTAAATTTTAACTAAATCTGCGTACCACTTTTTTGGTTCGAAATTTTTGAGAGAAAAAATAAGAACAAACCAAATTTGTGAGTAACAATTATTTATTAATGGCTTTAAAAAAAGCACATTCGTTGGTTCATGTTTTAAAACTAAATTAAAATTGTTTTTCAGCCATTTTTAAAATGATTTATAATTATTAAAACAAAATCACAATTACATATTAAAATAAGTATTATTCGACTTACTTTTTTATAAAATATTGCCACGAACAATCAGCAGACAACAATCACACCAAGTCTCAACTCTTGTGACCTGAAAAGTATTTGTTGCGTGTGCTGTCAAAATGACAGTGCAGACCATGGAGTTTAATTTAACTGTCCGTTTATAGTTGAGTTTCCCAACAAAAAAATGGAATTGGGCGTTAGCCCTTAACCTAACAAACACAATTCAAAAATTTCATAACAAAACCCTATCTGCCTTAAAAAAGGCGTGGTCACCAAAAATATTAGATCTGAGAGACATCTATCACTCAATTGTTTTAACTTTTTGCCAACATGCATTGGTATTTTGAAAAAGTGAAAGCTTTTAACTTTTCGTTTTGTTTTATAGAGATGAGAGATAGAAAGTAAAATACAAAAGGTTCGTTTACTTTTGCACTTTTTTAATTTAAATGTAATTAAGTCTTTAACCTTTCAAAATTGGATTCAAGTTTTGGTGAAAATGTATCAACGGAAAATACAGAAGCGTTTTGTCTCTAGATTATTTAAAACTCAAATGAAAAAAACTACACCAAACGAAAATAATAATTTTAGTAATGAAAAAAATCCCACGATCTACTAACACTAAAACCGTATATACTTGTTGCTAGGCCAAACAAAACACCTGTAGAGTTGATGGCAAAAGTGAACGCCCGAAATGTTTCCGATATTTCCAACGCTTGTATTTTTGTATATACACAAAACAATCGATGGAAAATGAAATGCAATACTGCGATTGGAAGCAACTAAAGAGTCGAGTTGTCAATTTTTATTGGAAATACTAATGGAAAGATATATACGTAACGTAAGAGACAAGAGAGCAAATGAAATAGTAGCTGTACTGAACGAAAAAATTGACAAGGGAGTGTGAGAGTGAGTGAGCAAGTGAGTGCAAGTGCTGGTGCACAGAGGAGAAATCATTTCGCATTTCGCGGCTACAAAATTAATAAATTTTCGCTCTTCTATTACTTTTCTTATGTCAAAAAGTTTAACAACAAAACCGTTCTTCGTGTGTCTCTCATTGTGATCAATTGAACAAAGCAATTATATAATATTTAATGTATTTTTGAAAATCGGAAAGATTCTCGTTGGGGGTGATCGTCATTTTTGTCGATATCGATAACTGGAATTAGATACTGGAAATAAAATGAATATTATTTTCCAGTAGCATTCAAGTTCGAGTATCGCGCGTCTTCGTCGTCGTTGTTCAAGTTCATTTCCATTTCCACAAATGTTGCGTAGCCGTGCACCCTGGAATGCCTATGACTATTCCTTCCATCCTTCCACAAATTCCCAGTCGAGTTGTCAGAAAAATTTGTGAATATTTCGCTGGAATGGGAAGGGAATCCGAATCTAAAAATTGAAACTGAATCGGCGGTAGTGCTGCAATGTCTTGGTCTTCATCTTCCGTTTTGTTTTTATCAATTAAAATTAATAAAAACTAATGTGTAAATTTATTGCTTCTGGTGCTGTTTAGTTGTTGAATAATTTAATAATTTCGTTTGCACTCTACCCAGGTGGTTGCTAAGTTACAAACGAAAAAGTCGACGGCTAAAAATCAAGACAACCCAAACGAAAAGAAAAAAGAATTGAAATTGTGTGAAAGTTCTCTGTTGCTATTGCTGTTGCTGCTGCATTCCATTCATTGCATCTATTTTCGACGATTTTTTTTGTTGTTTCTTTACTTGTTCTTGTTCATCTTTGGCCTGGTGGATTGGATATAATGTGCCTTATTTGCTTGACCAAAATAATATCAAGTGTTTCCGTCATCGTCCAAATAAGATAATTTATATAAATATAGAAAAAGAAAAGTGAATTATGTAGAGAACCCCCCCAAACAAAAAAAAAACGAAAAACGAACCAACGACCTCGAAATGTTTCATGACCTATTACTCTATCAGTGTTCATCATCATCGTCTTGGCTTTAATCGGAGGAGTCGCTTGTAAACAAAATTGTGAATCAAGTTAATTACCTAGCTCTAGCTGGGCAGGAAGGAATTCCATTTCCATTCCAAGCATATCGCGAACGAATCTAGTGCCTTCGTCTATTTCTACTTTTATTTTTTGTTTGATTTAGTTTTTCGCTTCGCGTTCGAGTTTCGCTTCTTTTTGGTTACAAAACGAAAAGGATTTATATATTTTATTGTATTTGATTGTTGTTCTTGTTTTGTGTGTAAAATATAAAAAGAAAAACAACTTCTGCCAACGCTCCATCTCCCACACAAATCCTTAAAAGCTAAAAGCACCTATACAAAATGACAACCCGCAAAAAGAAACGTCAACAGGACAGCGGAGGTGGATTCATCAAAAAAGTTTCTTCTCTCTTTAATTTGGATTCGGTAATTTTATTTTAGTTTTTAATAATTTTGTTTCATTTTTATTTATATTTATTTATTTATCACACGCTGAGCAAATGAGTAACTAAGTCAGCAGAAGTCAAAACCAGAGCAGAGTATCTATGTATTTTTTTCTTTAGGAGGAGAGTTCCGTTTAAATCATTTTTCTATGTTATTTTTGTTTTATGCATAATTTTCTTTTAATATTTTTGTGTTGCAAATCGTAACATTTAGCTCGAACTAGAGAGCTCATAATCATCCGGCGAATTTCGTTGGCTGATTCTTAAAAATAGATTTTATTTTACTTTTCTTGACAAACAAACAAAATATGAATTTTACTTCAATACCTATCTGCATATACACATTTATGTATGTTTAATGTTTATAGATATTCATTTTCTAATTATCTTAGCTATTTTTATATTTTCAAAGAAAATTACTTAAGAGACCGTATTTTCTCCAATTTTATGTATGACGACAAACGAATTGAAGATGGTATTTAGAATAAAAGAGAAAGAAAATTTGCAAAGAAAAGCAAATGATGATTTAAACGCGGCCCGACAAGGTCTTTGGCCGTCTTTATGTTTGTAGGTACCTACTCTCAAGAAACAAAATAAAACAAAACTGTACACAATTTCAGGGTCATACTAAGGCAGATAAAAAAAAAAGGTTTACAAACTTTGCTAATTTACGAATTATCTTTTGTTATCGTTTTCTATTATTATTAAATTTAATCAGCACTTGGGATAAAACCGTTTTTTATTCTTTAATTGAACTGAAATTTAACCCATTTTCGTTTTATTTCCAAAATAAAATGTGTTTTCTTTGGATTTACTATTTTAAAATTCCTAGCACCTCAATAATTGCAAAGAAAACGTCTTAGCTCTTAAGTTGTAATCTTTCCAGCTTATAAATAAAATAAATAAATTGGGTGGCGCAACAGTCCGTTTGACAACTAGGGCGTAGTGACTGACAACTCTCAACCATTTCTGTGTGTGAGTACTGTTGTCAGGGATGGAAGGAACCTACAGTTTTAAGCCGAATTCGAACGGCAAATTTGAGAAAGCAAACTTTTGGTGGCACAGGCAGGGATCAAACCCAAGACCTCTCGCATGACAGTTTCGAAGAGCTTAAAGAAATTATTTGAACTGAAATATAATGAAATGCAACTAAATTTTCTTCTTGCCAAAAAATATTTTGTACCTATGACAACAATTATTGTTAATAGCATATGTACAGTGCTGTGGTAAAATAAAAAGAAAACAAACAAATAATATTTGTTGATCGATAAAATGTAAACCTTTTTATGGCTAGTTCTTTGATCTCTAAAACTCGGTTTATCTAAGAATTAAGACTCGATTGAGTTTTCAAGGTTTATTTTCGTGCAATTGGTCATATTATGTTGTTAAAAAATGAATGAAAATGTGTACAAAACATAAGTTTTAATGTATATTTTTTTAAATAAAACAATAATATGGACGAACGTTACAGACATAAGGTACATGGGCCATTTTGTCAATTTGTGCAATCTTGTGTTCCATGGACATTCTGACCGCGGGCATTATTTACGTCTTCATACAAAGCTAAATTCCTAGTCAACACGAAAACAACACCGTAAATTTATTAAACCAAATAAACCAAACTTTTTATGTATATATTTAAAACCAAACAAACATTCCAACGATAGTGATACTCAGAAAAACAAAAAAGTGAATTTATTTATAAACTAAAATTGATGACAAAATAGTTTCCGAAAAATCAAACCTGACAAACATTCAACACTATTCATTAATAGAATGTCGAAATATGCCAACAACAAAACCTAAATGGTCCAATAAAGTATTAAGTTATTCGTAAGAAATTTGTTCTTTGGACTGTCATTTCAAAGGTTTTGGGTTCGATCCCTGCCTATGCCATCTAAAGTTTTTCTTGCGAGGAATTGACAAATTCTACAAGAGTAATTCTTATCATAAAAAGTACTTTCTCAATTTAGCCGTTCGGATTCGGCTTAAAATTGTAGGTCCCCTCCATCCCGGACAACAGTATTCGCACACAGGAACGGTTGAGCGTTAGTTCTAAGACTGTTGCGCCACCCAATGTATGGATCTAAGTTCTAAGGAAGTTATAGAAAGTTTAAAAATTGTCGAGTTATAAATATTTTTAAAACTAAGTTTAACAAATAAACCGACAGTTACTAGATCATGTTTAAAATTGATTTAAGAACTTAATCTAGGAATTTGTTGTTAGACAAACAAAAATTGAATTGAATGGTTGATATAAACTAGTTTCATAAAATTAAATTGAAAATTTTAAGTACACAGTACAAACTTTCAAAAATAACAAAAAATATTGAATATATATTGCACTTAAATATCAATTTAAATGTACCTTGTTTTGAAGCCAGCACTATTATAAAAACCGGAATAATTTCAAACAAGACCTTTAACGATAATATTCAACAAACACAAAGTTTTCAAGATCAGAAATTACGACAAAAATGAAGTAAATATGTATGTTTTAAAAAAACATAACACCACGTTGTTGTTGGCTGATACGCTCGTTATCAATAACAAACCTTTTGTTCAGTCGAATTATAAGGCCAAATTGCTTCAGCAAAGTTTTGTTTTAATTAGGAACTTGCAGAACTCTACAGTTCTCTTTCGGAGTGGTTGAACAACTGCCTGTCGTTAAAAAAGACGAATCCTCTTAAACTAACTGTCTCCAGTTGCAATTACCTCATTTCGAAGTTGTGAATCCGGTATCGATACATTTTTGGCTCATTGAGCTAAAAACTATTTTAAAAATGTCAACAGTTTTGCGAATTAAGCCAAAAACGGACAAGTATCCACCTTCAACATCTTTATCAAAACCGATCTTTTCCAGCACATCGAGAAGTTATTTTATACAAAAAATAGCCACTACAAGAATATAAATTTAAGCTGATTACCCTACGAACTGTTCAAAACAAAATCCAATTTACTTGGCATAAAATAATTAAAAAACAATTCCATATATGAAATCCCCAAGAATCCCAGCATAAAATTACTGAAATAGAAAATAGCGTTTCGCCGATAGTCTCACTTCACGTAAGACGATAATCTTCAAAGTGAAATCGTCAAAACGATAGCTAAATAAATATGTATCGTCTGTAATTAATTTCTAAATGTTAACTAAGCAAATTGAAGTATTTTAAATTTGTAAATTGAAAATGAAAACTAAAGAAAACAATTAATACTACGAAGAAAATTAGAAAAATAAGAAATGAATCATATCATATTTGTATATATAACTCATAAATATATACATATACATAAGTAATCCTTCTTATTTATTGTTATAAAATAATTTCAAAAATTATGGATTTGTTTAACGTGTTTGTGTTTAAAAAGAAGCCTTTTTATTGATACTGTAAACAATGCACTTGTCAGACTGTTGTCGTTCTGCATATATAATATATATTATATATGTATGTACATATTTACCTCCAATATTAAGATCTGCAGTAACTATTGTTATCCATTAATGTGGATAAAATAGTGTTTCTAGGGAAAGTCGGAAATGAAGCAATGGTTTTATCAAAGATATTCAATAGAAGGAGTTAAATAGAACGAATATTAAGGAAAATTTTTAAATTACAAACAGTTATTTATTTCCATTGACGGAATTTTGTTTATACCCATTAGTCAAGAAAGGATGCTATAAACTTGCAACTTATTTTGTTATTGACCTATTATCTTTCATTTTAGCTACAGTATCAGAGTAGTGAACAATATTGTTCTGAAAACGATTGACGATAGGATAGTGATAAAGTTATGTCAATTATAGGCGATAACGTTAATGATAATCGTTTTGAAAATTATGGAATGACTCTTCAGGTTCAGATCTAATATTTACAAAATAAACGCTGGAGTAGCCCAGGGCTCCGTTTTGTGTCCGAAACACTTCCATTTTTATATTTACTCATGAGCCTAGAATTGGTAAAGAAAACTTTTCCATATCTTTAAATTAAAATAAAGGTAAATAGTATGATAAAATTTACTAACTTACTTTGAGTGACTTCTAAGAATCTATGTATATTAACAAAGCTTATTTTTGTATACAATAATTTAGCAAACATTTTTGAAGCCATACTGTAGTATTTTACTTCTATATGCTTCGGCATAATTAAGATTCCAGAACGATGGAACATATACATATATTGGGATTATCAATTGATTTGCTTTGAAAAATTCCTCAAGGCGAATTAAATACTAGAAAAATGAAAAACAAAATTCAACACATTTTATTCTGAAGAATTCTACAGACTGTCATGTCATCGACAAAAGTTATTGTCTTCAGAGTTGATCTATGATTTTGATCTAGCAGTGATCATCCTTATTTTGGCTGGGTTGTACTGAATACTTGAAAAATTAAATCTTTAAAAACATTTAAAATAGAAGCGATATTTGGCAATATTTGCATACACATGGACTTTTGAAAATACACTAAAAATTACTCAAATTCCATGGTGATGATTTGCTTTTTCTTTTTAGAACGCACTAAAGCTTGTAATTATAATTTAATATTCGTTTGTTTTGTTCATTTAGGTGTGATATATGTAGAATACAAAACAGAAATACAAAAATATACTTGACCAAATGACTCTTATATTTAAACGGTATAGAAATCTGAGAAGAGCAATTTATTAAAAATAAATCTATAAGAGTACCTGATTCCTTTAACGTAAAATTCCTTTTCAAATTAACTATCTCAATCTTGTGTACAATTTTATGTGCACTTTTGCTTAAGACCAGAAACGGTTGAGTTTAATAAGTTAACTTTCCTTTTCGCTTGTTATTCAGACTTTCCGAATCGTTCTATGATCAGTGACTTCAGATTCTCGTATTTGTTTTTGCTTGGTGGGTTTAATAACGCATCAGAGACTTGAGTCAATACTTGAGACTCTATTACACCAATGATGGTGTTGAATTTTGAGGAATCTTTAGAGATATTTGCGGTTTTAGACTGGGCCTCGATTTGCCCAAACCATATTTGATACTTCTCGTGCCAAAATAGAGGTATACGAATTGCAACTCGTGTAATTGTTTCTGATGCATCTTCTAATGCTGCTGCGGTGCTGTAGCGTTGTTGGAGTTATTGGTTTTGTCTTTGTTGTTGTCCATTTAATTAGTGTTCAGCATTTTACTAATATTGCGTGAACCAGGGTCACCAATTACAACCGATTGAAACTGACTTTCTTTAAATATAATAAAATTTATTAATTAACTTAAACTTACAAAATGTTGTTGCACGTGGCGTAAGCAGAACAAAAAAGAGGAATATTATCGCTGAACCACCTCTATTTATATCCTTCGTACTTTTTCATAAAAGGAAAGGAACTTTAAAACTTAGCGAAATGTATGACTTAACGAAATGTGTAATGTACAAGTACATTTAGAACCGAATCGCCACAGGTTGCTTGCCTAATGATCTTAAATAGATCAAATAGACCAAACAATTATGTTTGCCTCAAGAACCATTCTATCTCGTAGGTCGGTTAGTTAGCTCTAGTTTTTATTTATATAACTTTATTTCACTTTTTAACGAAAAATACATATTTTTATATAGGTATTTGGCCTATTTCCATTTGGCCAATAAGCAGTCTATGTTAGGAAGCACTTGTATTATAATGAGTTTAAAAAAACACCTTTTTTATTTGTTTTTGTTTTATTTTCGGATAGATAAAATATTTCTGAAACAAAGTTGATTATGTCTTCATAATATTCTGTTATGAAAAATCTTAGCATGAAGGACAAGAAATTGATTGATAAGAAATGCGTGACTAAGAGACGTTAAGATTCTCTAAAACAGATAACAAATATTCTACACATAACAATACAGTATCTATTGAATGTTTATGTTTTTAATTTTTGTTGTTATTAGTTTTAGTTTTCAAGGAACGTCACATTCAACATTTCAATGACTCATTTGTTATATAGACGAATTGTTGAAAAGACTGAATTTAGTCTTACAAACTTTACAAATAGGTCGAATTTTATCGCTTGCTAAGGAAATTGAGTTATGATATCGCTTCTGTATACAAATTATTATTTTTTGTTAGGTGTGTAACATAGATTTAATTAATAACAAGGTCTCAGCAAAAATTTGTAATTAATTTGTCGAAACTTTTATCTAAGAAATTCGTAGGTAAATATAGTATAAAACATATACCAAATTCATGCAAACAAAAATAACTTACATACACCGAATGTTTGTACAAAATTACAAACTGTGCATATAATACATTTAAGGTAACAATAAATAGCATCTCGAAGGGAAAAGAAAAACTAAAGGTTATAAGTGCAGAATTCCTGTTCGCATTTATGCATACAAAAACAGAATGGTTTTGACGGCACGAGTTAATAACCTTGTGAGCAAATTTGTTGTCTAAGTAATAAACTCTTGATTAATCCTAGAACCATACAAATTTTTGAAGTGGACTTTTCCTACCCTGTTTTTTATTTCAAGATATGCTTTTTGAATTGTTACTATTTATTTTATTGACTTTCTTAAGGTGAGGCTACAGTCCTTTATGAACTAAGGCTTCACTCTAGATGTCGCCAGTTGCGCACTTCAAGTTGAGTGAGGTCACTTTCACTTGCGGATCAGGCGACGATCCGCGGTTTTCCTTTACTGCGCTGTCCTGTGGTCGTGGATTTGAAGACTTTCCGGACAGGAGCATTAGCTTCCAAGCTCTCTATGTGACCCAGATATCTCAGTCGTTGGACTTTTATTGTCTGACAAAGTCTTTGTCGCTGTACAGCCCGTTGAGCTCCTCGTTCCATGTTCTATTCTTTCAAATGTGATTTAAAAGAAATCGTTGTTTCCAACCTCTATGGAGCAACGTGAATTCTCCATGTTCATCCTGCACAAACAGACGAGTTTGAGAGAGATGCCAAACCTAACCATGGCTCTATACACCTCGTCGCTGTTTAGATGCTGTCATATGCGTCCTTGAAATCGATAAATAAAATGGCTGGTGTCGATTTGATATTCTTGGGGTTGTTCCATGATCTGCTGTAATGTGAATATATATATTGATCGCCTGTAAACATTTCTGTTCTAAAACTACTAACTCTACTAAGGTTCTATTAGGTTGTCGACGATGGACTTCAGACGTCCACATATTACTACCGCAGAGAAGATGTTGCAAGCGATGTATAGCAGAATAATTTTTCTATAGTTGGTGCATTTTAAAGGGAATCCTTTTTTCAGTATCGGGCAAACAATAAGAAGGTTCCATTCATCGGGTATGCTTTCTTCCAAATATATCTTACAGATAAGTTGGTGCATACTCCTAACTACATAAATTATCTCCAGTTGCTTTGAAGAGCTAGGCTCTGGCAGCTTTGTTAGACATCAGCTTGTTTATGGCAATCTTTACTTCGTCTTAATTGGGAAGACGGGATTTTTATCTTTCGTCGTGTATACTGTATGGATCATCCTGCCTGACAGCGAAATTTTTTACAGTCTGCAGAAGTGGTCATTCCATATCCTCAGCATTGACTGCGGTTGTACTGTGATCTTTCCACTTTCGTCTTTGATGCCTTCAGTTCGAGGTTTATGTTTTTGTGAATTTCGTTTCTCCTGCTCACAAAACTTTCGAACTTTATTTCTGCTTTTACATTATTTGTTTTATTAACTTTTATAATTATTAAAATAGAATAACACAAAGCTATTATTAAAACGTCTATTTAACACAAAAAAAACAACAGCTCGATCCACCTGAGCCCCGGTCTTCCTCTACTGCGCCGTTCATCGAGTTTAGATCCGAAGACTGTCCGGGCATGACCTTTGATTTTCAATCTTTCTGCATAACTCAGTCATGTAAGATGTTGAGCTTTGACACATTTTAGTAGGTCAGTAACGCTGTACAGCCCCTGCAGTGTTTGGTGTTGTATCTTCTCTTATACTTTTTATCTAAGCTACAAGCATCTTGAAAGAGTCACTGTAGTTGTTCCAGAGAGGACTTTACTACTGAATTGCTTTCTTAGTCAAAAGAGGGAGATAAAGATTTGTCTAGTTAGTTCAAGACGTCGCACTGTCGTTCAATATCATTTCTTGTTGACAGTATATAAACGGTGATTTTTTAAGAGCTTGAGAACTTTAAAAAAAAAAAACGCATAAAATTTGCAAAAGCTCATCGATTCTTTATTTGAAACGTTAGATTGGTTCATGACATTTACTTTTTGAAGATAATTTCATTTAAATGTTGACCGCGGCTGCGTCTTAGGTGGTCCATTCGGAAAGTCCAATTTTGGGTAACTTTCGAGCATTTCGGCCGGAATAGCCCGAATTTCTTCGGAAATGTTGTCTTCCAAAGCTGGAATAGTTGCTGGCTTATTTGTGTAGACTTTAGACTTGACGTAGCCCCACAAAAAATAGTCTAAAGGCGTCAAATCGCATGATCTTGGTGGCCAACTTACCGGTCCATTCCTTGAGATGAATTGTTCTCCGAAGTTTTCCCTCAAAATGGCCATAGAATCGCGAGCTGTGTGGCATGTAGCGCCATCTTGTTGAAAACACATGTCAACCAAGTTCAGTTCTTCCATTTTTGGCAACAAAAAGTTTGTTAGCATTGAACGATAGCGATCGCCATTCACCGTAACGTTGCGTCCAACAGCATCTTTGAAAAAATACGGTCCAATGATTCCACCAGCGTACAAACCACACCAAACAGTGCATTTTTCGGGATGCATGGGCAGTTCTTGAACGGCTTCTGGTTGCTCTTCACTCCAAATGCGGCAATTTTGCTTATTTACGTAGCCATTCAACCAGAAATGAGCCTCATCGCTGAACAAAATTTGTCGGACGTAAAGCGCGAAACACATTTCGAACCGAACACTGATTTTGGTAATAAAATTCAATGATTTGCAAGCGTTGCTCGTTAGTAAGTCTATTCATGATAAAATGTCAAAGCATACTGAGCATCTTTCTCTTTGACACCATGTCTGAAATCCCCCGTGATCTGTCAAATACTAATGCATGAAAATCCTAACCTCAAAAAAATCACCCTTTACTTGGTCTTGCACCCATTGACCACTTAACCCATCTTTTCCGCTTCCGTCTTTATGCTCACAAACGCGCCACTAACATCATCTTCCGATGAATGAAAACTTATGCCAAATCAATTCGAGTGTATTTTGATACCTGTGCTTTTCAGTACAGAATTAAAATGAAAATATATCATTAAAGCTATGAATAGAGTTTAAAACTTCAAGCATTGCATTACCTTTTGATTTGTTTTGGAAAGCATTTACTAATTCAAGCTATACTAGGAAAAACTTTTGAACTTAGGAACCGAAAGTAAAGAAGGAAAATAGAAGATTGCATTCTTCAAACTAAAAATTTGTTTCCCAACTGAATGAGCCAGTTTTAATTTCAATTAAAAAAATTTAATATATTCCCAAATAAATTAAAAGAACACATCGAAATATCTTCCTTAAACGAAAAAAACTAGTTGCAACACTGACTGGCAAAGTTTTTCCTCTTATCATTTTAAAATCTATCAATAATAACAAAAAAAACCTACAACTTATTTCAATTATATTCTTAATTTGTAAGTTCAACTGATAGCAGGGCATATTGAACTTGATACTTTAATCAGAGAGATGGGTGCGGTATAAATCGAAATAGAAATAAATAACTTAAATCAAAAACAAAAATTCCATAAAATCTTAAGCTGATAGGAGAGAACTACGAGTATGTATTTATATCTGATGTAGTAATAACACCCAAGGCATATACATTATACGAGTACACACTATTCAGACATACAGTATATATAGATACAAAAATATTCAGAAGCTAACATCAGCAGCAGTCTTTAACTAAAATAGTCATTTAGTAATTGTGTTAATGGAGTGCGCAATGACTGCTAATTGATGAGAACTCTCCCTCTCTCTCTCCATTAATATTTATTTGCTTCATGTGGCCGACTGACCTAACAGCAATAGGTTTTGAAAAAGTATTGCTTTTTGTATTAACAAATACATCTATATAAAATACAACTAAATAGTATCCTTAAGTCCCTAAGCTACGCCATCCATTGGCAATGTAAGGTCATTCAGATTAATGGGAGAAATTCACTTTTCAACTTTTCGAACGCGCCGCAGATGAAAGTAAGAGACTTATGAAACTAGAGCGTACAATTAGAATGAAGAAGCAGAAATTCGTTCGTTCATCGTTAAAAGTATCTAATTAAATTCAAGATGTGTATATATCTTTGAAAAGCGTATCTCTTTTGTGATTAAATGTAATATATAACAACCAACAAATAATTATACAAGTTTTCGAATGAGAACTTCGGTCTTTTAGGGTTTGCAAAAAAAAATATAGAAGCTTTTCCTGATGATAAAATATTTTGTTGACAGTCTTTAAAAAAAACTTTTATCGACTCTTCAAATTAATGTATTTATCATCTTTTATTATGCTCTCGATAAGTTTTAACCCTTAATGGCTTAATAATAATAAGATAGAGTTTAATTTGTCACTTCTTATTTAATCAGAAGTTATGAGCATCGTCCTCTATCTCTGAAATGGTTGAGTATATGAATACAAATTTTGAGTCGAAAATTTTATGCTTGACAATTTTGATGAAGGTGTTAAATTCCTTGCACGATATTCACGCCCTTTAGCGGTCCACACTTACGATGCAGAACAATGTTTAGAACAAGAAATGTACGAATGATTCTCCAGCCATCGTTCACTCCTAGGTTGACCCTCTTGTTGGCTTTATTTAAATAAATAAATGAACTAGGTGGCGCTACAATCCGTTGGAAATAAGGGCCTAATGACTTACAACTCCCAACCATTCCTGTATGCGAGTCATGTCAGAGATGGAGCGGAGCTACAGTTTTAAAGTTTTAAGCCGAATCTAAAACTATAACCGTTCTTCCTCTATCCTCACTATTGTAGCGCACTCTAGGCAGAACTTTTGGCTATAAAAGAAGTTTTAACCAGGCTTAAAGAAAGCTTGATATCATCTGTATCTTTTTCTCAGGTATTCAGGCTCTGTTTCTGTCTCCAGAAACTCACAAAGCGTCCATAATTGTTGATCATCTTTTATGGAGACTTCAATATTCAATTTTGCTGGCTGTCGATCCACAAGGAATTTTCAGGAAACTGTAAAGCCGACGAATTCGCCAAAAACGGTACAATACTACACGTTTTACACGGTATAGCTAATTATGTTTTTCCAATCCCTATATTTGAACGATACTAAAAAGAAAACCAACATCAGGTTGAATAACAAAACATTCTTTCAGCCTATGAAACAGATCAGGCCTGCCAGTGCTTGATATCTTTAAACATTATATATAAGCTCGTTAATTGGTGTCATAACTGGACCCTGTGTAATAGAAAAGTGCACCACGCAACACGTATTGAAGAGCAAAAAGAGGTAACAATTCCTCACCTCTGTAGCTGTCCTATTCTAGCTCGAAAACTTAGGATTCAAATGATATCAGGCACACAAATACCAAAAGTCTCTTACGCTTCGTAAGCAGTTCCACTTGGTTTCATTGTACTTAGAAGCCTTGTAGTATATCATTGGTTTGTCTTACTCTATCCCTGTCAGCTTACTTACTTACTTACTTAAGGTGGCGCTACAGTCCGGGGCGGACGTGGACCTCAACCAACATGCGTCTCCAGCCAGCTTGGTGCCTAGAACGCCAAGTTGGTTGAGGTCTTCACCCACCTGCGTGCGCCACCTGAGTCGCAGTCTTCTTCTACTACGCCCTCCCTCGGGATTGGATTCGTAGACCTTCCGGGCTGGAGCGTTGATGTCTATTCGGTCTACATGACCTAGCCATCTAAGTCGTTGGACTTTAATTCTGCTAACTAGGTCAGTGTGGCTGTACAGCCGTACAGTTCGTCGTTATATTTTCTCCTTCATTCTCCATCTATGCATACGGGACCAAAAATCACCCGAAGAATTTTTCTCTCGAAGCATTCTAAGACGCTCATCTTTCTTTAACTCTATAACACGGTCCAGGCCTCAGCGCCATAAATGATAAGTGATTTTAGATGCTCGAGAGAGGACTTTACTTCTTAATTGCCTTCTAAGTCCAAAGAAGCAGTGATTTGCAAGAGTTATTCTTCGTTTGATTTCATCGCTGGTGTCGTTGTCTGCGTTTATAGCGGTACCTAGGTAGACAAAGAACTTAACTACCTCGAAGTTATAGCTGTCCATGGTTACGTTTTGTCCAAGACATCGTTGTTCAGTATCATTTTTTGATGACAGCATATACTTGGTCTTGTCCTCATTGACCACTAAACCCATCTTCTTCGCTTCCTTCGCAATGATTAAAAACCCTCCACTGACATCACGCTTTGATCTTCCAAGATTGTGCCTCTAGTGTTGATGGTTGAGTTTTGCACAATTCTTTCCAGAACGATGTCGAAGAAGTCCCATGACAGTGCATCGCCTTGTCTAAAACCTTTTTTGACATCAAATCGGTGAGATCTTTTCCGACCTTGATAGAGCCCTTCGTCATCGTCATTCTGAACAAACGGATAAGTTTGACAGGAATGCCAAAACTAGACATTGCTCTGTAGAGCTCTTCCCTATGGATGCTGTCGTACGCGGCTCTAAAATCGATAAAGAAATGGTGGGTATCGATTTGAAGCTTCTGGGTTTTTTCCAAGATTTGTCAGCCACTTCAGCTTAAAACTCGTAACCTGAGACCATACAAACAATATGGCAAAATATATAAATGTACCAAGCCTTCTACTAAATGTCCTATATTTTAAAGTTTTTAAAGAGTTTTCTTAAAGTTATCCCTGTTAAAATATAATTTTTTGTATCCATAATGCACCAACTAATGTTTGAAAACAACAATTGCAGTCATACTTCCATCCATACGATATGAAGACCTCTTGACTTATTAACTAAGAGATCTCATGTAATACTAGAAATAAGTAATAGTATAATAAACATTGTTAAATTATAGTTCTGTCCATAGGCATGCCTTTTTTGCTTTCAAATGAAACGACCGGCAGTGCGCGAATCGAAATTTAAGATTTGCGTTTTGGTATTCGATGACTGATTAGTATCTGCGGGCTATTCAAAAATAATGTAGCATATATCAAGTTACACATTCTTTATTTTTATATATAAACAAAGCTACTTTCAAGTTGGACTTACATGTCATGGTTATATTTCACTTCCAGGTTATTTAATCGATACTTAGTTCATAAATTTCTTCCTGGAGATATTCAATTCAAATTCATAATATTGTTGTTCCCATATTAATAATAAATTGGACACAATTAAACCAAATACAAAATTCAACCTTCAAGCTTGGTGTTAAAATGTTTAAGTTCTTGTTTCATACAAAAATAAAATAACTTCAGTGGAACTGTGTGAAACTTTTTGGTAAACAATGGTACCTAGGTCAATGGTTTAACCAGATACTAAGTATAGCATAGCATTGTTAGTGAGATTACTTTACACAAAATGTTGATGAGCTTGTGACAACATAAAATGTAAACTCTAATCCGTAGTCAAGCCAGACTATGTGAACGCTGCATTGTTTAAAAAAAAAAGACTTCTAGAGAATTTTTCTCACTCCGAATTTTTAAAACCCAGTAAATCTAATTTTTTATTATTGTTTATTTTACTTGTACCTATTTTATTTTTTCTAATTTATTTATTTATATTAATTATAATTTTTTTCTAAATTATGAATTTCAGGCACATTCGACATCTTCACAAAAGGTAAGGCACTTAAGCCAAGTTATTAAATTTAACTTTGTTTAATTGTGTCAGCTTTATCAATGTTCATTATATTCGTCTTATCAATGAATGTAGTTTAATTATAATTCCTAAATAGATTGCTAAATTAGCTTATGTATGTCTTTTTGTGTATAATTACATTGTAAATGTCCTATTGGTTATATGTTTCATAGTCTGTTTATTTTTGTATTTACTCATAAATGACCATCAATAAAAAATAACGATAACATACCTAAAACATATTGATAAATCATATCAGTGTTTTATCAACATTTTAAGTGTGGGATTTTCGTCAAGTGTAGTTACTAAAAAAATGAATTAAATTAACAACTATAACAATTTAGGAATTGATAACTAAAAGGTTTTTAAAAAACCTTCCCATTTTTAAAGTTAAAGTGGCTGTCCAATGTGTCCGTTTTCATCGTGGACAACGACTTTAACCTAACTTAGACTAAATAACAAGTAGAGTATCTTAACATTTGTTTAAAATGTCAAGGTTAAACATTAGTAGCAATTAACATTAAGTTGTTAAAGTATGTGGCCAAGAAGCATGTACTCATAAACGCCTAAGTCGCGCCCTGTGCTTGTGCTTAAAAAGTACTACTTACTTGATTCAAAAATGGCAGTACTTCTAATAATTTCTTTAACTATTGCTGAATGTAGTAACAAACTTGAACCTTAATCTAGATTTGGATAAGTTAACTCAACTATCCTGTTTTAATGGCGGTTAATTTAGGACTCAACTAAGATGTAACCATTCATTTTTCAACTAAACATTTCAATAAGCTCTCGTTAACATAACATTTTGTTGTAAAAGTTTGTCTAAAACCTAAAACCTAAAGAATTTCGCATCTCTTTTCAAAAACCTCTAATATGCTTTTAATTTATTTTAAATGACAAAATTAAATTAATCAACTTTCTTCTACTTACCCACAATTGTTTGCATCTACAGACCTGCTAGAGAAGAGAATATTACATTTTGTTTGTCTTTATTGTATAACATAACCTGAACTTGATGTACCTTTTTTGTTTGTAGAGGTAGACTCTTTCTTTCACAATTTATTTTTTTAATTAAAGAAGCCACTGAATCTCGTGACATACATAGGAGTAAACGACATACCTACATACCTAAACGCTATAACACTTTCTATTGTTTTTATTGTCAGGTTAATGGGGAGGATAGCTGGATATATGAGGACATTCAACTGGAACGAGGCAATTCTGGACTTGGTTTTTCAATTGCTGGTGGAACAGACAATCCGCACATCGGCACAGATACATCAATATACATAACAAAATTAATCCCGGGTGGAGCTGCTGCTGCTGATGGAAGACTTGGTGTCAATGATATAATTGTGTCGGTTAACGATGTCTCTGTTGTCGATGTGCCGCATGCAGGTGCCGTTGATGCCTTGAAAAGGGCTGGTAATCATGTAAAATTGCACGTTAAACGTAAAAGGCCTGCGAATTCAAGTGCTCTAGCGGGTGACACTTCGACTTTGAGTACTGGCGCTGCTGTGGCTAGCACAGGTCCACAAGTTATTGAGATAGATCTGGTAAAAGGAGGTAAGGGTTTAGGATTTTCTATCGCAGGCGGCATTGGCAATCAGCATATACCAGGCGATAATGGTATATACGTTACGAAAATTATGGAAGGTGGAGCGGCGCATGTGGATGGCCGTCTTAACATTGGCGACAAGTTGATTGCAGTTCGACACAATGCGGTACGTTTTAAATAAATAGATTGTGTTTTTAATTCGATTTTTCTAATGATTTTTATTGTTTTTTTCTAATGCAGTCAGAGAAAAATCTGGAGAATGTTACACACGAACATGCAGTAGCCACCCTAAAATCGATAACTGATAAAGTGACATTGGTTGTTGGGAAGACGCAGCATTTAGTTAGTTCGTCATTTAATCAAGTCAATTCGCATTCAACAGGTGCGATCAATAATGTCGGACAAAGTGTTGTCGATTTCGGCCGATCACCTTCACCTGCCCCAGCAACATCAAGATCCCATTCACCTTTGCCTCGTAAGACACTCACTATACTCTGCTAAAATCATACATTAAAACAATACACAAATCATTTTACTACTTTCTAACATTTCCTTTATCCCAAATGCAAATGCACATGTTTATGGTTTATGGTTTATAGTTTTTTTATTTGTTTTCTTCAAAAAACCAAATATATATTAACGATTTATAATTTGTTTCTTCTTATCTAGAACCTGCATCAAGGTATGCATCATCGAATGTTCTTGCTGCTGTACCGCCAGGTACTCCTCGTGCCGTGAGCACAGAAGACATAACCAGGTAAGGGATAGAGTTCATCAAAACAATAACAATAATTATCTTATCGCTCGCTCATGATTTTGTTTGTGAACATGACGTACATAATAAAAAGAGGTGCGATTGTGAACCCTAATTTGGTCCAGGGTGATATGGAACTTGCAAAAAGCAGTGATGTTATAATTTCTTCTTTCAAAACTTTTAAGTTTTACATTAATGTAGACTTTTCATACTTTTGAGTTAATTTGTCGCTTAATCTGATGTTCTTCGTTATTATTGGCCATTGGCATACAAATTTCTTAATTTTGGCGTCTACTAAGTCCTTCAAAATTAAACAATAATGGGCAGGTTCAGGCAACACAAGGGGCTTCATTTGCAGTCAACTTCATTCTTTGAACATAAATTTCGACTAAAACATCTAGTTAATTTTTCAAGTCTCATGAATTTCAAATTCGGAACTTTACTTCGCAAACTTCTACTTTAAGTTCATAAGGAGGAATAATATGCCAAACAAAATTGTTACCTTATATGCGTTTTTAAAACTACTTAAACTCGAGCTTTTTACATATATACCTGTTTTAAATGCCTATTTAATATTTCCTTTAAATTATTTTTAAAAGTTTTCAGTTAAACGATTTCTAATACAAAAAGGTAAACACATATTTGCAAGACTTAAATGGAGAATGTTTTCAACACATTCCCCCTTATGGGACATTGATGGTATTTTTTTACTTTTAAGGTACAAATTACAATATGTGTCCAGCCCTTATATTTACATAACATCACTGCTCAAAGATAAAGAGATATAATCGAAGAACAACTTCAAAAAATGAATCATTTATTATAAGTTCATTCCTTATATCGAAATCGGAAACGCATCACAATTAAATTATAAAATTATTTCATGACAAAACTCCGTCCGCCAACGTAACCAGCATTGTCTATCTACTTCTGCTTCCAGTAAGCTTAACTCAATGTGATCGTGCAGATCGTGTTTTGATTTATTTAACGTTTTAAAACTTTTCATTGAATTACTATAATTAAATATTATAATCGCCATTATAATCGAAAATCTATCTTTGGCATACCTATTCAGTAAAGTAGTTGGCTTCAATAAAGTGTGATAAATATTTGTTTTATATAAAATATAATTGATTAGTCACTGGCACCGTTCAAAAACGAAAAACGAAAAATAAAATGAGCTGTTTACAGCTGCATTTGTTCAATGAAAAAATTTTAAAGCAAAAATACGTGAGGTGCTTAACAAACGGCTTCATTAACCTAATGAGTATGCTGGTGTTTAAATTCACTTATTTATTTTATCAATTTTATCTTCTTTTTGTACTGTGGCATTATAATAACTAGAGAGGCGCGTACAATAACTATACAAAAGGGTCCCCAAGGACTGGGCTTTAATATTGTTGGAGGCGAAGATGGGCAAGGAATTTATGTGTCATTCATTTTGGCTGGTGGGCCAGCTGATTTGGGTGGTGAATTGAAGCGAGGAGACCAACTGATGAGTGTGAATAATGTTAATCTTAAAAATGCCACACATGAGGAAGCCGCCCAAGCGCTTAAAGTAAGTATAAGCTTTTTATATCAATTCTAATTAAAAATACACCACACTTGTATTTAGAGTTAACCCAAATGAAATGAAATCAAGCTAAGCTGAAATACTTATTTTGTTCTATTTTTAAACATAAATATAGGTTAAAGTTCTAAGTTAATTTTTCTCATTTTCAAAAAACTCAAATTGTACACCAAAATAAATGAAAATACTTTTTTCTTGTAATCATTTCCACCATTAAGAACCGATTTCTAAAACTGTTTAAAATGTTGATTTAATATCAGGCATATTTCGAAAACTCCCTTAATTCAGATCGATTAAGCAGCGGAGAATATTTCTGTGAAACAAATCTAGTTGAAATACCTGAACTTGATCACCCAATTGATTTGAATGAAGTAAAGATTGCGATTGAATCTTCAAAAGAAAACAAAGCTCCGGGTATAGACGGCATTCCATATGAGTTTTATAAAAATGCGAGTAATTCTTTTATTGTGGAGGTTTATACTTTGCTGGAAAGAATCTACGAAACAGAAACAATACCAACATCCTTCAAAAAATCAATTATCTTTCCGCTATTCAAAAAAGGCGACGTTAGTCTTGTATCTAACTATCGTGGACAAATTATTCACCTCAGTTTTCCTAAACCGCCTCACTACTTGGATCGAAAACAACAACTCAATGAATTCCAGGCTGCATATCGAAAAGATTATAGTTCCATTGATCAGATTTTCAATCTTTCATGCCTTATTCAGCTGCAACTAAGCCAGAAAAAGAAACTATGATTGGTTCGTGGACTTAAAAGCTGCGTTCGACAATATTATCAGAGAAGCTCTTATTCACAAACTTATAACATTGGGCATCTCAACGAAAATGATTAAAATCATCAAACTATTATACCAAGATACAGTTGCCGCCGTATGGAATGGAAGCAGTACCTCTAATTTCTTTAGAACGAGCAAAGGCGTTAAACAAGGTTGCTTGTTCTTAAATGACCTACAATCTGAACTCCCGATCGAAATACTTGTGGAAAGAACCGGTATAAATGTTCTTTTGTAAGCTCATGGTATTGTAATTTTGGCTGAGAGTCCAGCTTTACTTCAAACAATTATAAACAAGTTCAGCAGCTGTTGCGATAAATGGAACCTTTAAAGTTAATCTTGAGAAATCTGAAATTGTTATTTTTAGGAATGGATTCGGAATAGCATTAAGTGAAAAATAGAATTTCAAAGGTGTAGAAGTAAAAATAACAAACAAGTATAAATATCTTGGCGTCGTGGTCTTGGTGTCTTGGTCTGAACATCTGACAAACAGGCTTGCAACATCAAAAAATGCAACCAACGCAACCTGGTCTAAGTCACTGAAAAATAAGTTAGTGCCACATTCAGCAAAGTTTAAAATCCATGACTCAGCCGCAAGATGAATTATGTATTACTGTGCTGAAGTACGGGGGTACAAAGAGTACATACAATGTAAAAAGCTCCAAAAGTTTTTCGTCAAAAGATGTTTCAACCTACCAGATAATACACCAAAGCATGAAGTAACTAATTTTGATTGGAAAACATGCTTTTGATTAAACTGAAAGAACAACAGTGGAATGATTCTACCGAACGTGCTTTACAATCACAATTTCACGACGAATATAGCAATGTATCATACACAGAGGTACCCAACTATTTTAATGATTCAAATTCACGAGAAATAAAAACGATGATCTTAAGAACAATTTTTGGATTACTTAACTTGATTGCAAGGGCAGTTCAGCATGACACTTTTGGCTTACGCACAATGTGTAATCTTGAAGCAGCTGAGAACACCTACCACTTCGGTCAGCATCTGTCCTATTTTCAATTCATAACGGAGATTATTTCTAGGAACTGAAACAATAAATCGCACCGATTTTTTCAAATTTTGAATGGCAAATGTTATTTAAATCTATACAAATTCTTAAAATATGCTCTTAATTATCGCAAATTAATTGTTAATGAATATAATATTTAAAGTAAATTCAAGCTAAGCTTAAATATAAATAGTAAAACTTTAACCTGACAGACAACATTATCTATCTGTCTATCTTTATTTGACAATATAATTATTAATTTTGTTTTAGAATTCTGGTGGTGTTGTAACTCTAGTCGCTCAATATCGACCAGAGGACTATAACCGCTTCGAAGCTCGCATTCACGAACTCAAACAACAAGCTGCTCTCTCATCTGGTACTGGTACTCTGCTTCGTACGTCACAAAAGCGCTCCCTCTACGTTCGAGCCCTATTCGACTACGATCCAAATCGAGATGACGGCTTACCATCACGAGGTCTTCCATTTAAGCATGGAGACATCTTGCACGTTACAAATGCCTCAGACGATGAATGGTGGCAAGCCCGTCGAGTTCTTGGCGATAGTGAAGATGAAGTCATTGGTATTGTGCCATCAAAACGTCGATGGGAACGAAAAATGCGAGCCAGAGATCGCAGTGTCAAATTCCAAGGACACGCAGCTAATAATAATATGGACAAAGTATGTATAAATCTTATATTGTGTTTAATATGAATTTAAAATTGCAATTAAATAGCAATCAACTTTGGATCGAAAAAAGAAGAACTTCACATTTTCGCGAAGATTCCCATTTATGAAGAGTCGCGATGATAAAAACGAAGATGGCAGCGACCAAGAGCGTGAGTATACCATAAATGGACTTTGGTTTTTTTTTGGACCAATTTCATAATGCTTTACTTGTGTTATTTGTTTGTTAAATTCTTAATTTAATTCTCATTTTTTGTTTTGTTCCCCCAAAAACCCAAAACGTTTTCGTTTTATTTCTGTTTTGTTTAATTTCATATACAATTTTTAAACGTGTGTTTATCGCTTGTCCACACCAACTCAATGTGTTTTTGTACAAAAATAAAATCGAATTCTCAAAAATCCACACAAAATTCAACTTATATAGCTAATGGAGTCGTTAACAGCGAAAACGACAATGTGAACAATAATGACTGCAACGAACAACAACGTAAGTTTAAAAATAAAAATCTTTAAAAAAAAAGATTTTCTAATAAAAAAATGTTAAAAACAAAAAGGATTAATTCTAACTAAACAAATTTTAAAAGCTGTGCTCGCCAATAAACGGGTTAAGTTTAAACAAAAAAAAAGAAAAAAACAAATAACTTTTAAATTAATAATTATTTATGTGGTTTTAATGTTTAAATGGAAGTATGTAGTTGGAGGGGAATAATTATTAACATGGGGGTTCTTCGGTGTCTTTTTTTGAGAACACACAACACGCAGCACTTGATAGACAATTTATTTTTATAAATACTATATATTCGCAACTCCACTATTTGTTTTGTTTTTTAAACCATTCTCTTTGTTTTTTGTTCTTTTTTTGTACTTGATTTTTGTCAAAACAAAACTAGCTCTTAACTTTCTCTTGTATTGCATTTGTATAACTATCTATTTTATTTCTCGATTCGTTTTTCTAGCTTTTATGCTTTGCTACACACAAGACGATGCCAATGCTGAAGGAGGTATGTACCAAGTTCACTACACTATTGCTCTCATTATTATTATTATTTTTTTATTAATGTAAATTGTTGTGTTTGTACTCTAGTGTGTTTAAATATACAATAAATATTATTTTATTTGTTTATCAAACAAATTAATATTTTCCTCTATCACTAAAAACAAACTAAAAGTTATAAAACATTCATAAAAATAATAAAAAATAAACCACTAACCAACAGTATACAAAACAACAACTGCAAAGAAAATATATATCATACTCGTACAACACATTTATTTCACTTTGATATAAATATTTCGGACTATAACGATTTATTTCATGTTTTATATGGTGTATTATTAAGATTATAATCAACTTAACTTATGCAGCAAACAAAATTTATTATTTAAGTAAACTATTAATATTAATATATATTTATACATAATTTTAAATTTAATTTAGAGCTTAATTTAAGCGTTTTGTTGTTTGATAAATTTATATATACATTTTTTTCTTTTATAAGTTGCATTTATTGTAAATATATGTACACATACTCTTAGATCTTGCGTTCCTTGCTCGACGACGATGATGGCGGCTTGGTTACAAGTCTTTATTATATAAATAATCCTTTGACACTCACTATCGAATTTCATTATTTCATCTTCTTATGATGTGCATGTTTAATGAGATCGGCCAAAGTTTCCGACTCATTTGAGCTTAGCTTTGAGGCTAATACTTGCAATTTAAAATATCTTCTATTTGGAGATCAGATTTTGTTTTCAAGCGGACAAAATAATAGGAAAAAAACTTAATTTTTGGTGATAATGTCCAAGTACTTGTGTAATGCAACAAATCTAAATTGTAGCCATTTTATTGGTAAATATTTCTTAATTTATAATTTAAGGAAGAATCGACTGTCAAGATTTCGGAGTCTATTTCCTGCAGACTTCATAAAAGACTGCCCAAAAAATAGGAGGGCTTGATTTAAACAAAAAAAAAAAACAATATATTTAGACAAACAAATTTTAAATGTTTTTATTTGTTGATACACTACTCGCCACATGAATAGGACACCCCTTTGGGTTTTTTTTCTATCGTCCATAGTTCCCAAACCAAACATGCTAGAGACCTATTTTTTTTAATATTAAGTTCAGTTAATTGTTTTTATTTCACCTGAAAAAAATTCAATGCTAAGGATTTAGGTATTAATAAAAAATTATTGACCAAAAACCGGCCAACTGCCAGGTCCAAATTTCGCACCACTTGAATAGGACACTTCAATAAAAAAACACTTTAGAATATTACTATTCTTTTTATTACGAACTTTACTTTAATTGGAGGTAACTGAAGTATTTTATTTAACAATCAAAAATGTTTTAATAGTGTGTTAAGCCACTTTTCTGCTCCAAAACTTCACACATCCTGTTTGGAAGGGATGCATACAAACTGTCCAAATAATTTAGCGAAATCGAGCTCCAAGCCAATTCGATAGCTTGGGTTGGTTCAGATGTAGTTGAATATTGTGTTCCTGATCCGTATACTTGACATGTCAGCCATCCCCAAACATTTTCATGTGTTGTTATCAGGCCAGAGGTCCAAAAATGGTTTGAAAGTATGGAAACCCCTCTTTCAATATACCTTTGTAAGACAACGTATTCATTGTTTTTGACTCAAAATGTAGCTTGCAGGTGCCATAACAGGAAATAGCTCCCCAAACCATTATACCTCCAACTCTGCTATGCAGCCGGTTATGGAAATAGTAGCTATATCCATCGGGACCTTCCAAATTAATTTTTTTTTCATCGGAGAAGACCACTCGATGCCACTCAGAAGTTCCGTAACATGTGCGCGGCAAAAAATGAGGCGTTGTTCTTTTCGAACTGGGTTAAGGGGTGGCTTCTTCTTGATTTTACGTCTTTTTATGTGTTTAGCTTTTGAAATAACACGACGCATGGTTGTTAGACTTGCTTTAACACAACATTTTTCCGTGATTTTTGCCAAAGAGTCGAGAGAATTTGACGCTTTTTCTTAATATAAGTCGTCTTTCCGCATTAGTAAGCACACTGTGTGTGCGGCATTTCATGTTTTTCCCATATTTAAGCTCATTACCTAAAAATTTGGATATGACGTGTCGGCTTCTCTCGACTTTTTTTTAGCTATTTTGGCAATATAAAAGCCAGATTCCTTATATGCTTTTATATGTTCTTTTTCCGCCTCGGTCAACACTTTTCCTCGACCCATTTTACGTTTTTTTTTTTTTAATTAAATAATCGAAATTTACAAAATAGTTCGATCAACGAAAAATACAATTCCGCGTGACAACGACAACGATTAAACTATATGCTTGGCCTATTCAAGTAGCGCAAAAATATTGCTTAAATTTTGACGAAAGTTAACATAAAGTAGAAAAAAAAGTATAACGTCTTTATTCCAGAACCTGCAATTTGTCATAGAAGAAGTTGTTTTAGAAGGCTCATGTCGAATTTCTTTTATCTTGCGCTCATTGGCATAGTCCTCAATTAGATTCTGTTTAAATTATTGAAAATACCAATCAAACAAATAAATTGTATTCCTTTTAAATCAACCCTTTATTAACTATACATATTACATTTGGTCGCAACATACTTTAATATTTCAACAAAGAAGACTTTTTCCAGATTATTCCATCCATATTAAAAATTAGGAACACAATTGCACTAAAGTCACCGCTTAAGTAGTAAGATGTTAATTCCATGTTTTTAAAATTGGTTTCATGAGCTTGGGCAACGATATTTTTCCATCCTTCCAAAATAATAGATTTTTGTTTCAACATTTTAAAGTGAATTTTAATACTACTTTAAGCCTTAAAAATATCGTGTTTATATATAGTATACTTTTTGCAAATTTTATGGAATCTAGGTTGGCCCCTGCAGTATACTGAGAACCGTTCTAGAGCTGACTTGCATGTCAAATCTCGCTCCAGATTTTTCTTGGCATAATTGGATTAGCTTAAGATTTTCTTATTGATGTACGTTGCTCTGTGAGATATCTTCTGATTTCTTTGGATTTTCTTCCATTTGCATGAAATTGAGTAATATTTTTACAGAACTTCTGTTTCCTATCTCACTTATATTCATATATACATGTTCAAGATATTTTTTTTTGTGTGCAGTACTTTGCTGTACCTCTAGTAGACTTGGCATGATAGATAGTAAGTAGGACTGTCATGCAAAAGGTCTTGGATTCAATCCCTGCCCATTCCACGTAGTTTTTTTCAAGGTTACTGCTCTTGCGAGGAATTGACAAATCCTCCAGCCGAATTCGACATATAAACTCAAGGTAGCTTTATCACTGATATCACTCGCCCGTAGGAATGGTTGAGAGATGTATACGTTCTATACGACTTGTTGCGCCACATAATTTATTTATTTTTATTCCGCTGTACCTTTTTCTATGTAGCATTTATTTAAAAGAACTAAGACCCGTAGCGTGACCCGTTAGTGCGATGGACTGTCATGCAAGTAGTCTTCGGTTCAATCCCTGCGTGTGCCAACTAACTTTTTTCACGTGTACTACCTCTTGCGAGGAATTGACAAATCCTCCAAATTAGCGGTTCGGATTCGGCATTTAAACTGTAGGTGCCTTCCATCTCTGACAAATTACTCGCACACAGGAATAGTTGAGAGTTGTAAGTCACTAGGCCTTGGTTCTTCATGGACTGTTGCGCCACTTAATTTATTTTTATAAGACTCAAAATCAATCCCAGAGTAAAAACCCTACCAAACATTTTTCTGCAAGTGTTCCTATTATTTTGACAAGTTTAATTGCAAAGCTCTATGAAATGAGAAATATTCTTATTATTTTGTTCATAGTTGCAATTTCGCAGAACTTGTTTAAGGTTGCTGCATATCCGGTTAGTTAAACATAGACATTTTAATCTATGCCTTCACTTAACAGTGAAGTAATGAAATAAAAATGCAGACACAATTTATATTTTACTTCGTTCAATATTTTAAGTAAAACGTCTATACCTTATTGAAGGGAAATAACAACTCCAATCATTTTACACTTTTTACCGACATCATACTATTTCAATTCCGTTTAATAAAGTTAGAAAACTAATAACTTTCAGCGAAAGATTTTGGTTTTCAAACCTCGTTTTCTTAAATCATAGCATTAATGGTTTAATTTTCTATCCACATTATAAATAATTCATACAAAAATCTAGAGCGAGTGTCAAAGTTGAAAGATAAAAACCCCAAAAACACAAACAAAAACTGCCATTAAATTTATCCAAAAAAGCAATTGAAGATATATATTTATTTAAAATAATCATATTATACAAATACGCAATGAATGCTAACTGTGCATCAATATTTATAAAATACTAAATTTGCATTATATATTTGTATACTAGTTTATTTTATTTTGCTATTTGGTTAAAAAATATATATAAATACATTTAAAAAAATTTGCATATTTTGCTAACAACGATTTATTCAAAAAAAAAAAAAAGAACAAAAGAAAATCCTACTCATCCAACATTTCAGCATTTTAAACATTCAATGTTTGAGAGTAGTTAGATTAAGTTTTCTAGATAATCTCTCCCTTTCATAAAGTTCCTTTAGCTTGATTTATATTTCAGTTTATTTATTTATTGTTTGTATTTTTTTAAAAATTTAATATCGTTATTAAAAAATCGGTTAAATCCTTTTTCATAACCCCTCTCACGATTTTATGTCATCGTATGGTCTTAGTAGGGATGTGCTTGTATAAAGCACTTGAGACGTTATTTTAAAGTCACCTAGAACTAATTTTCGGAATAATTTTCTTCTCACATTTTACTATTTATTATATCGGCTTATTTATTTTATTTTTATATTATTTAAGTTATATAATATTTATCGTATACATCATTGGCATATTGTTTAGACAAAAATACTGCCCCCACTATATCTTTATGTTTCTTTTGATTTTTGTTTCACATTTTCCATTGCAATCGAAATCGAAAATAAGAAGAGTTTTAACTTATTCTGCTATTCATAAAAAGAATTAATTTTTGTTCAGCTTTGGAAAATATTAAGTTAATTAAACAATAAAGCTTATCAAAGCTTATCGCACAATATTTGTAAAGCAACTGATATTGGATATTATTGTTAATTAATATTGGAAGTTGATTTTTAAAATATTTTCCGTTCCAAAAAAGTTTAGGCAAGACATTTTTGTTTAAAAAAAATTGTCTTAAAGGACCCAGACATCTTATAAAAATGTTTTTTGCTGTTTGGACGATATTTTGGTTCGAAAATTTTTATAACTTCGTACAAATAGTTAGAGAACAAAATTTTAGCAACCTTCATGTACGTACAGTGTTAGCCAAGACAAAAGCAACTTTATTTGCCTCAATTATTGAATAATTAAAAAACAAATTTAGTATTCAATTATTGTATGTTTTTGTTTTTAAAATTTAATAAAATAAAATGCTTTTTGTAATATTTCATTAAATATAGCACAATTAGTTCAATATTAGTCTGTTCAAAACAAAAGCAACTTTTGAAAAATACATTTTTTTTCCTTAAACTTACTAAAACATTGCTAGTATTTGGTAGCAAACCCCTTGTTTTTAATTACTTCAGCACATCTTCGAGGCTTGAAGTTAATTAAATTGCAATTTCAATTCCCCATAGTTTTTCCAAGCGGTTAAGATCTGGGGACTGTGCAGTCGAATTCCACTGCATTGATTGGCCTGCAATGCAGTCGTTACCTTTTCGAAGCGTATGTCCAATCCATTGCAACTGAAGTCATCGTATTATAGATTCTATAGGTTCCTGACCTGTCCTTCTATGAAGGACCTCATTTGAAATATGGTTTGGCCAAAAAACCCTTAGGATGTGACGAAGATATCTATTTACGAAGGTTTGCAGCCTTCTTGCTATGGCTGAAGTAACCTTCCAAGTATTTGTGTGAAACAGTTGTAGCTTTGTTCTTAAGCTGATAGAGTTATTCCTCCAAATTTTTGACAGTATATCGAACGCCGCTTTTGCTTTGCCGATGCGGCAGATGACGCCTTTGATGGAAACGATGCTTCCAAGATATTAAAAGGTCTCCACTTTTTCCACCGGTTGCGAGAAAATATTTATTTGAGAGGATGGTCGGGTTCTGAGGCTGATCATTTTTATTTAGCCAAAAATTATTTTCACAACTTCTGCTTCTCTCTCCACACTTGTTGTCATTTGATAGATATCCATGATCCTATGAGAGAGGAAGCAAACATCGTCCGCGTAATCCAAGTGCTTTAAATATAGGATGTCAAAGTCCATTGGATCCCTCCGCTACCTGACAGAGCTGAGGGCAGTACATCGTTTATCACCAACAAAAACAATATTGGCGACAGAATACAGCCCTGTCTGCCTCCGCTTCGGATTTCAAAATAATCTGACAACCTACAATCGTGCAGAACGTGAAACTTGAATCCATCATATGCTGCTTTAATAATAGCAATTAGTTTTTCTGGGATGCCTCTCCTCCGCAAAACTAACCAGATATACTCCCTGTTAACGCTATCAAAGGCCTTCCCGAAGTCGATGAACAGCAGGTGTAGTGGTGATCGATATTCAACGCCCTTTTTAAATAATGATCCGCAGGTTGTTAATATGATCAATACAGTAGGATCCAGCGCGTAATCCTGCTTGTTCGGCATCAAGTGTGGCCTCATGGTGTTCTCTGATACGTTCCAGTATAACTTTTGACAATATTTTGGCAACGGCTGGTAAAACGCAAATTCCTCTCCAGTTTTCGCACTTTGTAAGATCTCCGTTTTTTTGGGAGCTTGAAGATAATTCCCTTCTTCCACTCATTAATGGGAGAAACTTTCGGTGCTCCCAGGCAATTGGCGCAGGCGCTTCAGAAGGTATCGTCTGCACGTTGTTTGCAAACACTCGGTTTAAAACAGAGGAAAAGTGCTCTTTCCACCTTCTGACTTGTTCATCCACCGAACTTTTAACAGTACCGACTACTTCTTTCACCAGGTGTTGCTTTGAGCTGTGTGTACGGGTCAGCTCTTTGGTTATTCTGTAAACGGTCCTGCTGTCGCACCTGTTTGCAACATCTTCTGCTTCTTGTGCCGACCGACTATTCTGTCCGCACCTGAAATAAAAACATTTTTCACAGCATTCCAATGGTTAATTAAAATTGAAAATTGAAAAATAAAACGAAAATTTAAATTTTATTAATATTATTTGTTTTATTTTAAAAAACAGTAAATTTCACAACTTTATTTATTATTTAATTTATGACGCGACGCGTTTCGGAAATTATTCTTCCATCCTCGGGCGTATTGTTTATTGTTTTTAAAATAAAACAAATAATATTAATAAAATTTAAATTTTCGTTTTATTTTTCAATTTTAATTAATTACACCACAACCGGAGACAACCACACCATGTATTCCAATGGTGTTCGATGTCGTCGTGTACTGTGCTGGTGATTGTTCTCATTTCGTGTAACAGGTGGCGATGTTGAATTTGTTCCGTTGGATCTTCGAACTGTAGCTGTACGTAATCTTAGGGTAACTATCTTTAAGTGGTGTTCACTGGCAAGCTCCATATTGACACCTCTTCTGCTTCGTATATCCAAGAGACTGCTTCTAAAGCGTCGACTTATCGCGAAGTGGTCAATTTGGTTGGCAGAAGCTTGCCTGTCCGTCGACACCCAGCTAATTTTATGACAAAGTTTGATATGACTCTGTGGAACTCGTAAAATTGTATAAATCGGCAAATCACTGATTTTGGAATGGAATATTTGTCTGATATTTTAATTAGACTCATATCATTTTTATTGTACAAAAGTTAGCTAATAACACTGATTAACTTTGTCCGTGAACTGAATAACACCTATAAATAGATTCAACTACACTCGTTTGCCAACACCTTTAATATGAGCAATGGATTTTGAAGCTAATGAATCGTTTTGAAAACTATTTTACCTTGTGGTCTATTCACAATATACATTCATTATATTTGAGACAAAAGTTAACAAGATTTGTTTAAGTTATTAATTTTTGAATGCCATAAAGATGGAGATAGTTTTAGTTGCTAATGCTTTGGCCAATACTGTACCTACCTAATAGAATTTATATTCAGATTGTACTAAATTTAGTTTGAAAATATGGTTTATACCGTTTTGGAGCTGTGAAATTGAACAACAGATTTCCATATGATGGAAAATAGAAAAATCAAATTCGAAGCGCATCGAAATCTCGATCGGCTGAACTCGAATAGCAGAATAGGTCTTCAAATAAAATCATTCACTAGTTCACAATATTTTTGTCACAAGTTTCGTTTTTTAAGTTTATTTTTCGTTATATTTGTTTCAATCGAAAGTTCAACTCCCTGCCGCAAAAAAAAAATAAAAATTAAACAAAAATCACTCACGAAAAAAAAAACCAACGAAAGAATTTAATTTATAATTTCTTTTCTTTCTTTTAAATTTGTTATTTAATTATATGTAAAAAAAGGCGAGATTATCTACAGAGTGGAGTTGCCTGATATGGAGCAGATAACACTTATCTACTTGGAGAATAGTGATGCTGACTATCGTAAGTCGAGCAACTAAAAAAAAAAAAACAAAAACAAAAAAATACAAAATTTTGTAAAATCAATAGAATTATTTGCAGCATTTTAATGCAACAAGAAAATTGTTTTATTTTTGTTTGTAAACTTTTGATTAAATTTTGTAGAGTAAATCGAAAAAAAATGTTAATTTATACGTTTTGGTTTATAATTCTTCCATATGATGGGAGGATTTTTATGATTTTAATTTTTTGTTGATTTTATTTGTTTTGTTCCGTATAAGCAACCGTGAATCGTTGGCTCGTAATTTTGTTTTGAAAATGGATATTTCGTTGGCCCTGTTGCTCTTTTTCCCTCTTAATAGATAATTTGTTACCATAAAAGATGTATATGATTTGTATGAGCATTTAAAAAAACACACATTTGTTATTAAAAAAAATTGTAAGACTTTTGTGAGATTTCAAAAATGCAAATGAACAAAATTCCATTCACTCTTGTTAGAATAATGCTTGAAAAATATCTGATTTTGTTTTTTGAAAATCATATTTAAAATCTTTTGGTTTCTCTCATTTATTTGTTTTTACTTTTATTTTTGTTTGTCATTCTGTATGTGATTTTAATTAAATTTTTTTAATATTGCCTCAGATGGTAAGATTTGCAACAGGTTGACTAAATGTACCATTCTTGTAGTTTTATTATTTCTATAATGCACACCTTTTTCAGGTGGCACTTTGATCATTTTATATTCCTTGTTGGTATGAAAATAGTAATTATACTGCCCTTGCACATACATTATGTTTGTGAAAATACCCTTTACTTTTCAAAACATTGAATTTTATTTTTAAGGAATTAAACATAAAAATACATATATATAACGGCTTATACATATACAGATTACACATTATAAACATGCATCGATGTTTATGGTTACGTTTGTTTTGTTTTTCTTGTGATTTGGTAAATTCTTTTATGTTTTTGAGAATTATTTTCACACATATTATAGGCAGATGAAAGACACAAATGAATCATAGGGAATGATTTCAAGGGTGTAGTTAATAATATATAAGGAAAGATATCCTTTATAAAGAATGTTGCTTCTTTCGATAAATCAAGTGACGGGTTCTCTTAAAATATAATTTGTTATTAAGGGTGATTTTTAAAAAAGGCTATAGGAAAATTTTTCAAAAAATAAACACATATAATTCAGAAAAATGCATGAAATCTTTATTTGAATCGATAGAACGGTCCATATAATTTAATGATTGAAGAAGCAAATGTTGACTTTGACTGCGCCTCAAATGGTTCATCCGCTTAGTCCAATTTTGGCATACTCTTTCCAACATTTCGGCCGGTATCCCACGAATAAATGCTTCAATGTTGTCTTCCAATGCGTCAATTAAAGTTGACTTGTCTGTATAGACATTACTCATGAGCTTTAACATAGCCACACAAAAAATAGTCTTAAGGCATTAAAACGCAAGGTCTATGCAGCCAATTGAATTTTTGAGCGTGATGTGAGGCATGTGATATCGTCTTGTTGAAACCACATGTCATGGAAGCCAAGCTCTTGCATTTTTGGCAAAAAAAAGTGGGATATCATCTAACGGCAGCGCTCACCATTCACAGTTACGTTAGGACTCACATCATTTTTGAAGAAGTACGGTCCAATGATGCCACCAGTCCATAAACCGCACCAAACTGTGACTTTTTCTGTATGCATTGGTAGCCCTTGCAATGCTTCTGGTTGATATTCGTTCCAAAATAGACAATTCTGCTTATTTATGTAACCATTGAGTAAAAAATGAGCTTCGTCGCTGAACACAATTTTTTAGTAAAAAAGTGGATCTTGGGACAACTTTCCAAGAACCCATTGACCAAACATTTTACATTGCAGTAGCACGTTCGGCTTCAATTCTTGGACCAGCTGTATTTTAAAAGGCATCACACCTAAATCCTTCCGCAAAATTTTCTACGTTGTTGAGCAACAGAGGTTCAATTACTGCCAGAGGCGACGAATCGATAATTGATGGTCTTCATTAACACTGGGCGATATTTTTGTTTTTCAAATCGCACTCTTCGTAAGCGTGGTGTTTTAATGTCCAACAATGTAAATTTGATGCGAAATTAAGTCACAATAGCCCGAATAGCAGCTTCAGTGACCATAAAATGGATGAAGCGCGCGCGATAAACTTTTTTAACAGATCACGCATTTGAAATAAAATTCAATAATTTGCAAGCTTTGTTTGTTAAACTATAGACCAAACTGAAGAGCCCAAATTTATAGAGAATTACTAAAGTCGTGATTTCTTGATCTATAGTTTAAGGCTTGTTGATTAGATAAACACAGCTCTTATTCATAGTCTATTTTCCCGATTTGTTTAGTAAATCCCCAGTTTAAGGTTGTATTCTACTACAATTATACTTCAGCAAAAAAATACTGTTATATTTTCAAAGTCGTTATTTTGTGTTGTCATTCCTCGAATTGTATGTCAAAAAAGTAAAAAATAAAAAAAAACTATCAATCTTCAATAATCGGCAGGAAAATTTATCGCAGTTAGACAAAAAACTTTGAAGCGAAAATTGCCAAAAAGAAGAACTACACCAGCAAGTTTACGTACAATTTATTTGATATGATTTACCTTTTCAGCTTTTTAATTAACAAACAAAAATCAAATATGACATTTGGCTGATAATAACTACTTGAACACAGCATTTCTTATGTTTATATTTAAACCACAGGTTTTGCTCTAAACTTAGGTTTACATTTATTTATAAATAGCCTTAACTCTGAACTTGCTTAGTAACAACTTAGCAAGAGTTTAGCAAACAAATTAAGGAATATGCCCCAAGATGTTTGACAGTGAAACAAAACACAACCCGTGCTGCAAAAAGATAATGGGCAGGTTCAGGTTCTGTCAAAAAAACAGTTTATTATATCTTTTCCTTCAACTGAAAGCTGAACTTTGTTTTGCTATGATTTATTTATTTTCTGCAGACCTTTATTTAATGTTTTGTGTAAAAAGGATCCTTGTCAATTTGAAAATGAAATAAGTAATATTTGTTTACAATACAAAATACAAATCGTGATGGACTTGTAGCTTGCCATATGAATGTAAGTCAATAATGTTTTTGTTAGTATTTGTACTACGAACTTAAAGTAGAGGTTTGTGAAGTAAAGTTCTAAATTTGAAACTCATGACACTTGGAAAACTAAATAGTTGTCTTGTCAAAATTCACGTTCAAAGGATAAAGTTGACTGCAAATGAAGTCCTTTGTGTTGTCTGAACCTGCCTGATAGCTAAAAAATCACCCTTTATAAAAATCACCCTTTATAAAAGTCACCACTTGGGTTTGGTATACAAATTGATGATCCTCCTTTTATACTTTAAAAACTTGTACTTACCTGAAATAGAAGCTTTTATCCTGAAGCTTTGTTTGGTTCAAGTTGTAATAATAGTCACTTTTATTAGTGACTTACATTCTTTCTAGTATTTTAGATTTAATCTTTAACCAATTTAAAGAATTTTTTAATTATAAAAGTTTTACAAATAATTTTTTCAAAAATAATACCTATGTATAGATTAGGATTGACAAGTCTCAAAAATACAAAAAAAAACATCTTTTACCTTAGCTTTTCGTGTAACACATGGGTTCAAAAATCCCAAGCCTAAGAAAGAAAATAGTTCATTTTTTCAGTGATAACTTCTTTATTCCAGCGAAAATTCTGAATTTGTAGGTCAGCAAAAAGCCAGGGGTGAAATCGGCTAAGGTGATTGTTGACTATTAATATTTTGATAGTCAAATTGACTATCATTTTCATTCCGTCTGTGTAAGATGATTCAACTCAATTCAATTCGATTGAACAATTTCGGAATCAAATTGTCAAAATTCGTTGTTACCTTGGTGAAATTTTATATTGATTCTTATAAAATATCTAAATAAAAGTTTCAAATTGTCTGATTTTTAATAAAATTCTTACATTTCTTGCTTTTTTTCGGATGTCGTAAGCTATGTCGGTCACAGGAATGTGTTTTTTAAAAGAAACAAACAAAGTGAACTAAGAAAATTTTTCAGTCGTTGTGTAAGCGTCTGGCAGCTCTATTCGGAACAAACAAATTTGTTTGAAAACGACTATCACATTTTTTTGTGATAGCTTTTTAGATATCAATTTGACTGTCACATCATTTATCAACAATCACCTTAGCCGATTCCACCCCAGTAGTAGTTTGGAACTAAATCAGCCAATAATCCAATATAAAGCCGCTAACATGTTTTGATATCACTTTTTCACGCAACTTCATTCGTCAGCAAACCAACGTTATATTATTGTTTTTGATTTCTTCGTTGAACGGTATTTCTTTTTTTTCATCAAGAAAACAATTTTGATCTATTGGTTTTTAAAATAACAAAAATAGCGTTAATAACTGACAAACCAATAAAAAGAATATGAAAAGTGTTTTAAAATTAAGTAATATATGGAAAGGGTAGAATGAATAAAACTAGCTCCGGAGCTTTTCAACCCCTGTGCTACAGAAATTAATGTTTAAGAGGTGTAAGGCACTAGACGTTGCTTAAGTGCATCGAGATCTAATACACCACTTATATTATATTTTGATATTTAAAAAAAGGAAAATCGTAGTCTTTGGTTCTAAATTTGCAGGTTTTAACACATTTTTTTTCGAAATCAGAACTAACAATTTAGAAACTATTTATGATTATTAAAAAGCATTGCCTTTTGTTTTTATTTCCAAGTATTTATTTTCAATTACAAAATGTAGATTTAAATGAAATCGATTTTCATATAGTCTGTTTGAATTCGAATGATTTAAGTGTTTTTTTCGAAATTGTTTCAAATTTTCACATTTATAATAAGTGTTAATAAATAACACTGGTCAACGAGGTTTGGCCTACTTTCCTTATGTTTTTGATAGCCTTAGTAAATAGTTCGAATTCGACTTTAAAATCAATGTATCACATCAGCATTTTGAAATAAATTGTTTTCCAATAAGAACTTAACAACTTCTTTTGTTTAATAACTATTTGAGATATTTCAAAAATTTATTATGTGCATAAAGTACAATCAAAACATTAATAAATGGAATTCGACTTACTTGATATGGTCCCAATTTTTGATGACTTGGTCACTATTCGACCGAAGCGGCTCTTAATGCAAGCTCTTAGCTTAAGTCTAACTTAACGTTACCCAAAGAAAATAGTTCAGAGGAATTCGACTGTCCCATTTCTTAAAATAACACGCTCATTAAACTTACTATTCAATAAATTGATTGATTGTAAGGTGGGATGTGTAGCTGTGGCACGATCATGTTGCAACTACATTTGGTCCAATTCAGCCCCAAAATAACAGGCGCAACATAATCGCGTGGATTAAGTTGTTGCACTACTGCCAATTTGTATGGGTGTAAATTAAGTTCCGCCGAGGGGATTGAAAAAAAAAAGTTTCAAGTATTCAATTTGGTGTGTTTCAACATTAAGTATAACATCAATAACAAAAAAAATGAACACAAACAAAATTTACTTTTTTTAAATTTACTTGATAAATCTTAATGTAGTTAAATTAATAACAAACTTTTAGCGTTATCCCCGCTTTAATACTTTTAAGAACCTATGAATGATAAATCTCCTGTTTCAATAGTATTTTATTATTATTTCCTTACACGCCAATTTAAGTTATTTTTATTTAAAGGCTTGAATTACTAATCCCACTTTTTAGAAAAAAAATAAAAAAAAACACAGACAAGCTTTATAAAAACTAAACAAACAAAATGATTAAACTTATTTGCATACATTTATTTAAATATTTTTTTTTTTCAATACTGTGTAAAATAGTAAAAAGAATATTTTCTTTTTTTGAAGTATTCCTTTGTAAATTTTCATATGATAATTAAAGTTTGTTCTTGAAAAATCAATGAAAATAAATATTAAATAACAATAAACTATTTGTATTTATTTTTAAATAAGACTATTTTTGATTGAAGCAGGAGATTTTTTAGATTTAAACTAAAACAAAACTGATATAAAGATAAATAACTTTAAAAGTTGGTAAGTACCTGAAACTTAGTTATATGATTTTTGAAATCATTTAGGTTGGACTTTTTGATTATACTTTTCGAACACTGTACTCGTATATCCACTTATCCTGCTTTTGTCCTTTCGAAAAAAACGGACTTTATTTTTATTTGCTATTGAAATGTATTTTATTATCCTCATGAACTGATCCGAAACAAATTTTCGACACTTAAATATCGGGTGTCTTTTTAAAGATTAAAATCTTTAGACAAATAATGACATCGTCCATTTTATTAGTCAAATTTTGAACTCTTTTTCTACAAAATATTCAACTTTAATGAATGTAATTGTGAATTTTTAATGGCTTGAGGAATGAGCTTCATCACTTCAAATGGATGAAAAGCTCTATTAACTTCTTGCACAGTGTTTTTGTTTCAAATTAAATTTCCACAATTTGAAAGCGTTGTTCTGATCTGTAATGGTTCATGATGAGTTTCCAAAGTCTCACTGAACAGGAATGTCAACACAGTTTATTGTTCCCACCTGTCAAACCATAAACAACAACTATTGGGACTTCTCAATCAGCTAAAGAAACACCCTATACACACAAACACGTTATTCTGGTTTCCGCCGGGATCTTATTTAATGATTCGGATTTTCTAATAAAATAGCGTCAAGATCGAGATCAGATCATGTAGATAGCAAAAGAAATCGCTGCTTCTAATACACTTGACAACCACCTCAATAATTTATACTTAATTTTAAATAATCTTGAGGTACTTACTCTTAAAAATACATAAATAAAACTTAAGAATTTATAAGAAGAAAATTGGAACATACATTTTAGCAAGAACTACACTAGAAATATTTAAGTTTTTAATATTTTACCCTACAAATGGTGATCCGAGTTCCTGCGTTTACTTTAATTTATTTTAACATTCTAATTGTTAAACAGTCTTGCAATAATATTTAATTTATTTGTTATTTTTTTATTGTTTTTGTTTAACAAAACTTACTTTTGAGCTTTTTAGATGTTTGTCAATGTTTATTTTTTAATTTTACTTTCTCAATTTTATAAATATTATTTTTATGTGAAATGCAAAACTAAATTTAAATCTAGAGTTTACCACTTCAACTAGAAATCTATTTAATTTAAATTTTAAAAACAAAATTAATAACTATAATTAATCTAATGAATTATGTTAAGCATTTTTGTATATTATAATCTTAAAAAAAATAAAACGTTTGCGCAGCGCTAGAAATGTTGGACAGAGTGAGTAGTATTGGCGAATGCACTGCATTTTGCATTGCTTCTCTCGTAAAACGTCCTCTTAGTATAACAAATATAATTGTTCAAATTAAAATCTATCAATATTTTATAATTTATAACAAAATGATTTTTTTTTCATTTTTAGATTTTTTGTTGTTTTATTTTTTTTTTTAATGTTTAATTTTTTTAAAAACTATTTAAATGTTTCATGTAAATCTATCTGACTGTGAAAAAAAAAACTGTTTGAATATACATATAATTTTGTTTTCGGACAGAATCTTTAAATTCTTTGTGTATACCGAAGATTCCCAAGAAATTTTGTATTCAGTTATTGCCTGAGTAGAGCTAAAAAATATATAAATATCTTTAAAAAAAACACCTGTCTTTGATGGAAAAAGAAAACAACTGATATCTTTTTATTTTTATGTTACTCCAACCATTTGCAGCATCCGAAGAGAATGTTCTTTCTTATGAAGCTGTACAAAGGCTTTCGATAAACTACACTAGACCAGTCATTATATTGGGTCCACTTAAGGATCGCATAAATGATGACCTTATTTCCGAATATCCTGAGAAGTTTGGATCCTGTGTGCCACGTAAGATTTGTTGTTATTAATTGTTTACATAACGTATTGAAGATTGACGGTTTTGTTTCTTGTTTTTTTTTCAGATACTACACGACCAAAACGAGATTATGAGGTCGATGGCAGAGACTATCACTTTGTATCGTCAAGGGAACAAATGGAACGTGACATTCAAAACCACCTATTCATTGAGGCTGGTCAGTATAATGACAACTTATATGGAACATCAGTGGCCAGTGTGAGGGATGTGGCTGAGAAGGGCAAACATTGTATTCTTGATGTATCGGGCAACGCAATTAAACGATTACAAGTAGCTCAATTATATCCAGTAGCCGTTTTTATAAAACCTAAATCTGTTGATTCGGTGATGTAAGTTTAGATTTGTTGATTTCTTGATTAATTATAAAAACATTTTAAAATAAAATATGTTTCTTTGTTTTAACAGGGAAATGAATAGGCGAATGACTGAGGAACAAGCGAAGAAAACATATGAACGAGCCATTAAGATGGAACAGGAATTCGGCGAATACTTTACAGGTACGTTTTTTGTGTTTGTTAAGAATAGAGTAGATCCAAGTGACATTTTTGAAAAGCTGAGTTAATTAAGTTATTGGACATGTACTGTTCGGGTGTGATCAGCGTAAAAAGCACCAAAGACATTGTTAACTTTATGGAGTGAAAAAAATCAAACAGTTTCCTCCTGTTATAGAAATTAGCTTTAAACCTTTTAACAATTTCTTAATATGCGTTAAGTTTGTGTTTCAATTCAATATTTGGTAGCATGTGCATTATTTTCTAAGCCATGTGGAGAGCGTCTTTGTATAGAGTTAAAAAGTTGTTGACAACAGACTAACAACAGGAATCGGTTCGCAGCAGCTCGTAACGATAGACCAGAGTTCTTTATCAGCTTAAAGAAACATGTTTTGACGAGTTCCCTGGTCCTTTTCCTATTGCCACTTTAACCGTATCCTTTTCAGATGCATGAGGCGATATCTCATCCTTCAGAATCTTAACATTCCATTTTATGAGAAAACGCCCAATCATTATACTAGATTTTTTTTATTTGTATTAGATGTTGAGTTTCAAATTTGCCTACGAACCCCTTCTGCGTTCCAACACAATTTCACTTTTATCTGTCCAAAAAACATTTTAATCTTTAAAAGTAATTCCGAAAAACACTTCAGTCCTATTTTCGTGGGAACTGCCTCTTGCGAGGAATTGACAAATCCTTCAAAAGTAATTTTTGTCATGAAAAGTGCTTTCTCAAAGTAGCCGTTCGTAATTGGCTTAAAACTGTAGGTCCCCATCATCTCTGGCAACATTACTCAAACACAGGGATGGTTGAGAGCTGTAAGTCACTAGGCCCTAGTTCTCAACGGACTTTTGCGCTACCTAATTTATATTTACTCTATACAAATTTTGTTATATTAATTTTTTCTTATTTATAATAAAAGTAGCCTTCAATTATTCTAGATCTTTATTTGAGAGCAGTTATTGCATATCTAAACCTTCCAGCCTTAATCGCCATTCGAAACGCACATTCATTTTTGTCCATTAAAGACTTTGGCATAGAATTTTGAACTTTCACAAAAATAATGATAGACATCTTCTTTTACAATTGTGGTACACAATTTTCAGTTCCGGGTAATGCGGAATTGAGTCCAATCATTTTTTCCTCTCATTTTTAAAATAAAGTTTATCACATTAAGAGAATGTGGGTTTAAAAAGGCCGTAAAGAAGATTGCGCATCAAAAAACCATGTATTTTACAAATTGAGTGATTAAGGTTAGGTAACGTTTGGCTCCTTCTATTAAAAAAAAACTATAAACAGATCCCCAAGGGCCATTCTCCTCCTTTATTACAAGATTTCATTTTGATAAAACTATGCCCTTTAGCATCGCTCCTAAACAATTGTGTGGTAATGATTTTTCAAAATCCTGCATGCAACTACGTGTACTCGAAAACAATTTTAAAAGCCATTTGAAAGTATTTTAGAAACCTTCCTACTCCTTCGGATTTGGAAGAGAATAGATCCAAGTGAAATTTGTGTACACCATACAAGAAAATAGAGACTGCAGTTGCTCGAATCAACATTTTTACTACCGACGAAACGACCCGAGTTTGCTGAAAATACTCTTCTCACGCTATTTTTCTCAAATTTAATATTGGCTACATCAAACGACCCAGATATTTGTACTCCCGTGTAATCGTAAAATGTAATTCCACTTTTCAGTTCGAGATTATCTGCCGCCACCATTCCTGAAGATCAGATCATCATATTCAATTTTTTATAAATTAACTTTCGATAAGCTAGTACCTGTATAAATCTAAGCTCTATGCCTCCGATATCATTGATGGATAGCACAGCTATGTTTAATTACCATTTTCGTTGCTATACAAATAATTTCACCATCCTAATCCCAAACATACCAGGCGTTGTTTTCATACCCAAAATGTCACTTGAATCTAGACATTTTCTTCTTAGTTAGTCATTTGTTTATTGCTTTTATGAAACGATATTTTTATTGACTTTCTTACAATCAATGTACAAAATATTTTATTTTGCAGGGGTTGTTCAAGGCGACACCATAGAGGAAATCTATAGCAAAGTAAAACAAACAATCTGGGCACAAGCTGGCCCAACTATATGGGTACCATCGAAGGAATCTCTATGACCAACAGCCACAACGACATGGACACTGCCGCCTCGAGTACGTGTTCGACCAGTCTCGAGAAACACAAATCAGCATCACTGATTTGTTTAAAATTAATTTTTACATTAAAATAACTAAACAAACAAAAAAAAAAAACAAAAAACAAAACAAACAAAAAAACAAAAAAAAACTTTTATCTTTATCGTTATTAATTATTATTATTATTATGATTGTCTTATTATTTAAAAATAGTAATTTAACTTTACTATAGTTTTATTCTTTACGACCATAAAAGAGAGAGCGAAACTAGCAAGATTATATACAAAAAATGCAGAGAGAAATGTTGTGACATAAAAACAAACAAACAAACAAGCTAACAAATAATGAAGAACACTAAAATACACACTAAGTTATATAAATAAATCAATTAAATATAATAAAACATTAAAGTGAATTCGAATCTTAGTTATTTAAATGATTAAAAGTAAAAAAAAAAGTATATGAATATATATAAAAAAAGAAAAACTAATCTTTAAAAAATAAAATCTGATTCTATATCGTATTCGTTATAAAAACTAAAAAAAAAACTTAAAAAATGTTAAATATATACATATATTTTTTGCAATAAAATAGAACAGAAGAAAATATTTAAACAAAACATAAAAGAAGAAAATACGAAAGATTAAATATTTACATAAATAATATACTTTTTTGTGGGCTAAGTGACATTGTATTTTACCTACTTAATTAATTAAATTAAACAAAAGAACAAAACAAAACTATTCGTATCTTCTTTAAGAATCCCTTCCCCTCCCCCCTTTACCTTACTTACCTTTAATTCTTTGTTAAATTCTATCTCTCTCTCTCTTCTGTTTTTTTTTTTTTGTTTCAACGTTTTTTGTTTTTAAGAATGCTTTTGCTAATTTAATTTGTAAAGTATAATTTTAGTTGAATTATAATTCTATTATACGAATATTTATTTGTCTATTAAACTGTAGTAAACATTTAAAATATTGTCTGTAATGAATTTTTATTTTTATTGTTTTTCTGTTGCGTAGTCATCGCAAGCACGCGTATTGTTACTATAAAAATGGCATTGAAGTAGTAGAAAAATTGAAAAAATGGTAGTTACTTATATTTATACATTACATTTAAAAAAACAAAATACTGAAACATGACTTTATATATATATATATATAAGTATATATATATAGAAAAGAATATTGAGGAATGCCTATATACATAATATATATATCTGATTTACTTATTGTACTATAAGAAAACAATTTATTAGAAACAGCAATAACATAGAATGCAGGCAGTTAGTGTTTTTATTTTTATTTTAAATTACACACAAATTCTCATTGTATAAATGGTTCGAGGATATTTGATCTGTTAAATAGCTGCATCTAGATATATATATATTTACAGCTTTTTTTCTTAAATTAGTTTTCATTTCTTTCATGAGAATACAAAAAGAAGTACTAAAACAATGCAAAATCGTATAATATCGTCGCATATTTGTAGCTAGCAAAATAAAGAAAAACAAAAACTATATTACATATATACATACATATATATAAATAAATACAAAAAAACACAAACTTAAACATATATATATATACCTACATATATATAGTATAAACCTTTATAAAACATACGGAAAGTCTATAATCCGATAAGAAACATCACAGCAGAAAGAACAACAGTAGCTAAGAAACAGAGACATCACATTGGCTTATGAATAGTTTGTTTCTAAATTTTCTTCAATCCTACTATGAAAATCGAAGGTCCAGTGAATATGGTTGAAAGTATTCTTACATAGTCGTTCTTGCTTAGTCGTTATTTGAAGAAGGATACGTTAAGTTTGTGAATTGTTTAAAATGCGCTTTGATCAGTTGAATACGATGTTAAAGAAGATAAGTAAAAATAGTACCGTTCTAAAAGATTAAGACTTGAATGAATCAATCTACAAGATCAAATCAACTCTATCACGAATTCGATAGTACTCGGAAATATTTACGAAAAAAAAGGCACCACTGAATCCATTCATAATGCAAAATTGTATGAAATTTTCCACAACAATAGGATTGAAATTAGGTGGCCCAACAGTCCGTTGAAAACTAAGGCCTAGTGACTTTTGAACGGATTTAATGTTTATTTTTTTCGGAATTCGCAAAAGTTCCCAATTAAGATAAGGTTCGTGATAGGGCTGAAAAGCTCAGACTTGTGGCTGCTGATACAGAAGGATTGTCAAAAAATAAAATGAAGTACTGATGCATTCATCTTAAAATAGATTTGAGGAGATCTTCTCGCCAATTCACCAACTTCCAGGATTCAGTCTATGAAAAACTTCGATCTCAATCAACAGTATTATTATAGCAGGGAATTGACATCAACAGCTAGGCTCTAGGAATCAATCGAATTTGAAGAACCAGTACATTTGCCTTCAATGCTCAACATTTCGATTGATTTTAAAAATGTACGCAAATCATTCAAATTAAATCGATAGGAGCTTGCATCAGTCTTTAAAAGACAAAAAACGCTTCAAGTTAAATGTGTTTACTATTTTTCGATTTAACTTCGGGTGAAAAGTGAAATGCAGAACCAAGCTGTTAGAGGCATCTGCGAGTTCATTATACGATAAGTCAATTGCGCAATGAGGATGCAGGCGGTATTAATATCCTTCATTCGTTAGCTCCCAGAGTTAGATTTCCCATGGAACTTTTCTTATATTCAAGACTTATGAACGTGAATTATGTTGAAAGTATCTCTTGAAACTTATTAAAAAGCTGTTCTCTGGAGTAAATTATGGACATTTCAAACTTTGTCGATGGTAAGGATTCCGTGAGATTTTCTGAAGAACAGTATTATAGTTATTTCTGGAAAACAGCAGATGAAACAATTCCTTCATTTCCCTAGCGTTAGCAGTTAGCACTGAGCGAAGTTAACAACTCCAACAAGATATATGGATATCAGAATGTTTATTTTTGAATGTCAAGTTCAAGAAACCATCGACTTATTTGGACCAAACTTTCCGATGGTTTAAACAAAGAAAGAAACATATTCACTGGCCTTAATTTTGGTACCTTTGCATTAGGTAAAAATTAAAATTATGTACAGATATAATCAGAATTGCACAAAAGTCGTGTGTGTTTCAAAATGTGCCTTTTTTCAGTTTATCGTTGTGTATTGTATTCATGTATGATAAAACAAATGTTACTGCCGCCCTTCTTCAAATACATAAAATGATTACATTTAAAACAAATGAAATAACAATGTTTAAATTGTATTTATACGCTTTACGATTAAAAATAAATAACAAAACAACTCACGCAGCTCCCCCAATTTCCTCTCTTCTATATTTTTGTTGTTTTATGATTGTTTTCTTCTTCTAATTATGTATTATAATTTTGAATATTAAATTTTTGTTTTTATTTTAGCTATTGTTGTTTCTTGTCGATTTTCACTCTTCATTGAAAATTATATTGTTTATAAAAATAACAAAATACAAAAACAAAACAAAAACTATATAAAAATCGTTTTGCAATCATAATTAAAAAAATATATATATTGTATTTTACGGTGTTCCACGATCGAATTCCTGTAATTTAAAACAAAAAATCAAATGCAAGTAACTAAAAGAAATTTAAACAAACCTAACATAATATTATAAGTTGTGTCTTAGAATGAAGATGATTATATTTAAAAGAAAACAAAGGGTTATAAATTTATTTTTTTTTAAATGTTAAAAAATGAAATACGAAAGTTTCGAAAAAATATATTATATTGTAATTGTTCATTCATTTAATGAGGTGTTGTTTCTTTTATTTAGTAAGTTTTAAGGAAAAAAGGATTATTCTATTTTCAAGTGTTAAATTATGTATGAGAGATAATATTTTTTTGGGTTGCTTTAAACGACAAGTTTTATTGAAACCAGGCCTCTTCTGAGAAAATTGTTTCTAAGAATGGCTAAGGAAAAGTATAAAAGCCCCAGTTTTTACTTAAATATTACTAAGAAATTCCAAATTAACTCCAAAATCGTACTATAAATCGTCTTCAACAGTACAAGGTATGTGATAAGGTCGACCTATTAAAGCAAAGAATGTGTGTTCTAAAATGTATAGTTCGGGGAAAAATTTCAAAATGATCTAACTATGACTCCAAATAATCTATTGCACTGTTCAAGAAAACTAATATGTTTTGTTCCATAAACCAAACAACACTATTCTAAAGGATTTTGTTGTCCTGAATTGGACTCTCAACTTAGAATTCCTCTATTAGGCCAGACTTTTGAAATATGAACTTATTCAAGGTTGCACAAACTTCCTGTGCAAACTATGGTTTCATCCAACAAACTTCTCCATCTAGCTCTTGATGCCTAGCTATATGTGTCCAGATGTGCACATCGAGTTGGGTGAGGTTACTTTCCATTTGTGCGTGCCAACTAATCCGCGAATGTGAACTTTCCTGATCTAAAGCCACACTGATAAAGACCTATCAGATTGTTGAGGTTTAGACGTTCACATATTAGGGCAGATAAGATATTTTATGCAATGATAAGAAGACTGATTGCCTGTAAATTTAGGGCAGCTTTTCAGTATGGAGCGAGCATGTTTTTAAAATATTGCTATATAAAAATAGACGAGCCTCTATAGTTGGTGCAGTTTTTCTGTATCGAGCAAACATCTTTTGATAATATTCATCTATAAAAAAAAAAAAAAAACAAAAATTACATATTGCCTTCATTTTTAGCGCCAGGGTAAAACAGAACATAGTAGTTAATAAAAATAATGTATAAAGATTTTGCAAATTACTAAACTTTATCTTCCTTCCTTACCCTGAATCTTACGCTTTTAAAACTACAAGTTCTATTTGTTCTAACTTTTCTTCTTTTACTTTAAGTTTTTTTTTGTTAAAAACTGTTTAATCATAAATGCTTCAGCGCTCCTTTAAGTTTTATGTAGAAAAGATGAAGACTAACAACTAATGACGTTTTTTTCAAAAACTAAATAAGATTTTGAAAACATTCCAATGGAATATTATGTTTAAAAATTATAGATTTCGGAAATCATTACGAATATTTAGGCCTATCGGGAATTCCTTGGGAAATATTTTCCCACGGAATTTAGTTGTTCCCGGGAACGCATTCCTTCTATCGGGAATTCCCCACGGAATGCTTTTCCCTGGGAACAACTCTTACCAAAAAAAAAATATTGAATCGAAATCGAATCGTTGAAACATTTGACATTTTCCATCGTTAAGGCCCAACTATAATAGGCATAAGCAAACATAAGCTTATGTCAAAAACCCAACGATAATTCACTTAAGTTTGCGAAATTACTGCATAGCCATAATGCAATTTTGCTCACGTATCTAAATGTCAGATTTTACTTATGCGGCGAGCGACTGGGATCGCTCTTGCTTAAGTGTGCTTAAGTTAACGAAACTGAGAAAAATTGAACGAAACGGAGCTAGACTCCATTATGTTCACTCGTATTGAGATTCTTTGTATTCGCACGTTTACTTATGCGCGCATATGCTAGCTTATGCCTATTATAGTTGGGCCTTTACTGTAGAGCTAACAAGCCGTTTTCGTCCTTATTCAATTTTCTTTTCCTGCAACTGGAAGGCAAACCAAAAGTAGAAGCATTTGGAAAGCATTGCATCGTTTCGCCCATTGCGCAAATCCTAATGATGGTTTCTTCCAATGAGCTGAAGTTATACTTCTTGCAAGGGCCTCCGCCAGTCGCTTTTTTGTTTTTTTTTTTATTGTATGCCATTTTTTTTCTTACATATTTTTTTTTATCGAGCCAAACCTTAAATTATTTTTTTTTAAATAAAACACGATTAAACTACTTTTTTATACTCGGCAAAATTTTTGGATATCTTCCTTCAGTCTATTTGTAGTGAATCCAATGGCGATATCTCGTTTTTTCCCATAAAATTAATTAAAACTTTTATTTGCTTAGAATAAGAAGAATTTGACCTTAAAAAAAGGTCTTTTTTAGTTGTATTCATTTTTTTTTTAGTTTTATCGTTGTTTGTTGTTTTGAATTCCCACCTAAAATGACAGGGAAAAGTTCCGAGGGAAAAAGCAAAAAAATTCCCATACACAAATTGTTCACTATAGGTAATTTTTTGTCGGAATTTTTGGCTAATTTCGAAAGATGTTCACGATACCTATTTTTCGAATATTCGTACGTATCACCCTCCAAAACCCATTTGTTAACATTGTTATATTTGTAATGTGGACGAATTCAACGAGAAAAATTGATATGTTTTCACGAATCCATAGAATCAACTACTAAGTTTTTTGGGTAAATTTCATAAATTAGAGGAGAAATTACACACACACTAAGAATAAGTTTATGAGGCTGATTTCCGGTTTAGCTTGTAGGCAAACCAAGATGTCTACCGAGGATTTATATCTTCAAATAGAATGTTTTTGCAAATTATTGAAAGCAAACTACTTTATAAATTCACATAGCATCAAAAGCCTAAGTTAGGTAAGGTGATCTGATTTTTGAAGGTGTCTTGAAAGTTGTTGAATGAGCATTGTTTTACTCAAAATGTTATGGAGAGGACATTTGGCTTGCTGACAAAAATATTTGAATTTACCGTACCTTAAAAAAAAGAGAAGAAACTGCAACTTCTCACTAATCAAGTGTATTAAAAAACTAGTGTTTTAAAACAATTTTTTCATGTGGAATCAAATCACACCAACTTAATTTAATCGAATTCAAATAGTTGAAAATGACAAAAACCGAAACATAGAACTCAGAAATACACTTCGTTATGAGTTCGAAAGAATTGGAATAAATATCGATGAAAGTGAATTTCAGAACTTCAATTTATATTTTGAATGGATTTCAATTTAATTTTGAGTAAGAGTGAAATTTATAAAGTAACTTTATGTTAAGTTTCGTAAACTTTAAATCTAGTGATTTGAGAGTTAATGTTTGGTGTGATTCCTTTTATTCAATACCCTTCAAAAGCTTGACGTGATACCCTTGAAATCGTTATAAGAACAAAAAATTTATTTTAAGTTTTTTTCTGTTAAAAACTATGCGTTTTACGAATTTGAAATGCTATAGCTCAAAAACATAAAGTGATTAAATTGATTTTGATGTCAGATTCGAACTATAGTAATCAAGGACCTTAAGGAATTATAATTTAATTTCCAGCTACCAATTCTTTCGACCTTTTTGACCTGAGTATTAAATTTTATTGACTGGTTCCTATTATTACAGTATCGCCAATAGCCAATATACAAACCTACTTTATCAAGTTAATTTAATTTGCTTGACAAAGACTTTCCAAAAATGTTATGAAATGAGTTTTTGGTGGGTATCTTATTATTATTATTATTTATTAACATAATTAAAATTATAATGCTAATACACAAAAAACGAGCACAAGTTACAAGACTTTCGGCTCTGATTTAAACTTAAATGTTAGTTTTGACAAAGTTAAATGTCAACTTTTAATTTAATGAATAAATTATGTATATTTTGAATGTTTTCTTGACTAGTGTTGTAGGGCTTCGTAGACGGAAAAATTTGGTGTAGCGTTTACATATATTCGTTGCTGTAGCTGGGCAGTTGTTCAAAATATGAATGATGTCGATGCGAGCGTTACAATACGGACAAGTACATAGGTGGAGCTTCATTACGAAGGAGGTGCTGGTGGATACTGACTGTATTTTTTAGAAAGATTCGTACGTCCGTACGTTTGCGACGTTTTTTTCGACTTCCATAGCTCAAGAACCAAAAGAGATATCGATTTCAAATAAATTTTGTTATACAGATAATAAGGCAGAAAGATGCAGAAAGGGCTCTCAAGAAAATTGCGTGGGTGGTTTTTTTACCATAGCAGTTTGAATAAAAGGTGAAAATTTCGGTTAACCCTAAATATCTTACGAACCAAAAAAGCCAGAGACTTGAATTAAATTTTATATAATATATTGAAACGTGATATTAAAGAAATATATTTTTTGAAAAAAATCCATTTAACGGTTTTTTTATAAATCAAAAAATCTGGAAAAAAAAATTTGTCACCTCCAAAATTTTACGACTAAAATATGATTTCATCTCCAAAACAATTTTGTGCAACGAAGAATAATGTTTTTGACATCTGATACAATTTTGAGAAAAATCGAAATGACAGTTTTTTTTTACAAAAAATAAAAACCGAAAAAAAATTTATAAAAGTTGGTAAAAACTCAAATATCTTTTCAAAACTTTGAAATATTGGCTTCAAACTAATTTTATCTAATAAGAAATATTGTTTTCAACATTACGACAAATTTTGAGAAAAATTGAATTGACAGTTTTTTTTACAAAAAATAAAAACCTAAAAAAAATGTATAAAAGTTGGTAAAAATTAATTTTCGACTCAAATATCTTTTCAAAAATTTGAAATATTGGCTTTAAACTAATTTTATCTTTCAAAAAATATTGTTGTTAACATTCGGTAAAATTTTGAAAAGGATCGAATTGACAATTTTTGTATAAAAAATTAAAAACCTAAAAAAAAATTTAACAAAAGTTGGTAAAAATTTATTTTCGATTCAAATAGCTTTTCAAAAATTAAAAATATTGGCTTATTTTATTTCACAGAAAATATTGTTTTCGATATTCAGTAATTTTTATATAAGAATCCAACAGTCCTTTTTTGATAAAAAAATAAAGTCTACAAGAAATAGTACGCAAATTTGGTAAAAATTGATACGAGTATATATAGACAAACTTTTAAGCAAGACAAATCGACAGACAGGATGGGAAGTTATCAGTGCGGGTCGCATCCCAGCCTCTTTTTTAGTTGAGATTTGACAAATTCATGATAAAAGATTTAGGTTGCATATTCCATGGGGGAAATGTGGCATATATTTATTCATTTGCTTGATTGGGATGCCTTTTTCTTTTTCAATGGATATTGCTGATGGTATCCGTTTTTTTGTTTTTAGTTTCATTGTGGAAATGAAATCTTTTTTAATAATAGAGCCAATTTGGAAAACAAGTTTGATAAAGAGTTTTGCTTTTGTAGATGTAATTCTTTCCTCTAAGTTGGGCACACCAGCTTCAACCAGCATGTTTTTATGGTGCTTGTTGGGAATGCATTTAGGCTCCTCCATACACTTTGGTGGTAGGGTGGTTTAACAATGTTCAATGTTGATTTTGGTGAGTTTCCATAAATGAAGAGCCCGTAGTCAATCTTGCTTAAAATTAAAGATCACTCGTAGTGTAGCTTATAATTTGAACTGCGATTTTCTTTTTTATAGGAACTACCCCAAAAGTTAAAACAGTCGCCTACCAGCCACAAATAAGAAAGATCGGACGAAGTGGGTTGGATGTTTCTCCACCACTTCCTTTTGATTGTCACAAAATTGTCGTTTGTCGACCCTTAGGTCAAAAGTTATAAAACTTTTTATTTTTATAGCAAGTACTTTAATGGTTTGTATGTTACATCAATTCCGTTTTGATCAACCCAAGTTATGGGACCCTCCAATTATTTTTAGGCAAATGTTGTTGTTTCCCCCCCGTATTATAGTAAATCTGCCTGGACAGAAATTTGCCGAAAACAAACATCCGGCACAAGTCCACCAAGCTTGTTTACCCATTTTTCTTCTTGATACCCATTCATTTCGAGCGAACATTTTGAATGACGTCAATTTTATACTCAATAACCCTCAGTAAGTTAAAATTTTTAATAAAACCCACATTTTTAAATTTAATATTAATTTATATTTTTATATAATTTGCCATCTTGACAATTTACGTACATACATTATTTATAATATTCAATGCGTTTTTCTTATCATTATTATTATTATTTTCTTTAACTAATACTATTCACATTGTCTACTTTATGGTTAAATTTACATCTTCAGAAAAAACAACAAAAGAAAAATAAAAACATTTTTACACAATTATTCATTATAGTTATTATACAATTAGGAAACTCTATTTTTTCTTAAATTTTATTTTATTTTGTGGTTTTCAGCATAACATAAACAACTTATGTTTTCTTAGGCTGCAATTACACACGTGAATTTAAAAGAAAAAACAATAATGTTTTATCCGTACACATTTTTGTTAGATTGCAAACAAATTATTTCGAAAGTGAAATCTTATAAATAAGTAGTTTTGTTTTCATTATAATTTATATTATTTTAACAGTAAATATAATTTTATGTGTATTTTTTGAATTATAATTTGTATATAAGAATCTATTCACATTAATTTGGATCAACAATTTGGTCTAAAAGTACTTCCAAGATTCCGATCAGTTGATACTATTGAATTTCCATGACCGGTGCTCAGAAAGATATTTTGGTGGCCTGGGTTTTGTATGACATTGGCAGCTGTAGCTACATTCCCTCCGCCTATGTGCACCAATTGAGCTTGCTGTTGGGTTGACATTGTTGGTATAAGGACTTGTTGTGTTTGGAGGGCATTCGCCGCTTGATTGCCCTGCATTTGCATTCGAAGGAGATTTAATTGATTCGCTGTTATAGTGATCTGCAATTGAAAAGAAAAGCGAAATTATGAATGACACAACATCATAACAGTGAACTTCATAACTTTTTTAATGTATTTAAATTTTAGTCACTTCACTTTTATAAAAATATCTACTGAGATCTTAGAAACATTCTGTAAGGAAAACACGAACGAATGTTTTCGCTCATGCCAACGATTTTCCTCAAGTGATTAAAAAAACAAACGAATTCAATCGCAAAGGTTACAGAATCATTTTTGTTCCGCATTTAATAAAATCTTGGCACTGAACTGGTATAACGTAAAAAATAACATTTCTGTTGTGCTTTTTGAAAAAGAAAGAAACTTTTAACTGTTTTGAAATGCAATAAGCTTTTCGTTATTTCGTGTTGAGGGAAAAATACTATATGACTCTTTTGGACAGAACTGACATATTTTTTAAATAAAATATCTTACCGGAACATTGGTTATCTCCCCATTGGGTGTGACAACTTGCTGAATCAACTGTATCTGCTGTTGTGGATTCTGCAAACTATTCACCATCGTAGTTGCCGTCTGCTGCTGCCCTGGATTGCCAGCAGTCAGCAGGATGTTCTGAGGAGCAGTGACTATGTTGATGCCTTGCAACGACTGCTGGATCTGTTGGTTCCCCAACAACCCGTTCGGTGTTATGTTCGACGTCTGAAGGTGCTGTTGTTGTAACTGTTGCGGTTGACCTCCGAGTTGTATGTAATACTGCATGGGTTGTTCAGGGGCTGGCGTCTGCTGGACACTGTTCGTTGAATTCATACTGACCGCAGTCGCTGCAGCCTGCTGACTGGCGTGTTTTTCAGCCTCCTTCTTTACCGAAGTCGTCGGTGGTTTGATATCCTCTCTCGGAACGATGTCGATGAGAAAGTCAAATTGATCACAAATGGATATTGCTTGGGCTATGTCGCTGCGCTGGAGTGTGCGCCGTTTGCTCTCCTCTGTGTGCACCCAAGCCCGCAAAGTCAACTCCTGTATGAAGTACTCGCAAGCCTTAGCAAAGAGCAGAGGCGCTTCGGCCGCAATCATTCGTGTGTTCTCGTCCAGTTTCATAATTTTTTTTATTCGGGCCAGAGGCAGTGCTTGGTGCTTTGCATCTACCTGCTGTATGCTTCTTACTTCCTCCAAGACTGTCGGCCAGAAGGTTTCGATTGTCGGGATTTTCTTTCGCAGGTTGGCAAGCTTCGAATTTCTCACTCGTTCGCCGCTCGAAGACGAGACCGATGGCTCAACTGCACTGTCAGGTACTTCAACTTTGATTGGGGTTACAGTGATTGAGTGTTCCATTGCAAGTCTGCTCAACAAACTCAGGGGTTAATTAGGTTATTTTACTTCTATTTGAATGAGTTTTACTTACTTTGTGGCTGTGGGGTGTTGTTGTGGGGAAAATTTGTCCAAGTGTTGTTAAAGCTTTTTTGAATTTAGACGGTTGGTTCGGTTGGAGTACTATGGGAACCGTTGTTGGAGCGTTTTTCTCTTGGGATTGTATCGTTTGTCGCGTAGTCGTCACAAGGCAAAGTATGCCATTGCTTCGAGTTGCGAGGAAGTTTTTTAGGTGAAAAATATTCGTACGCACTTTTGGTTAGTGTTGTTTTGTTTGTTGCACATTGACTTTGGGCTTATTTTGCATCAAAACAATAAAGTGCACGTGCTGGATTTTGAATGTTTTCCTATTTGGTTGTCCAATGAGAGGCGATGATCAACAAAAATCGACCAGAGACCAATAATCGTATTGGCTGTCGTGCTGCAATCTCCAATAGAAAACCTTTGCTGTCCGCCATTGATCATGATTGGCTGATTTGGCGTCCATTTACAGCCACTCCGAAATAAAAGAACTGTCAAATTAAGGCATTGCCATGAATTAAATCATTAATGGGTGATGCAAATTATAGAAGTTTTGATTTAAAATTTATCATGGAAACAATTTGTTAGTTTAAAAAGTAAATTATGTTTGGTTTTGAATTAAGAAAGGCTCAATAAATATTTATTTTTGAATAGAATTATCCAAAATTAAGTTAAGGGTGTTACGTTACCCTAGATAATGAAAGAATGTGATTTTGTGGATTTTCTTTAGATATAATACAAATTAAATCAAAATTACCACAACGGAAATTTTACTATAAATTTCACCGACAGCTAATAGTTTATTTCAAAATTGCGGATATGTAGGTTCTTTTTGATGACGTTTTATTTTTGTAAGTGTCATTTGACTTATATTTTAATGGAAATGACGCTATGAAAGTTTTTTTCACATGAAATAACTGACAAAGATTTACGTAGATTTTTGTAAATTTTTGATTTTTGGATAAATATCGCACAACTAAGGTGAAAAGTTACACATTTTCCTACAAAATGCTGAATAACAAATTAACTATGCGACATAAAAAAATCATAGGAATTTGCAAAAAGAATGGATTTTTAAGATGCATTCAGAAGTTCAAGTCAATCGGTTGAAAATTGCCTGTGTTATGAGTTCACCCGAATAAATACTGCAGTATTGAAATCATAGTTTTTAATGTTCTGAGCCGTAGCAGATCGGGAATAATTTTACAAAACCTCAATACTCAAATTCGAAAATTAAAAGATTTCCATGCCATTACAACATTGTCGAGTTCTTAGGTGACCATTTAAAGTTTCCAAACTCTGTTCTAGGTCTTACCTTAACCACACTGGACTTAACTCCACTTACAAGTTGTTCCACCTCCTAAGCTATGCTTGTCCTCTTATAGTTCTGGTGGAAAAAATAATAACTAATTTCAAAACGTCATCTCTTGTCTCTAGGCATCAACAAGCCTTTTATTTAAAAGACACTAATGGCTGAAACACAAACACGCTTCAGCTTCGTCTGTATTACGTTGGGCTTGCTTCGATGTTGTTATAACCCATGGTAATCCTTCCAGAAGCAAATTTATTTTGTTTGTTGACATTTTTCCAGCTGTTTAACTGTCAGACAAACAATATGTTCAATAAATTTGAACTAGAGCTTCCGTTTAGAGTCACATTAACATTACGTTATTTCCTTACGATTGTCAAATGAAACGTGAGGTCGAAGCTTCATTGTGATAGCATGCATTGAATTCCTATGGCTGAACTCGTAAACGCCACGCAAAGCCGAAACTGAATCGTGTTTGTGTTTCAGCCATAACGGTATCTATTATTATTTTTTATTTGTTTTTAACTTTTGATTCCATTTTTTTGTTTCTCTAATTCCTATTTGTAGTACCCGTGGCATGATGGTTAGTGCGTTGGACTGTCATGCCAGAGGTCTTGGGTTCGATCCCTGCCTATGCCATCTAAAGTCTTTTCACGGGTACTGCTTCTTGCGAGGAATTGACAAATTCTCCAAGAGTAACTCTTGTCATGAAAAAGTGCTTTCTCAAATTAGCCGTTCGGATTCGGCATATAAACTGTAGGTCCCCTCCATTCCTGACAACATTACTCGCACACAGGAATGGTTGAGAGTTGTAAGTCACTAGGCCCTGGTTCTCAAAGGACTGTTGCGCCACCCAATTTATTTATTTTTTATAATTCCTATTTATATTATCCTTTTCCCTGACATTTGACAAACAGCTGATTCGATAATGACAGCTTAATGGAATACATTTTCCCATTTCGGTACTTTTTTTGACATAAGCACTTAATAACTATAATTTATATGAAAATGTTTTATAAATACAAATTTATACAACGTTACAAAAGCCTGCACAAATCCCTATACACAACATAAATATGCATCTGTTAAGCGAATTCTATTAACACTAAAATATTTTAGTGTAGGTCATCCCTAAAATTACAAATGTATACTGTCCTTTAGTGCAACTTTTGATTTCGACTTGGCAATGCTGTTTTATTTTACTCCGAAGTCCGAGGATATTGTCCACATGTCACGGTCTTGTATCATATAGATATACATAGATATGTAGTATCAAATTAAAGTAATAAATTAAAATAGCCCCAACAACAGAAAAAATTAAAAACAAAACAATGTTTTGGTCAATATTTATCTTTGCCACCGCCATAAAACTACTCCTTATGAAATCCTAGTAAGCTCACAAAAGCACAAAAACTGAGAATTACCTGAAACTCCTTATATTTTTTAGCCGATCAACTGATTTTGAAGTGCATCGGAACTGGATGGCCATCACTCATTCGCTGCCCCCTTCCAAATGGTATTTTGAGGACACCAGTGAATGGACACTGGACTACCCTCCTTTCTTTGCATTTTTCGAATGGTTCCTTTCGCATTTGGCAAAATTCTTCGATCCAAAAATGCTTGCGGTCAAGAATCTTAACTATGACTCGGATGCGACAGTTTTATTTCAGCGGTTATCAGTGATAACAACTGATGTAACGTTTGCACTTGGATTAAAGAAGTATATTAAGTTTTTCGTGTTATACGATATTCAAATTAATTTCATTTGCGAATTTGTCTAGATGTCTCTCGTCTCTGAAAGTTAAGACTTCTACGGGGATACTTGCAGCGAGTTTTATCTTTCTCTGCAACGTTGGACTTATTTTCGTCGATCACATACATTTCCAGTATAATGGCTTCCTCTTTGGGATCCTTTTGCTGAGCATTGGTTATCTGCTGGAGGAGAAATATGTTACTTCATGTGTACTTTTTGGTTCCTTATTGAACTTCAAACACATTTTTATCTACATGGCTCCGGCGTTTGGTGCGTTTTACTTGAAGTTCCATTGCTACCAAGGAAAGCAAACAATTTTGAAATTCCTCACACTTCTGGCATCGGGATTGGGTTGTTTTGTTGTGTCGTTTGCTTTGTTCTATCAACACTTACCACAGGTAAATTGCATGAGACGACAAAGTGTATTCGTAATATTGTTCTCCAAAAACAGGTATTTTCCAGATTGTTCCCATTCAAACGCGGTCTAACGCACGCCTACTGGGCTCCCAACTTTTGGGCTTTGTACAATTTTGCCGATAAGGTGGCGGAAGTTGTGCTGAAAATACCAAAGCAAGGTGGGTCGAATACAGGTGGTCTGGTGAAGGAGTACGTTCATGTGTTTTTGCCAAAGATCAGTCCAATGGTAACATTTGTACTGACTGCAGCCGTAATGGTTCCTTGTGTGATAAGACTGTTGTTTTTCACAGAAAAACGGTAAGAAAATAAAGCAAATTGTTGATTTTATATTTTGTGTTCAATATAGGTAAACAAAATAATACGTGGTGAAGAAATCAAATAGGCAGCTATAAGACAGTTTAAAGTCCATTTTATTATATTTGTTGGAAGCGAAATTTCATCAGAAGGTTGATAGTTGTATTCGTACATTTTTAGTATTGGGAAACATTTTACGATGAATGTTTCTGATGTTTAATTAAAACAAAAAAGCCGAAAGCTAAAGATAAATGAGACCTACTTAACCTATTCAACATAAACGGCACTTTTAAATAACATGGAGTGTACCGGTGTACGAGTATTTTTGTGTGTCCTCAACAATAGTAGTTTTTTTTTTTTAAAGCGAACAAAAATAAGAAGAACACTTCGTAAATTCGACAATATATTTTATACCTATTTAATATTTCTTCAAAAACCACTTTGTTTTAGTTGTTAGCTAAGAGTATGAATATAATGTTGGTAACGACGGAAGTACCGATCATTAAAATAGTATTTTTTAAGCACCGAGCCAGCTTTGAAAAAGAGTTATAATTTCCTTTATTTTAATGGCTAAGGTCTTAAAGAGACCTAACAAATATTCTTTTTGGGGATTTTTTTTTCAGAAATAGTTAAAATATATCGATATCATAGAAGCGGATTTTATTATAAATATCACGTCTCTTTTTGCAGGATGGGCGACAATTAATTTTTTTGTATTATTATATCATTGTTACATTTGATTCTTGATTTAGTTTCTACATCACAAGATGAATTGAAAGTCACAGATACTGTTCCGTATAGTTTGTTAAACAATTCAATCCATCATAAGGAATTATATATTGACAAAAAAAATTATATAGATATTTAAAATTTAACTGTAACAATCCAAAAGCATTTAACTTCAAAATGAAACTTCATTGAACACGATAATTATCTTGGAACTGTAGACTAGAATACTGAATTTTTAAACCAAATCTTGAAGAATATGCTTAACCGTTTCACGGGTATCTTAAATCCGGCTTTTAACTTATTGGTACCCTATAGGAATGAAATGAATATCTCAAAACCTCCGTGGTATAATAAAAATTAAATCATTTGCCAAGTATAAAATGTCAAACGCTTTAGCAAACATTCATTTTGTAAACTTCGTAAAGAATTCATGGTTCTTAGCAAACAGGAATTATATTTCGAATATTAATTTGAAAAGTGATCCGAAACGATTCTGGTGTTTTATTAATTCTAAAAGGAAATCAATTGGCATTCCAACTACGATGAATTTTAGGGGGATAATTCTACTGAGATAAATAAAACTCTTGATCTTTTTGCTAAATTTTTTTAATCAGTTTACTCAACTTCTCAAGGAAACTTAGATTTTCTTTCAAATATTAATCCTAAAGTAGATATTGGCTTCATATACTTTGAATTATCTGAAGTATTAAATGATTTTTTAGAATCTTAAACCCAATCACATTCCTGTTGTCGATGGCATTCCTGCTCTTGTCTTAAAAAAATGCTCTAGTTCTGTATGCTTTCCATTGAAAATTATATTCAACTTATCTTTATCGTTCGGAATATTTTTAGACGAATGGAAATGTTCTTTTCTGATCCCAATTTGTAAGTCTGGTTCGAAAAATGATGTTGAAAATTACAGAGGCATTTGTAAGATGTCCACAATTCCTAAATTGCTCGAAAGTTTAGTGAAAACTTGATTTTTTCGAAAAAGAACATGTAAGTGATGCCCAGCATGGGTTTTTTTTCGGGTAGATCAACTGTCACTAATCTCGCATGTTTTTCCTCTTTTGTTATTAATTGTATAGGAAGTCAAAGTCAAATAGACGGATTTTAGTAAGGCATTTGATTCTGTATGCCACAACATACTGCTTCGTAAGCTTCATAACTTTGAGATTCACTCTAATCTTTTTCAGTGGATTTCATCGTTTTTAACTTATAGGGTACAAAAAGTAAAACTTGACAATCAAACCTCGAAATCTATTAAATGTGCCTCAGGATTTCCCCAGGGCAGTCATCTTGGCCCACGTTTATGTATATTCTTTATCGATGATATTAGCATAAACATAAAGTTCAGCCAATGTCTGATGTTCTTAAATTATTTTTAAAAGTTATTTCCATTTATGACTTTAATCTCCAAATAGCTATTTTCGATCATTCATCAAACTTGTGTTTGGCTAGTTAATCGAGATCTATTTGGAAATTTAAGCGATCGTTTAGATTTCGGATCTCTATAGACTTGAATCTTTATAACTCATTAGTTAGATCATCACTTGAGTATGCTGATGTCATATGGAATCCTTTTCAACAAACGTTTTCGGATAGAATTGAGAAAGTTCAGAATCGTTTTACAAAATATGTGTTTTTTTAAATGCGCTGGAATTTTTGTCCAGATTCTCAAGCTCGACATAATCTTTTGGGTCTGAAATCTCTCAAATCTCGAAGAACTATGTAGTATTTGTGCGGGATATTTTATGTTACCATATAAAGTGTCCTTTTATTTTGTATTTATGCCCCGATAAGACCATTTAGAGAAAGATACCCTCTTTTTTCCACCTAAATATAGGACAAATTATGGAATGAATGACCCAGTTTCAAGGTGAATTAGGGAGTTCAACGAAGTAATAAGTCATACATCATGACATAGCATGGCCTAGAAACAAATTCAAAAATGATTTGTATTATTTATAATTGGGGTGTTCCACAATTCGTTCGTTCGATTTTCGAACATGCAAATGGCCGTATTTCGGTTTGTTCCATTTTTTGAACGCATTCAAATCACATTTTTATTTTTGTGAATTGGTCTTTGATAGCTTCATTCTCTTAGAAATCGGAGTGTTGCAGCAAGTTCAACGAAATCGACGAAGGTATTATAAAAGGTTTTATTTCCTTTAGAACATATAACAAAGCGTCTTTGCTTAATCTAAAATTACAATGAAAGCTTAAAAGAGGAAATAAAGAATTTACTATATTTATCAGAACAATTCTACGTAATTTTCACACACATTCTTTCAGGTAAATACAATATATTTGATTTGTTTCGAAAAATTCGTCTTCTTATTTTTTCATTTGAATTTTGCTTCCTTCTTTCACCTAAAATTGCCAATAACATTAGGCGTGTACCATCAACAGAGCGCTCCGAGCGCTCAACTATTTTTTAAGTGAGACTAAAAATCTCAGCTGAGCACTGAGATTTTTTGCGGAGATTTCTGAGACAAAAAAATCATTGATTCATTTTTCAATTTGCTTGCTCAATTTAAAAATTTAAACATTTTTATAAATTAATTAACATGAGTGAAGAAGTTCAGCAAATATATGTATCAATAAGTACAACAAATCAAAATAATTGTATCGTATAAATTCAAACCTCAAAACTAGCTCTTCGCATTCGAAAGTGAAGACTGAACTCATCCTCGGTATAGTTTGGTAGAGTGTGGTGATAAAAATTGTCCTCGTAAGGTCTATAATACCTTCCATTGAGAAATACTTCCCTGCTGTCTCTAAATGATTCGGCAATAAACATGTCTAATCAAATAAGTAGGTATATATAATTTAAAAAAAAAGTTTGTATTTTGTTAGGTAGGTATGTACTTACCACTATCAGCATCCTCACTATCATCGCTTATACGGAGTTCCATCAAAATCTTTTTATGCTCCTCATTCCTTTTTTTATTTTTTATTTTATCTGATGAAATACTTAAAATTTGACCCAAAACTTGTTCTTGTTTGTTATCCATTTTAATAGTTTTTTTTTTTCCAAAAGTATCATAGAATTATCAATAGAAAAAAATAATAAATTCACATCTAAAACTACAATTGACAACACATGTTTTTGACAGCTTATGATTGTACGGAGATTCTAGTCCCACAAAACGATTCTGCCTCCGTCAATCTGACAATGAGCGCTCACTGAGCGCTCAGTTGATAGTACAAGCCTATTGCATCCATCTTCACAACAGCAAAAAATTTACTTCAGAAACAAAATTTAAATCTATGATCCTCCAGTTCTGACAGTTCGAAGCAATTTCGAAGTTTTCGAAATCGATCGAATTGAATAACATGCAATTTCATTTCACGTGAAATTCAAAAGTGAGTTCAATTCACTTTCCATCGAAATCCGGAACACGGGCGTATATATTATTCTCAATTCTCAAAATGTTTATATTTAAATATTACCAAGTACTTGTACAAAACATTTTAAAGTAGCTTGGCATGTTTTTGGTAAAATTTCAACTTTAGATCTACTTCGTAGGATAGAGCACTAAACTCAAAAGTTATATGGGGGTAAGATCGGGACTTTGAGTAAGCCAATTTTTTTTTTTTTTTATATTAAGCGCACACTCAAGGGGATATATTACGCTTATTATGTAGACACAGTGTGAGCACTAGGAAAGGGAGAGAGGGGTTGAAAGGAGATGTCGGTGCACATTGTTTTTGAATTCCTGAATATTGCAATAGCTGGGAAAGACAGAGTGTGGCAAGGCATTCCACATTCGCATAGTACGGCTAAAGAACGAATCTCTGTACTTGACAGTACGACCGAAGATGGGCTCGAGGGTATATTGATGAGCATTCCTAGAAGCGCGAGTATTACGGTTTAACTGTTTAAGAGGAGGAATGCAGCTGGCTAGAGCATAAACCAATAATATAACGGGAAAAAGGGTGAGACAAGAAACATTTCGACGATGTTCAAGTGATGTTATTGAGACGAATTTGTTCTTGTGGAAGTCAATCTCTTGCGGCATTCGATGCATGCATATTCAAAGGATTACATTTTCATGGTATTTCTCAATATACAGTTGTGTTCAAAAAAATAGGAGTGTCTGTTCTTTTTAGATTAAATCGTGACTCAAAAGTTGTATAATTTTTTTAAATTTATTTTTTCTTTTGTACAAAATAGGTAATCCAGTCTTTTATTATTATGCTTAAAGACTACATTGTTTAAAACAAATAAGGCAGTAAAAACATGAATTTTAATAAAAAAAAACGAATTGTTCAAAATAACAGGATTAAACAAAATAAAGTATAAAAAACTAAAAAAAATATTCAATATTAAGATTTTTTTGTCAGTATTTAGTGGGAAAATCTTTTGTTTTTATAATTGCTGCAGAACTGCGTGGCATAGAGTTCACAAGGGTCTGACAAACCCAACTGGAATTTGGTTCCATGTTTCCTCAACTGCGTCCCACAACTGCCTCGAATTTAAGGGTCTTCGTCGAGTTACACCCTTTTTCACATCTGCCCATAAATTTTCTATGGGATTGAGGTCAGACGACTGAGCTGGCCAGTCCTTGACCTCAACCCCATTGACCCGAAACCATTCCTTGGCAGACTTACTGGTGTGTTTCGGGTCGTTGTCTTTTTGAAATACCCATTAGCCGGCATATTCCAACTCGCATAAGGCAGCATCACACTGGACATTATATCCACATAAAATATTGTGTTCCAACAATCGCCTTCTTATTGTTACGCTAGTTACTGCCAATCCTAGATCTTCCTGGATCATCTTAGAGGACCCAAAAGGATCCTTTCGGCTGTAGCTAACAATACTCGTTCACTCGTTTCCGTTCCCGGGTTTCGACTTTTTTTTCATATTTTACAGCATTGGCGATCATTTGGTCAGAACACCTCAACATCAACTTTATATCCTTATAAGTTTTTCCTTCATTTGGCAACTTTTTTATGATTTCCGGTTTTTCGTCGGTGCAGTGCTTTCCTCGGCCCACTAAATAACCAAACTTGTTTAGATATTCGATATTCCAACCATTTAATATTCCTATTTTAATTTAGTTACTTACTGTTTATTTTTTTTAAGTTTTTGATTTTTTTTTAGTTACAATAACTCACACTCCTATTATTTTGAATAGCCTGATTGAGAGTAAAGATCATTTGATCTCTGGTTACAAATGTAAACGGTTATGAATTCCAAACCAGTTCATTGTTTTATCATCTTTAATGTCCCGTTATATATACCGGTAGAGAAATGGGCTGATTACCAGTATACACATGGTAAAAAAACACTTGAGCAAATTTTGTAAAAGCACTCCTATTATTTTGAACACAGCTGTATATGAGGATGCGAGAATATATTAATTCTAACATCAATCTTCAGTGAACCCAATCCATGCCAGAAAAAACATCAAACTTTCTTGTTTCATCATTCCAGAGTAGTCTTTTCTTAAAATGTTTGTTTTTGATGAAGGATTTTGTTCTCGTTTTTGCGGGAAGGCAATATACATACTTTAACGTCAAAATATTTGTTAAATTATAAAAGAAAACTTAAAAATAAAGTACATATACATATTTTCTTTCACATTTTTTAGCACGAACAAAATGTAACGTTGGAAAAATGTGTGCTATTTTTGTGTCCAGTTGTGGTAGAGTTACAAAATCATAAAAAGTCCAAAATATAACTCTTAACACTGGATTGTCTAGTTAATTAGTCAATCTAGACAAAAAAGCAGAAATACAAATTAAAACAATAATTCATTTGACGGAAATTTGACACGTATGATTTTTCTAAATAATGTGTTATTCCTTTACCCATAAATGTACGAGAATATCTTTATTATTTGTGGACAATAGTTTTACTAAAATGTCTATTCTCCTTATTTCGACAAAATAATATTTGGTTTAGCATTAAAAAAAACGTATTTTGAACATGACACTGACAGACTATTAAATTACTCGTATCTCATTCAATTTCAGTGACAGTGGAAGGGCTTTTCTTCAAGCAGTCGCTATATGTTCCTGTACTTCGTTTATGTTTGGTTGGCATGTACACGAAAAGGCTATTTTAATGGTTACTATTCCTCTAAGGTATGTTTTTTCTTTAATTCGAAAATTGTTTTACAGAAATAATAATCTTTCTTTTTTTAGTTTACTTGGTATGCTAAACCAACAGGATGCAGAATACTCATTTTTGTTGAGTTTCATCGGCCACTTCTCACTATTCCCTCTTCTATTCCCGCCAGAACTTATCGCTGTTAAGTATTTCCTATTTTTAGCTTATACCTCAGGCCATTATGTGTTGCTGAAATCATTGCATCCAAAACTTAGCCTGCCATGGTATCAGATACTTTACCTATGTGGTTTTATAATGCTGCCAACTTACGAGTATGTTGTAAGTCCTGTTTTACACTTGAATACAAAACTACCATTCCTTCCGTTACTTTTAACAAGTATTTACTGCAGTATCGGGATTCTTTATATATTCTTAAGCTATTACATTATGTATATGAGTGATATTGGCACGTGGTCGTCATCATCGTCGTCGATTGCCAAGTCTAAGAAGAAACTTAAGTCTAAATAAACAAAATCGTTGTATTTGAATTCCTCAGTTTTGTTTTCTCTGTGGTCGGTAAACATCCTAGCCATGCTGTGGACGCTCGACGTGGATAGCCACGTTCGGGGCGTATGAATTTGTTGTTATAGAGCCAATATAAATTGTCCTTGAAGAAATATGTTTTGCCTTGAAATACACAACGGTAATAAAATATGTTTTATTAGTTAGATACATATATATATAAAATATTTGTATTACCATTTGCAAGAGTTGCAGTTGCATCGATGTTATTTGGTATTCCAATCCATCTTTGCATGGGCTTTGAAAAATTGTCTTCAAATCTCCTATTTGTTTCGTTTATTTTCCAAAATTGATTCCCCGCAAAGATGTAGGTCATATTGTTTTTAGCTTTTGATTTGGAAATGCATTAAGTTTTTTTAGAGCAGTTTATTTTTTTAAGATTACCTACGCCAGACCATTGCTGCATCTATTTTGGTTACATTTGTAGCTGTTGAAATAAAATCCGTGAGATTCCTTGGGCTATTTTCTATGAGTCCTTGACCATCATAAATCCAATAGATTTTACCTGAAATTTCATTGAAATCAGGATTTTACGAAAAAATATTTGAAACTCAAAATATAAGTGTTAAGAGTAGAAACAACTAAAATAAGGAATTTCAAACTCAGTAGCACAAACCTGTAAAATAAACTGACGCTCCATCAAAACGCTCATATACCGCATCGATGCTTTGAGTATTTTCCGGCAGAAATGGTAACATTTCATAAATCGGCTTTGGATAGTCGCTGTCGATGGTGTACCTTGGTGTAACTCTCCAAACGTATTTGCCCTTGAAGATATAAATAGAGCCCTTTATGAGTGAGACTGCATCAAAATGACCTTGGCAGATATGGCTTCCCGGGGCTATGGGTCGGATTTTTTTAGGGATTTTGGTAGTTGCTCCAGTGCTTATCCAAATCATGTTTGTAGAGTACTTTTTCTTTATATATTAAATTGAAAAATTAAATGGGAACAAAACAAAAGAACTTAAGTACCTTATGATTTCCAACTGTTTCAAAGTCACCCTCATATGTGAACTGGATGTCTTCTCTAGTCGTCGTCGACACTTCCAATGTTATCTCAGTTGTTTCTTCAAATTGCGATGGTGTGGTTGAAGTTGATCTTGATCTTGGAGTGTATGTTTCTAATTTGTCGTCATCGCCTGGTAATTTTCTCTGAACTTACATAATACATTTTTTTAAATTTATTATTTCAATAAACTATAAACAAAAAATACCATAAAGATCGTACATAGCCAAGACATCATCATAATCCAGAACATTTTGACCAGGACCTTTGTAGTAGGGAAACATAATCGATGAATAAACTGGAGAATGAGCCAATCCCAGGCTATGTCCTAATTCGTGCAATGCAACTGAATAGAAATCCACCCCATCCGATAAGTTCGTTGAATTTTCTACCCAATTCTCATCCTCATCAAAGTGTATATCACCTCCATAAGAACCCATTTCATAAGGATAAAATGCATGAGCCAAAATGTTTCCAGGGCCATCAAAGGGATAGCTGTTAGTAAAATATTCAAGACACTTTTTATAAACAAAATATTTTATCGTACTTATCTCCATGATAGGAACTTCCAAATCCAACTATAATGTCTGCCGATGTGTCATCTACACGCTGGAATTTCAGTCGGTTATAGCGAGACCACATGTTAAAGGCTTTTTCCAAATCTCGTTCGATTTGGTCCCTCTGCATTTTGGCTGACCAATTAGCTATGCTTATGCAAAATAGCTTAGACTTGCAAATACCACAAACAAACTATTTAAAACTTACTAGTATCTAATTTTGCGTTTCTGCCAAGATCTCGCACCGATAATGTAACGTTTCGATCTGGATCGGGATTGAGATTCTATGTCTGGTACTCCGCAACGCGGTGATGATAATAACTAAAAAGTAAAGGTAAAAACGAAGTTTATTTCCAACGCCATTTGAGAATAAATTTTCTTTTTACTTGCAATGTAGGCCTGTCGAGTTCGCCGGTCTGGTTAATTGCTCCATATTTTTGTATATTCCTAATAGCTTCGATTATTGCAACTTCATGATAGAGAGCTTCAGAATCACTTGGGTTTGGTTCTAAGTACCCAAATCGTCTCATAAAATTTATCTTTATCAATTTAAATACAAATAATTTAAATCATGTCTTTTTTCATATAAAATTGTTATAGAAACTCACAAGTTTTGGTGGAGGAACCTCCATACTTGGAAGATTTCTTCCAGCTGGAGCACCATATCCAAAATCAAACAAAAATAAAGCTCCAAGTAGACCGCTAAAATGAATTACAATTCTGAATATGGACATTATCTTGGATGGGTTTGAACTTCTAGAACGACATTTTGCAACTGATAAGTCCCTATGCGATACAAGTTAAGAGTTGCGTATGGGATTTGTTTTGTTAATGATACTTTATTGTTATCAGTTTATACGCGTCTACTCTGGTGCTTCAAGAATTTTTTACTACTGACCCATTCAAGTCGAGCTTAAAAATATAAATGCCAAGAAAATCCATAAACTGCTTTTAGCACACCCTAAATATTTATCAAAATTTAAAAATAGAATATTTTATGATTTTTTGTGGTTTTTATGAATGAAATTTTCTTCACATATAATGCATCCATTCTGTTGAAATTCTTATCAAGTATCGGTGTCGCTTGATGAGAAGTTCAACTTGAGCTTTATGAGAATCATTCAGCTGTCTACATAAAGTAGGAGTCTATAAAATTCGTGTTGTCACTCTTATAACTGATTATTGTTATCGCAATTTGTGTAGGCTTTTGTTTGTTTATTTATATTTTTCTGCTATACATACATAAAATGATTAAAACTGCCGGCTAGGTTAGGGAATTCTTTAATTCTTGGCTTAAGTCGAATTGAAAGTGAAATCTCTTATAATTATTTTGTGTTCGCATTTTGTAATAATTACCGCACACTCAAAGGGCTTTATAGACCTTTAAATTATATGTCGAAGACAAAGTGTGGGTATTCTAAAAAGGTGTTAAAAAGGAGTTTTCGGTGTATGTTAGTTTTGGTAAGCCATTCCATATTCGCGCAGTACGGCTGAAGAACGCATCTATTTACTTCATAGTGCAGTCGAAGTAAGAATCAAGGGTACTGATGTGCATTCATAGAAGCGCGAAAAGGGCGGTTAAAAGGGAAGAATGCAACTGGCTATTTCACTAGAGAAAAGTCTTTACAAATGACGGTAAAAAATAGTGAGACAAGAAACTTCATAACTTTGTTAGAGTAGCGTAATTGAATTAATTATTGCAAAAGCTTTTCTTTGAAATGGTGAGCCAAGAGGCTTTAGTAAATTGCTGAAAAAAATGGAAATTATACTCAAGCTTACGACGAATATAGGTTTTGTGATTTGTAGCCATATCAGAAGAGACAAGTTTCTTGCATCGTCTCAAAACAAAAAAAATACAGAAACAGCTTACGGCATACTTTTTGACATCGCGTATGTGATTGTTCCACATGAGGTGTATGGTGATGTACGTAACGAGAATATCGAGATGTTCAGTTTAACTGATGCAATTGCCACTTATCTCCTATCTATGATATTGCAAGGGCAATATCTCGCTTTAACGATCCAAGACAGTATTGGGTTGCCGAAGCAATCTCACAGTTTCTTATTCCCCATTGGACAATGCTGTATATTTCGGAATTTAATGACTTTATCATATTTTGTCGTTGAAGCTCCACATGCAAAGTAGAGGGATGGGAGCCTGGAAACGGATATGAGAAGCTTTGGGTGCAATCGTCGTCAAAACAAATTATGCGATTAAAAGTTGCATATCGGATAAAAATAAAAAGTGATGCCGGAGATAAAAAAGAGACCTGATGCACACCAGCGTTTATTTTGTGGACTTGCACCCATTTATTTCTACTTTTTTGGAACGGTCCGAAAGTTGAAATCTAATCCAATAAAGGATTATTGATAATCAGCTTTTCCATGACTCTTTACAGAAGGACGTTAGTACAATCGGTCGATAATTGGAGGGCGAAGAAGATTGGTCTTTTTTTGGGGGTCGCCCTAATAAATGGATTGCGTGGAGAAACACTTCTTTAGAATAAAATACTAGAATACTATCCGGTTCAGTAGGTTTATGTGTTTTAAAATCCTCTAAGACTTTAGCCACACTACGAGTACGAAAAAAGATTGATCCCATGGAATCATCAACGCGCTTAGGAACTTAACCCTAAATACTATTTTTTTTAATTAAAAAAAAACTCAATATAACGAGAATTTTTAATTATATTCTTTTAAAATTGTATATATACATAATTAATTAATTAATTTAAAAAAAAAGATGTGATTAAATAATTTGCCCATGACTATCGGATTTTTCTTCACTAACATCGCCGTCTTCTTCAACCTCGATTCCAACAGACTTAAGTTGCCCAGCATATTTTGTTATTTTATTTTCTTGATCTGTTAAAAGTTCCAACAAATCTTCTTGGTCCTTATGAAGTTTGGACAAATCATCTGCGAAGCTAGACGAACGTCGCATTTCCTCAGACAGTTTTTCTCTTAGTGATTCTATTTCCTTAGCTAAACGTAAATTTTCTAAATGAACTTCATCCGAAACACCTGTTCGGGTTTCCGATCCTGTTGCTTTTAATGGTTCTAAAGATGAGTTTGGTCCGGCAACAGCAGCTAATTGGGCTCTTAATAGGACATTCTGGTCTGAGAGCTGTGTATTGGTTGCCTGAACTTGTGAAAGAGATTTTTCCAACTCATCGTTACGTGCTTCTAAATGACGAACGGTGTCCTTAAGAGTGCAGATTTCTATATCTAGTCCCCGAATGATGCCCTTGTATTGGGCTACGAGTTCAGATGCTTCTGAGCTTAACGTCAACTCTGTCAAATCAGTTCCGTTGACGTCAAAACCACCAATAAGCTTCACTATCGACACTGAAATTTATTACAAAAGAAAAAGCTTTAGGCAACGAGCTCTTCTAAAAGAACAGCAGTCTTATCTTACCTTCGAGGGATTTATGCATTTTGCAGTACTCATAGTCTAAAAATAGGTCTGATGAAGTTTTTGCACGGATTTGAGGAGCTTTCGATGCACGACTGTAGGCTTCATGTCTTGAAACATCACTCAGTTTTGTACAGAACGTCTCCTGCCCTATTCTCTTTATGATGAGCTAAAACATACAAAATTCATTCAATAAAAAACATAAGAAAATCAATAGTTTCGATTTTGAAATGAAAATTTACCTGACAAATATCTTCTCGTTTGTTGTTTGGCGCAGAGTTGTCATTGAATTGAATACACAGCCCCAGAAGGAAAGCACACAGTCCTTGCACCAAATACTCGTTCTCGTCGTGTTCATTAGCGCAAACTTTAGCTATCAAATATGCCACACATCCAGGAGTTGAGATGAGTGCCTTGACCGCGGCTGGGCAATTATTCAGCCAAACACTCAGAAGCATCAACAGACCGACTTTGCTCTGTAGTTTGTAGCTTTCTTTCTGTAAAAGATTCGTACATTGTTCAAGGAGCGAAATCGGTTGACTGCCAGCTGCGGTGGCGAGCAGAACACGCAGCAGTTCTTCCTTTTGTGTGGCGTTATCCACTAGTCCGTGCATCAGAGCAGTTGCCGAAAACCAATTTGCCAATGGATCGATGCTAAAAAGACCACCACACAGTAGTTGGCCAGTGGTGAGACTTGAAACCTCAGTACTCGATGGGAGAAGGGTTTGTATGACCGCAGTTTGACCGGGTTCATTTTTATAAAGAAAACATTGGAAGCAGTAGAGCACAGCACAGCGCAGAGCAAGCGGTTGCTTTTCGTTGACCATAGACATCAGGAGCACCACAATAGCCGGCCGTGGAGGATTACTGGGGGCCAGAACCTTACTCAGGTCCTCCTGATTGTTGCTATCACCACGAACAACTTCCGCAACAGTATTTATGGTCTCGGTGAGAATATCTGCAGGTACGCCACTACTCATAAGAATATTGCATAGAGAAAACAGTAATCGCGATGAACGCATTGCTTTCTGACACGATGCTATCACTTGGTGTTGATTACTTGGAGTGACTAAGGCTCGAACAACTTGGAGCATACAATGAATGTTGGAAACTTTCTGCGGACTCCAACCGATTTCTTCTATTTCAGGGGGAATGGTGAACATTGGAGCAAGTTTTTGAATGTAACTGCCCTCTTTGAAGAACTGCTGGTTACTGGAATTGTTCTTAAGAAGATTTAACATTAAAATAAGACAGTCTTCGACTACGATTCCTCCATCAGAGCAGCCTTCCTCGCTGACTATTTCAAAAAGCTTATCGAAAGCACTTTCGAATGCTACGATTTTCTGAATGTTGGAATGACCTGTAAATAAAGAAATAAAGAGAATATAGTATCGTCAAACTGTGCTAAATGCAAAGTTGAAAAAATTAGTTTATATTTGTGGTTTCATTTAATTTGTTAAATTGAAAAAGCTTAGAAATACAGTGATGGAATCAATAATACAAACAGAGGCTTTCATTTCATTAAACTTTAAAATACATATTTTCATTAAATTTGGTATAATTTGAAACAAACACTTTATTCAAAATTATTATTGTTAAGACTTATGGCAAAATAAACGGAAAATATGGTTATCTTGCCTGGATCAAAGTGGTTTCATTATGATACTGCAAGATATTTTTTTTTTATGTAAACATTTTTATTTTCATTCTTTTAAGAAAAAAAATACACATTTGTATAATTTTTAATAATTTTAGAAAATGGGTAGATGATTTAATTTCGCAGATATCAAATGTTATTTGATAAAAAAAAACTCAACAGAAAATGAAGGAACAATGAAAAAAATAGCTCAGAAATTAAATGGTTAAACAAATATCGACAATCATTCATTTAACATCAGGACAGATTTAACAGAGAGGAGAAAGAAACGGAAAACATTGCCGCAAAGTCATTTTTTTCTTTTGGTCATAACATTTATTAAAGACACTTTTTTAAATGTAACAATTTGATTTAAAATATACTTAAAAGACAGGAATATGTATTGAGATCTCCTACAGTTGTTCAAATTTGTTTCAACAAAAGTAAGTAAGTCCTGTGACTAACAATTCTAAGCTCGGTAATGACTAATGATGACTCTTTGCAGAGGGCCCATCAAAGTTTTTTGATTTAAACACCTTCACTATCCACATACAATGTGATTTAAATCACAAATACGTCCATTATTTTTGAAAAAACAACAATAAGTTCTATGAATTGCTTTTTATATACAACATTAATTTTTTCGTATAAGCCTCATCAGCCTTGTATCATTTTTGATACATAAACCAAATTCGGCTTCACATACAAATACAAATTGATGTGAAAAATGGTTGCTTAGATAAATGTTGGCTGCTGTTAAAAAAGTTTCGATACATGAAAGAATGCCAACTTAATATTACATCAATAAGTCCTATGTTTTAAATATGATTCTTTATAATATTAAAAAAAAATATTATGTAATCTAACTTATGATGGGACCCTTGGGAATGATAATTAAAATGAGTACACATTTCTAAGTTGATTATTTTGTATTTGAAAATAAAAACCAAGATATTTGTGGAAGATGAGTCTGCAGAGAAATTTAATAGTCGTTTTGAAATATGAACTTTGTTCTATCGACAAGTACACTTGGTCCTGCCAGATAAATTCGGAAGCAACTCTCACAATGCAAGGCTAGAACAAGCATCTTTTCTTGTAATATTTTGTAAGCCACTTTTAGATGAGAAACGAATAACTATCGGAAATAATTATTTTAACAACACTGAATAATAAGAACATTGTGAAAAAATCAGGTCGATATTGCATTAATGGTTTAAGAGGAAAATTGAAAAAAAAACGACGATAATTGTTCACCAAAAGAGAGGGTTCAATATTCATGTTATCTTCTTGACGTGGCAATGAAGCAACAAAAGATTGTGGCCTGAGAAAAAAATACACCAAATGATTCTATAAACGGTCATGATGCTATGAACTCTAATGACTCAAAAAAGGGATTGATATGTATGTCCTAACATTTAGCTTAATTTTATTTCCCTTTTAAAAACGCATGACTTGCTGCACAAAAAGTGCGATTGGTCTAATTATTATTATTATATGTAAATCGTTAAATACTAACGTTAACAATTCTTATTTATATAATATATACTTAAAATCTAAAACTTAAACTAGACAGTTGAAAAATATTAATTTGCAATGTATACTTTTTATATTATCATTTGGTGAAACAAGAGTGAAATGTATTATAGTATATATTATATATGTACTCCATAGTTTGATCTGCTAAAATTAGTATTCAATGGTTTATGGTAAAGTTTAAACTACCAAGAACTAATGGTGAGGAAATTTGTCCGTTTATTATTCCAACAATAAAACAAAACTCCAAGTACATCCTATGATTTGTCAAAGAAGGAAGATTTATGAGTAATGTTTGAATATCATAAAACTAAGGAAGGGATCGTAGACAAAAACGCAAACATCTTTTCTAAATGGCTTCAAGTCTTGTGACGTTTACGGCATAGTAAAGTGACCATACTGTACAAGCATATTCCTGCACTAGTCTCACAAATGAAACAAAAAGTAATTTTAAAACATATGGAACACAGAAATCACGGAAATCAAGACCAAATCTTTTAATAAAACCCAGAACTCTATTTGCTTTTTTAACTACGAAGTTAATATGTTCATTAAATGTTAGTTTAAAATCTAAGACAACACAGAAGTCAGAAAATACATATACTCTACTTAAAGGACAATAATCAAACATGTAACTAAAAACGATTGGAACTATTTTACGTGGAAAACTCATGGTTTTGCATTTGTCAACATTTAAAACAAGACGATTACTATTGCACCATTCCCTGAATAATATTAAGTCGTTTTGCAAGAGAAGACAAGTCAGATATATAGTTAATTTTCTTAAAACATTTAATGTTATCAGCATATATTAGGATAGACGATCTTTGTATGATCGAAATTAAGTCATTTATAAATAATACAAATAGAATAGGACCAAGGTGACTACCCTGCGGGACACCAGAATTAAGAACAAATGAACTTGAACACTTATTACGAAATTTAACACTATAACGTCTACCTTGCAAATATGAGGAGATCCAATTTATAAAATAGTCGTTAAAACCATGATGCGATTGTTTTAAAAGTAATGTTTTATGACACAATTTGTCAAAAGCCTTGCTAAAATCAGTAAAAATACAATCAACTTGTTCAGGTTTTTTAAAAACATTTAAACAAAAGAAGGTAAAGTGAAATAGATTAGTAACAGTTGAACACTTTTTAACAAAACCATGCTGGTTATCACAGATAATTGAACTACAGTGAAAAGGAAGAACGCTACATACGATTGACTCAAACGGTATGTAGCAATAGGTCGTTAGTTCATTACTTAATTTTAAGGACCTTTTTTGTGTACTGGTATTATAAAGGAGCTCTTCTATATAAAAGAAAACAGCGAGTTACTTAAAGACGTGTTAAAAAAAAAAAAACACATAACAGGTGTGCTAAATACGCAGCACATTTCTTTAAAATGGATAATGGTACACCGTTGGTCACATTGCGGTAATAAATACAAGAATCATTTACAATAAGTTATTTGCATATAGGCACTGAAAATGGTAAAATTATAAAAAACGTTGCGTTTGTTGCTGTAAGCAATCGAAATGTCGTGCAGCCCTTAGCTACAAGTTTCAGCTGAATTGCTTCAATATGAAACATTCAGATGAAAAAAACAATTATCAAAATTTAATTTTTTTTTTATTTAAAATTTTTTTTTTGCTTTTGTTAATATTTGTTCTTGTTATAGTTTTAATTAATTTAATTTATATTAATAATAGATCATCTATGGAGTGAACTTAAAAGAAAGGTCAAAGTCAAAAACAAGTGCGTTGTATGGTCAAATAAATGGCATATATCAACAAAATTAATGTTTTATAAAATTATAAACAATTTAACCATTTAATAATTTTCCTTTTAATTGTTTTTATCGCATCATTTATCCCACAATTTATGTATTATACTAACCTCAAGGGAGTATTATGGATGAAACTGAATTAAGGCAAGTTGATGATTTAATTTCCATTTAGATAAATTAACATGCTTGCGATATATACGAGTTCCCATATCAACTTTCAAATATTTGAAAATAAACGTGTCAAACTAATTTGCATTTGTAATTATGTAAAAATGCATTCAATTTAAGATTTCTTTCTATGGTTGTCTTGAATGTAATTCAAGGTGATTAGAAAGTTTACCTAATGCGCTGATAAACAAATAGCTAAGAGGCTGAAATATTATCATTTATTATGGACAATTAAGTAAGTAAACTGCACTAGAATAGTTCGGAAAACCTTAAAATTCCAATTTTTTGATAAAGGCCATGAATAAGTCTAATATTGCTCTCCACAAGTCAGTTAGGAATAACTTTTTGCATACGTTTCTACCCTTTTAAAAATTGAGAGCCACACTTATGAATTTAACTAAGGTAGCTGGATAGAATTATTTGCGCAGGTTTTTTTCAACAGATAGGTAGGGTGGAGAAATCTTTATGGGACAAGCTCTATTTTATCTAAACTTTTTTTTTTAAGTCAAGAGTATAATTAAACTTTTTAACTTTTTTTATTAATAAACTTTTCTAGGTATAATAATAAGCTTTTATTCAATATTGAAAACTATTAATTTTTGTGTCTTTTTTCAACTTTGTATGAATTTTTTAAGCTAATATTAATATTTTTATTTATGTTTATTTTTATTTTTTTTTAAATTTGAAATGTTCTTGAGAAACAAATTATTGTGATACGAAAAAAAAAAAACTATTTACCTCTAACTCTAACTCTCTAACTAACTAAAACGTACATGGAAAAAATAGATTGTTTTTGTGAAGTGTTTGGCAATCAATTATTATCTCATTGCGCAGGAATCGTAGGTCCGTCGCGCTCACTAGATTTATCTGCGTGGCTCTTTTACTTCTGTTTAAAAGCACTATCTGAAGTCCAAAAGTTTAGAAAACTAAATGGCGGGACATGAAAGAGCTGAGATCTTTAATTTGATAACATTCTGCCAACATTTCAACAATTATGTGAAGGAAAGTCTACAAAAAATGATGCATTACATTTGCTTAAATGTATATAAAGGCAGGGCTGTAATCTAAATTACGTTACGCAAAAATTGTGCTTCTTTCCTCTTTTTAACTCCTCAAGATTTATTCTTCTAGCTCAATTACAAATTGAGTTATGATTTTTTAAAATCCTCTCCATTTCCCTGACACACCTTGTATAGTTTTGTTAAGCTTCAATCAAATCTCAAGATATGAAGCACAAAATCAAAAGTCTATAGAAAACTATATACTAAACCAAACCCTTCCTTTACCTTTAGTAAGTTGAATGAGCAATAGGAGTGCGTCATTGCGTATAACCTCCCGACTGTCAGTGAGCAAGTCCATCAGCTTTGAAACTCCCATTGGACTCACAATAATTATTTCCTGCAATGCCCTCGTCTTGTTCGTTATGAGAATAGTGATCAGCTGAATAGCAGCGCGCCGCACCCTAAAGTCATACTCTTCCAGATAGCCCATCACCAGAGTGACGTTATCGGCTTTTTTGATGAACATTTCTGTGAACTGCTCGCCTACATTTACCGTCACAGTCGGATTGTCTGCTTCCTCTTCGAATTCACTCGAAGACATAATATTGCACAGTGTGTCGAGGGCATAGCTGATGATTTCACTATCTTGGCAATCGTTCTGCAGCACTTGAATGAGAGCGGGCATACCCTGCGCGCCAACTTCGATGCGAAATTTGCGAGAAAGTGCTTTCAATGCACGACAGGCATCCCGACGATCTTCTAGCAGAGTCGACGACGTCACTCGATCCACAAGCTTCTCCACCTGTTGGATAAAAGTTCAAAGAATTTTTGTATCGATCATTCTCGTAGTCACATGAAGTCTACCTTTATATAAATAAAAATAGGATCTCTTAAGTAAATGTGTAATTTAATTTATATCCGCCTCTGCATGTCGAATTGTTTGCTCTAATTTTAAACCATGTTGACCTTCAAAGTGATTGTGTTTTAAATTTAAATGGCTCGTGGAATGTTGTTTTTTGTTTGTTTTTATGTAAAACATGCAAAAATGAACACTTTGTGATTAATTACAATGATTTTCTTCTCAAAAAACTGATGAAAATTTTATGTTTTCACTTCCATAATGAAATTGTGTTATAAAATTTGTCATAAATAAAAATGTCTCTAGTTTTTAGACTTACAGTATCTGCAGCACTGGGCTGTTCACCTGGCTCCGAAGTCCCGAGGACGGTTTTTATTCCACTTTTAAGAAAATCCATCCGGATGATAGAATTCTAATTTAATTTTTGGCCACCAATTAATTAAACAGAAGTCAAGTCAGTGAAATATCAAAAAGAAAATCCCTAACAAATTTGACGTGTCCACGTCCTGCTGTCAGTTTTGATTTTGACGTGAGTGGGTTGAGTTGAATAGAAACATTTGTGGTGATTTTACAGGGTGATTTATTTCTATAGTACAGTACAGTATTAGTGAAAAATAACAATTAGGACATTAATGCAACGAAATGTTTTTCGGCTTTAAAGCAGCATTCACATGAGCTCGACCAACGAACGACGAATGACTTACAAAATGTGAGTTTATATACGTTTGAAGACATATTTCCACACAAATTTTTAACAAAACGATAGCAATCTAGTGTCTATTTGATTTATGATACATGCTTTTACTTTTCAATCTCATATATTAATAAATTTAAGAAAACAAATTTATTCGTGGCGAAAAAAATTGAAGTAGATACGAACTGTCAAACTTTATTCCCGTTCCACATTATCCACACTCGCAACGAATAAAATAATCGCGCGTACTTAACCTACAAAATTCATTCTTGTTTTGGTTTGGTGATCAAAGTCAAACTTTATTCGCGACGAATTAAAAACTCAAAATCGACGAATATTCGTTCATTCGTTGGTCGTTGGTCGTGCTCATGTGAATAATGCTTAAGCCTAGTACGCTGCTGATGCGAAACGAAAGTTCCCATATAAAAATGACACGACGAAATCATTAACGAAAAATTTCGCTGTGCTTTTCGTTTTTCAGTACGCTGCTGAACGACGAAATGTGTCATTTTAGTGGAAAGCTGTAATAGATTTCTTAGTACAATTCTCCAATCTTTAATTGGCCGGCATATTAATTGCTTGCGACATTTTAACGTTTAATTTTTGTATTGAAAAGAAAATTGTTTGCTCGTGACTTTCGATGTTTTGACTTTGATTTATATTTGATTTAAAATTTTAAACAAAATGGATTTGTCTAATGTGTTCAGCAATAAATTTTTGAATCGGAAACTGAGGATGTTGAAGACGTTATTGGTGATGTGCAAGAAGTTATGAAGACGAGCAGTGAACTTACTTCCATTTCTCTTCGGACGAAAAAAAGAAACTGGCTTCGTTGGTCCAAGCCAGTGAAGTTATTTGGGAGTTGGAGCATAGGCTTCACAAAAATAATTCTGCCGTTGAGAGCCTCTTGAGTAATATAGCTATAGAACCGAAAAAACTCTGCACTTGGAGACCGCAGAAAAAATTCGTTTCACTTCAGCTGCGTACTAGGCTTTAGGAAAATATAATTTCTCACAGATTTTTGCATTAATGTCCATAAGAAATATTTATGGAAATTTGAGAAAAAGAATATTTGTTTTGTTTTTTGTCTCAACCCTCTATTACCGTAGCAAGCGGTTTTTGTTTTTTGATAGGTATGTGCAAGTAAATAATTAAATAATAATTATAGCAATTTTAGAGCGAGGAAATATTTATTTCTATTTTAGATTAATTTTCAAAGTTTACTTTTTCAGGTACAACACACGCAAAAACATTTCTTCCCTGTTTTTTGTTCAGTGCTGCCATACTTGATTTTTGTGTGGTTATTTCTTGGATTTTGGTGCTCAAATGCAAAAAGAAATTTGCATACCACCCCAAATATTATTGTGATCACAAGCAGGAGAGTTGCAGGGGGCAGCTTGGTTAGCCTCAAAAAACGAAATACAAAAAAAGAGGAAGCCTGAAAAAGAAAATATACTTTTTATGACATAAAGGTATTTCCTCATTAATATTTAAAACATATTCTATTGAGACCCCTACCTAACTGTAAAAAATCATAGGGAAATTCGTGCTGTGGTAATGGAAAGTCGCCCCTTTTCTTTTGTATACATTTTCTCGTTGTTAGTGAAATTGTTATAATTTGCCAATTCAAAGCCGAAAGTGTCTTTCGGTGAGTTTTTTTAGGTTGGTCGTGAGTTAAATTTGTCTACTCTCCAAACAAAAAATATTCATACATTTTTTGACAGGTCGTTTCTTTGTCAATAAATTTATAATGATTTTGTAGGTTTTCCACTATTGAGTATTTGAAATTTGATTCAAAGATTTTCAGCTGTGAATCGCAATAGATTTTTAAAACAAGAAATCTTTTATAGTCTGTATTCTGGATTTCGAACTTTTTTAACAGTTTGAAATAAAGCTCTGAGGGTAATTTTCTTAAGTAACATAATATTATTTAATATAAGCCACAAGTATGCGTAATAATGTAACTTTCTTTATTGTGTAATAAATAAGGTCACGTAATTATTGCTATTTCAAACAATTACGACGTTCAATTTGAAAACAATTTACTTTTTAACTAACATTTTCTCTTATTTCAAGTAATCTCATACAAAATAGCATACATGTAAAAAGAATGCGTTTTCTTCCTAATAAATAAGAATAAGCTTCGATATATAGCCAAGCATTTAATCCAAATTACATAAGGAAATCGTTTGTCTATTCTTTCATACTGACTTATTCGATTTTATTAAAATGCCCCTACATTTTATTTGTTTTTATTTTTGAAATTGTCTTTATTATGCACAGCCCTCAAAAGTCCAATGACCAAAAACACAATAACTTTATGGTTCCATAATCAAAATAATATACATTCATCGTTCGAAAGATTGATATGAATTGAGCATGCAAAAAAGCACTGTGAATATATGTTTTTATCTTTCTTTCTAAGAACAAATTAGTCACATTATATTTAAAAAGATTTTCTTTCGCACAAAAGTATTTCGGTTTAGTAGTGTTAAGAGTCTTAAGCTGAACTTGCACACGTTTTTACTTACGATAAGGAATTTTAAATTGTTTCTTATCTCTTAAAGAATCGAGTTGTTAATATTGTTGAAGGTTTGGCTTGAACTTTCACAAAGCATTTTTGCTTGAATTTTAAAAATGTATTTCTAATAGATATAACAGAAAATACGTGATTTCAGTAACCTATCCATTAAATATTATAATTATACTAAATTATCGTTGGAAAAAAAAAACGTTTGACAGTGAAAAATGATCAATAATATAAAAATAAGCTAATTTCACTTCCTTATCTTTCTAAAAAATTGCCCTAAACATGTAAAACAAAGCTCTTTCCAAAATAAGCTAATACATAATGTTGGTGCTTTAGAATGAAAGTTCTTATTTCATGAAAAAATCAAAATAAACGCCATTTTGGACAAAATTGACTATACTGTTTGACAGTACAAATAACAATCTACAAAATGATCTTAAGATTTCAAAATATAAAATTGTTTTTGTTTGCGTTCTCAATCGAAGAGTGCTTCAAATTTATCTTTTTTTTGACAGATAGGAATAATGTTATCTGCACACCAATTAAATCATTAATAAACGAATATTTTGACTCGAGAAAAAAATAAAAATAAAATTACATGAACAAATATTTTGCGCTGCATCCAATACAGATTTGCCTAGTATTGAAAAACATAAATACCACTACTCAATAGATATCCACCCCAAACCGAAAATTGTATACTCATTTAAATTTTCAATTAATACTTATCGATCTGGCAACATCTCATTCTCAACTCGAACTCATCCATCCGTCCGAATTTTCAGCGGGTATGGAAAAAAATCAAAATGTCGTCAGCTCAGCCGTCAGTTTGATGACAGTAGATTTTCTTCTCAAAGGAAAAATCCAAAATTGTGTGTTAAAAAAATGTTTAAAACTATTAAATCCATCATGATTAAATTACTATTTACCTAGTTAATAAATAAATCGGAAATAATTTATCAATTACAATGAATTCCGCACAGAAAGCTGGTACGTTGTGTGTTTGCTCTTGCTCGTTGATGATTTGATTTTTGATGATAGGTCTTTTGCCTGTGCCTTTGGCCTGAGCTTCGTTTCTTGTAAAATGAAGCCAGTTGTGTATATTTTTTCTTCCTTCACTTAAAAAAAAAGCTCATAATATATTCCCTGAATCTGAATGCCCTTAAACAATAGATACAAATTTATTTAACAAATTAAGGAAAAGAATTTATTTTTATTTTTCAAGTGAACAACTTTTGTTTATCCAATAAACAAAAAATATCCAAGAAACAAAATTGTGGAAAAAGTGTAAAATCAAAAAAAAAAAACTTCTAAAATGTGTATCACGAAGTCATCTACTCTGCTCGTCCGCTCCGCCGTCGTAGTCGTCGTTGTCGACGCTCGTCGTCGGCCAATTTAATTAATTCACTCATTTACTATTGAATAATAAATTAAAACAAAAAGTACAACAATTAACTATGTTAAATAAAAGTGCAGTGAGTGAGGAATATGAGAAAACGAAAACAATATAATTTATGACCGCCTTTGGCATCTACTTTTAGTTTTTGTTTTTTGTTTAATAAAATAGTCATGTTGTAGTTTTTTTGTACCGTTTTTTTGTTGTTGTGTTTTTTGATTCATATGAACAAAAGCCATAAGGGCATTATAGTTTTGAGTGAAGTGAGGTGGAGTATATTTCGTCGCAAAGTTCGACACGATCGTCATCGTTTTTAAAACTGAAAACAAAACAATTGAAATTTGCATGTTACCTAGAAACTAGAATCCTCGTTGCGCGATCACAAAAGAATACAAATAATATTCTATTTGAGTAAATAAAAATAAAAAAAAAATCGTCGCTATATGCGAAAGCCCGTGTCGTTTGGGAGGTGCACATAGGTGGTGTTCATAATAATATTTGAAAGATTCTCATATGATTCTTATTTTGTAAGAATGAGAAATACCGAAGTAAAATAATAGAATAAAAGTAAATAGTCTGAAATTCGTTAAAACTTCGATGAAAAATAAAAATGTGTAAAAGTAGAATCATGAATTCATGATACAAATTTGTATTCGAAAGCGAAAAAATTTAAAAAAATACTATTAAGCTAATTTAGTAAAACAGTTACACATACCTAGTCCAAAAAGTCTTCGTACAGCACTTTTTTTTTGTTGATTCTGAGATAAGTTTTTACAACAATACATTAAAAACAAGAATTTTGAAAATCACAAACACAATTTTTTTTAAATCGTTAAAAAGGTGTAAGGTGGAAACTAAATCTTTTTCAATATTACCACTTTGGATTTTACATTTATTTGTAGTACTTTCTTTCAAAAAAACAATTAATTTAGGCTGCTGTACGGAGACTTTTTGGACTAAGCGTATGTGAATTAGCACAAGAGACGACAGCTTAATTTGGGAAATTTTATAAACCCAAAATTGATAGATAGATTTGTAGGGATTAACGCTTTAGATTCAGTTTTTCCTCTGGGTTTTGCCGGTATTTTTCGCTACTGCAGAAGATTGGTACAACCAGCAGGGAGATATGCCAAAATATCAACAAGCAAATCCCCACCTTTATAGAAATATAATTGCAAAACGTAGTACATCAGTTAAACCTCGCCCCTCCCCGCCAGGTAGTAGAATCGAGCTGATAATTATGTAGAAAGGAGCTGATATAATAACTAACTAATATAGAACTACTTTTTTAAGAAATGTGTTGCTACTGAAAGTTTTATTTGGGTACATAATATCAATACGTACTTTAGTTTACATTGTGCTCCTGGGCCCAAAGTAATAACTTTCGCCAGCTTACTGGATCTCTAGCTTGCTGCCTCTAGTTTCGAATACCAACTTGATCACTCCACTGGATATGAGGCCTGCCTCTGCTCCTTGTTCCCTCAGGCTTGCGTTGAATACCTTACGGACTGGAGGTTCGATGTTCATTCGCTTGACATGCCCTAGTCATCTTAAGCGTTGTACACGCAGTTTTTTGACCAGTAGCAAGTCGCTGTACAGCTCGTATAACTCCTGATTAAATCTTCTCCGCCAGATGGTACTTTGCCTGTCGACACAAACCGGACCATAGATGCTCCTGCAACATACAGCAAGACTGGGATGATTAAAGTTTTGCGTTTGATCTCCGCGCTGATGTCATTCGCAGAATTAACAGCAGTGCCCAGATAAACAAATTCTTTTACTACCTTGAAAATGTATGTACCTGTCAACTGTCACATTTTGACCAAGTCTACGGTGTGAATCGACTCTATTCGACGACAGTAATCACTTCGTTTTGTCCTCGTTAATGTCAAGACCAATTTTCTTCGCCTCAGACTCGACATTAGATAAAGCACCCGTCACTGCTGGTTTGTTTCTTTCCATAATGTCGATGTCATCTGCATATCCAAGAACAATATTGAATCAGCTACATGACAGCGCATCGCCTTTTCGAAGTCCTCTGGTGGTTTCGAAGGTTTCGGTCGAGTCTCTTCCAATTTTGACGCATTTACCAGCGTCATCCTGATAAGTCTTATCAGTGAATCACTAAATTATAACAAAAAATATATGCTTATCTTAAAGCCTCCCTGTACATTACGTTGGCTGTGGTATTTGTAGGTGGCAACAAAGCGTATTAATTTTAGGAGATCCTACTCGAGAAAGTGCCACATACAGTTGCCCGGGATGAAAGTACTCTTTCCTTAAGTCGATACCAACTATGTAAAAATTTTGTCCCTGGGATTTATTTATTGTTAGTACTTTAGTAAGTAATTCGGAACTGTAACCTTTTAAAAGACATGGGCAAATCAGTTGGTATCATCGGGATCCGCGGAACATGTGCGAGCTGACCGGCCGCGAGACCCGTAATGATAGTTGCTACAATCACATTATCTCTTAATTCTTTGACCAATAGTCTTGTATTCTATAATATTGTGGAACAATATTTTGTCCTATCATTAATACTCTTCGCAGCGTATGTGATGAAAGACATTTTATTGCTAATTTTTTTACACCTTCGGTTGGTTTTAATAGGAATTTCTAAAGATTTCTATAGCAATCTAGTACTAAATAGAGCCTATTTTACTCAGTGATAATGTAGCTTTCTAATGAAAAAAGAATTATTAAAATCGGTCCAGTACTTTTTGATTTTAATCGTTACATACAAAAATGCAAAAATACAAATCTCTATCTTTATAATATTATATTTAATATTTACTACTTGCGGATTAGATAGACTTTTATCTTGCTTCAATTTAACGCTTTCAAATAATCTCAAGAATGATAGTTAAACACAAATACATAGTTCAAACTTCAGTATCTTTCATTTAAATGGAATCGAAATAATAAGAGATTTGTTTTCCGATCGAAAAACAAGCAATGAAAATAGTTTTGCCTACAAGCAATGTATACTTCTTATGCATTGGTAAAAGCCAATCGGTCAAATTAAGTACAGACTAAGTAAACGTAAAACTTTATCTATCGGTTTGTGGCATTGATTATGGGACAGCGTCTTAACTTAACATCCAAAATACATGTAGAACATGAAGAATGTAATGAATTCTACAACTATTGGAAAAATTTTCAAATTTATAACGTTTGTTCACCTTATGTCCATAGTCATCACTTCATGTAAAAAAGTGTAAAATTTTATCAAACAGAAAAACTGTTTCCCTTTTTTAGAATTTAATAGTTATAAATTAAAGAGTTCCTATTTTTCAATCTTAAAGCCATTTCGAAACAAAGTCTAACAAAATTCCATACAAAAATTCCAATTTTCGAGTTTTTCCAACATTTCCAAAAAATGTTAAATGATAAAAAAAAATTGAGTCAAATCAGCCAAGCTGGCCTCTAATAATGAATAAATATACATTTTTCACACCAGTTTGATATATTTGGAAATAGATCTGGTACAGAGTCTGTGTGCTAACTACACGACGCCCAACTTTTTTTTATAAGAACCTTGCATTAAAAAATCACTTTAAAGCCCGAGAAACTCCAATCTTTATTTCACTAACTACCTTCAAACCAATGAACATTTGTTCCCTAAGATGGCTTCTTGGTCATACTATTAAGAACCACCAACACTTCCTCCGCAAAGAAAACTCAACGTTATGTCCAACATGCATCGATATAAACCACATTATACATCCAAAACGCTGCCTATCCTCAACATTACATTAACAGCTTTCCACGTATACCCCAAGTCATGAAAATATTGTCGAAATTTACAACTTCATTTTCAAAAGCCACAGTAGCTCGTGTTCTTTTCACCTATAAGCATTGCAATTTCATTGTGAAGTTTGTAAATTATAATTACAATAATAATAAACAAAACAAAAGATTTGTTCTATCCGTTTAAGCGTGGTGCAGGTATATTTAAAAATCAATTTTCAGAGATTAAACACACTTCCAAACAATAAATCAAGAGGGTTTCAAATTCCTCGACACGACACCACCCAACACTTCGTCTACGTCCCTGATAAACAAACACCGACCAACCAACAGAAAAAAACCACATAACCTCTCCTCTCATCTGTAAACAATTCAGTATTTACTCAGAATATTTTAGTAATTAGTCATCTATGAGGCATGACATAATTAAAATATTCATCGTTCTATTCCAGCTCGCCAACACCAACAATACCAAACACTAAGCACGAGCTCTCGATCGCGATCGCAATCGCAACTTACTAAGCGTATTTCTACTCTGTCACCACATAGAGTGAGATTAAGTCGTTCTTGGTTGTGGGTTCTGCGCAAATTGTTTCTATATTTAACTTTTATGAAGAATTCTTTTATCTGATTTTTTGTTTAAAAAGCTTCTCGGTGTTATTTTCTCTCGTTTTTATTTCTTCGTTTTCGTTTTGTTTGTTTTATTTTCTCTGGTGCATTGGTGAAGTTTTATTCTCAGTGTGTTTATTGCCTTTTAAGAAGTTCAAGAGTTTTAACGTTTAGAGCTGAAGGTGGTGTTTTTTTCTGTTAACATAAGGTAAAGCAAATTATTAAAAACTCTGAATCATATTAAAGATCAATCAATCAAAATTGCTTTTAATGGATTATTCGAAAACTTTCTAATAAGCTAAAAAAAAGAGATTAATAAGTTTCAACGTTACATTAGTTTGCCATTATTATCAGATCACCCTTTAGGCGCCAGTCGTCATTTAGAATCTATTTTTGTTTGAGCACATGACGTGTTTTGCATTCACGATACTCCTACTTTTGTATTTATTTTGTTATTAAAAAACATTCTATCTTTGTGTCACATTTTGATGGAAAATACTGGTTCTGTGGTCGTGTTGTTGTTTTCAAAACCAATATTGTTAGATACTTTTGTTTGTTTTTTGTATTCTTTTATTTGATTTGGATTAGAGAGCTAAATCTGGGGAGAGATGTGCTATCATCACATCGATCAGAATGGAGAGCGCCTGTGCTTTTAAACGTGTCTCCCCCGTCATCAATTTTTATTAGCAAAATGACGATACGATAATAAACAATACGTCCGAATCCGATCGAACGAAAGATCAGCCACAGCTAAAAGCTACAGCCACTGCCATAGCAAAGAGACAAGAGAGAAAAAAAGAGATTGACAAATTTGTGCTAAAAATACCACCGAATTGTGAATTTGTTTTTGTCTTTCATTAATTTCTCCGCAGCAGCGCAACTAGTTTTTTGCACGATGAATGAGGAAGGAAAAAAAATAAACCCAAAAGACCATTGCCACCGTAGCCACTTGCCGTTGCCACAAACTACTTACTGCGGTGTGCTGCTTGGAGTGGACATAGCGCTGTTTTTCGTTGGTTTTTCTTCCTCTACTATCTGTTTCGTCGTCGTCGGTCGTCGTCGGTTCAATAGTAGTCGTTCGTAGTTATTACTCCTTTTAGTAAACAAAAAAAGAAAGAAACAAAATTAAAATTTCACTTTTAAAAATTTACAATTCGAATTCAGACAAGTAGCTGCTAAACTTGGCGCGGTGTCGTGTGCCTTTATACATAATAATTAATAATTAATTTGCAATGTTCTTTTTGCCTTTGTGTCGAGTTGTTAAAATTTGTTGTCTCTTCTAAAAGTACTGATCGTTATGCAATGCCTGAATTCGATGAATCTTTTCTTATTCATTGCGCCCAGATAGAGAAGCATAAACCATATTCCTATTCTTTAGATAGGCGATATTTGAAAAAGAAATCCAAGCCAAGGGTACTCATAAAGAATGTGATTCGATGTAAGTTATTAATCCGGATTTGGTAGTGTTATATGTGCGATGTGCCACTCCAATGTGCGAATGTTGGGAACAGTTTAGGAATTTTAATTTAATTGAATTGAATTTGTGTGTTCGATTCGGGAACGAATTGACGCAAGTTAATAAAATACAAAAGTCGTTGAATAGGGAAAGTTTTTCTTCTTTTTTGTTTTAATATGATTATTATGAATATTTCAGATAACAACGTCAGCTCACCATCAACGCCGAATTCGTCGACGATCGGTTCATCAGGTCACAAGAATAGTCTCAAGGGTACTAAACTAGCACGTCGAGCTAAATCTTTCAAGGACGATCTTTTTGAAAAGATTTCACTAATGCGAACGCCCACAAACACGTTGGGAAGGTAATTTGTTTTTTTTTTTTTTTGTTGTTGTTTTTATTATCGTTTATTAATTTCAAACTTTTTTTTGATTTTGATTTTGTAAAGGCCACACTCCCCTCATAGCCCGCGAAGCAAACACTCCAAACCTTCATCAAATGAAGATGGAGTTCGTTCGTTACAATCGCTCGAGACGCACGTAAAGGACATACAAAATGCTTTGAAACACTTCCGAGATGTGATCTCAAAGAAGAAACTAGAGGTGTTACCAGGCAATGGAACTGTGATTCTAGAAATGATTGCGAGCATGTATGCAGGTAGCTTTCTTGTCATACATTTTAATAAATGATATGGTTTAATTATTTTAATTTTATTTCTTGTCTAGTTATTCAAACGTACACTCTTAAAGAGAACAGTAATGTCATGTTATCAGCTACGCGGCAAATGTATCTGTCCTTGGGGAAGTTGATCAAACTGTGTGATGAAGTACTGCTCTGTGAAGAGGCAAACGAATGTACATCGTTAACTAAAGAAAATGTCAAAGAAGTCGTCGACCTAGTTGATGAAGCTGTGAAGGTAATTTATTTTGATTTAATTAACACCAAAATGTAAACAATTTTATTTGTTTTATTTTTTTTTCGTTTATAGAATTTAGTTGGCTTGGCCCAACAAAAACTCAAAGAAAAAGAAGAAATTAATTTAAAATATGCAGCAACATCATCTGAAAATAAAATCTCACCAAATAATCTTATGCGGCCACCAGTTGAAATGGTTGGTCAGCGGACATCATTACCCGATATACCATTAACTCCCAAGTATGTTCAATATTGTTTGTTTTCTTTTAGTTATCTGCAAAATAAATGTATCTTACTTTTGTTTGTGTTTACAGAGATCGTGATATTTTAGAGAAGGCAAATTCAAATCCTATACGTGCTACACACAGTACTGAAAGCATTTTGAGAGATTCTAGTCCACCTCCAAAACCTCCACTTCCAAATAGGTAAATAATAATTAGTGGTGTAGTTAATTTTTAAACAAATCAAATGTTTTTCTATATACCCAAACTGACATCACAAAAGTGTGTAATTTTCTTAATCTCCTTAATTCAATTAAATTGATTTCTGACGATACTCGTTGAAGCAATCGTTATGGAATAAACTTGATGGCCATTGAAAACGTGAAATGCGGATTTGCAAACTTGTTTCATTTTGCTGCTTATGCACTCCACTTGAGAACACGCTTTTTTCCATCATTCAAATTTACATACAAAATATTATTCATATCTCAGCGGGCGACTAAGCTACGACGACTCACTTTGAACTTTTTATTATTTTAACCACTAGAGCAAGTAAGGAGACAAATTCACCATAGTTTAATTGAAATTGCAAATAACAGGTGGTCGTCTCTTGAAAATTGCAGGGTTTCGACTCTAAAATTTCAAAAGGTAAAACAAACTACCATTTATAAGTAAGCATTGTCAATTGTAGGTAATTTAAGGGGTTTCAACTAATTGACCAGAATGGGTTTTAGCTCCTAAGATCTAGGTAGAAGGTGTAAGCCGAGGAAACGGAAGATGACACCTCTGACTTTCTTTCTTTATTATATCCTCGGAAGTAAAGTAAATCCATAGAGATTCGCGTGGGATGCTTTTATAAATCTTATCGATTAAATTTCGCCCCATACGTGGCTTTGAAAACTATCCTTTTTAAAGGAATATCTATATACTTGTGTCCACAATTAAGGGATGCGGCCAACCTTGTAAGCTTGAGATTCTAAGACCAACGTCGAGCCATCAAACGACCTTTATCGAGGCATCAAATCGTTACCCTTAGCTTTTTTAAATTATTAATGACTAAATTAGACAATACAATCATTTAGTTTAGTTTTTGAAAGCTAAGAATTAAAACTATGCCATGAAAATTCTACACAAAATAACTTTTTACTTTTTGAAATTCATTTTTAAACAAATATTTTACAAAAGAATATTTAATCCTTTTTAGTGAAGCAACTGAATATTTTGTTAACTTAAAATTTGATAATTTGAAACTGAAGTAAACAAAAATGTTCTATGTGTTTTACAGATCGATTGGAGCTCCACCCTTACCACCCAAAAGACGTGGTCAACAAATTCAAAACAATACAAGCAGTATTAATTCTGAATTAGACTTCAGCTCAGATTTCTCTATGCTTAATTATGGAGTGGATCAGTAAATTAAACTAGTATTTCCTTTTTAAACAAATAATAACATTCGATTTGTTCTTTTTCTAGTCTTTCAGTACGCTCTAGGTCGCCAGATGAAAATTCTAGTCAATGCTCGCTGGATTCAGCGTTGAATCACTCACGTGAAGAAGAGGAACTTAAAGCCCTAACAATGGAAACATCATCCGAAGATCAATTTCTCGAAGATGATCCTGATAAGCTGCTTGCTTTGAGTAAGTCTAAAATAACAAAGTATATATATTTAACTGATTTGAGAAAGAAAAAAAATAAACGAGTTGCCATAGCAAAAAAAAACAACAAAAACTCAAATGGTTACATTTTAACATAAACAAAAAAACACAATTTCCATTCATAGAATCACCACAAAACAAAAAGGACTCAGAAAAACTGGTCAACGCTGTCATGGAGAAGCCTGAAATGCGAAAAACCAACCGCCATTCAAACGAATCGGGTACATTTCTTGTTTTAAAAATAGCAGTGTTTTTCTGTTGCTCTGGTCTTTTTTTTATTTTAATTTTAATTAATTTTCCTTTCTAATATTGTTGGCTTCTTAACTATCCTGTTGTGATTGGTGTTCGTGTTCGGTGTTTTTTTTGATGTGCAATAACATTTATTTTGTTAATATTTTCAGGCTTTGTTTCGATGCAATCTATCCGCACAAGTACCCAAAGTGTATCGAAGAGATCATCTGAATATAGCGTGCAACATAAATCCGCTGGCCAGTTTACGACTGAAAGTAATCAGGAATTGATTTCCTCCCATCATCACAAAGCTTTTGGACGTTTCTCGAGTACTTCTCTGTCAGTGACAACAAATAATCAAGCAACGTTTTCAGGACTCGAGACTCAAAATGGAGTTATGAGTTTCACCAAAACCAGCAGCGGAACCAATGATGATAATCAATCGATAAGTAATAGCAGTGCTAGCCCGGATCACTTCGAGAGTTCAATGAAGTCCGAGAAAATCATCAATGTTCAGCAGAGTATGTCTTCGTTGACAAAGACTAACAGTTTGGATATCTCTTCTTCGGATGATATGTTTTCAACATCTCTATCCGACTTGGTTCCTCCAGCCTTGCCACCGAAAATTTCCAAGATTAAGGAAAAACACTTCTCGCAATATGACAATCTTGATGAGATCGATGATATTCATAGGTTTGTTTTAAAATGTAGTTCCTTGTTTTTGAAATTGATTATAAAGCTTGTTTGTTTTTTCTTTTAAAAATTGAAGTATGTTTGGTGCTCAACATAACGATCTCCCTGAATTGCGATCTAATCCACTCTATTTCCAATGGCAAAGCAAGCATCAGAGCTTAATAGACCCGCGTCAGCATAATTTCTCTATGGAACCAAGTATCGAGGAACCTCCGCCTTTGCCTATGAAGAAAAAGCACAGTAAGTTCCCAATGTGTTAAATTTATGTTATTTATGTTTTTTTTTATTTTGTACTTGTAATTTAGATCGAAGGTTTTAGAAACAAGTGGTAGGGAACTAAATTATTCTGTTGTTGTTAAACCAAATATTGTAATTAGAAAAACTCTAACGCATATGGTTTGTTTTAATGATTTAGTGTTTCAAAGTGTGGCCTTCTCGGGTAAGTTTAAGTGGTTCGAAAGAGTTTCTATTTTGTTTTTCAATTTTTGTGTTTTTTATTATATCAAATTTTGACTTTTCGTTTTAAACAAAATAACATAAAACTACAACAACAGCAGCTTTTTGAATTATGATTATTATGAATAAGAAAGTACGAATATAATTGTTTCGGCAACACACGTCATTATATTTCCAAAACAAAAGACATATACTTATACAAATTAAAACACAACAATATTGCAGACGAGTTTTAGTAATAAAAAAATATTATTTTTGTTTATTGTATTTATAATCAGTGTTAGTTGTGAGTAGTACTTCTTTTTATTCTTCTATCTCAACTTTTTAAATTCGAATGTTTCTATTTTGTAGAGTTTATAAAGTTTTTTCTGTGTCTACTATTTGTTTGGATTACCTACATATGTATATAAAGTGGTGTCTTCTTTTTAGCTATTGCAGGATTACTTCAAAACACTTATTGTTTACTGCTTTTCTACTGACTTAGTTTAAATAACATTAAATAAATATTTGAAGTCGTACAAAACAAATATTTCAGAGAGACCCTATAAGTTTTAGTTTTACTTTTTTTGGAAATTCCATAGTCGTGCCATAAGTTCTGTTACATAACTTCAAGACGATATTGATCGAAACATTAGTTTGATATAAAACTGTTATCTTATCTTTTCAAACATTTAAATTAGTAAACAATGAATAAATGTCAATCTGTAATCATGAAGTAAGGCGCAATTAGAAAATAGAATCACAATAATTGCCTTGCATAGGCAAGAAATGAGTTGTTTAAAAAAAAACTTCTGGGAACCGGTTGGTAAAGAATACCACTTAAATTTAAATCCCAAATGGTAGATATAGTCCAGAGGATTAGATATCTTAGATAACAAATTCATTTCCATGTTGATTATGGTGCATCTAAATATAAAGAGCTATCGACGCTCTTAAAAGTTAATGTTGAAAAAATCAACCGGATTTTACTGTGAAAGTAAGAAATGATCTTGAAATAATTCTTTTTTTCGAAGGAGAAGGTTTTTAAAGATGAAGAATCTTATGACAGTCGATATAATTTGTTCGATCGATAAGTCTGTTATGGTTTGATTGAGCGTCTAGTTCCAGAGTGTCACAATGACAACCCGGAACAAAATTGAAAAATTGTACTATGGAGATTTAAAAAAGGTTTAACAAATAGTCTTTTCAATAGAGATAGATAATCCATCTTCTACAGAACTCTAGCAAAGTGCCTTAAGGTCAATAACGCAGGTTTTGGCTGTTAGAAAGACAGTGTTTTAATGATTTAAATTATTTTTTTGATAACAATTAGGATGCGTGCCTCAAAGACTTTTGAAAGGAATGTTTATATTCTGAAAAAAGAGTTAACAGAAGTTGGCCCAAAATAACAATAGAAATAGTTCGCGCAACTAAAGGTCAAATGCCACAACATTTAAGGGCTGACACTAAAGCTGGAAGCGGTTGTGTTAAGTGAAATTATTTTATTTATATGGTGTTTAATACTTGTAACAGCACCCATGGCATGACTACGTATGTATATTTTTTTGAAAAACTTAATAAACATTTTTGTTGAGTTCGACGAATGTACTCTTAAGAAGTAATTTTTAGATCTTAAAATATTTTACCTTCTTCACAATTTTGACTTTTTTTGGTATTAACCATCTTAAAGTCTTCATAAAAAACTATATTTTTCAGCTAGAAACCGAATTAGAAAAACGTATCAAATTTATTTTCATTTAGACTGATTTTAAAAACATTTTTACATCATCCAAGTCAAATCAAGAAGATCTTTTATCAGTTCTTGATTTCAATTTCAATGAAAGAAAGCAGAATCTAGCTGTTTTAATCGGATCGCTGTTTTGAATTGACAGCCTGCATAGGGTAACATGAGTCTTTGTATATTTGTTCGCTCTAAGTACTGCTATTTTTGTGTTAATTTGGACCTCACAAATTATGAAATTTTATTAAGATGAGAAGCTGTTGCTTTTTTTAATACACAAATTAACAAAGCCAAGAAGCTATTGTTGCTACGAAATCCTAAAATGGTTTGAATATGACGTTCTCATGGATTAAAAAAAAAAAAACAGTCTACTAACATTCTTTTTTGTCACTTGATTGGAAAGTAAAATTTTGAAATTGGTCATGGATTCAAGTTACTCTCTGGCAGCATAAATTTAACAGCAAATTGGTTTAATTATTCGAGTTCAAAAGATGTGTCATTGAAAATTATAAACGACAAGACACTTGTACAACCTTCTTTCGGGTGTTGTCTGACCAGAATTCCGTAGCTACTGCGCGTGGAATGCAATCCTCCATGTAGATTTGGACAGCTCATCGAATTCAATGGACGATTAGACACTTTCTATTCAGACTTAGGCCGTGATAAATACAAACATTTACTAATGATGCACCTTTGAAGACTGATTTTACATCAATCTGCAAATCTCTCATTTGTATGATTCAAAGTTTGAAGTGAATCTGAAATTTGTCTCCCAGAAAATCTAAAGTATTTTCTTTGCCTGACTCCATGACCATCAATATAACCTAAATAGAGCAATAAACGTTTTTAAATTCCCAAATCGCCAATGGTTGGTTTGTTTGTTGTTTTTTGATTTTTGATCTAAGAGCCAAGGTTACGTGAAATTTGACGCAAATAGGTTTTCCTACTACAACACTGAAATGCATTTTAATAACACATTTCTACTTGCTTACTTTTTATTGTATTAAGTTTAGTTTTTTTTAATTCTTCTAAGCTATATATTAACACTCAATAAATTGCGGTTTTTATAAAAGACCAATACAGTGACCGCAACTTAGTGTATCTATGACTTTATTTTTGTAATACTCGTATATACCTTATAATCCGTTTGTAGTTTTTAAAGATTTAAACAAAATGATTTTCCTAAATTCAATGCATTATAAATGACGTACAGGACTGAACAATAATTTTGAAAACGGGTTTTAACTAAAACAATTATATATTTTTAACTTCATCGTATTATTATAAAGCTTTCGTCTAAATGTCACATTAAAATCGACTACTTATTTTTGTGCTTCTAAAAATATAAATACCGGGATGAAATTTGTGGTTTCGCTTATTATCTAAATTATTATCTAGCATAAATACTTAGCTTCGATTCTGTCGTAGTCGATATTAAGTTTCATACATTGAACTTAAACTATCAAAACGTAATAAAGCACGCAATCACTTTTTTCTTTTAGAAAATCTACTAAAGTTTGATGCCACGTGAATATTAATTGACATAATAATAACCGCGATTATGAGCGTTTTTTTTTTTGTTATGGAAAAAAGTCCTGAACGTCTTAATATTGATCTTTGAATTTTAGTTAATTTTAACTTTTTTTTACTAATGAGCATTTTAAATGATTATTTCAGTTTTGGCATATATGGAAATATGTTCGGCAACTTCTAGATCAGTCGAGCAACACCGCCATTCGATGCACACGTACAATATAAATCGTAACATATCACATAGCCAGACTATGAAGTAAGAATCAGTTATAAGATATCATAGAATCAATTAATAAAAATAAATAATTTCAGTTTATCTCCTGTTAGTAAACCACTTACATCACAATCATCACTGACATCATCACCAATCAATGAAATACCTCCAGCACTGCCGCCAAAGAATAAGCAACGGATTCGTTCGACTCCCACACCAACAATAATCACAACACCGCCACAAAGTCCCAAGCCTGCAATGGCTTTGGAATTGTTTCAAGAGGGTGGTCGTATTGGTCGAGTTATAACATCCGCAGCGGGCACAGAAATGTCTACTGTAAACGAGGAGGGCATAGATGAGGAGTTTCACAGTGCAAGCAGTGATCTTAATCCGATGTCAGACGATAATGCATGTGAACAGCAGGAAAACAATAAGGATTCACCAGTTTCAAATCTAGATAACACCAATGAGGAAGATGAAGGAATTGATGTAATTCTTCGAAATAATTCATATAATAAGAAGGTGAAGAAACATCAATACGACTAAACAATCAGGAATCAAAAACTTAACCTTTTTAAAATTTGTAGGACTGCTCACCAACAAATTCAGTAAACAACGAGGGCTTACCCAATCTGATAGAAGAGCTTGATATTTCAGCTTATATGAATTTCAAAAAAGACATAGAAGACGGTCCTGAAGTTAAGGGTGGCTATCTAGATGCTCTTATTGTGCACGCTTGTAGAGTTCAAAAGAACTCTGATAATGGTAAGTTAAATGATATAAAGTTTGACAGAAACCATCAGAAACATACTAAAGTACCTGCGATATCATCGATAGCAGAACGCCTTAGGTCTTATCCAATTTTCAATTTTATCACGATATGCTATTTTTTAAGCTTTTCTTCCTTCTTCTTTTTTTTCCATTTCCAATTCACTACTACTATCTATTTTTAACGCTGCTATATCAGCAGATGAAAAAGATGGTAAGAGATTTTGTTTTTTAGTTTATCTCTTAAAAAATTATTCATAATAATTCATAGAGGTGGTACAGGGTTGGTGATAAATAATGTATTTTGTTTTTTTATTTATCAACTCAATTAATTAATTTTAACCAAATCTATTAGATGAATTAATCAGCGCTACACAATATATTACTAATTTTATATTTACTGAATTTTTTGTTGAGGTTCTAATAAGAGTGTTATTTTTTTCTTGTAAAATTTTACAAAAATGAAACATAGTACAAAAATTAAAGCAAAGATTTATTTTTTGCTGTGGAATATTAAATTTTGTACCACTTTGTCCAGAAAGTGCTTGAAATTGGCTTGAAGTTGTGCTTTTTGAGCAACGAAACTATTTAATTGGTCCACTCTACGATCTGGATAAACAATTATTGGATCGAAATAACAAAGCGTATTTCAGCTTCAACCACCTCGTACTGGCTCGTCTACCAGGACAGGAATTGCTTAGCTTATAGGCGCAAGTGTTAAATAAGAGCCAAAATAGCAACACTAGAATACTCTATCAGAAAATTCTGGCTTAATGAGTCATGAGTTATTTTTCGACGATATCATCAGAAGGATGGTATAAGGCAAATAAATTTAGCACAGAGAGAGAGACAGAGACTTTACGTGAGCTTATTCGACAAACTTAGATTTTCAATACATGCCATTACGGCTGCAAAATAGCAGCTTTCATAATGCAGTGGCAGTTTACTGGCAACAGATTATCCAGTCTGCTTTCCTTAGCCTTAAAAGATTATCTATTCCTCAGGGTCAGGGGTTTATGTCCTCGGGTTAACTTCCACTTAACTTACCACGCAAAATTAATTAAACTAAGAAGACCCAGAATTTCAACTGCCATCGGCTTAAAAGTACTGGAACGTAAGGTGTGATGGATAGAACCAAGTATAATAAAAGGAAACATTGTGCCGCATATTATGGCTGCAATAAGAAGCTATAGATGTTAGGGTGCGGATTCGTCATAGGGATAGGAAGAAAGTAGTCGGTAATTGATCTTGTCCAGAGCACGATTTTAGAGTGGTACTCTGAGACTTAAATGGGAAATTCGATAAGCACATACTAACTAGAAGACAACAGATAAAGTCTTCCGACTAAAAGATAGCAGTCTGGAATGGAAAGATACTTTCGGAATGGTTTCCAACGAACAGGGGTGTGTTCTAAGTACTCTTTTGTTCATTCTATTACTTGACGACCTGAATGATGTGCTTTTCCTCATGTTTGCTGATAATATTGTTCTCTTATCAGAAACGACTCAAGGACTAAGTCGCATGATTTTGGACCTTGAAGAATACTAAGTAAGAACGGTTTGCCCAAAATGAAAAGTAGAAATTTGCTTGTGAAGGTATTGAAATCGTCAAGGAGTACGAATATCTTGGCATGAAAATATCATCAAATTTATCTCTGAAAAGTCATCTTTCCAACAAGCTTAAGCTAGCTAAAATAGCACTGAACTCTACATGGAAAGCCTGCATTTATTCGAGTACACTCAGTTTGTGTGCAAAGTATAAACTTTTTGATACGACTTCTAAATAAGTCAAATTTTACGCTGCTCAGACTTGGGGTTACGAATAAAGTGAAGAAGTTGAAAAATTACTTAGATTTTTTCTCAAGAGATTGTTCAAACCCCCTTCGAACTGTCCAAACTATATGTTTTTATTAGAAACGGGATTGTCGCCATTATTTACTGCAACCTTGAAGCTTCACTTTGATTATATAATGAAAGCAATGTCGCAGCCATCTAACTGTCTGACTAGGCTTGTTGTAACACATGCTATCTCTTCCAAATCTTTGTCTTACAAAATGTGGCAACTTTTGGCAAGAAGATACAACATGGATCTAAATGTTACATTTTCTAATATGGATGCTTGGAGGAGGAATTTGTATGTTTTCATAATGAGACTGGATGAAAAACTGAGAGAAGAGTTTAAAGAGCAAGCGCAGTCATCTCTTTATAGACGATATTAGTGCACACTTAATTACGACTTAAATGAATCCAATTATTTTATATATGGTTATCAACCATTTTTAGAGCAAGAGGAGAACTGATTGACTTGAATTTCAAACCATACAGGGATGATCTTCCTTTATTTTGCACGTTATGTAACTTTGAATCACGAGGGGATGTATTCCATTTTATAGCAATATGCCCGGTTCTCAGTGATATAAGAAGGTTTTTTCGACATCTCGAAAATAACATTAGAGAGAACAACAAATATTTTAAATGGATGTAAAGGATGAAAGCCGCTTGCTGCATTCTGTAAGGAAGCTTCTAGCTACAGAGCCAAAATAAAAGCAGAAGAATTTTAAAAAAAGTTTACCAAAAACAAAAAATACCCAACCCATGTACTAAATATTTATTTAAAAACAAAAATTGTTCCTTAACAAAAAAAACCTTTTATTATAAATTGTTTTAGAATATATTATTTTACTTGCCATCTGAGGTGACGGCCAAGGCCATACCTTAAAAGGATTGTACGTTAAATAACTAATGTTAAATATGTAATCAAAATTACTTTAAAAGAAAGAAATCAATCTAAAAATCTAATCTAAAAGCCAGCTTGTAATACGGTGATAGTTTTCCTAAGCTAAGTAGAACAACTATGCGCTCTCCAGAACCACCAATTGCTGATCGACGCTAGGCACGTATCGATTCCGACCATTTTCTCAATTTGGTAGACAAACACCATTTTGTTCATTAAAATTCTAACACAGATTATTAATAACATTCAAAATAGTTCTTTCAATCAGGAAACGATATAACTGAAATCAAAATTTAAAGAAATACATGTACCATGTAGGAAATGCACTCATTATTTACTCACCTACCCTTAACCCAGCTGTAGACAATTTTTTTCGTAGCGCTTGGGCTTTGCACTTTTTCATTGCTTCAATTTAAATCTTTCTTTCTTTTTTTTTTGCATGATACATTTCGTTTTAACATTGATTCTTAAACATAAATTATCTTTCAGCGTTCTGTGAGGCATTTATCACAACATTTAGAACCTTCATTCAACCACTGGAACTGATTGAGAAGTTAACTCGTCGTTATTCGGTTCTGTTTTGTCAAATGAATAACGACCAAAAGCAAAGAGCTGCCAAAGAAACATTTTCTCTTCTAGTTCGTGTTGTGAATGACCTAACGTAAGATGCATTAATATACACAAATTAATAACTTTCTCCTATAACATCAACAAAATATTATTTGTAGGTCAACGGATCTTGTCAAACAACTATTAGAGCTCTTGATTGAATTTGTAAATCAGCTTGTTTGCTCTGGTGAATTATACATGGCTAAACTGCTCCGAAACAAAGTTGTCGAAAAGGTAGGTCAAGTTAATAACAAACAGAAAATTCCTATTAATTAACATACTATATTAAATTGTATTTTCTAGGTCATGACATACAGAGAACAGAAACTGTATAGTAGTTATTTATCTGAGCAGCGATGCATCACAGCCAATCAACCAACATTGTTGGATTTGAAATCGCTAGAAATCGCCGAACAAATGACTTTGCTTGATGCAGAATTATTTCAAAAAATTGAAATACCCGAAGTATTATTGTTTGCCAAAGAGCAATGTGAAGAGAAATCACCAAATTTAAATAAATTCACGGAGCACTTTAACAAGATGTCCTATTGGGCGCGATCTAAAATTCTTATGCAGCCAGATGCCAAAGACAGAGAAAAACATGTGATTAAATTTATTAAGATAATGAAACATCTTCGTAAAATGAACAACTATAATTCATATTTGGCATTGTTGTCGGCCTTGGATTCGGCTCCTATAAGAAGGTATTTTTTATTTGTTTTATTCTTTGATTTCCTGCATAGTTTTACAAGATGGTCATATTAAACTCCATAATTTCAAATCCAATTACGTACTAGAGGTGACAGAACTGTGTGGTGATTCTCCAGACTATGTAATTTTGTCTGGTGTAACCATGACTCTGCGCTTAAAAATGTTTTCAGAATCCACTAATTTTTGCCCTGCATCTGCAAATTTAATATAAAAGCCACAATTTGAAGGCATTCGCATGTATTAGACATTCTCCATCTATTGAGAAAATAAGTTTTTTTTTAATAAGCGCACACTCAAAGGGATAATACTACCCTTATTATGTAGCCACAATGTGAGCACTAGGAAAGGGAGAGAGGGGTTGAAAGGAGGTGTCGGTGCACATTGGTTTTGAATTTCTGAATATTGCAATAACTGGGAAAGACACAGTGTGGCAAGGCATTCCACATTCGCATAGTGCGGCTAAAGAACGATGCAAGTGCCATCTATGGATAATGGCAAAGGGGGTATATCTCGCTTTAACGATACAAGACAGCATTGCGTTTTCGAATCATTAAATTCCACGCGGTTTTTCCACATCCGAAGAAGAGGGATGTGAATCTGAAAACGAATATGAAAAGCTAAGAGTACTATCGTAGCGACACAATGTATTGGATTAGAAGTTGCAGACAGGAGATCATTAATAAAAATGAGAAAGAGTGTTGGAGATAGAACAGAGCCCTGGGTCACAGCATCATTTATTTTGTGGTTTTCAGACTTGAATCTATCCCATACAACTTGTATTGAATGATTGGAAAGGTAATTACTAATCCAATGAAGGAGGGATTCATGAAAACCGAAAGCACGCATTTTCGATAAGAGAGCCTGGTGCCAAACCCTATCAAATGCTTTTGAAATATCAAGTGCAATAATCTTACTTTCTCCAAAACGATCTAAAGATTTGTTCCACTGTTCAGTGAGATGAACCATGGGATCACCAGTGGACCTATTGCTACGAAAGTCGTATTATCGGTCATTAAGAAGCTTTCGATCTTCGAGATATTTCTTGAGGTGATAATTAAACAGCGTTTCCATGACCTTGGAAAGAAGGGACGTGAGTGGTAGTTGAAAATGGAAAAAGTTGCGGAAAGCACGATTAAAAAACGTTAATTACTTTAATTAAAGAAGACAAATCTCTGCGCGAAATTGTTCCGTAGCTGAAAATATCTCAGTTCAAAAAAAAGCACCGGAAGTAAGTGCCGAAATAAGTATAACACAGTACAAGCCGCTGTAATTTTTAAAGGACACTAGACGTTTGTACGAGTTGTAATTAACAATCCACTGCTTTGGCCACAAAACAAGGTGAAATTGGTAGAGTGGGCAAAGAAACATAGAGACTGGATAGAAGAAGATTTTAGCAGAGTTTTTGGAGCGATGAATTTAAGTTCGATGTATTCGCACAAAACCGAGGGTTTTGCTCGATGCTGCGCTGAACAAAAGATGCTTCCCGACACTTTGGTTTCTACCATTAAGCATGAAGCTGAGTCTATGATGGTCTTGAGATGTTTCTTTTTAAGTGGAGTGGAAGATTTGAGTCGCTTTCTTTGATAAATGAACAAGGAGGCGTACAAGAACATATTGGAAAAAACGTTGTGATCTTTGGATTAAGATTGAATGGCCAACGATTCCTACTTCAAGAAAGGAATGATCTTTAACACACGCTCAGACTTCCGAGATTGCCTCAAGGATAAAAGCGACAAAGAAAACTTACAAATCCTTTAGAGTTATTCTGGGAGAAGAAAGGCTCGGGTTCAACACCCTTCATCGGAATCTTCATTGTGGAATACATTACAGGATTGCTGAAACAATATACCACATAGAACAATTCAAAATGTGATATCTATAATGCCCAGAATTGTAAAAGAAATTTAATGTAAAGCAGCCTTGTTCGAAGAAAAATCGTTTTTTTTTTGTTTTTATTAAACAAATTAATTTTTAATAAAAAAAAAATACAAATATTTGTTCCTCTCATTTTGCTTATTTTTAGGGACGATATCTTAATAGCATTCTACTTAGAAATAAACTTCTTGTAGTAGTTTGTATCCAATTTCTTTTGTTACCAACTTTTAAGCGTTTATTGTTTACTTTTGTGACACGTTTAAGATTTTAATATGGCCCACCCTGTATACAGTATTCATTGCAGTTCGTTTTAATAAATTATTTACAATATTTCAGACTCGAGTGGCATAAAACAATAACTGAAGGATTGAAAGAGTATTGCGCTCTCATTGATTCTAGCTCTAGTTTTAGAATATACCGTCAAGCATTAGCCGAAACTAATCCACCTTGTATTCCATATATGTAAGTTAAATTTAATAATACATCCAATATAAATGACCCAAGAAATACCTTCTCTCTTTCAAAAGTGGACTTGTGTTACAAGACCTCACATTTGTACATGTGGGAAATCCAGATTATCTCAAAGACGGAGTCATCAACTTCTCTAAACGTTGGCAACAACATAATATTATAGTCAATATGAAACGTTTTAAAAAATGGTATGTCCAAAAATTACTTTAACTTCAAATTGTACCATTAACTATATTTTTAAATTTAATATATTTTTAGTGCGTATCCTTTTAAACGCAACGAACGAATAATAAGGTTTTTTGAAAACTTTGAAGACTTCCTTGGCGAAGAACAAATGTGGCAAATTTCGGAAAATATCAAACCTCGCGGTAGAAGAGCACCACAAAATTAAACAAACCAAATTTTCAAATGTTTAATCATCAATCAAACACACACAAATTGATTTGTTTTGTTTTTGAAATAAGCAACTAATTTACACAACGAAAAAACGATGTGGTGAGGCAGCTAACAGCTGCATTTGAGACCAAAGCCAACCGAACAAACATAAACGAATTATACCAAAATTTTAAACTAAACAAACAAACAAAAAATTCTTCCCAAAACCCCGCCCTCATAATAATACAAATAATAATCATTTACTTTGAAAAACAAAGTAAAAAAACTACTGTCCCCACATAGTATACTTGTATAGAGTTAAAACGTCTGAGGTCACGAGTCACATGTGAGAACACCACTTTCAAAATCAACCATTTAAAGTGGTCCATCGATTCGATATCGTGTAAGAAACAAACTAGAAATGAAGACGTAAAATTCTATTAATTATTGTTAAAGAAAAAAAAACTATTATTAATCAAATCATTATATAGAAAAACAAGACTGTCTTAACAATTAGGAATTAAAGCAAACAAAACATATATACATAATATATAAATATTGAATTGTATGTATGACGATATTAATTGTTGGAAAATAAGCACATGCAATTTTATGCTAATGATTTTTCTTCATGCACAAATAATCCAATTGATGTGTGATTTTTTAATCACCGTATTTTTTGAAACTGACTTTTTCTTCATTATTTGTTGTTGATTTTTTTTTTCTATACACGCACAGGCAATGAATTTAATTTTACTAAAAAACAAACTAAACTAATTTACTTACCGTTAATGTTCACTAAAAAAAAAAAAAAAAAACACAAACTATATAAAGTATGATAGACCAACTAAGCGCAATCGTATTTCTGTTTTTTGTTTTGTATTTTATTTCGGGTTATTTCTTGAGCACAAGTCTGTTTAAAAAAAGACTCTTTATATTTTATTTATATATATATTTATATACATACATATTATACGTGCAATACTAAGCGAGATTTTGGGTACCACTATTAAATAATATTTATTTTATGGAAATTTGTCTGTCACTATATATTAAACAGTATAATTTAAAATATGGGTAGCATTTCTTTAACATTTATTTACTGTTTAAAAATATGAAATATGTTTTCTAAATATTAGCATACATTGATTTTTCGCTTATTGAACCTGATCAGTTTTAACTTGTAAGCGAGATTTATAGTCCAGTAAAATGAGGATTTCACTTCTGACTGGGGGATAGTAATCTGAAAACACATTTACACCTAAATTTCGCTGTTCTAAACATTGTGTAAGAATTACAGTCGTGTAAACTACAGACAGCCAAAAGTCGATAAAAACTTGATAAACCCCGTTTCTGAATCTCCGTTGGTGTTCACATCTTAACCAATATTTTTAAGAATACAATTTGTAACTGATTTTGTCTTGCACTTTCTAACGTCTATATGTGAAACGGTTGAGCATATTACAAAAATGTGTGAACTAAAAATTGTAGTTAATTTTATACTTACACTAAAGGGGGATAGGGCCTCTACCACGCCTACGCGCCATCGTGTACGGTTTCCGGAGATGTGTTTCAACTCCCTCCAACACTTGCCTAGTGACGCTGATTCCGCCTCGCCTGACCTGCGCCATGTGCTTGTCGGTCGTTCAGCTCTTCTTCCTTCTTGTGTGAGGGGATTCCACTGCATTGCTTGGCCTGGAATGTAGTCGTTACATTTTCGAAGCGTATGTACAATCCATTGCCACTTACGTCTTCGTATTATAGATTCTATAGGTTCCTGACCTGTCCTTCTATGAAGGACCTCATTTGAAATACGGTTTGGCCAGAAAATCCTTAGGATGTTACGAAGGTATGCAGCCTTCTTGTTATGGCTAAAGTAACCTTCCAAGTGCTGCTCCCATTAAGAAGCACAAATTCGATATAGTTAATTTTATGCTTAACAGTTATGGTAAAAGTGTTAACACCAGTGGAGCTCTAAAATTGGATATAATCAAGGAAAAGCTGGTTTCCCGACAAAGCCTAGACAAAAGTTTTATCAGAACTTTTACTTTAAAAACACTTAAAGAAGGGATGAAACGAGTTTCCAGCTTAGTATCTCTCATTCCGAAGTTGCCCTTTTTTCACATTATTTTACTTGACTAATAGAGAAGAATTAAATGCGTGTTAATTGAGTTTGAATAAGATTTTGCATTGAACTCAAATTATTTGAGATTTTTGTTTCTGATTGTAGAAAGTTATTCAAGCCAATCACGAATTCCATCGTAATCAGAAACTTTTACGAATCACGAAAAATTGTATCATCTAATCCGTTTGTAGTACAACATTGTATGAGGTTTTCCTCAATGAACGTATTTGATATTAGCTTTTCGAGATTCCTTAATGTTTCTGGAGACGATTGAAATAATGATAGGGCCGATTATTCGATGGTTTGAAAATCTTGTTCATTATTTTATTTCAAGAGCCCTTTAGTTTTCAAAGCAATATTTGGTTTTAAGAGACAGAAATTTAAAACAAAATAGTTTGAATATTTTGAAATTCTTTCTTACATACAGAAACTATATAATTATCTTCTTTCTGATTATTTTCTAAGAAACTTACTTATCGTCTAGTTTTTTTTTCTATCCCACCCAAATTCAAGATCGGTATTGTACACAAAACAAACAAAAAAAAACACTATAATTATACATAAACAATGCATGCCAATGTGTTAAGTATGCAAATTTACAAAATTAAAACAAATATGTAAGAAAAGTCTGTATTAATTGTAGAAAAATCATTAATCTATACAAAACTATCTTACATTTAGAAATAAAAAAAAAACAAAAGTTTCAAATCACAAAACAAACAAAATAAAAACTAATCGAAATTCTGTGCTAAAGAAAAAGAAAAAAAAATATTAACTTTTATTATTATTAGTAAACTTTTAAATTTTACACCAGAAGTAAACATTTATCTTTATTATAAATTATATAAGTGTATAAATATTTTTTTAAGATGCAATTTTAAAAGTAAGAAGTTAGTTTTAGGTTCTATAAGATAATGGATTTGTTTTTATTGTTTTATTTATGTTTTTACTTAAACTTTCTTTTTGCATTTTATCAATTAACAATTTTTATTTACAATTTTATTTGTAATTTTAATATTCTTTTATTCGCCGGTCATGCTTTTACATTTGTATATTTTTTTTTAACATTATTATTAACATAAATGCCATACCTATATACATATAACACATATATATATATATATTTTTTATACATACTTTATCGTGTAATTGTATTAAATTATTTTTCATTTTGTCGTTATTATTATGTATAAATAAATCGTTGTAAATACTAGAATCGGTACCTTTAATGTTTGTTTTTGATTTTTACTCTGTTTTAATTGTTTGTCTCTGATTTTATAAATTAAAAAGAATAAAAAATAGTTTTACTCTAAAGAATACACAAAAATATATTATACAAGAAAAAATGTGTCTAGTTCTTATGTAATTTTAGGGTTTGCATTATGTATTATATATATATAAAATATATTAGTAAACAATATTTAATATTAACATCGCTTATCTTGATTTATTATCATTATTATTATTATAATTGAATAAATAAACATAAATATCAATATCTTTTACACTAAACTATCGTAACTAAAAACAAACAGAAAAAACACACCTTGATTGTTTCTTGTGTGTTGTTTGCTATCAGGTCGAGTATGTGGATTCTTCTTATCATTTTTGATTTTTATTTAAGTCAAGATACAACAAAACCAGAGAGAAATAGATCAGTACGTGTTTTATAAAAATAAAAATATTATGAAGTAGTTTTTTGTATTGACGACGATGATGATGTTTTAAAAAAATAATAAAGATGATGTATCTGTGAACCCTATGTAACAATCCTAACTTATTACAAATTTAAATAAAGAAACCATAATATCGATGTTTTAAAATTGTGTTGTATTTTTATTTAAGATAAGGTTAAGTTAAAGAGGCTGTCTGTGATGTATTTAGGCACACTTAGGCCAGTTTAATGGCCCATTGTGATACCATATGAATCTTAAAGTTTTCTTGAAAGCTGAATGAAACCAGTTTGTGTCCTTTAAAAAACGTGAGAAGCTAATTAATTTAATATGACTGAGATCGTTAAAGAAGAATTCTTCTATGTTATTCTTGCGCTTTTAAGCTACAATAGGGCATGTACAGAGAGAGAGCCGAGAGATTTGAAAGCGGCCTGACTATCTGAGAAAATACGGATATCGAATGATGATATCACGTTTTCTTCAAGATAAAAGAACAACTGACTTTTTATAGTTGCCATATAGCGCCAAAGCATTGCAGTTTAAACTCGTAGAGCGTGAATTTGATAAAGGTACTTTGCTTTATGCTATTATTAAATAAGTGAAACTCTGCAGTTTCAAATTTAAGTATACAAAATCATAATTTTTCAAAATCTTCAAAAATTTAATATCCTAACACTCACTTTTCTTGTTAACTCATGTGAAAAATAAAGTTAAATTAAAGCTCTTTTCTGCTTTATGACTTATGATATAAAATAATAAAGAATCGCAGAAGTAATTTTCCAATGCAAAACCTACCGTTGTGGAAATTTAATATGAGGGTTAGTCAAAGAAATCCAGATCTATAAAGTCGTTGAGGCTAGGCTGCTGGCTAGTCATAGTTAACGCTCTTGCTTTGGGGGATCGTTATGTTTGTTGAATAATTAAACAATAAAGTCGTTAAAAGAATTAGGTATGCAGTAACGACTGATTTTAAAATTATGCATTCGCATGGAAATCCTACTCAAAGTGATGTAATTCGTTGTGTTATTAATCAAAAATTGTAACCGTCGTATTTATAAACATTGCATAGAGACTCAAGTCGCTTTATGACAAAGATTTATTTTTATTTCGTTGAATAAAGGCATTTTAAGCTAAAAACATGTAAAGGTTGATTCGAGTTTAATCACCACGCATCGTTGAATAGAGCCTTAATAAACTCTTATAAACTGCGCAACTATAATTACCTATTGAAAAGTGTTTTAGCGAAGTTTAATAAATACGTCTGGTTATGTATAAAAGTGATAGAAAGCAGAAGTTCGTGTGGTAATCGATCGACGTTATAATAACTGACTCTATATCCTGCAGGTTATAACTTTGTATGGTTTTTTAGGTCTCTAAAATATAAAAAAAAAACGAAAAAAACGTTTTCCTTATACAAAAAAGGGAAAACTATAAACATTTACATCTTCAAAAAAGCAAGCAGCAAAATTAATTTAAATTAAATTGGGTGGCGCAACAGTCCGTTGTGAAACAGGGCCTAGTGACTTACAACTCTCAACCATTCCTGTGTGTGAGTACTGTTGTCAGGAATGGAAGGGACCTACAAATGTAGGCCGAATCCGGCAGCAAAATTACTTTGTGATTAAATGTGTTGAGATTTTTCAAATAAAATTTGTTGGCGGAATTAAAGTAAAAACGGCTTTAAGCACACAGGAAGACAGAATATGAACTTCCCATAGGAAGTAATTATAATGGGTCCGATTTTTAAATTGAAAATTTTGACATTTCTCGACGTTTCAAGGTCCCTAGAGTCGAAATAAAAGATTTTTAGAAAGATGTCTGTGTGTGCGAGTGTACGTACGTTCGCGACGTTTTTTTTTCGTTGTCCATAGCTCAAGAACCAGAAGAGATATCGACTTCAAATAAATTTTGTTATATAGATAAAAAGACAGAAAGATGCAGAAATGGCTCTCAATTTCTTACGAACCATAAACGCTTGAAACTTGAATTAAATTTTATATAATATATTGTATTGTGATACCAAACAAATATATTTTTTGAAAAAGATCCACTAACGGTTTTTTATAAATCAAAAAAAACTAATGTTGTCACCTCGAAAATTTTACGAATACAAAATGATTTTATCTCCAAACAATTTTGTGTGACGAAGAATAACGTTTTTGACAACTAGTAAAATTTTGAGGAAAATCGAATTGACAGTTTTTTTATAAAAATAAAAACCTAAAAAAAGCATTACTCAAAGTTGGTAAAAATTGATTTTCGACTCAAATATCTTTACAAAACTTTGAGATATTGGCTTTAAACTACTTTTTTAGATTGGATTTCGTTACTCTCACAATACAACAAAAAAAATGAATTACAAAATTCGACATAAATTGAAGTGATATATTTATTGCAAGTTTTAGAATGTAAACCAATAAAATAAGCTATGATATATGAATTATTAAGAATTGCTTAGCCCCAGATCGATTCGTAACATACAAATATTTAAAATCTGTTTGTTTTATTTTTTATGTTCTGACAATAAAGGCATTCTATCGTGGTTAGTTACTTTTGTCCAGTTTGAAAAAAAGACTGGCTTATGATTTTTCATGATTTTTATTTGGCGGAATAATTGTGGGATATTAATTATAATGGTATAGAAGAAAAGCCATTTTTGTTGAGTATTGCTGTTGGAAAACAACATATGGCCAACTCCCTAGTTTGTATCATTACTTTTAAGGCTTAACTCTGTAAATATAAAAGGTTTCTCTGAAAACCTCGATACAAACACTTCCTTTCAAAAATCGTGAAAGTTTGTAAATTCAATTTTTTTAAGTTTAAATGAAAAGTAAGTTCGAAATTAAATTGAGACTGAACCCCTAACCCTGAAAACAAATTGATTTCCAATATAGATTCCGATTTCATTTCACTCGATTTTTGGAACTTAGCTCTTGGGCGTCAGTTAAAGCTATAATTTGTTTTCATCATTTAAAACAAACATTAAAATTTTTTGACAGGTCGTTTATAGCTATTTTTAAATAATATCAGTCATTGAAAAATTTTTCTTTATTGAAAGCCACCGAAAAATGTTTACTGACAGAAATCTGTCATTGGAATTGTGTGTGCAATTGGGACACAAATCAGTGGAACAATTCGTTTCCTGAACAGCTGATACTTTTATGTTCAAAAGTGAAACAATTCCAATGACAGAATTCTGTCAGTAAACATTTTTCGGTGGATTTAGGGGAAAGTTTCCAATGTTTGTTTTCAATGATGAAAACCAATGATAGCTATAACTGGCGCTTAGGTCAAACATTAATTGTATAGTTCTCATTTATGTACTTTTTCAAAAATAAAATTAATCCGAACGGTGAAGTGAAACAAAACTAAGAACTACACAGTTTAAATCCTAATAAAATAAAACTTATTGATCTGAAAAAAAAAAATCAGAATCATAAAAATCAATTTTTATTTTCTTTGCTGGGATTTTCGAAAAAAAAATGGATTATAAAAAGCAGTAAACCCTTGTACTCCCGTGTAGTGACGCCCTTACACATCATTCACAATTTTGTTCTTAGTGTACTTATCTTATTCTCATTCCTCTTCCTACTGTACCTGTCAATGTGTCAAACTCAATATAAAAAAAAAATAAATTCTAAAAGAGTTTCTCTTAAATTTTAGTCACTCGCCCTCTTCCAGTAATCCAGTACCAGTTCACAGAAAAGGAAGGTGTTGTTTGATATCGATTAGTTTTTCTTGGTCATTCAGTATTTCTTGTGCGGTATTTGTAAGTTCGCGGTCACCGGTAATGTTTTTTCTTATAAAATAAAATAAAGAAAAATATATAATAAAACATTCTGAAAGTTATTTTAATTAATTTTTAAAAACCAAAACAAAATTTCTCACAACAAATAAATAAAACCCACAAAAGTCTCCAATCCAAAATACAAAGGGATAACTTTTTCTCCAGCAGTGTTTTCGTTTTTTCTTTGCTTTAATTTTTATATTGGGTGTGTGCCTCTGCCTGTGGCCTGAGCCTATGCCTGTAGCCTGTGCTGACTGCTGCGCTTCTCTTGGTTCTTTTGTGTGGTTGTGGTGTGACAAATAAAAAGAAAATTTTATTCCAAACCCAATTTTTTCACAAAGAAAGTGTTTTTGTTTTCTTTTAGGAAATTTTTAGTAACGTCTGTCGAGAAGAAGATAAACTTAAATTTAGTGTGAGGATTTTTAAGAAAAGTGCCACGGTGCCAGCTAGCGGTGATTTCAATGCTTAAAAGGAAAAAAATAGCTGCAACTCCGGAAGTCTGAAGAAGAAGAAGAAGACTAAGAAATCGTGAATTTTGTAGCCGCTTCAGTTACAACTCGCAATCGCAATCATCACTGCTGCTACCAATCGTCGTCGTTCGGTGGTGCTGCAAATATTTTTTTATCGGTATCGCGGCAAAGTTTTCCGTAGCCGTAGCCGTTGTAAAGGGGGGGAGAAATTATCTAAATTATAAAATTTGAAATAATCAAGCGAAACTTATAATAAAAAAGAAGCAGAAGCAGCAGCCGCAGCAATAGAAGAAGAAGAAGTAAATTCTCGCACGAAGAAAGTTGCTAAACTAGGTAAGTGGTCAATACCATCAATATCATCTTCATCTAACCAACAACTTGGTTAATACTCAAACTCAACTCTTCTTAACTGGAATGGTAACTTCTTAAACATTTGTTCGTAGCAGCAATATATTGATATTTTATTCCTGTGCCAGTAGTAGCAAGAGCTGCTTGCAGCTAGTAGCAGCGGCACAGGAGGTAACAAGTTAAAAATCCAATCCAAGTCCAAGTAGAATTCGGGCAACGACAACCATCAACCATGTTCTTTCTTCCTTGTGTGGCTTAAAAAAACAGTAGCAGGAAACCCATAAAACTGCTTTTTGTTTAAGATACAATTTCCATTTTAGTGGCTCGCTTAGCCTCTCAATGCCTCTGCTCTGCCTGAGTCAAGTGCAGCAAATTCAGAATTCACAGATTTGGACTCGGTTTTTTTGTTTCTTGTTTCATGTACGCATGATCTTTTAGAAAAAGAAGGAAAAGAAAGAAAAAGAAAATGAATGTCCTCCTCTGCACATGTTTGAAACTCAAACTCGAACTCGGATTAGGAAAGGGTGGACCCCCGGGAAGAACTTGCTCTCGATGTACTTAATGTTACTTAGCACATATTATATTGGGAAAACACCAACAGTACATCAAAGATTTTTCCTCCTTATAAGTAATTACATTTCTATTTGTTTTACTTATTTCGATTAAAATATTAAAAGTTTCTTTTTTATTTTTATTAAAGGTTTATAATAAAATAATTCAATGTTTGTTGTATAATTTATTTCGAATGCACATCAATACTTGAGTAAAAAATGAGAAAATAATAAAAATTGTTTATGACATCAGTAAAACTTCATAGTTAATCATAATAGCGACAACATACTGTGGGATATTTATTTTCAAAGTTCGGACCAAATTTAAACTGGAAATAAAAAATAAATTGAGCAATTGTTTAAAAATATGAACCATTGTGTTCCGAAACGAATAATAATTAGATAAAAGATTAGGCTCCTAGTAAACAACTAGAGCTAGGTGAAATATACCTATCTGTTTTACTTTTAAATCACTATTTTACTATTATATTTAAATTAAGGTGACAGATGTTCGTATTAAAAATTGTAAAAACAAAATTAATAGTGTTAAAAGATTACTTGATAAAAAAAGAGAATCCTATATCCCTGAAGAAAAGTGGTGGCTGAAAATTGGTTTCGAATTTAGTCGACACCACGTAGTTCTTATTCAGTTTCAAATGATCTAATAATTCTTCGATATATACATATTTACCTATGTGTAAATGTATAAGTTTAAATTATGCCGTTTCTTTTTTAATTACATGTATGTATGTATTATAAATACTATTTATTTTAAATGCTAGTATTTTTTCAGAAAATAATGCAGCTTCGGAGCTAAACATAAATTTAAAACATAAAGTATCGACGACCATATAAAAAATAAGTTTGAATGTTGTGATCTATTCTGGGTCAGTTCTTTTTTTTTTAAATATTGTTCCTTAACATTAAGGTTGTTACGATTTGTAACAATATGAGGTCGTTTCTAAACTCATTGTTGAAGTGCCAAATAGTTACGATTTGTAATAATCTAATAATCCACAATTTATCTTGGGAGCTGAGTTGAACGTGTTGAACTGTCAAAGTATCTACAGTCACTGGCCATATTATTAGACGCACTGCAAAAATTGTATAATTATTATACTACGGTCCATACAAACTTATTCGAGGGAAGAAAACCTTCCTCTGTTGGACTGGCCGGAAAACAGCGCAGAATAAATCACTAGGAGGTTCAACAAAATATTGAAACAAATTACAAACATAATAACAACAAAAAAACTGAAAATATTAATTTAAACAAAATTTCTTAAATCTGTTGCCTTATTTCTAGAAAGTAGTTTATATTCTGCATACAAAATAATTTAAATGCATTACAATATTCGAAAACCTGATTAAAATAGCCGGAAATTAAGATTTTGCATAAAATCTAAAGTGCGTCTAATAATATGGCCAGGGACTTTAAATGATTTGTTTACAAACAAGTAATTGTTTCTCTGTTTGCTTTGGAGAAAATAATTAATTTAAAAGCCATTCGGCATCTTAATAGAACCACAAATGTTCATTATTCAAGACACGAATGCTTTTCGTTGATCCCTTTGTTTATTTTTCATGTTTTGTTAAAAAAACTAAATATTTAATTTGGTAAATGGTTTTATTATTTATCTCATTAATTTTTATTAAAGTTCTTTAGCAAGTTAAGAGCTGCTTTATTTTATAAATATTATATATATGTAGCGATTTAAAGTTATATATATAAATATATTTTTTCAATTTTGAAATTGTTAGACAGATCAACAATTTCTTACAATTATCGTTCCTAAATGATTCTTACCTTTTTGTTACATTGTTACACTGACACAGCCATATCTAAGTTTTCTTTTTCGAACTATTGTTAACATCATTCTAAAATTTGATATTCCTCCCGTTTTAAATTTTTACTAATCGATGTTAGGGGTAGTTGATAGCTTTGTATATAATTGAAATCAATTTAAATTCAATCTCAATGTGTATCCTTTTGATGTTAAATACAAATGAAGTACTAAGCAATTGTTAATCACAGGCTGGTGTCAAAATACTGTAAGGATAATAATACTGTATTTAAAGTACTGTATTTTTAAATACTGTACATATGTATATACTAAATAGTGTATGTACAAAATACTGTTTATAAAATACTGTTTCTGTATTTCAAAATGCTGTTAATAAGTTGAAATACAAAACCTTAAAAACATAATCCTTATTTAGAGAATAAATTATAATGATTTTTTATTAGCATAATGTTCTACTAGACTTAATTTGAACAATAACATATGTACCTATGAGAATAAAATAAACAAAATAAATGGTATCTTCTTCTTATTTTCACTTTTACATTTTTTTCTTCTTAATTGTTACTATCTCTATTACATTATTCTTATCATAATTAACAATTGCACCAAACTAAAAGATCTGTCAAAACTTTCACGATTGTGTGCATTTCGATAATGTTTAAAAGTTTATGAAAATTTGAGCGTGCATATAGTATTATGTAGATAAAGTATTATGAAATACAGTATTTTGACAATACAGCATTTTGAGATATAGTATTTTAAATTTAAAGTATTTTGAAATACAGAACATTAATCATTCAGTATTATACCGAATTTTAACCATGCATTATTTTAAAATACATCATTCTCGTAAATCACTCAAAGAATTTTATTCTTATTTAAATGACAGAAATACATTTATCATAACAGCTAATTCTATTGACACGTTTCCGGCAGAAAAGATTTTTTGGTGTATTTAAATCCTTAACTTTTTTCAATTATCACTTAAACGACCTGTCGAAAAAATTCCAATGATTGGTTTGAATAATGATAACCAATGATAGTGTCAACTGATCCTTAATCGTTGAAAATTAAATTAAAAGATGGTATTAAAGCAAAAAAATTGTACGAATTAAGTGAAATGATTTTGATTCCAAACGTAACAAATTTAACTTCCTTAATCGCTTTTAAATACTGAAACTAAATTTTTAATAATGAAAATCAATTTTAGCTATAATTGGTCCAAAGTGGGAGTTTCCTACATGTAATCTTTTGTATATAAATTATATTATAGTATTAGCACGGAGCTGTTCTTATGTTCGCTGTAGCCTCGAGGTTGTTTTGGAAGTTTTATATAAAAAAACGCCTAATGAAAATCTGCTCAAAACCTTTACTTCCAAGTTTGAACTCAATCGACCCAATGGTTTAGGCTGTAGGTGCGTGGACAGACATACAAAACAAACCGGACCGAATCGCGAGACCCACTTTTTTCGACTTCTCTACCATCGTAATATCATGTTTGATTAAAATCTCGAGTTCGAAATTTCGTACGAATGCAAAACTTGCAATATAGTTCAAATATGTAGCAAGTAAAAAGATAGGTAATAATAAACATCTATTAGCTATTAGTCGCCGTAGTCACTAAGTGGCGCCTCCATACAAAGCTCTCACTTTCATATTTTTACATAGTTTTTTTCCCTTAAAAATTAAATGCATTTTTCCCTGTATTTAATTGTAAATGGTCTACTGTAAGTGCGAACGTTGTCGGTGGTGACGGTGACCGTGAGCATGACGATGACAGACGGTGGGCCGTGAGTAAACGCAATCGCAATGGAAAAGTTATGAGAAATTGAGAAAATACAATTTCAAAGAGAACGCTTTCAAGGGGGTTGCAGTTGCATTTGCATTTTTTGAAAAAAAAAACAAAGAGACATTTCGCAAAGAGACTAAAAATCCACCCCTTTTTGTCTTACATCCTTTTTGAATTGTTTGAAAAGTAATAAAACCGACATAGGGTGGGTTTTTAGCCGGTATTTGAACTATGGTAGAATATTGGTTACATTTCTGCCAAAATAAACAAACTCCCAATTGTCTCCGAATGAAGTTCAGGTGCCACCTACTCCCACTCAGATCATAGAAAGTCTTCGAAAATAAGACTGTAGGCAGAAAACTTTATTTTGGCAATGGCAAATTCAAAATCACCTCACTATATACATATGTGTGATTACTTTCCTGCCACTCCCCAAACCATGCCTTATGTATGTAAGGTGTATTGTTGAAAGTATAAATAAAGTTGAATGAATCATATAAACTTATCGTTGGAGTTGTTTATCAAGTTATCATTATAATTAATATTCCATGGAACCTAATCTATTATATTATTTTTGTTTTGTTTTCTAATTTGAATTTAACTTCAAAAAAGGGGAAACAATTAATTCAATTGAATGTTTTAGCAATACTAAGAATACAAAATGATTTGATAACATCATAGCCTATTTAACAGAAACATGCTCCAAACATTAGATGTTACTGTTTTTGTCGCTTCATAGAAGAACTTACTTGTTTCTTTAAGAAATATAAGTTTCCCCTTGAAAAAGGGAATAGTTTCCTTTATATTTATCTGACAAAGCAAAACCAAATCTTGTAGATTTATTAACTTACAGCTAAATAATATAAACTTACACAATTTCAGGTAGTAAATAAATAAGTGATAAAATGGCGTGGCGATTCAAAGCCTCCAAATACAAAAATGCTGCTCCCATTGTGCCCAAACCGGAAGCATGCATTCGAGATATATGTGTTGGATCATATCAGACATTTGGCAACAATATTGCAGCGTCCGGGGCTTTTATGGCATTTAACTGGGAGCACACGGGCTCCAGCTTAGCAGTGTTGCCAATCGATGATTGCGGGCGGAAAAGCAAGACTATGCCATTATTGCATGGCCACACGGATACTGTCACAGATCTAGAGTTCTCACCGTTTCATGATGGACTCCTGGCGACTGCTTCGCAAGATTGCTTGGTCAAAATTTGGCACATTCCCGAAAAAGGTCTAGATGCGTCACTATCGGATGCTGAGTGTGTTTTTTCTCACAAACAACGTCGTGTAGAGACAGTAGGTTTTCATCCTACAGCAGATTGTCTTTTACATTCCACAGCAGCTGGATGTGTCACTCTATGGGATATCACTACACAGAAGGAAGTATTTTGTAAGTTGAACAATGGTTATGAAATTTTACATCAACAAACTATCATGACACCATTTTATTTACAGCTAACAACGAACATCCTGAGGTTATACAATCGGTCAGTTGGAAGCAAGACGGAACATCCTTGGCTACCAGCTGTAAGGATAAGAACGTGCGGATCTTAGATCCAAGGGTAGCTGGGGAACCCATTCAAATGATTGGCGAAAGTCATCAGAGTATCAAGGATTCTCGAGTTGTATGGTTGGGAAATCAGAATCGCATTCTAACAACTGGTTTTGATGCTGCCCGTCTGAGACAAGTAATCATTCGTGATTTGCGTAATTTTGCCGTACCAGAAAAAACTCTGGAGTTGGATTGTTCCACTGGTATTCTTATGCCTCTCTACGATCCGGACACTAATATGCTTTTCCTCGCCGGAAAGGGAGACACCACCATTAACTATCTCGAGGTTAGTGACAAAGATCCGTTCTTAATCGAAGGACTGCGTCATACCGGCGAACAGACAAAGGGTGCCTGTTTGGTGCCAAAGAGAGCCCTCAAAGTGATGGAAGGAGAAGTTAATAGAGTTTTGCAATTGACTTCCAACATGGTCATTCCTATTATGTATCAAGTTCCAAGAAAGGTGACTTATTCTAGCAAAACAGAAATTGTTGAATGTTTGATAATTTTAAAATTTAAATTTTTTACAGACTTATAGAGATTTCCACAGTGATCTATACCCAGAGACTACGGGTTACAAGACTGAATTGAGTGCCAGCGAATGGATGAATGGCATTAACATTCCCGTACCAAAAATGAGCTTAGATCCGGCAAAGCGGGAGCTAGGAGATGCTCCAATTACGGTAAGAAAATTCTCGTAAACAATAGAATTATAAAATCACATATACAAAAATTACGTCTTATACGTTAATTCAATATTAATAGGTTCATCGTGGTAATTTAAAATCGGTTGTTATGAATATAGAAAATAAAAAATCCTCAGAAGCCAAAAAGCAACAAAACGGACGTCATACGTCGTGTCCGGTTGTTGTTACCGCCGTTAAAAACGATCTCAGGTTCAATGAAAAGACTGATAAAAAGAGCGACGACGAATTACTTGCACTTTCCAGAAATGACATAATGAAAAAATTCGACAGCAAGTATAAAACTGATTCGGAAAAACAAATAACTTCCATTAGAAAGAAGGCTGTATCACCACAAAATGGCGATACTAATCATGAAGAATCACGCATGGTTTCTCATAATTCGTCACAAGAATCTCCTGAGGAGTCATGCAGCAGTGATCATTCGATTACGACCCCACCTAAACCAATGCCACGTACGTCGAGAAATAATTCATTGCCTGACTCACAACATAGCTCATCGAGTGATGAGACTCCTCGCCCGAAGCCGAGGACAACGACACCATCGTCTTATAAGGTTTTGTTTAGTTTGTTCTTGTTTCCACTTGTTGGTACTTAGCATGTCTTCGTTTCGTTTATTGTTTTACTTCGTTTCGTTTTTTTGTATTAGAAATGTCATTGTTTTTAAATTATTTATGTAGTAGTTTTTGAATTTTGTATTTGCTTTTAAAATTTTATTATTTCAAGCACTTTTACCTTTTGAACCCAGTTTTGAGCTAAGCATATGAAATAGACAATCAATTAAATTACCAAGGTAAGAAAAACGTATGGTTTTTGAGTAAATCATATGAACGTCAATGAAATTCAATTTTAAAATGTATTTCTCAAAACTTCTGTCAAATAATGCTAAGCTATTAAATTTGCACCTTACACTCAATATCATATAGGTTGAAGATTTTTCAACGTCACAAATTATGCATAAGATAAAGAAGGATCTAAAGATTAAAGCGCAGTCCGATTCTAGCCAAGATTTGTTTCATCCAAATTGTTCAATTAATCGTTCCCTTGCGATCGTAAAATGGTCCTTGGTGATTTTGTGTCCTGAACAAGCTCTTAAACTTATGCTAAGCCTCGGTTAAGTTCGACACATAATTTTGTTTGTAGGTTTTTCTTCATTTGTTTTGTAAACGACAAACCTTTTGATTTCTAATATTTATTTGTTGCAGTTAAAATTAATTATATTTTTAAAAACATTCGAGTTATGACTATACTCATGGAATTATTTTTTTTCTGAGCAGCCAAGATTGGGACCAAAGCCATTTTCGAGTAATTCAGGAGACCTTACTTTGGATAAAGTATTCGCTGTACCACATGCTCCAGGATCCATAGACACGCTTAATAGCTTGGATGAAACAATTTCTCCACCCGCCCCCAATAAACCCGATCTCATTGTTGAAATTGAAATAAAAAGTATGTTTTTGTTATCGTTTTTCTTTTCTTGAGTTAATCCAATTTTGTATTTCTTGTAGAAGAAAAACCACTAAGGAATGGCGATGGAGATGAAGAGTCTGGTTCGAAGTCGTTGACAACTTCAGAGAGACGAAAGGCAAGATTTTTGTGTATTTGCATTGCTTTTACTGTATTAATATTCCCTTGTACATTATTTAACAACAGTAGTTAATATCTTTTCTTATCTCTTATTTCCTCTCTTATCCTTGCTTCAAAATAACCAATCTTATCCACAGTCGGCAGATGAATCTCCTGATAAGGTTCACTAACACATTAATTTATTTCCCCAAAAGATCTCTTGTTATTAACAAATACTTAATTTTAGATATTTGAACTTAATCACTCCGAGTCATCAGGAAATTCTACTGAAGGAGAAGATAAGCCTGAGGTTGAGTTGCGCAGAAACCTTACTACTCGAGGTAGTATTGCAGATCGACGTCGTTTGTACGAAAACCGCTCGAGAAGCACTCAAGACGAAAAAATACAATCGCCAGCTCCACTGTAAGTTTAATGAAATTTCGTTCTTTATTTTCCTTGCTGACGATTGATTTGGTTACAGTAGACGTGAGCTAACAAGAACTGAACCGATAAAGCCTCCAACAGAAAATAAACGTATTTCTGTGCCCGAAGGAAAGCTTCTCGAAGAGAAACGGCGAAACATGGATGGCATAAAGAAGTCTGCCACGGAAGCAACCATTACATCAACAAAACGTACTTCAACAGTATTCGGCAAAGTTTCCAAGTTCCGACACTTGAAGGGAACTCCAGGCCACAAGTCGACTCACATAGAGAATTTGCGAAATTTAAGTCGACAAATCCCTGGTGAGTGCAATGGTTTCCATGCGAACCATGAGCGTGTTGCAGTCCCACTTTCCGGTCCGGGAGGTAAAATCGCAATTTTCGAACTGAGTCGCCCTGGTCGTTTACCTGATGGTGTGATCCCCTCGCTGGTTAATGGAAGCAACATCATGGACTTCCAGTGGGATCCTTTCGATTCAAGGCGTTTGGCTGTAGCCTGTGACGATGGAATAGTAAAGCTGTGGCGCATTGATGAGAACGGTTTGACTGAACCGACAAACACTCCCGAAAAAGAACTCACAGCCCACTTAGATAAGATCTATTTTATTCGATTTCATCCGCTGGCTAAGGACGTTTTCTTGACCACGAGCCATGACATGACAGTTAAGTTGTGGGATCTGAATACAATGCAAGAGAAGTGCAATTTGCAAGGTCACAATGATCAAATATTCGATTTGGCATGGAGTCCGTGCGGAAAATTCGCCGCCAGTGTGTGCAAAGATGGCAAGATACGTGTTTACAACCCACGGAAGTCAGAGACACCAATAAGGGAAGGAAATGGACCAGTTGGAACAAGAGGTGCTCGCATAACTTGGGCCATTGAAGGGCAGTACATAGTGTGTACAGGATTTGATAAGTAAGTTTTAACAAAATGTTTTAAGGTTCAAGTGGCTCATATTGACGTTTTTGTTTCTTCTTGAAGAGTATCGGAGCGACAAATAAGCGTTTACAATGCTAATAAATTAGCTGCTCCATTAAATACAATGAGTTTAGATGTATCACCATCTATCTTGATTCCATTCTATGACGAGGATAGTTCAACATTATTTGCTACAGGAAAAGGAGACTCAACTATCTATGCCTATGAAATAACCGATGAGGAACCATATATCTGTCCACTTTCACATCACAGGTGCTCTTCGTTGCATCAGGGTCTTAGTTTCCTCACAAAGAATCATTGTGATGTGGCGAGTGTTGAATTTTCAAAGGCTTATCGCTTGACAAACACAACAATTGAACCATTAAGTTTTACAGTGCCAAGAATAAAGGTAATTTTTTTTTTAACAATTTTTGATATAAAAAATATTAAAATAAACTATCTCATTTCATTTCTAGAGTGAACTATTCCAAGATGACCTCTTCCCCCCGACTCTGGTGACATGGGTGCCAACAATGACGGCTGACGATTGGTTTTCATTGAATGATAAGAAGCCGAAGAAAATCAGTCTTCAGCCAGAGGGTATGGAGTGTTGTAAGTTTACTTTTTTAAAGTCGTTTATTTAAATTGTAATGGAAACTAATTTTTGTAAATTGCTCTTTCAGTATCATCCATTCAACCAGCAGCACAGATTAAAAAACCCGAACAAACAAACAGTCCCCAATTTTTGACAAAATCCGAATATGAAAAAGCGAAACAACAAGAAGTAAGTAGAGAATTTTTTTTAATCGAATCTTGAGGTTTGATTTTTGAGCTCGAGATTAATGGTTAATGTATAAAACTATTATATCAGGAGTCTGTTATTAGTTGTTGTTATTTTCAATCTCTGGGCCACATCATAGAGCAGAGCTTCTACATAAATGTCGAGAATGCTCTGAGCAGTGTAAGATTAGAGTGTTTCGAGTTATCAATAAATGAAAAACTCAACCAAGCTGAAAACTTAAAACTATAACTAAAATTGTGACGAAAGAAAGAGCCATCGGCATCGTTATCTATTTTAATTTATTTTTTTTTTTCTTCAAAAAAGTTTACTTCATGAGCTCATATTGAAAATGAGAGACATGAAAGTTCTGATTTGTCTAAGATAACAATAAACCACGGTTCATTTTTAAAAGCCCAATTTTTTGTTTTAAGCTTAAAAAGAAACATGCCTATTGATAAAAATATGAAAAGCGTAATGTAAATATAATTTAAATAACTTTTTAGATTCAAAAATCTGTAAGTGCTCGCATGGAATACAACACCAAACTCGAACAAGATGAAATGGAAGGAGTGGACGAAAACGAATGGGAAGAATGAAATTGACAACGGGCGCTATAGAAATATTGCTGGATCCTCGCCAGCAAATTTAGACATAAGATATCAAATTTATATAATATAACAAAATATAGTACTATTAATCTTAAACGTTAAAAAAACAAAGCGAAAATGATCGTCTTAACATGTGGAACACTAACAAAAAAAAATACTCTGAGCATAATGTATAATCATTTGTTTTGTTTTAAAATCCAAACCAGAAGAAAAAAAACAAAATCAATTTCCCCAAAATCTAAACTTGTAGCTCTCTAAATCGAAAATCCCATTTAAAAAACAAGTCTATTGTAAGTTTATTTAATTTAATTAGAGATTTAAAAAAGAAATCTGTTGCCATAAGTCAAGGAATTATACAAAACTAATTAATTTGTAACTCAATTTAAATATCTAGTCGGATATCCACAAATTTAGATTAAATTAAATTAAAGAAGAAAAAGAAAAACAAATAAGTAAAAATGTTAAAAGATAAAATTACCTTACGTCCCTCCTACCCCCTCCCCCTATCATAGATTCTTCCAAAGTTATTTTTTGTTGTTATAATTTTCAAGGAAAAATATAACCAAGAGACTATGGACACATTGCCATAAATACAGACACTCAGGATATTCCTGATCATTGCCAGTTTATACATTTTTATACGTAAAAATAAATTATACATCGTTATTGCATTTTTGATACCCAAAATTAATCAGTCCTTAATCAGAAACTCCTTGTAATCTGAAGTTCTCTCCACTTATCCGACAAAAGACATGTTTTTTTCCAGTTGGAAAGTTAGGGGAATTTCGATTGCAAGGGTTTCCGAAGAGGGAGCGAATTCTTAAAAGCAGAAAACAAAAAGAAAGAAGGAAGAGAACTTTTTATATTTATACACAATTTTTATACTCGTCGTTAAAAAAAGGGAACTCAATAAAACAATCAATATAAAAGCTTTTTTAAATTTGAATACAAACAAAAAACAAAAAATAATAACAAAATGCGAACGAATAAAACACCAATAGTGTTAACATTCCACAATAGTTCATCCTGCTCGTAAACCATTTAAACCATAAAGATAAAGAACCACACGATATGACATTTTAATAGTAAAGCGAAACATTATCCGCAAAATAAAACCATATTAAATAATAAGATACATAATATGATTATTATATATTTTTTTTTCTTAAATAAGTATTTATATTTACATATACTTTACAAGCTAAACAAACTTTTATATTTAATCAATTTAAAAAAAAAAGAAAACAAGAAACGCAGAGTATACAATTTTCGAAGGAAGTTTTTTAAGTATTTTCTGTTTTGTATTAACAATTATTTTTGTTTTAATTTATTTAAATTGTCAGTATACATTTTTTTGATAATAATAAATACTTTTTATTTATTAGAATATCTTTTTTTTGTTGCTTTTTTTCTTTTATCAGAAACTTTAAAAAATGTGTGAATGAAATTTAAAAATAAATGACAGTAAATTTATGATATATATTTTTTTTTAAATGATCAAACTCAAAGTTTTTTTTATATAAATGCAATTATTTTTATTATATTGTTTGAAATAAATATTTTTGTGTATATTTCAATATTCAATATATGACAGATTTTTTAACATTGATGTGTGTATCTCTCTGCAAAATGATTAATGATGATACAAAAGAAAACAAAAAACAAAACTTTTTAATAAATTTATACAATAAGATAAATAAAATTTTACTACTGGAAAAATATTGTCTTTTATTTGATTCACCTTTAAAAAGAGACTGTAAAGTGAAGGAGAATTGTAACCATTATCGAAAGCAGGGTGCACATTGGGCGCAGAACAAAGTTTTTGGAAGAATACATCAAAATACTATTATTCACTGCTGTCTATGTTTTGATTAGAAACACTGGAAGTAGTGCTTTATATGAACAACATTCAAAATCTTACACTCATTAAATTTTAACGAACATTTAATTTAAAATAAAATCAGTTAAAAACTACCTTTTTTTAACTGTTCTATTTATTCTATTTTGGTGGGAAAGGGAAAGGTGGTTTTGTAATAGTTGTAATATGAACAAACTGATTTCTTGTACTTTTTATGCTGGATCTAATTAGATATAAGACCAATTAGATATAAACCAAGATTATGCAAATAAATAAATAAAGGTTTAATTGAACTTTTATATTTTAAACAGACAATTCAGTCAACTTCTCTTACTTAGCTTTTTTGTTACGTGACACGTCTTATTAGATCCAAAATTAAAAAGTACCCTAAAATCATGTCCCTTAAAAAAAAACATATTTTATAAATGTTTATCAACCTTTGTTTGCCTTGAGCCTTTTTTCTGCTTAAAACCCTCTTTCCCAGTTGTAATACGAGCAATACTATTTGTTTCAAAGTCTTTTTGTCCTGGACAGGCTACTAGGAATTTAGACACATTTAAAATTTCTTTTTCTTTAGTTATTAAAGACATTATTCTATGGCCACAAGGGACAAAATAAGCCAAAAGATAAGCTTAAGAGAAGATAAGTTTTCAAGAATAGTAATTCATTTTATTCAAATTTTCTGCAGTCCGCCAGCTTACATCGATAAATGCAGAAAAATGTTTCATGATTTTTTTTTATTAAAGTAATAACAATAAATAATTGGGACTTTAAATGAATGGACAGGTTCAGGCACCATAAGGGACTCCATTTGCAGTCAATTTCATTCTTTCTTTAGTTTTCCATGTGTCATGAATTTCAAATTCAGAACGTTATTTCACAAACCCCTACTTCATAGTAAAAGGACTACCAAAGATATTATTGTCTACAATGCACTCCTTAGAGAAGCTACAAGTCCATTACGATTTGTCTTTTGTATTGTTAAGAAACATTACTTGTTTCTTTTTTAAATTGACAAGCAACCCTTTTACAGAAAACATTAAATGGAATTGTGCCAAAAATAAATAAATTATGGAGTAGTAAAGCTCAGCTTTCACTTGAATGAACAAACATGATCAGTTGTCATTTTGACATAAGTTGACTTGACTTGATATTTAGGGAGTTTTTCCTTGACTAACTTTCCAGACAACTTTCCAATAAAGTTGCCTAAATTGGAAGGCTTTTTTTTGGCAGCTGGCCAATCAGATACTAGAAACTTGCCTTACTTGCCTTAAGTGTGATTAGAGTGTGCATACTGTCCACATCCGAGGAACTCCATGCGAAAGAGATACCAGAAAAAAATCAAACAAGATCATCAAAATAATTTCTTGTTCTTCTCGCTACCAAATAGCTTTTGGTAATAGTATATATTAATTAATAAATTAAGGTTCGAGTATACTCTCTGATTCTATACTTGTGTGTTCATTTTAATCTGTAGGACACCCTGTATTAGCTTCCCCAAAAACGATATTGTAGTACCCGTGGGATGATGGCTAGTGCGTTGGACTGTCATGCAAGAGGTCTTGGGTTCAATCCCTGCCTGTGTCACCTTAACTTAAACAAAATTAATTTTCGCGGGTACTGCCTCTTGCGAGGAATTGACAATTTCTTCAAGAGTAATTCTTGTCATGAAAAAGTGCTTTCTTAAATCAGCCGTTCGGATTCGGCCTAAAATTGTAGGTCCCTTCCATTCCTGACAACAGTACTCGCACACAGGAATGGTATCGAGTTGTAATTCAATAGGCCCTGGTTCACGACGGACTGTTGCGCCACCCAATTTATTTATGAAAACGATATTGTTGAAAATGGTTTCTCTAATAATCAAGCAAAGACCATTATTGAATAATGGTCTTTGCTTGAGAAGTATTGGAGATTTCATTTAAACCTGCTGACTATGAGGAATCGCCCCTGTAGAAGACGAATAGCATCATATATTTCATAGTTGCGAAGCACCAACAAGCCTCGGATACGGACGGATTTACTGTAAAATCTTCTCTGTCGTAATATGTGAACGTCTAAAGCCCATCGTCAACATCCTGATAGGTCTTTATCAGTGTGGTTTTAGACCAGGAAAGTACACAGTTGATCAAATATTCACATTACCGCAGATCCTGGTAATCTTTTCATCGATTTCAAGACCGCATATGACAGCATCTACAGGGACGAGCTGTATAGACCCATGTCTAGTTTTGGCATCCCTGCCAAACTCGTCCCTTTGTGCAGGATGACCATGGAGAATTCAAGCTGCTCCCTAAAGGTTGGAAACAACTTAACAGAATTTTTCGATGTCAAAAAAGGTTTTAGAAAAGGTGATACGCTGTCATGCGGTTTTTTTAACATCGTGCTTGGAGGAATTGTGCAGAGCTCACATGTCAACACTAGAGGCACTATCTTTTAAAAGTCTATCCAATTACTAGCATATGCTAATGACATTGACATAATCGGAAGAACTAAGCGTGATTTCAATGGGGCTTTTGTAATTATTGAGGTAGAGGCGGCAAAAATAGGTTTAACGGTTTATGAGGGCAAAACAAAGTACATGCTGTCGTCAAGAAAGGACATACAACACCGACTCCTCGGTCAAAACGTCACCATCGACAGACGAAACTTTGAGGAAGTCAAGGACTTCGTCTACCTAGGCTCCGCTGTAAGTGCAGAAAACAACACCAGCGCTGAGATCAAATGCAGAATAACTCTTGCTAACCGCTATTTTTTTGGGCTAAGAAAGCAATTGAGTGGCAAAGTACTCTCTCGAGGGACAAAAGTGTAGCTATATAAGACCCTCATCAACCCCGTTCTGCTATACGGTGCAGAAGCATGGACTATGACAAAAGCGGATGAAAGCACCTTGGGTCGGTTCGAGAGAAAAGTTCTTCGTGTGATGGAACGACGAGCTGTACGGGCTGTACAGCGACATACACAGACTTAGCTAGAAGGGTAAAAGTCCAACGACTAAGATGGCTGGGTCACGTAAAGCGCATGGAAACCAATGCTCCGGCCCGGAAAGTCTTCGAATCCACACCCACAGGACAGCGCAGTAGAGGAAGACCCCGGATTAGGTGGCGCGCACAAGTGGAAGGTGACCTCACCCAACTTGGAGCGCGAAACTGAAGACATCTAGCTAGGGACCAGGCTAGATGAATAAGTTTGTTGGGTGAGGCCCTAGTTCACACAGGACTGTAGCGCCACCTTAAGTAAGTAAGTAAGCATTATATATTTTACTACTTGGCTCTAATTTAAAATCATAAGAATCATAAGAGAAAAATGCATGTTGCATTTCCGGTAGTATATTTTTTAACCAAGTCGACTAATGTTTTTTTCCTTGTGCCCAAAGAAATATGCATTTCGATAAACTACGAACTATTTTGTATTAAGGATGAGGGGCTGATAGTTACGACTTAAAGGAACAATAAAAGATTTTGAGTCTACCACATTTTTCTAATATCAAAAATTCATTTCAGTATTTTCATTTATTGAAAATATGATATCTAATATGAGTATGAACTTTGAGAATAGCGCCAAATTAGACCTTATTACAAAGGTGGTGCTTTTTTTAAATAGCTAATAAATGGCAGATATAGTCACAAAATTAACATCTTACTTAATTTTTCCATACAATATAAAATTATTGTTTTTGAACTATTATAGAACTCTAGGTTTTGATAAATCATGACGTTACGTATGATGGAAGAGAAGTCGAAAAAAGTGGGTTCGAAGATTACCTTTCTTCGAAGCTTAATAGCCTAAACAATTAGAAGTTAAGTTTCTTATTTTTTGTTTTTTTTTTTTTTTTAAGACTAAAATTAGAAAAGTCTCCATACTAATTTGTTGGTCAGAAATAGTAATTATTTCAATACACAAAATATAATTTTGACTTGGCCATAAGACTGTGATTTTTATAATTTGTATTTAATGATAAAAAAGTCTAATTTTTGTTTGATTTGTTTTTGTTTCAAAATTCAATATCTCAAAAAATGGTAAACGGTTTTTAACAAAATTTTAATGTAATCATATCATAAGCACTAAATACCAAAATTAGTTCCTAAAAATATCGAAACATTTTATGCATAAGAAATTAGTTTAATAAAATCAGTGCTAACGATTTTCAAAAATAATTTTAATAAACTAACTCTTTTTTTGAGAACTCAAATTGCATTTACATTTTTGAAGAAAAACGTATCTTGCATTTATATTTTGAAATCTTAATAAATATATATTTATGTACATAGGTAGTATTTGTAAGCATAATCTTTGGATACAGCTTCAATTTCGTGCGACCCAGTCGTCCATTTTAATTTATGAAATACTTCAGACGTGGAGAAATCATTTTAAAAAACCCAAACTTTTAATGGGATTTCCATGAGCAAAATAAATCAATTTATTCCTGATCTAGATCTGTCAAAACAGAATACATTTATTTCTTTTTGATTTAAGATCATATATGCCGATCTGGATTTATCGGCAGATTTACCCCTCTGCACCAATAGTAATACAATTTAAAAAAATGTTTAGCTTGGAATAGCTCTACTCCACTCCATAAAAAAAAAAACAAATTCAATTGTGTTCCATGCGCCACTAAAAAAAATCAATTTTTGAACTAAATTTGATTGAATTAATATAAAGACTGGCATGCTTGGAGGTTATTTTTAACTTCCCATAGGAAGTTATTGTAATGGGTCCGATTTGTCAAATTGAAAATTTTGACATTTCTCGACGTTTCAAGGTCCCTAGAGTCGAAATAAAAGATTTTTAGAAAGATGTCTGTGCGTGCGTGTGTACGTACGTTTGTACGTCCGTACGTTCGCGACGTTTTTTTCGTCGTCCATAGCTCAAGAACCAGAAGAGATATCGACTTCAAATAAATTTTGTTATACAGATAATAAGGCAGAAAGATGCAGAAAGGGCTCTCAAGAAAATTGCGTGGGTGGTTTTTTTACCATAGCAGTTTGAAAAAAAGGTGAAAATTTTGGTTAACCCTAAATATCTTACGAACCAAAAACGCTAGAGACTTGAATTAAATTTTATATAATATATTGTAACGTGACACAAAACAGGTATATTTTTTGAAAAAAAAAACAATATAACGGTATTTTTTATAAATCAATAAAAGTGAAAAAAAAAAAATTTGTCACCTCCAAAATTTTACGACCGAAATATGATTTCATCTCTAAAACAATTTTGTGCAACGAAGAATAATATTTTTGATATCTGATAAAATTTTGAGAAAAATCTAATTGACAGTTTTTTTTACAAAAAATAAAAACCTAAAAAAAATGTATAAAAAAGTTGGTTAAAATTGATTTTCGACTCAAATATCTTTTCAAAACTTTGAGATATTGGCTTTAATTTACTTTTATCTTTCAAAACATCTTGTTTTCAACATTCAGTTAAAGTTTGAAAAAAATCGATTTGACAGTTTTTGTACAAAAAATTAAAAACCGAAAAAAAATTAACAAAAGTTCGTAAAAAATGATTTTCGACTCAAATATCTCTTAAAAACTTTGAGATAATAGGTTCTAACTAATTTTTTCTTATAAGAAATATCGTTTTCAACATAAAGATATATTTTGAGAAAAATCTAATTGACAGTTTTTTTTACAAAAAATAAAAACCTAAAAAAAAATGTATAAAAGTTGGTAAAAATTGATTTTCGACTCAAATATCTTTTCAAAACTTTGAGATATTGGCTTCAAACTAATTTTATCTTGTAAGAAATATTGTTTTCAACAGTTGGTAAAATTTTTAAAAAATTCGAATTGACAGTTTTTTTACAAAAAATAAAACTCTAAAAAAAAAACAATACTAAAACTTGGTAAAAATTTACTTTCGGCTCAAATAGCTTTTCAAAAAATTAAAATATTGGCTTCAAACTTATTTTATTTCAGAGAAAATATTGTTTTCAATATTCAGTAATTTTTATATAAAAATCCAACAGTCCGTTTTTTCATAAAAAATAAAATCTACAAAAAAAGTGCGTTTTTTTAAGATTAATTCAAAACAGTTGAAATCTAAAAACTTATAAGGATTTATAGAGAATTTTAACATAATAAAGGTCTTAAACCTATACAAATTTTTTTTGTTTCGTTTTTTAAAAAGTAATATGTATGTCAAAAACCTATCATGATAGAGTCGGAATCATATTTGAATTAAGGCCTTGAATCAAAAACAATGAAAATAGTGGAATTTAACCGTCTAGATAAAAATCTTGCCTTATATTGTATCAAAACATGTTACGACAATAAATAATACAACAACAATTCTAAAACTCTGTTTCTATGGTTAAAAACAATTTTTCAAAGAGTTGATTGATCAAACACTCCCGATGGAAAATATATGAGGAGTATTCTCACTTTGTTTATCGAGTACTGTTTGCAAGAAGTTTATTTCTCCAAAAATGAGATTTCCATTTAATAAATGTTTCCGAAAAAAGGAACCAGAAATGAAGCCAGGAGCAATTCTGGATCAAGTTATTTCCCAGTCATCGGCAACGGCTAACAGATGCCTTCTCTATAAGTTAGCCGACTACAAAAGAGGTCAATACATGCCCACATCTATATAAATTACATTCTAAAGTGAATTGTCTTCTCTTCCTCCAGGAGGAGATTTGATAGATGCTATCAATACTGGCGGTTTGGTTGCGGTGGAACAACTGATTAGAGAACAATTTGGAGTTTTCATGTATAACGAGGGCAAGGGACAGGTCATTAATAGACCAGAATTCCTTTGCTGGAAGTACAGGGACCACACTGAGGTGAGGATTCCAATTGAGGCGTCTCTTTCAATACACGATCCATTGGGAAAATGGAAAGACCACAAAGCGTGTTGGCAGATGCAGTATCGAGGTGCTCTGGGAGAGAGTCTACTGCATGTCTTGATAATATGTGATTCAAAAATTCATACAAAATTATCGCGAATATTGCTGCGTGTCTTCCCCAATCTAGCTTTGGACGTGATGGAAGGCGAAGAGTATTTGGGTGCGAGTGCTTTGCATTTGGCAATCGCCTACAGCAACAATGAGTTGGTAGCTGATCTGATTGAAGCTGGGGCAGATATAAATCAACGAGCTATTGGAAGTTTCTTCCTTCCAAGAGACCAACAAAAATCAAATCCTGCCAAGACAACGGACTATGAAGGTTTGGCCTATATGGGGGAGTATCCGTTGGCATGGTCTGCGTGCTGTACAAACGAGAGCGTCTATAATTTACTCCTAGACCATGGAGCTGATCCCGATGCACAAGACTCATTTGGAAATATGATTCTGCATATGGTTGTTGTGTGTGATAAATTGGTAAGAAGTTTAAGATATTTCTAGAGAAAGGTATCGAAACTTTTAGACATTATTTGGAATTCTCTTTACAAATTTTCAGGACATGTTTGGTTATGCCTTGCGGCATCCGAAAACACCCGCAAGAAACGGCATAGCAAATCATTCTGGACTCACGCCCCTTACGCTTGCCTGCAAGCTGGGACGAGCAGAGGTTTTCCGTGAGATGTTGGAGCTATCGTCTCGTGAATTCTGGCGTTACAGTAACATCACTTGTTCTGGATATCCTCTTAACGCTCTGGACACTCTACTACCAGATGGACGGACAAGTAAGAATCTTATTCAGAAATTGATTGAAATAGTTCAGAGTTTCTTTTTTTTTTTTTTAAGATTGGAACTCAGCATTATTCATTATTTTGAATGGAACAAAAGAAGAGCATTTGGATATGCTTGACGGAGGCATCATCCAACGTCTTTTGGAGGAAAAATGGAAGACATTTGCTCGCAATCAATTCTTAAAACGTCTTCTCATTCTTTTTATACATTTATTTTTTCTTTCCATCTCGGTTTATCTGCGTCCCGTGAGAACTGACTTGGCCAGTGAAGACGCTGATCCTGAAGATCCCGATGAAAATGGTGGAATTGAGCAGTCTGCAGACGCACAAAATATTCTTCGATATTGTGCCGAAATTGCCACAATTGCTGGGGTCTTGAGTTATGTCATCTTTCAGCAAGGTGACGAGGTTAAGAATCAAGGACTTTCTGCATTCCTTAAACAATTGGTTAGCATTTCTGTAGCAGGAAAAAAGAAATTAATTTAATTTGGATTTTATCTTTAGTCACATGCACCAGCTAAGGCTATATTCCTGCTTTCCAACCTTCTGATCTTAGCTTGCATACCATTCCGGATGATGGGCGATATTGACACGGAGGAGGCTATATTGGTATTTGCTGTTCCTGGAAGTTGGTTTTTGTTGATGTTTTTCGCTGGGTAAGCCTTCCCAATCTCTTGCTCCAACAAATTTCTTGGAATTTTTGTTCATTTTCAGGGCAGTTCGTTTGACTGGACCTTTTGTAACTATGATCTATTCTATGTTGACGGGAGACATGTTCACGTTTGGCATAATTTACGCCATTGTAATCTTCGGCTTCTCCCAGGCTTTCTTCTTTCTTTTCAAGGGGCACCCTCAGTTGCAGTCAACTATGTTCAACACATTCCCTAGCACTTGGATGGCTTTGTTTCAAACCACTTTAGGAGACTATAATGTATCCCTCCATATTTTCATATTAAAGGTTTTTTTTATTTTATCTCAAGGTTTTCATTATAGTACCCGGACTTAAATCAGACTTCCTATCCGAATTTGGCCAAAACCGTTTTCGTAACGTTTATGATTTTCGTACCGATTTTGCTGCTGAACATGTTGATTGCTATGATGGGCAACACTTATGCCCATGTCATTGAACAATCTGAAAAGGAATGGATGAAGCAGGTCTCTTAATTTTAAATGCATTTAAATTTTTCCAAAAAATAACCCTGACCCATAAAAGTGGGCGAAAATTGTTGTCACTCTAGAACGAGCAGTTCCCCAGACCGACGCCCAGAAGTACCTTGAAGCTTATTCAATTCCTCTGGGGGTTTCTGATGATACTGGCTTCGAGCAGAGAGGTGTAATGGTCATAAAGAGTAAAAATAAAACCAGAGCGAAGCAGAGGAAAGGCGCTGTTTGCAATTGGAAGGTATTCTAGTTTGATTGTTTAAACTCTTGAGTTAACACCGATTTTTCTTAGCGAGTAGGCAAAGTAACATTGAATGCTCTTAAAAAACGCGGCATGACTGGAGAACAAATGCGTCGTCTTATGTGGGGGCGAGCATCAATTTCGAGCCCGATCAAAATTACCAAAAAGAAACTAAAGGATCCCTACAACCTAAATCCTCAGCCAGGCTTTGAAAATGCACTTAACGTCATAAACTTTGGTCAAGCTTCTGCGACCACTAATATAATGGACAAGTCGTTCGTTAGTGATCCATTCAGGGATTTGGTCTTACATTCCGAACTATCAGATGGAACTGATCCTAATTACAAAAAGTGTTTGGAAAAGTTGGCTATTCAAGCTCGGACTCTGGTTGAACAAAATTTGAATACTGATGGTAAACCAATTGATACCAAGGCTGTTCCTGTGCACGAAACGAAACCGATAACACAGCCAGTAGGGACGGTGGCTGCGAAGACTGCACCAGCGGCTGCCGTGGCCGCGGCGTTGCCAAAACAAGATCCAGAAAATCCTGAAATTTTGCATAACTTATTTCAAGATCCAAAATTTGCCGTAGATCCGGTTAAGTTGGAAGAATTTTATAAAATGCTTGAAGAAATCGATACCGAAGAGAGCGATGCTGGTTGCAGACCAATTTTGGGCAAGTTGTCTTTGGTGGGAAGAACTAAAAATGCACTTTCAAGACCAGAAGCTGTCAAGAGTATGGCTGGCGTTGGGTTTGATGAGCTTGCTCGGGATATATGGAATACGCCAAATAAGGAGGAATCATCTGTAAGTTTATTATGCTAATATTTAATTCTTGTCTTTTTTGCTTTTCTAAACAGGTATTACAGTAAAACCCGGATACGTTCCTTACCTCGAATGTCCCAACTTGTTAGACACTTATCAAGTTATAGGCAGTTATAAGAAATCCGCTTAAGCTTAAAAAGGAAAAAAATACATCTATTAATTTTAAGGGGGTGAGGGTAAGGGACTTTATCCAAAGGCGCTTGACTTTTGATTCACTGCACTTTTCCTAAAGCTACAAAAACGACTGTTTTCAAAACTACAATCCTTCAAACCAATTGTCCTGCTTACTTACTTACTTAAGGTAGCGCTACAGTCCTGTGTGAACTATAGGGCCTCACCCAACAAACTTCTCTATCTAGCTCGGTCCCTAGCTAGATGTCTCCAGTTTCGCGCTCCAAGTTGGGTGAGGTCACCTTCCACTTGTGCGCGCCACCTAATCCGCGGTCTTCCTCTACTGCGCTGTCCTATGGGTGCGGATTCGAAGACTTTCCGGGCCGGAGCATTGGTTTTCATGCGCTCTACGTGACCCAGCCATCTTAGTCGTTGGACTTTTCTGGCTAAGTCTACATCGCTGTTCGTCGTTCCATATTCTCCTCCACTCCCCTTCGATGCATACGGGACCGTAGATCACACGAAGAACTTTTCTCTCGAAGCGACCCAAGGTGCTTTCATCCGCTTTTGTCATAGTCCATGCTTCTGCACCGTATAGCAGGACGGGGATGATAAGGGTCTTATATAGAAACACTTTGGTCCCTCGAGAGAGGACGTTACCACTCAATTGCTTTCTTAGTCCAAAGAAACAGCGGAGTTCTTCTGCGTTTGATCTTAGCGCTGGTGTTGTTTTCTGCGTTTACAGCGGAGCCTAGGTAGAAGAAGTCCTTTACTACCTCAAAGTTACGTCTGTTGATTGTGACGTTTTGACCAAAACGTCGTTGTTGTATGTCCTTTCTAGACGACAGCATGTACTTTGTTTTGCCCTTATTAACCGTTAAACCCATTTTTGCCGCCTCTGCCTCAATACTCACAAAAGCCCCATTGACATCACGCTGAGTTCTTCCGATTATGTCAATGTCATCAGCATATGCCAGTAATTGGACAGACTTTTAAAAGATAGTGCCTCTAGTGTTGACGTGTGAGCTCTGCACTATTCTTTCAAGAACGATGTTAAAAAAATCGCATGACAGCGCATCACCTTGTCTAAAACCTTTTTTGACATCAAAAGGTTCTGTTAAGTTGTTTCCAACCTTTATGGAGCAGCGTGAATTTTCCATGGTCATCCTGCACAAACGGACGAGTTTGGCAGGGATGCCAAAACTAGACATGGGTCTATACAGCTCGTCCCTGTAGATGCTGTCATATGCGGTCTTGAAATCGATGAAAAGATGGTGGGTGTCGATTTGGTGTTCTTGAGTTTTTTCCAGGATCCAATTATCCTGCAGTAAGAACTTTTTGAAAGAGTCAGACTGTACATGGAAATTTTGTAATTCGTAAAAATGACCCAACATTTTTTAGGGACACTTAATAATTGGATTGGATTCTTAAAAATGGTAAAGCTTTTTTCTTTTAGAGTCAAAGTGAAGAGAAAGAACAACAGGAAGAAGAATTTAGTATTACAATTGAAGATGAACCGAAACTTATTGAACAATCTTCAGAAACCGAACAGGAAACAGGAAATGAAGAAATAGTTACTGCTCAGGATGTACATCGGGCAATGGCACAGCTTCATCTCAAGAGAAGACAATTCCCTCAAGACGATGCAACTCGACGAGCTAAAAGCGCAAGGATTCGCAAAAAGAACAAGTAAGTGGAAATAGAGTGAAATGAAATGTTTCTAATACAACATTTTTGAACTTTTGCAGAGTATGTCCCGAAAATATTGAGAATGCACAATATCGTCAGCAATCAGCTCCTTTTGATAAACTTGGCAGAAGACAAACTTCTCAGGATCCCCTTGAGCCCTGGAGCACTCGTGAACTAGGAGATATCAATAAAATTTTGGGCTACAAATAAGTTAAGAATTTGTAAAGAATTTCATTGTAAAATGCGTTTAAATAAAACAAAACAATGCACACGATTAATTCGTATTTTGAATATTACTTTGCCACGTTATTTGAAAAAATTACTACTAAAATCAAAAGTGCCAACTGGAGACAGAGAAAAAAGGAGAAGAAAAGGGACCTAAGTCTTAATCAAAATGTAGCATGATATTAATTGGGTAAAAGACCATTGATACATAGTCAAGGAAGTTGGTATGTTAAGGCCCAAAGGCACAGTAGAATAGAGAAGGCGAACACCAAAAACACTGGTCAAAAAGGTGATGTAGCACGCAATCATATTATACTCTTTCTTAGGTTTTTGATGATATTCGACTTCAAAATTTTGATATCAAGACAGATTTTTAAGATAAAACTAAAGTTTTTGGATTATATTTAAAAACAATATTGAAAACTGTTTTTTTCAGAGTGTTACCACATTTAGCTAAAATAGGAGCTTGGTTTCGGAATCAGCTCTAGTATCAACTCTTAAACGGATTATTCAAAAACGTAGGAGAATAACATTCAAGGTTTTTCAACACCTCATAAAAACACTCATAAGACATCTCATAAATAATGAGAAGTTAAGAAAACTAAGTAAAATACTAAATTTATTTAGACTCATCATTGATGTGATATAAAGATTTAAGGCGAGATTCGAATTCAGGACAATTTAATTCTATTGTTTGTTGAACAGGAAATAAAATGAAGCCTTAAGTCTGAATATTCTGATACTAAAATTGTTGGGATTTCATTCTTAGAGAATCGTTAACAATTTTGAGTTAAACATTGTTCTTTAAAATTCTTAATTATTCTGTTGTACCGCAAGATATTCACTTAGGGCCACTGTTGTTTCTGATTTCATAAATGATCCTTCTTCAATATTTTATTGTTCTAATGCATTTAACATGCATTTTGAGTATATTGTATTAAGGGCTAATGCAAATGGGGGGGGGGGGTTTCAAGATAAGAACATTGACCTTATAGAGTGACCTGCTCAAATCTCTTGGCCTTAATCTCGTAGAGAATCTGTAAGTAGATTTAAAAAAGAAGGTTGCAAGCATCTATACTTTTGAGGTACTTTTCCACCTCTTTTTGACACATATTGGGCGGTTTGTCAGCCATAACTTGACGAATGTGGGTATTTAAGTGCTCAAGAGTTAAAGGTTTATCTGCATAAACACGGTCTTTAACGTAACAAAAAATTAAGCGGTGTCAAATGGCATGATCTTCAATTTTGGCAATTGCTTGCGAAGTTAGACGATTATGTAAACCATCATGATCTCCTCTTAAACCTACACAAATTTGCATGCGTTGTGCGATATTTAATGGAACCATTTTCGTAAACGTCAGACTTTCAACTGGAAAAAAAGTTAATTAAATTAGTTCGACAGGATGTCGAATTCTAGCCCTATGCTTTTGAAACCGCAAAATGCATAACCCGTTAGTTTTAAGAATTATATTTTGTATGACATTAATGAATGATGATCCTATTTTTCTTTAGTTTTTGTATAATTATATTTAAGTACTTTTTTTAAACTTTTCCCCTATATTTCTAAAAAATTACTCGCACATAGGATTGATTGAGTAATGTCACTGGGCCTTATTTTTCAACGGACTGTTGCGCAACCTAATTTATTTGTATTTACTAACCAAAGACACTTCCCTGAAGAAGGAGAATATTCTTATATCAATTTTCTGAGGAAGATACTTTTCTTTTGGAATGAAGACAACTTTCCAGACAAAGATATTGTTGCATCAATACTATATGGGGACTTTTTTCCAAACCAAAAAACTACAGCTGTGGACAACTAATTAGAAACATTACTTGCTTCTCATTTTTACATTCACTGTATCAAGTGTGACTAGAATAGCGGTATCCAAAACGGTATAAATCAAGCGTTATTACATAATTGTTTTGAAAAAACATCAATTGTGTATAAGTCTTTGCAAAGTACACAATAAAATCAAGGTGTTCGTTTCAACTGGTCACCTAATTAGAAACAGTTAAATTACATTTGATTTGGTAGATTTCTAGTAGACGGCTCTTAGGCCAAACTAAAAGACTTTGTTTTAATATTACTATTGTAAAAAAATTGTATTATCACCAAAAAATAATTTTAATAAAAAGTCAATTAACTAACTAACTAAATTACATTTGATTTGGGTGAAATAAAAATAATCTTTTTATTTAAGTAAAAAATTCTGAATTGTCTGAAAACGTTTTTAAAAAATAATGTTTAAATCTTGGAGGTAATTACAATGGGAAAAAGTAAAGAGTTGTGATCCTCCCTTAAGGAAAGCCATTCTTGAGATTTGGAAGCTTAAAATGTCCTATAGAGCAATTGCATCTCAAATAAACTATTCTGTAAAGAAAGTTTTCAATGCAACTAAGCATTTTCAAAACTTCGGGACTGCTGAAAATGTACCTCGTAAAAAACGGGCCCGTAAGACAAGCTGCCAAATAGATCGAGCAATTAGTAGGCTGGCCAAAAATTACCTAAAAATAAGCTCCACAGAGATACAACACCAACTCTCGGTTGCATTCGATGTTCCGATAGGGCCACGCATAATCCGAAGAAGTTTGGCGGATGTTAGGTTGCATGGTCTTGTTTTTTTGGAAGAAACCATTAATAACCGCAAGGTAACGTAGACTTAGAATAGAGTTCGCAATAATTAAGCATGGAGGCGGCTTGCTTATCGTTTGGAGTTGATTATCGTGGTGTGGAGTTGGCCCAATCCATCGAATCGATGGAACGCTGACAGCCGTTAAATACATTGACATTCTTAAGGAACGATTAGTGGATTGGGCCGATGAAACCATGCCAGTGATATGGAAGTTTCAGCAAGACAACGACCCCAAGCACACTGCTTGAATTACGAAACAGTTCTTTAGGGACCAATCGATAACAGTTCTGGAATGGGCATCATCTTGGGGCAGATGTTAAAAGAGCTGTTGCTCTCAAAAATAACTCCAACAATGATGTTCTTTCGAAGGTATTAAAGATAATAATAAGCTGCTTGGAAGGCTATACACGTAGAGCAGTGCAGGCGGCTTATTTCATCAATAGAACGAAGATGTCGAGAAGTTTTGAAGCAAAAAGGTTTCGTAACAAGGTATTAAAGATAAATATAAGGTAAATGATATTATAAAGTTATAAATTTTATAATAAGATATGATTTTTCTCTTTGTTTCTAATTAGTTGTCCTCCAATAAACGCTGTGTTTTCGCAGAAACTGCCATATGAAATGAATGTTATGTTTGGGAAACATTGTTTTAAGTTTAAAAAATATATTTTGAAAAAAAAATATTTTTTTCAATAAAAAAAAAACAAAAAAAAAATACAGATACTGTTTTAAAAGTGAATTCAATTTGTGTTTCTAATTAGTTGTCCACAGCTGTATATATTGCCATATTCAATGCCATGCTTTTTGCATGTTCATTGCCATGTTCATATTCAAAAAGCTTATGTTCCTTCATGGGTCCAAATTTTTGATTTGCAATTTGGAGCTACCTTTTACATTACTTATTGCTCTTGATCACACCACATCTATGATTTTGAAAGAAGGCAGGTAAAATATTGTTTTACTTGGTGGGCAATCCGAATTAAGTTCACCTTCAGAGATGTTGGCCAGTGAGAGTTCTTCCTTCAGTTCCCTGTGAAACACACGCAATATCTGGATGAGTTTCCACACATTTTAAAAGTATTTTTGCAATTCACACGCAAATGTGTGGGGAAAAAATTGTCGTCAGGTAAGTTCGTTTTTTTTCCAATGTTCGGACTACTTTAAGAATAGGAGAAAGTGCTAAAGGAAATCAAATTCCTAAGAATTTTCCGTTAAAAATAAGGAAGTGGTGATTAAGAAAATGTTTGTCATTTAGAGTTGGGTTTAATGATAACGAGAATAAGAGAGATCTTCCGATCCTAAGTAATTATTATTAAGTAAAAACAAAAACATTGTTAAATATTTTTTTAAAAAGGTCATGTATTTAATAATATAATAATCAATATATTTTGAACTTACATCTGTGAATTTAATTGTTTCAACTTTTATTTGTTTTATTTAGTTTTTTTTTGAAAATAAAATAATTTATAAGGAAATTTGTCAAAAACAAAAAGTTAAACTTTCTATAATTGTAAACAACGAGAAGAAAAAATAAATTTATGACAAAACGAAATAATGAACAACAAATTTTAAAATCATTTCCTTACATTCACAAAACAGTATATTAAGTTCAAATAAACTATACCTACATTTGTATTCGTTTTCGAAAATGTATATAAATCTATTATGTTTTTTCTTCTTTATAACTTATCGTCATTTTTGAGACCTACTTTTAGTTTTGTTTTTATTATTTATTTAAAGTTTAGTATTTGTTTTTTTTATTGTTCATGCTTACAGAAGATTTAAAGAACGTCATATTAAATAAAGAATCACAAAGATACAGGAGTATAATATAATAAACAAAATAATAAAATAAAAATAAATATAAATACGATACGATACGAGGCAGGGGGAAGTTTTAATGTGATTTTTTGTTACGTTTTTTTTTTTGTTTTTTAAAGTTGTTTAGTTTAAGTTTTGTTTTTTAATCTTGAAACCGATTTCGCACTCGTATGAAAACGGATAATATTATTATGGGTGAGTTTATAAGTCTTTTTCCTCATTCTGCATTGATGCAGTGATTTCAGCAAATTTCGTCATATAATCGACACTGGTTTCACTTAACACCGAGAGGTTTGATGATTGATCCTGAAACAAATAGAAATACCATTATATTCTTAGCAATTTTTTAAAAAGAATTTTTAAAAAGTATTTAGAAATATAGATCAGTGTGAAAGAAGGCTGTCTAATTTAAGATTGTTCAATTTTGTCTTGCTTTTAGCAATTGTAACCTAACCATTTCGGAATATAAACAAGTTTTTTTTTTTTTAAAGAAGTTCTTAATAATATTTTGTTTTCGGAAAATAATATCACTTTGAAAACGAAATTTAAAGAAAAGCTTTTTAGATTCTCTGCAGTTTGATAATCTTCACATTGACTTAAAAAATACTTGCACTTCGATTTTATCGCATGATTCACTACTTGAACATAATTGTTTTTGAGATATTCACTTGGAGATTTTCGTCTAGGGTATTCTCTCTTTGAGAATTTTCTGGCTGGAGATTTCACTTTAAGGCTTTTCCTTGGGGGAAATTATCACTAACCCTTACAAAAATTGTTTATTGTTTTGAGGTCTACACCTCTTGGGTCTTTCGAACAATACGTAGTCGTGCTCATAAGTAATGTTACAAAACTTCGTTAAGATTTTGTTTAAAATACCCATTTATTTATATTTCGACAGTAAGTAAGTGTCCCTAGTCCGGCTTTCATATTTAACAAATGTAAACAAATAAGACGTCAAAAGAAAGAGAATTTTTGTGGACTGCACTAGTTGCATTTTCTATGAATATATTTTTATAATTTGTTTGAAAAAAACTTAACTTTTCAATATAATAAAAATGTAAAGTACTGGAGAAATTAATTTGTTAGTTAGTTTCCTGTTATTTCATGTTTTTTAGAAAAGATTGTTTCTAGTGATATGTCGCGCTCCGATTTATGTAGACTGGTATGTACAGACATGGACATTAAAATGGACACAGAGACAGTTGCTAAGAATAAAACCAAATTAAAACAACAACATGCATTAGAAGTAGTTTTAACCGTTATCAAAAAAAGTTAGACTTTCTAATGCAAAAAAACATGGGTTTTACTTTTTTTTGCTTCTTGACTGTTTGGAGATAAACCGTTCCTTAGGTAAGACTGTGTTTTTGTAGGACATTGAAATAGAAATAGGAACACAGACCTTAATATTTAACTAGTACCAAAAAGTATTAGTTTTTAATTTTTTTTTAATTTTTATAAAACAATAAGTTCACTTTAGAAAGTAAATTCAATTTATTTTAATATTATTACAATTAATTCTAAGGAAAATATGGGTCGCGGTAAGCATTGTTCGCTAGAAGAGAAAGCTGTCATTTTAGTTTTACGAAGTGATGGAGATTCTTTAAGGGATATAGCCAGAATAATGAGCAGATCTCTCAAGTTGATTGCAAAAGCAAATTGATAGCTGAGAACAAAAAATCAGAGGGGAAAGCAAAACAACCCAAAGAGAAGAAAGATAATTTGCGCCTCGAAAAAATTCTTAAGAAGTCTTAAAATGACTGTTCGTAGAAGACTTGTTAAAGCTAACTTGCTCAGAAGGATCGCAAGAATGGTGCCCTTTTCGAAGGAAAACAAAATATAACAACGAGGTTTAAATTCGTCCACGATCATTTAGATTGGAGTGGACTCGAAGGAGGCAAAAAGTGAAGGAATGTTTTGTGGAAGGACGTAACAAAGATAAATTTGTTCAGAAGTGGTGGCAGACAAACCGGTAGAAGGCTTAACTTGAAAGAACTGAATCCCAAATACGTCCAGAAAACGGTCAAGAAAGGTCGTGGCAGTATCATACTTGGTTAATTTTCTTGGTATGTCTTTGGACCAATACATTTGATTGGGGGTAAAATGGATCAAAATATGAAGGTGAAGTATACGATGCTGACGAGACGCGGACGAGAACTTGCCTCTCAAATGTGTTCTACACCAGGACAACGACCCTAGCACACATCAAAATCTGCTCAAAAGTATTTTAAGGACCAAAAAATCAGCGTATTGGAGTGGCCATTCTAATTGCCTGACTTAAATCCCATAGAACATTTTGGGGGAGATTTAAAATGTGAGCTTGGGAAACATTTAACAAAAACTTAAACCGAACTGTGGAAGATGGTTCCACAGGAGTGGTTCAATATTTCAATTGACAGATACCCTCGATTATTTGACTGAATGTCCAACAGATGTCACACTAATTAAAGCTGAGGGCCAGGCTACCAGATATTAAAATATTTTTAAATCCAGAATAGCTTTGCATTTAATTTATTTTTTAATGTCCTCGAAAATTGTTCCTTTTTTAACAATTATGGATTTTAAATTTAAATATATAATTTTACTAAAATAAGGGGTAATTTTAGTTTGAAAGACAAAAATTAACAAAATGAAGACCAAACTTAAATCTTTTTAAGTCAATACAGAATTGAATTTTAAAAACTAATACAAGTATTTTAGGAGATATCAACCTTATTTAATGATCTTGAATAACCTTAAGGTAGATGGTATGTGGAAGGTTTTTAGGTACTCTTAAGTTCAGAGAAGGAACATTTATTTGTGGGAAAATGTTTCATACTAAAGATTTTTTTTGACGAAAAATCTTTGCTTTCTTTATAAAAGACAAGAAAAATTACGACCAACACAAAAAGCTTGAGAGATTTTGAATAACTTCATTTTGAAAATTAAATTTGTTTGCGAGAGTGGGCTAGTTCAATCTTATCTTTTCAAACATTTAAATTAGTAGTTATGAATAAATGTCGATTTGGCTTCAGTTTCGCTTGTTAACATGTAGTGAGGCACTGACCGAAACGCAAAAAGTATTTTCCCTTATGCTTATGAAAGAAGCACGGGAACGAATGTCACTAAAACCTGTCCGGAAGAGAAAAATAATGTCCAGAGAATTGGATATTTTCACCAGGTCCATTTCTATGATGATAAAGGAGCATCTACACCCAAAACGGTCAAACGTAACCATCACAACACTACTCTAATGCTTCGATTGAAAGTCTAACCGAAAACTGTAAAATTCCGTTGATACCGTTGACAATTTGTACGATGGAGATGTGGAAGAGGGTTTGGTAAAAGGATTAAATTCTTTCACATTACTCTGTTGTGGCGAACCAAGCCAGGGTGAATATCGCAGGTTTTAGAGAAACTTCAAAATAACTAAGTCCATATTTAAGGATTTTTAAAATTAAACTACAGTATAAACAACCGGCACCAATTTTTAGGGTTGGCATGAAACCTGAGGGCGATCATTTTGGGTGGAACTATACTTGGAAAAGAACTTAAAGCACGACTATAGACTTTGCTTTTAAGATGGGAACATACAAAATATAGCGTTATTAAGTCTACACTGCGTGGCAGCCAAATTGGAGTCACTATTTGGGAAGACTACTTTCTGGCATCGCCACCAATTTGAGTACCAAATTTATCTATTAAGATTCTTTTCAAAGATGTTGGCGAAATATCTAGAACTGCAGATTGTTTACGCGTCAATCTACCCCGACTTGACAACACAGCGGTTAGCACTTTTTTTAACGTTTTCAGGGGTCCTAACTAACCTTTGCCGAACAGGTTTGTACGTTGAAGTTGTCTTGGCGATTTTTCTGAAGTTTTTCACAGATAGTAAAATATTTTTGTCATCCGAGTGGTTTTCAAGCCAAGCATCATTATCAAATGCGCTTCCACACATCCACTAAAAAAATATACCATTCAAAATGGCATGTTCTGGAGAATTAACACTCAGCAGTGCTATCACCTCTGTAAATGTCCTTTATTTTTGAATTTATCCAAAACTCTTCAAAATAATTTAAAAACAAATTGTTAAAAGTTTCAAGTCCTTACAGTTATATCACGATTTCCATTGATTTCATCCAAATGTCCCAACAAACTATTCAAAGAAAAATCATTAAGATTCTCCTCTAGCCAGCGAGAATTCGATGTGGAGTCTCGAAGCAATTGCATTGGACTCAAAGGGGGGATTCCTTTAAAAATACTGCTTGCTGGAAATAAAAATCGATTCAAAATTAAACAAATTTTATTTATCAATAGAATAAATGAACTTACTTGAACATTCGTCAAACTCGATGCTCTCAGAGGGTTGATCATTCAAAAAAGTCGTCTCATTGCTCGTTGCTTGATCATTCGCTGATGGCGGCGAATCGGGGCATGTGTCGATGCCGCTTTCAGGAGTAATACTGTTGGCTTGATCATTCGAATCCACTATTTCCACTTGTTGTTCTTCATCATCAGCTTCAGAAGTTATCGATGTCATTGGCGACGAAGCATCAGAAGATGCCGCTGTTGGTGTGGACGAGATTCCGTTTGTTGTCGAAGCAGATTCCTTTCTATTAACTAGTTTATTTTGTAAATTCTTCACATCAACAACATCATACGCTTGACCAGATCTATGTGGCAGAAGCATGCGTTGCACTAGGACTTGCTTTGACATCTTCAATCGGGAACCCTATACAAATTATCCCCATTTAACAAAATTCCCAGTACTCAAAGAATATATTGTATTGAACTTACATTAGGCAACTGTTTTATAGGATCTAAACTATAGGTTGGCCTCCGTAACGGCACCACTGGCTGACGGAATACTCCTGAGTCCACGGTTGACAACTGAAATGTTTTCGATGAAACAAACGATTTTGTGACTATTTCGCGGTCAAGCTGTTTAAATTACACACATATATCGCAAATGAGTGTCAAGCAAAACAAAGCTTTTTCTTTTCTTAAGATAAACTAATTCAAAACTTACTCGAGGCTTCAGCATCTTGTCGCACGTATGACCACACGAACACTGTTTCTTTCGAACGCGTTCACTCAAATTCGCTATCAGCAGCAGATGCTTCAGCTTATTCCCCAAAGTGGACTTTGTCAGTGAGTTGATGAGCTGCGGCTCATCACAGTCGTTTATGCTATAGGGCATTCCATTCTGCTTCTGATTGAAGATGTTCTTCTTTTGAGTACCAGTATTTGTCCAGAAATACTCAAACTCTAGCTTCGAGTCCTGCCCAAAAACAACATACAAATCTCCAATTGTTATGTCATCAGCATTCGATGTCGTCCAACCCTTGCGGATTTTCTTGATCACATCGTCACTGATCAATGGCTTGAAGTTGGTGTCGTTTTTCTTGTGTTCTCCTCGGCGTTTTCTTGCGCCTTTGCCCTTCGATTCGATCGCAACCGACGACGCAGATTGGTCCTTGAGGTGTTCATTGTGTTGTGAATTCCCATTTTCGATCTGGGGATTGTGATGATGGCTTTCTTCAGTCGCTTTGATGTCGTTGTCCGGAGCCACTTCTGAGATATTATCGCACTTGAGTTCTGTGAAGTTCAGTATTTCGTTTATCTCATCACTGAGATTTCCGTCATTGTTTGAATTCTCATTCTCGTTTGCTTGCTGCTGCGCCGAAGATTCTTCCTTAATCACAGAGAAGCCTGATTCCGTGAGGTGATCATTTGTTTTTAATTTCTTGCTCTCAGGACTTCGTTTGTCAGAATTTGAATCGCATCGCAGACGTTTGTTTGACATCAAACGATCCTGACACAGGCTTTCACTTCGGACTTTAACCCCGATGCGATCTTCATAGGTGGACAAGGAGAGACTTTGACTACTGATGTATTCGGTGATGTTTAAAAGTGGTCGATGAATAGGCACTCCCGGCTTTGGTCTGAAACACATGTCCGAATCCTCTTTGAAAGTCGATACGGTTTCCGATTCATTTGTGGAATTACTTGGAAACAATTTGGGTTCCTCTTCAGCCTTTCGATGGAAAAATTCATACAGTTAACATTCGGAATCAAAATCATTTGGAATTTCTAAACAAAGCCTTACCAATTTCATTTCATTACTACGCCATTTGTGTTGAAAAGTCTTAATGAAGTTCACCAATTTCTTTTGCAGAGAAACTGTAGCTTTGGCCCTTGGATTTTGGGCAAGGATTTGCACTCTTCCAAAAGACTCCATATTAGCTGGACTTACGATAACTTCGACCTTATTAGGAAGCTTTATATCCTCAAGACTATCTACTACTAGTGAATAAAATTAAATCTATGTACTTCTAGGTTATTTTGAAAAGTACCGAGTTATTTACCATCGAGTTGATTAAGTCTGCGTAAAGCCTTGCAGGTGGGTGTTTTGATGCGGATATTCTTGCCCTTGCTTCTTATTGTAATGTGTCCGTAGTAAACGAGATGTTTAAGCTTCATAAAGTGCTTGTCGGTTATGAATGGCAGCTTTCGACGCATCTCTCCGTAGTTTATCAAAGTGTAGAGTTCTTGCACAGGTTTTTTCACTTCTAAAAAATGCAAAAATTAATTCACTCAAATTTATCCATTTAATAAAAAGTGTAACGCTTCCAATTACCATCAGAAAATCGAATGTATCTCGATAGTTTATGAAATGTCTGATAGAAATGTTGACGAACTTGATCTTTAGTCTTGAATGCCGCATCGGTGGCACTTTTTCTCTTTAACTTTGCATTGATGTAGTTGCCTATGGCATCGAATTCCTTGCCGAATTCACTCAGAGCATCGAAGAAGTAATTTCTTTCGATATTTGTCCAGGTGGCCTTGGTAGGTGGCTTCGGTTGGGATGGTGTCTTTTGTATGGCTTTATCGTCTTTCGCTTTTAAATCCTTTTCAGTTGGTGGAGGTGTTGATGGCCGTATTGAGTCTTGTTTCATTTTTTGTATTACTCTGGCGCTAGCTCGCACGCCAGGGCAATTGTGTGTTGTGACGGATCCAAGTAACTCACCAAATGGAGCGATCTAGGAAAATAAATAAAAACAATTATTTAGAAAGTTGTATTCAACGTTTTTAGGTTTTGTCATTTTTACCTCGAGTTTAAATTTTTCATCTAGATTGGATTTAACTTTTCCCGACGATGAAGTTTTTAATGTGTCAATGGAATTGGTCTTTTCCTCTGTTTTAATGGGACTTGTTGCGAGTGCTTCTGTTTTTATTGTTGAAAAAGTTAAGGCTTTGGCAAGGTCCATATTTTGCATTCAAATTTCTTCGAATTGTTTTTAAAAAATATCTAGAAACAAACTTAAAAAAATAAAATAAAAAAAAAGGTATTAATTATATGATTTTATCTTATTGCACATTTGTTAATTATGTAATGAATTACGGAACTACTCAATGAGCGACGTTTTATTAGGGAGAATCCAGATTAAATCTCTTGGAATTTACTCGAATATATATTTTTCTAAGTGATATCTTATCAATTACTGGCGCAGTAATTTCATATTTAAAAGTGATGATAACTTTCGAAACAAAGAAAACTATGACTGTTTCAAATAAATGAGTCATCTGTTTTACTTTTTAAAGTTTAAAGATTATTCCATTCTGTTTATAAAAATTTTGTTGTTCTAGTCAAGGCGTTAGCACTCGAGGACTTAGGGCTTTGAATATCAGAATATGCCAATGACACAGTGTGAATATAAGGAAAAAGGAATTGTTCAGGGAGGAGGTGTGGGTGTACAATGGTTTTGAATCCTTGAACACTGCAATTATAAGAAAAGATAGAGTTGTGTATGGGTATCCAATATCGCGTATTTGATCGTGTATGCGACCGAGAATATAGAGATGTTCGGTATCTTTGATGCAACATAGATAGTTGCTTTTCGTGTGTAAAAATTGTATCCCACACTCAAGGCCCGACAAAGCATATGTGCAAGATGTGCAAATGCACAGGGTGCAAAATAATTTGATCCCATTTTTTAACCACAAACATTTTTAAAATTATCTCAAAAAAACATCCATCACAACTGTAATAAGTTATCTCTTGCGCACTAACTAACATCACTTTTATTCTTGCATTCCATGAAAGTTTACTTCAAGATATCACAAAACTAAAAATCCTACCTACAGTGCTGTGCAAAATATTCGCAACTTAAAGTTGCAGATCTTTTCATTTCATAAAAAGTAACTAAAAAAAACAAACTTCTTTGCACAAATTTGAAAACTTTATTTATAACAGTATATGACGAAACAAACAAAAAAACAACAGAATTCACTTAAATAAAAAAAATCGAATAACAACTTGAAAAGACGGGTTTATTGCTGTGCAAAACATTTGCAACTTTGAACCATACCCTACAATTTTCTTACTTTTATGCAAGAAAATGCTAATAATTGATTGCATACCCTTTATTTTTGATAACCACTCCACACCTTTTAGGTAAAAAAGCAATGAGGTTATAGATAATAGTTTCCGGAAATCATTCCACTGCCTTTCAATTTCAGCATAAAGATCGCTCTTCCGCTTAAAAATTTGGCATCCGATTCTTCTTTTTACTATCTCCCACAAACTCTCAATGGGGTTTAGGTCTGGGGACTGCGCTGGTCATTGCAAAACCCTTATCTTATTCTCAGAAAGCCAGTTTGTGGCGAACTTTGACTTGTGCTTTGGGTCGTTGTCGTGTTGGAATGTCCAGGCAAGTGGCATTTCCCAATCTGCATAAGGAATCATGGTGTTTCTAAGAATTTCAACGTAATCTGTTGACTTCATTTTGCCTTCTACTTGTCGAATAGGTCCTATTCCTTGGCCAGAGAAACAGCCCCAGACCATTACAGAGCCACCTTCGTGTTTAACTGTTCCTTTTGTATACCTTGGTTTTAGTCTTTCACCTCTTGGCCTCCTGACATGTTGCCTTCCATCGGACCCGTGCATGTTGAATTTTGATTCATCAGAAAATAAGACGGTTTGACATTTTTGCAAACTCCAATTAAGATGAGTTCAAGTGAATTCTAAACGGGCTTTTAAATTTTTTTTGAAATAAAAGGCTTTTTCAGTATTTGTAAACCACGCTATCCGGCATGAAGTGCGCGGCGTCTTATTGTAGATGAGTCGATGGTTAACTTTAATTCAAGTTTAGCTTCTTTAGAAGATGCTGTTGGTGTTTTCTGGAAGAAATTAATAATTTGCTTGTCTTCTTTTGTTGTAGTACTGCAAGGTCTGCCTCTTCTATGATGAGTTATTAACTTTCCAGACTTTATTATCCGACAAATGGTAGATTTATGTATCGTATATTTAATTTAAATTTCTGTCTGGAATAATCCATTTTTGAAATCACTCAAAATTCTTGATTTCATTTCTGCAAATGTTTGCACAGCAAAATACAGTACTTTTTTGTTAAGGTGTTGCATTTGTTAAAGTTATCTGTAGATTAGTGGTTTCAATTTTGTTTTACAGTAAGGTTGATTCATATAAAGTCTAAAGCAATAGGAATAATTTCGTTTTAACAACTTATGTGTCTAATATGTTGTATTTTTGGTAGGTAATAAAAGTTGTAAATGTTTTGCACAGCACTGTACCTAATTTCCAAATATTTCACTCTGTTCGTACAAGAGAAAAAATGAAAAAATTTACATGCCAACTCATATGTGCAAGATTTATTTCCTGCACACTGAGTCCCAAAATTACCATAGAGAGAATGACAACGCAAAATACTTATTGATATTGAATCGTATGGGCTAGAACGTGCAGGTTTTGTATTATGCACCGTACCCGCACCTCTGTATGTGAGTTCTCATCTACAAAAAAAAACACAAAAAAAGCCTCCGAAAAAGGGAGCACGTAGGTTGCTGTGCTACCTACTACTTCAAATGGACAATTCCTCTTTTTTGCACCACTGAGTATAGAAACTAACAAGGGAGATATTAAAAAAAAATATGGGTAGAGCCGTAGAGTTAAGTGCTGGCTTAGGTAGGCATAAATGGCGATCTCAAGGTAACCTAGCCTGAGATCCAATTAGTGCTGGCTTACAGAAGATGAAATTTTTAATAGAATGGAAAAGGAGCATAGAGCGTATTGCTAGTTCCCTAGAGAAATTTGTTTCAAAATTGGAGTTCCTTTTGACTTGGTTAATTCTGTATTCAAACCATCACGAACAAATATGCGTTTCAATCTGTCTTGGACCAAGTGTTATCGTTTATATTATTGTAAGTTATATTCCACCGAAAAGGAACATTGATATTTATGAAAAACACATTACTAATATTGGTTTTGTATACAATCTTAACAATAGTCCACAAAAAGTTTTCGTAATCGGGATTTTAATTTAACTGATGTAGTTCTTTTACTGAAAATATGCTTATACCTAGTAACTTAAAAAAAGATACTGAAATAACTTTCATTGATTATCTATTGGCGCTTAAATTATACCAAATCAATAATGTTGTTAATAACTCAAACAAAATTCTTGATATTATATTTATTCCATATGACGATTTTAAAGCGTCAGTTAATGATATTATCCCTTTTACATTGTTAAACAATTCAGTCCATCACAAAGAACTATATATTGAAGTTGAATTATATAATTATTAAAAAATTGATCATAACTATTTAGAATCTTATAACTTTTTAAAAACCAATTTAGTTGAGCACGATAACTACCTTGGAAATATCGACTGGAAAACTGAATTTTTAAATTTAAGCATTTTACATAATGCTTTCAATTTATTTGTTCCAGCTAGATTGAAAAAGAAAGTCTCAAAGCCTCTGTGATATTTGCCAAGTTTAAGAAATCCAACGATTTGAATGACAAAATCCAATTTTGTAAGCTTCGTAAAGAATTCATTGTTCTCAGTAAATTCTCGCACAGAAATTATGTCATGAACACTGAAGTGAACTTAAAATGCGAACCAAAGCGATTCTGGTCTTTTATTAATTCTAAACGGAAATCAATTGTGATCCCCAACTCTATGAATTTTAAAGGTGAAGAATCTACTGAGGTTAGTAAGACATTTGAACTTTTTGTTTAGTTTTTTGAATCCGTATACTCTAACGCTTAGAGATATGCTTTCATTCCCTCTAATGATCAGCCCAAAGTGGATATTGGGTCCATGCAGCTTAATTCTGCTGATGTTTTAGAAGGATTACAAAATCTCAAACCTAACGCTAAAAGTGGTGTGGATGGAATTCCTGCTATTGTCTTAAAACGATGCTCTAATTCTCTTTGCCTACCTCTGCTTATTATTTTTAACCGTTCTTTGTCTTCCGAAATATTTCTGGACCATTGGAAATCATCTTTCTTGATTCCAATTTTTAAATGGGGCTCTAAAAACAACGTTGAAAACTATAGGAGAATTTGTAAGTTATCTACCATTCCTAAACTTTTACAAAGTTAAATTAAAATAAGGAAGGAACATGTTTGTAGTGCTCAACAAGGATTTATTTCTGGAAGGTCGACCGTTACTAATTTAGCTTGTTTTTCTTCTTTCGTGGTTGAATCTAAAAGAAACCCAAAGCCAAGTTGATGCTATTTATAAGGACTTCAGCAAAGCCTCCGATTCTGTATGTCGCAATATATTGATTCGCAAACTTTAAGTATTCGGCATACACTTAAGTCTACTTCAGTGGATTGGTTCATTCCTAATTGGTAGAGTGCAAGAAATAAAAATAGAGGAATATACTTCAAGGCCTATTAGATGTAATTCAGAAAGTCATATTGGTCCTTTGCTGTTTATAATATTTATTGATGATATTGTCAACCATATTAATTTTAACCAATGTTTAATATATGCTGATCACCTCAAACTATTTTTGAAATTAACAAGCGACTACGACTGCATTAAACTTCAAATAGATTTATATAACTTATCCTGTTGGTGTTTGTCAAACAGCCTAAACCTTAACGTTAAAAAATGCTTTGTTATTTCTATCTCAAAGAAACATTTTATTTACAAGTTTCCTTATTCTCTAGGATCCAGCCACCTTTAACTTTTAAAGTTAAAGATCTAGGAGTAACATTCGATCACAAATTTTCTTTTGTTCTACATGTTGATGGCATAGTCGCCAAAGCTAACTCAATGTTAGGATTTATAAAAAGAAATTCAACTGATTTTCCGACCCCTACACCTTTGTTGAGCTTTATACTACTTAAGTAAGATCTATTTTGGAATATGGTGATGTCATCTGGAACCCTCACCAACAACTATTCTCCGATAGAATTCAGTTAGGGAGAATGAAATAAATGGACATCTTGATCTTTCAATTTCCAGAATAAAATTCAAAAATTATTATTTATAAGAATGTAATTTCATTATTGTTTAATGTTAACTTTATTAACCTAAATAATTCTAAAGTAATCTGTGAAGATTGTTACTCGTACCAAATATGTTTCCTGAAGCTTGATCATTGCGATCTCAACGTAGAAAAAGACTTTATGCTGATGAATGTCCTGAAACTATATTAGACCCGAAACAAAGATTTTAAGCAGATTTTTTTAAAGCCTAATAACATAAGGCTTAGCTGAATAATGCGGTCTAAAAAAAAGTATGTTTAAGGTTTCAATAAAATCTTAGCCTTTATTTCGTCAAAAGAATAACATTTAAAGAAAAGCTCCAACGTGAACCGTTCGCCAATGTAAAGAAGCTAACTGGGAAGGTCTGAAAAACTTCTTCATTACTACGCTTTTTCGTTAGTGATGTAGCCTTCTGTGAAGATAGTTATAAACTTAATTCTTTGTGAAATATGTAGTCAAAAGTTATGGTCTTGATAACGAAACACTAATGAGGTCATAACCTCAGCGTCTTTTACCACGACTACAATTTCTGACTACAGGACCCAAAGGCTGATCTTGGCAGAAGAGGATGCTTTACATTAGCTTAACCAAGTTCGTTAGATATAGAGGGGATCTTTCTACTGCAGCACTGTACGAGGTTACGGCTTCATGCGGTCATGCGGAAAACAAAAACAAATAAAAATGGTGACTCGAATCCGCCCATGAGATAGGGGAGTGATTCCTTCAGAAAAAAAGACCTATGAGGGTGTTGACCCCACAGGTTTTGTTCACACAAGGATTCTGTGTCCTTTTAAAGAAAAATTGTACATAACGATTCCTACTATCGTTTTCAATAACACATCTTTTGTAAACTCGATTGATAAAGCTTACAAAAATTCTCCTCCCTCTCCTCTAATTATCGTCCAGCTACACTTGTCCCCCTTCTTTACCGCTGATAAATTTGCCATTTAAAGAAATATCTTGAAGAACGAAAAAGCGTCGCAAACAAGCAAACATCACTGCGTTGCAAAAAACAGGCACGAGTATTTATCTGCGCAGTTTATAATTCGAATTATTTTTCCCAACCAGAAAACCCATCATAGAAACCCTTATCCAATTTATCTTGCTTTCGAAAAACATTTCATATCCGCTACAAAATCGAATCAATAATTAGTGGCTACGCGCCATTTTCGCCACAGTGCAATTCTCGAGCTTTCTGTTTTGCTTTCTTACAACGTACATAAATCAAAATGCAAATTCCTGTGCACCTACCTACCTACAATTCAAAACAAAAATAATGGACATTCTTTAAGGAAAATAAAATAAGCCTTTTACATACATCGCTCCACCCTTCTGTGTGTTTTCATTTATTTTAAAGTCAAGGCCTAGTGTCTTGCAATTTTTTCTCTTTTTTTTATAGTTCGATCTACAAAATTAATCTTTTGACCTAAATTTTTATTTGGTGGGTCGTTTGCTGCTGTGGCCGTTTGTTCGTTCGACATAGAAATAGAAACTACTAGATGTTTCTTAACAGATTTCCCACAGAGGAGTCTGCCGTGAGATAGAATTTCTTTCGATTCTCTGTTTTTGTTACGAAATAAGTTTTGGTAATGATTTACCTGCTTGCGTTTCTGCGAGCCTGAAAATCTAGTCGAGAAAAAACGTAATTTTGCACCACAACCTCAAGTGGAGTTATTTCTTATTTTTCACTGATTCCTAAGCCCGCCAAGAGATAATCTCTCCCGATTCTTCTCAGAAATACGTTTTATAAACTAATCGTCGTTTAAATTAAAAATAAGTAGAATTTGATTAAAAGGAGTAAAGAAAAATATACTTTAACTACATAATTTTTATAAAAATGGCGTACTTTTTATGGTCGTCGTTTCACTGTTCTTGTCGTTCGTCGTTGTCGTTGTCCCAGAGCGAAAAATCTTGTTCATAAGAGGACAAGGATTACACAGCGTAGAGCGTACAGCGACAGCGAGCGACCTGCGGAAGAAAATTAGAAGTCCATCGTTGGCTCGGCTTCTAGTTTCTTTTTTAAAAATTGTTTTTACCTGTTTTGGTCTTGAGGAATTATTTGGCGTCCATTCTTTATCGACGAAGGCACATTTCAACTCGTGATGGAGGTAGAATATAATCAAATAATGATAATGTGCACTTGATTGTGTTTTATTTTTAATATTTTGTTGGGTTTATTTTTATTTTTGTAAAACAAATAAAATTTATCGCGCACTTAATTGACACAAATTTGTTTCGAATTCGTATTTATTGGGATCGGAGTCGGAGGAGAGACCCATCTTTCTTGTAGAATTTGCATTGTGTGCAGTGTGTTTGTCTCTTTCGTTGGTTTATTTATTTTTTGACAGTGACAGTTTGATAATGTTGTTGTTTGTGTCTAGCATTAGTGGGTATGGATGGATGAGAGAGCAAAATAGATTGTTTGAAAAGAAGTAAACAAAAATATAGGAAAGGAAGTGTTCTGAGGAAGATATTTATGTTAGCAAATAAACTAAGCCCCCCTTCACACTGAAAACTTATTTAGTGGAAATTTTGTTGGCAGTTCTTAAACGGTGTGTTATTACACTCAGACTTTCTGTATGCTGCGGGTTCCTCATATTTTATATTGAACACTCATCCCGTCAATCTCGCATTATTACACTCGGAGTGTTTTTGACACTTTTCCTTTCTCATCTCATCCGATGAAGAAATTATACGGTCACGAATTATTTTCCCGTCAACCTGGGATCTCTAATTTAACCGATTAGAACTAAGGTAGATTCTGGTTGATGCTCTGATCAAAACCAGAGGTAGCAAAGATTCTATTTCCGATAAGTAACCGACTTTACTTTGTTTGCGAAATTAGCTCGTTTATTCAAATGTTTTTACTTTTGATAACATTTATTTGGTTACAACTAAGGCGAATTCAATATTGGAAAAAATGGCGACTGTTTTAATTTGCGCGCCAGATTTAAATTCAAATAATTAGCAAAAGATTTATTTCGTTACAGTTTTGTGACAATTATTAATTAATCAATCAATGATAAAAATGATACTACATTTTAATGGTTGTTATTGCTACAACAGAAATGTTGTTAGATTTATAAGACCTTTGTGAAATATCCAAGCAAAAGAAAAAGAGAATTGGATTAAAATCTGGAGAGAAAATATATCTGACTTCGGACCCTTCACTTCCTTGACAAAAGAACTACAATCGAATGATAATGATAAACCTCCGTTTTTAAATTATATAAGGATGAATGGAGAAAACGACATTAAATAATATAAAATGTTGAGGAACTCAATATCGCCAGGTGACTGCCACTTTGTTTCAAGGGGGACTTTGGAATGCAAAGCTTAAACTACCAAGCTAGACGCTCTCAACCATTCCTTCATTTAAATTAATTCGGTTATAAGGTCTTTCCTCCGGTGGCATATTTGTTGATTACTCGGAAACACTAGAAACAATAATAATGAAACGCCAAGAAACAAAGAAACGTCAAAAACCATCCAAGACAATCCTGACATCTTCGGGTTGAGATTTTTTAAAGTATTTCTATTTCGCCTCCTTTCTGTTTCGCACTTATTTGCGTCTTTCTAAAAATGTCTGAGTGTAATAACACATTAGACACTTTTAATTTTATACTCATAATAATACAATACAAGAACATTTTGGGAATTAATTTTGTATTATTTTTTTATGATTTCTGGGTTATGTCTATTTTATCAGCCCAATTTTTCATAATCTTTTCCTATAAGCCTGACGGTATGAATACTATGGTGGCTTGATTATTGATTTTAAATAATTTAAGAGCTGTTGGTTTGTCGGCATTAACCTATGACTTAAGAGAGCCCCAAAAAAATAACCGGAAGACTTTAAATCGCACAAATAAGGGGCCAGTTAAAAGGACCAATTTTGAAATAAATTTGTCACCAAAGTGATTTTGCAATTAATTCATAGTTAAGCCTGACCTATAACACGTTCCAATGTATTGTTGGAACCAAATATTGTCGAAAAATTCATCGTTTCAAAAGAAATAAGTACGAATAAAGTCACCAGCGTGTAAATTTCACAAAACATTTAGGCACATCTGTCCATTGGGTCATATCAGCAAATTTCTCCTGTAAAAACTCTCCAGTTAAAGAAAGATCTCCTAAGAGAACCGTTTTGCAATACGAGAAAGCCAACTGGGACGGTCTCAATAATTATTTTAGAATCTTTAACTGGTCACTATGCTTCCTCGATAGTGATGTCGACGCCAGCGCTGATATGATCACAAGTTTGATTCTCCTGCGAATGAGAACTTTTATCCCAAGTAGGGATAAATGCATCAGACCTACAGTACAAATGTTTGGTGATTTGTAAAAAATATGAGGAATTCTCTCCTTCCCCGGTTCCTACGCTCGTTGTGAATGACACTCCATTTGTTAGCTCTTAAGAGAAAGCGAATATCTTTGCTAGGCAGTTCGCCGTCAATTCAACGCTGCCATATGGGGAAAATCTTTTTTCGCATTCGTACTGTAGCGAGTGTCCTTAAAGATCTTAACATACATAAATCTGCTGGTCCGGATGGTATCCCCGCTATTGTTCTGAAGAGGTGTTCTTCAACGCTGGCAAGACCAAGCGTAAGCTTTTTCATCTGTCCTACTCCTCAGGTTTCGTTCCAAACGGATGGAGAATCGCATTTGTCCAGCCTTTTTTTCCTAAAAAAGCGAATCCTCCTCACCATCTAACTAGCGACCAATTGCACTAACGTCCCTTCTTGCAAGGTCATGGAAAAGCTGTTTAATTATCAGCTCAAGAAATATCTCAAAGATCGAACGCTTCTTAATGACCCGACAATCCGGCTTCCGTAGCATTAGGTCCACTGGTGATCTCATGGTTCATCTCACCGAACAGTGGAACAAATCTTTACATCGTTTTGGAGAAAGTAAGATTATTACACTTGATATTTAAAAACATATTATAGGGTTTGGCATCAGGCTCTTTTATCGAAATTGAACATCTCGATATTCTTGGTATGTGTGTCACCGACCACCTCTTGTGAACCGATCACATACGCGATGTCACCAAAAATGCAGCAAGATCTTTGGGTTTTCTAAGGCAATGCAAGAAGTTTTCCCATCCCCTCTGATCTGGCTGTTATTTACAAGACTTATATACGTCCAAAGCTTGAGTATAACTCCCATATCAGGGCTGTTGCTCCTGCAACTTGCTTAAGTCTCTTGGGCTGTATTGAACGTAGAGCATTTAGATTAATTGTTGACATTACCATCATAAGATCATTTACTTCGCTTGAACATCATCGAAATGTTTCTTGTCTCACCCTCTTTTACCGTTATTTCAATGGTTTATGCTCTAGAGAAATAGCCAGTTGCATTCCTCCCCGTAAATAATTCAACCGTAATACTCGCGCTTCTAGGAATGCTCATCAATACATCCTCGAGCCCAACATCGGTCGTACTGTCAAGTACAGAGATCCGTTCTTTAGCCGTACTATGCGAATGTGGGATGCCTATGTGCACCGACACTTCCTTTCAACCCTTCTTTCCCGTTCTTAGTGCGAACACTGTGTCCACATAATAAGGGTAGTATTATCCCTTTGAGTATGCGCTTATTGTAAAAAAAAGTCGTGTAATATTAAGAAAATCCTTATAAATTAGATTAGGATATGAAATTGATCGATGGCTTATTCAAAATACTGAGCTCTGAGGTATACAATACCAGGATTATAAACAGGCCTTTTCACACCCCTCCAAAAATAGAAAACATAATATAAGGGTGCGTTCAAAAATAAGTTACCTTCAATTTTTGACATTTAATTATGGTTTTTGTTTACATTTCAATTTTTCTTTTGCAGGATTTGTTTATTTTTTTCCAAATCGTTTAAATTATAAGAAATTAAATTACATATATTTTCTTATTCTTAAAACAATGAGTTGTTTAAGTAAAACAAATTCAAATGACTTACTTAAATTTCCCTGCAAATCTAAAGAACATCCTATCCATAGCAAAATTTTCAATAAATGGCTTATAAATCCTTGGAATTTTATGAGTTCCTTAAGAACATTATTTAGAACGAGCTACTTGAGACCAAGTAGAGTATTCCGAGAGCTAAAACAACCATCCCTTATGAGACTGAATGAAATGGAACTCAGAAGAAAGGAAGACCCTTTGGAGCAACTAACGTTCAACTTAAAGTTCCTTATGAGTTTCGAGTTAGCCAATTATAGATCTAAAAATTCTTCTTTAGTGTCTGAAACAAGCAAACTGCAAGCCCCAGTTAATAAATTAACCGAAAGTCCAGCACTTGAAAGAAAAAAATTAATTAAAAACAAGAACACTCATTCCAGTGAAGTGGCTTCGCACTACAATAACACTGCAAAGACTCAGCCATTCCTTCGGAAACAGTCAAAAATATACCACCTGCGTAATTTTAACAATTGGATCAAGAATATGTTAATATCTGAATACATACAACAAATAAGAAGAAACCAGACATCTGGTGCTTCTCTTCGAGTCCTAGACTTGTTACAATATTCGGTTTTTGTGCGATTCTGAAACACCTCCAATTTTTGGTGCCAAGTATTTTTTTCAATTAGAGGGTGTTGTTGACTGTGCCGAGTTCTTGGTTCATTTTCCAACTCTCGTCAAACTCTGTCGGAAGCATGGTTTAAAGCTTGAAAAAGTCAACACTTTCGCAGAGTATTTTAAGGCATCTTTCGAAAAAGGTTTGTTTTCTTACTAAAACGATAGAAATAATTTGAAAAATTATTTTATTTTCTTTCTATTAGGAGCAAATCTTTTAGAAAAAACAAAAGGTCTTCAAACGGTTTATTATGAAAGAGGTTCAAAACTCGAAAGCAATTTCGAGCACATCGATAATGTGGCGAATGAAACAGAGAACTTCTCCGATACTTATGGAACTCTATCCAAACCAGAATGGGAAGTAGCAAGTAAGTTGGCTTTAAATTTATTTGTCCTATAAATAACTACTTTTTTTCTGAAGCTTTATATATTGTGTGCGCCTTCAAGAAGTGTCCAAATACTTGGGATAGTGAAATGAGTCCAATATATGACTTTGATTGTTAGTATAAATTAACAAGAATGAAATTTTATGAAATTATCGTCTGATGTTTATTTTTTATAGCATTTGTTTTATACAAAGTTGTACTTTATTAGTTTAAGTAAATATTAAGTATTTAATGTAAGCGAAATATATTTAATTTTATTTTTATAATATTTGAGTATATTCTCTTAAGTTTTTTTTTCACTTTTTATTGAACCATTTTCGATTTGGAGACACTTTCTTCAATCAAAGTTGAAATCAAATAAAGTTTTTTTTTCCTCCTATCTTTCGATTTTGGTTTTCTTCACTCGAAACCAAAAATACAAAACAATACTATATCTTTTGTACACAAACATGCAAATAAACAGACCATAATGCATTACAGGTTTTTCTTCACAAATTTTGACTCGACTCCGATCCCCGACTGGATTCGAGTCGAATCAAGCGCATTTCCATTTAATTCAGTTATATAAAGAATTGAGACGAGCATCAAGCTCGCTTCAATACCACATGTTAATGTAGTAGTCTACGAACAAACCCCCTTCTTGAAGTTTTTATTTTATGTCAAAGCTGCAATTGTTAATGAACTTTTTTGGGGGCGACTTTCCATTACCGCAGCACGAATTTCGTTCTGATTTTGTTTTGCAATTAGGTATATGTCTCAATAGAACAGCATTAAAATATTGGAGCGAGTAAAACCCTCTAAAAAATAAAAAAAAATGTTTTAATTTTCCGATTTAACCCCGCTTTTTTTTTTGAATTTTTTTGTATTACTCACTGTATGCGCCTACTTAAAGTTGATTGTAATGGATGGTCCAAAGCAGTGAAAGAGTAAGGTATGCAACCCCCTGCTTGGGGTCACTATAGGATTTGGGGTGGGTGCGAGGTTGATTAAGTGCAAAGTTTCTTTCTATTTGAAAACGAACTTATTAAAACCATTCTAGTGTGATAAGCACGAAGCACTATAGGATTTGGGGTGGGTGCGAGGTTGGGTATGCGCAAAGCTCTCTTTACTTAACTTTTCCATTCAACAGTACCTACCTTTACAAAATTAATACAAACTACAAAGTAAAAAACAGTGAATTTTTTTAAAAATTTATTAATCATTTTTAAAATTGCCATATATATGTACAATGGCCTTGATTAATTCCTCAAAGGGATCTAGGCAGTCCGCAAAATTGTGGTTATAACTGTCGTTGTAGAATGCCCGTTTTACCACCCTCCATTGGGATTCTATTCTTTGGGTATGGGTACTATCTTCCGCTACAAACGGATTGTCGGGATCGCTATGGTTCACCTTTTTATGGATGTAACCATGCTCTCCCAGACAATCATAGGCCCTCCAGTAGTCGGAATGGATGGTCGGCCCATCCTCAACGTGCTTCCTTATCAAAGGAATTAGTACCTGACACAAAAAAAACTTCATTAATATTGAATGGTATATATAATTATAAAAACTTACCTCAGCATTGCGTACATTCCCAGTACACACCTCCAACCTGAGATCCTCAGATCCATCCTCGATCATACCGAGAACCCAATGTCCATCTACCATCCGACCTTTATTGAACTTTCGTCGTCCAAATTTACTTTCGTCAATTTGAACGACTCGTCCAGGCCCCCCAATTTTGGCACCAATTTCTTGGTTCTCCAAGAAGTGGTCAACGATAACTTCGCGGCAGTAACTATACCAATTCGCGATGGTTCTCGTTGACACACAACTTGAAGAGGAAGTAAAATCTTCCACCATCACCGTTTCGTACGGAAACTTCCGGGCAAAACTGTACATTAAGTACATAACCCTTTGGATAGGGATACGCGCCTCTTCGAACCACGTCCCAACAGAACGTGATATTCGTTTTTTTGCCTCGGCACGTACCCCTGTCGCACTGAAAGAATCCGATTGAGTTTTCATGTGTGTAGATAGCTTGGGATTCTATGGAATCGGCATTTTTTCAAATCTGGTAACAAACCCAGCTCTTCTGCCAGCCTCACTGATAAGGGTTCGTCACTGATCTTTTTGTATAATTTAACCAAATTCCTTAAATAAACTTAAATGAGAAAAAAAAATAATTTATAAAACTAATTAATAATTACCACTGTTTCCGAACATCGTCAGAATTTTTTTTTTTTTGCGGGATAATTTGCTCAACTTTTATTGAACACCCAGGAACACTTTCACCTTCGCTTTGCATTTTGATTTAATAAAATTGCATTCAAATAATGCAATATCACTTTTCTTAAATTGCGGCATATTTTCCGTTAAATAACTGCTTTTTCTCAAGTAATATTTCAAATATTATTGTTTTTAACAATTAAAAAGTGAGAATAGAGAAATTTCCCAAATTTCCCACAAATGTATGTAAAATTTCCTAAACAAATCAAATAAAAGTAACAATTTCTAATAAAATACCAAAAAAAAGTACATATGGCATCACTGAAATGAATGGAAAATTGGAAAGAACTGTCAAAATAAGAAAAAAACATCTGCAAAATGGCTATTATTGTGTGTTTTTTGGGTGAAAAAGTAAAACTTTAAAAATTAATTAAAAATACAAAAAGATTATTCCTCGCCCTAAAATTGCGAGTAATATTATTTTTTTTTAACATTTCTATCAATTAAAAAAAACCGCGTGTGGAAATTCGTGCTGTGGTAAAGGAAAGTTGAGCCCTTTTTTGATAGAATCTCAATTTTTAGATGTTTTCTTACCATTTCTTCTTTAAAATTGTCCATTTTATTGGTTTTAGTTAGTTTTTTTTGCTAAGCTAGTTTTAACTTTTGATTTTCACACAACCTTCTTCTATTTGTGTGTTTTCCTTAATTATTATTCTGAAAGATCTTCTTTCAGTATATATGGAATTCCAAAAAACGCACTACCCGTGTTTTGTTTAAAAATCTATCCATAGTACAATAATATCCATAGTATGAATACTAGCGATAAAAGTTAGAGTAGAATCTTAGTACGGATGGGTTTTTGACATTTATACGAGTCTCGAATGGACCTTATGTGATTTCGTTCTCAAATGTTTTGATATTACATTTGTATCTCGATGGTTGTGTTCGTTGAGTAGTTATGCATTTATAATCATGTGTTTTCCATTGGGGAAAAAAACTTAGTGTTAATATTATTTAGTTTTGTTAATGAAAAGAGGGCTTATTTTGCAAGAATAGAAAAGATAATTAAGTTTTTTTTATGTTTTCACCAAAGGTTTATCTCAGTTTAGATTAAATAAATCTTCATGGTGTTTCCACCTCAAAAGAAGATTTAAAAATGTTTCGATATTTCAAGGAAGACATCGTCTTGATACAGGAGCCGTGGGTCTCAAACTCCATCATCAGAGGCCTCAGGACTCCTGGCTATAAAATATTTTATGCATCGGAGAAAGATGAACCAAGGTCATGCATGTTAGTAAAAAATGACTTAATCGTATTTTTATTCCACAATTACAGCAACAAAGACACCACCACCGCTGTCTTAACAACGGATAAAGCCACCTACTGGCTCATATCCTCTTTTCTTGGCCACGACAGCCCAATTCCAGGAGACACCTTGAGGAAAGCAATTGCGGACGCGCAATCGAAAAAAGTTGGTCTCCTAATTGGTTCGGACGCTAACGCCCATCACACGGTATAGGGTAGCTCTGATATAAATGAGAGAGGTGAGTTCTTATTTGATTACTTACTAAGCACTAACCTATTCATAAGTAATATTGATAATGAACCCACTTTTGTAACCAAGAATAGGAAAGAGGTACTTGATATTACACTTACCTCTGGCCCGAACCACAATCTAATATCAAACTGGCATGTCTGACCACAAATACATTCAGTTTGAGCTCAAAGATGTGGCAAATACATCTACGGGTTTTCGCAATCACCGTAATACTAACTGGGAGCGATATAGGGAGGTACTAGCACAACTGCTTGATCACAACCTTCTTAAAAACTCCTCCAGTAAAAAGGAACTAGACCTTTCTGTGAATCATCTCACCGAAGCCTTTAATGAATCAATGAGAACTTCATGCCCTGTAACCATTTTAAAATTTAAAAAGAAACCTCATTGGTGGCGTAAGGAACTAGAACAATTTAGAAAGAGCTATCGCAAACTCTTCAATAGATCTAAGTACACTAGATCTCCTTCTGACTGGGACTTATTCAAACAAGCTCTAAAGCAATATAAAAAAGAATTAAGGAAGAGTAAGAGGTCTTCTTGGAGAAACTTGGTAAAATATAAAAATACTTCAGAAGCCTCAAGACTCAGGAAAATTCTATCAAAAAGTCCAACAATACTCAGTGGTTTAAAGACAGAAGCAGGCACGTGGACTATCACAGATAAAGAATCCCTTAATCTGTTATTAGACACCTACTTTCCAGGTAGCTCTAACATACTCAACGACATAACATCATAGTCTCAAGCTTCTACAAGCGATTTAGTTGATCTATTAACGCGGGAAAAACTGCAACGGGCCATAGACAGCTTTGATCCATATAAATCTCCAGGGCCAGACATAATCATTCCGACCGAACTACAAAAATGCTCTGACATGATGATTCCACCATTGGAATTCATTCTGACAAGCTATTTAAAGTTGAGATATATTCCCAAAGACTGGAGAATGGCAAAAGAAGTCTTCATTCCTAAAGCAGGGAAACCCTCTCACGTTAACCCTAAAGATCTACGACCAATCAGCCTATCATCCTTCCTTCTTAAAACCTTGGAAAGATTGATTGAATTTTACATCAGACATAACTTAAAACCATGTCTCATTTCCACAGCTCAACATGCTTACTCTAAGGAAAAATCAGTAGAATCAGCACTTCACTCGCTGGTACGTATTATTGAATATTCCCTTGAATGCAAAGAATATAACTTAGTAGCGTTACTAGATATTGAAGGAGCTTTCAACAACGTCAGTTAGCAGGCGATGGATAAGCTAAAATTAGAGAAATCACTCATAGATCTTATAAGTCTTATGCTCAAAAGCAGGACAATAACTTCTAGCATGAGAAGTTTTACTACCACCAGATCGGTGAATCGAGTCACCCCCCAAGGTGGGGTCCTTTTGCCTCTTTTATGGAACATGGTAGTAAACGACCTACTTACATCATTGGAAGCAGATTGTTTCAAGGTGAAATCGCTTATGCTGACGACGTTGCAATATCCGTATCTGGGAAGCACCCCCAAGTTCTCTCGGAACTCCTACAAAATACCTTAAATAGGCTAACAAAATGGGCTAAGCAATGTGGCTTGGACGTCAATCCACATAAAACAGAATTAATACTCTTTTTGAGAAGATATAAAATTAATCAGATTAGCCCACCTAAGATTAGAGGAATACCATTAAGCTTTTCCGACCAAGCTAAATATTTAGGCCTCATTTTAGACAAAAAACTAAATTAGAAGGCAAATATTGATGAAAGAGTAAAAAGGCTACTGTAGCGCTTTTTACTTGTAATTTTTACTTGTAAAAAGGCCATAGGATCAAAATGGGGCTTCTTACTAAAAATAACGCACTGGCTTTACACTTCGGTAATTAGACCGATACTCATGCCAAATCATGTGTGAGGCTTAGAGCCCCCTCTCAATGGAACAGTAACAACACTGGACATACTACTATTCTAGACAGTTTCAGATCTATCCCAGACCCCAAAAATGGTATTCGGTAAAAGCTTCCATGTGTCCATCCCTTCAAGATCCTCCTGGGAAGAAGAGAGACCCCTGGAAGACGATGCGGTACACTTCTATACAGACGGTACAAAGACCTATCACGGAGTTGGAAGTGGTATCTATTTGGAACAACTGAATCTCAGTCTATCCTATAGACTTTCCAATAAATGTACTGTATTTCAGGCAAATGTAATGGCGATTAAAGAAGCGCACTGTCCTGGCTTAGAGAAAACGTTATATCTTGCAGGGACATACGAATCTTCTGCCTAATGTTAGACAAAAACATAACATATTAACACCACTTGCTACATGCAAATATCTTCTCAAACAATATGCTCTTGAATCAACAAATGCTAGATGGTCACAGAGTACCACCTGCCTAGCAACCAAGCAAATATGGCCAAGCATAAACGGTCAAAAGGCTTGATATCCCTGAGCAGACAAAGTATAAGCTCTACAATTGGAGTAATAACAGGACACTGCCTAATAGGAAGACATGCTCTGAGGCTAGGGGTCTACACAAATGACTTCTGTAGAAGCTGCATGGGCGAGGAGGAAGAGGAAACAGTCCAACTCCTTCTATGTACATGTCCAGCATTCTTCCTTAGAAGGAATAACTTTCTCGGTAATCCGTTCTTCGATAATACCAGTGAATTGGCAACGATTGACACAAAACGTCTCTCTAACTTCATTAAAAGTACGAAATGGTTTCTTTAAGTTCATTACTCTCCCATGAGTAACCTCATTAGTGGTATCACAATGGACCCTTGAGGTCTACGTGCGTCAATGACATCTGAATAGCCACTCCAACCTAACCTTCTTATGAAGTGCAAGTGAGATAGTTTGATTCGTGTTAAACAATGAAGAATTGAATAGTTCAGCACCATATAAGAATATGTGGGTCGAAATGCTGCATTTTAAATACTGTATGGTCATAATATTGTATAGTTAATATTCTGTATTTCAAAATACTATACATTTAAAATATTGTGTCTAAAAATGCTGTATTGTCAAAATACTGTATCTCATAATACTGGAAGTTTTGACAGATCAATTAGTTTGGCGCAATTGTTCATTATGATAGGAACAATTCATGTTCAAATGTGAGAGAGATACAAATAACTAAGAATGTTAATGTTGAAGGAAGTATAATATACATACATTATGCTAATGAAAAATTATAATGATGTTTTCTTGAAAAAAGTATTTTGTTCTCAAAATCCTGTAATTCAAAATACTGTAAATAAGGCTAAAAAATAAAAATCGTTTTGATAATGTAAAAAAGTGGGCACTACTTATTTTTTAGCCTTATTTAAAGCATTTTTGGATCCTTTATTTTGATATACAGAATTTTGATCATGCAGTATTTTGTACATACATACAGTATTTCGACCCCAACCCATTTTTTAATTATCAGTTTTCAACGAAAAAATTGGTATTTTCAACAATAATTTTAAACAAATTTTTGGTTAGCTAGTTGAAGTCAATAAATTAAAAATAACTTACAAATAAAATAAAAAATATGAGTTACATAAATATGAATTTATTAAATTCGTAATTATTTTGTTTCCAAAGGAATTACAAAGGACCTAGCTAGTAATTAATAAAAAAGTTGCGTAGATTGGTGAAGAAAATTGAACTTTCCAAACAATTAGGTAAGTAAAGCTGGAAACACCACAATCGAATTTCGAAATTCTAATGATGGGGTGATTTAAGGCTCTTTTTGGGCTAATTTAGTGCTCTAATCCCGACTTGGTTCTAAGATCCCTTCCTCCTCAAACTTGTGGTGTTCCCAGCTTGACGTCAAGCTGGAAACACCACACCTTTAGGTTCATAATTTCAAAAAACTGATGATGAGGGAATTTAGGGCTCTTTTTGGGCTCCTTTTAGTCTCTCTACCCCATACCCCCTAAAATGAGTTACAAAGTTGAAGTTTTTGGAGACTTTCTAAACTAAACAAAATTTTAAAAAACTTATGATGAGGTAATTAAGTGCTATTTTTGGGCTCCTTAGTTCGCGAAACTATAAATTGTTTTTTTTAAGCCCATATCCCCAAACTTAAGTCGTAAAGATAAAGCTTTTGGAGACTTTCTCAACCAAACACAATTTTAAAAATCTAATGATGGGGCAATTTAGGACTCATTTTATTCTAGTTAAGTGCTTTCATCCCGGTTTGGTTCAAAAATCCCTTCCCCCTAAAAATTAATGTCAAAAGTTCAAACATTTTTTATTGCATTACCCTGACGAAATTTGAACAATTTTTAAATTTGAAACTTAAAATTAAATTTCTGTGGGGAAATTCTATACGCGACGTTTTGAAAAAAATACAAAATGATACCATTCCATTAAAGATAAGATAATTTGCAAGCAGAAATACCAGTTTCCTGTTTTTATTCCCACTGGTTTGTGTTTTACAGGGAAAAAAACAATTTTTGATGACATCACTCCCAGCAAACTGAACTCCACAGGCTTAACTCCGCTTTGGGTGAGGTCACTTTTCATTTGTGCATTGTGCTTCCTCTACAGCGCTGCCCTTTGTGGATTTTAAGATTTTCCATGCCGGAACCTTGGTTTCCATGCGCTCTATGTGACCCAGCTATCTTAGTTGTTGGACTTTTACCTTTCTGGCTAAATCTACGCCACTCTAAAGACCGTACAGCTCATCGTTCCATCTTCTCCTTCACTCACCTTCTATAAGGGATCGTAGATCACCCGATAAATGTTTTTCTGGAAACTACCCAAAATGGTTTTATCCGCTTTTGTCATAGTTCATGCTTCTGCATCGTATAGGAAGACAGGAATGATTGAAGTGTTATATAAAGACACTTTGGTTGCTCGACTGAGTGCTTTACCACCCAAATGGTTTCTTAGCCCAATGAAACAGCGGTAAGCAAGAGTCATTCTCCGTTTGATCTCAGCGTTGGTGGTGGTGTTGTTTTTTAACCCAATAAGACAAAGTCTTTTACCATCTCAAAGTTGCGTCTGTCGATAGTGACGCAGACGTTCGGTCGGTGTTTTAGGTCGTTTCTTGATGACAGCGTGTATTTTGTTTTGCCCTCATTAACCGCTAAACCCATTTCTGCTTTTTCTGCTGCGTTTAATCTCGTTTTGGATAGGGTTAGGGTATCTTATTAGATAGGTGGATTTTTAGATAGCTTGTTGAACGAGTTGAAGAGCAATGTTTTTTTCAGGTGGTAGAAACAACGGGTGGATGGGAGAAGATAGTTTTTTAAAATAGAAATGTGCTTGTCCAAGTTAAGGTTTTGATCATTATAGATACCGAGGTACGTAAAGTCTTCAACTATTTCAATTTCAAAACAGCTACCACTGCATTTAACGTTGGGATGGTATGATTGAGTATGATGACCATTACACTCACCATAAAGTAACTTATGACTGAGGCAATCGTGAGAATGAAAAATTATTGGTATGTCCGGAGAGATACTACCTCTTAGACTGAAAAACATTAACTTTGTTTTGCTGCTCACAATTAATTCATGTTTAGCAAACCAAAATCTTAGCAAGTGATTATCATAGCTAATATCTGAAATTAGATTCAAAGGACTATTGCTACAGTATGCAATTCCAAGGTCATCGGCAAATGCTCTGACTTTACCTCGGAAAGGAAGTGAAAAAAGGTAATTAATATACACCAAAACTAAAATTGGGCCAAGCACGGATCCCTGTGGGACTCCCAAAAGACTATATTTAGAGGAACTTATGCTGCACCCAACTTTTACATTATGTAATCTAATTTTTAGATAAGACTCCAGCCATTTACAGATGAATCCACGAAAACCAATTTTATACAGTTTATCTAAGAGTATGTTATGGTTCACCATGTCAAAGGCTTTAGTATGTCTACAAAAAATCCAGCACACTTTTTCTTAGTATATAAACCTTCTTGTAAAATGTAGCAAAATTCTAGAAGAGCCTCCTCAATAGAAAGCCCAGCCCTAAATCCAAATAGGAATGGACTCAAAAAGTTTATTTTATTAAGGTAAGACAGAATTCTTGTTTTAATTACATTCTCATTTCCTTTATCTGTTTTACTTCCTTTTTTGAATAAAAGAACTATCATACCTTTTTTAAATCATCAGACAACTTTCCAAAGTATATGCTTAAGTTAAAAAATAGATAAGAAATAACCTTAACCTGTAACCTATATGTTAAATTTTCTCTTAGCTCAATTGGAATCATATACGATTAATAATTTACTTGCGAAATCTCCGGTTTAAAACGATTTTCGTTTAACAGAAAACTATCATTACAGAAACGAGGACTCTTATGAAGTGACAATACCTAGATATAGTTAATTACCTTCTAAAATTTGGAGTGAAATAGCTTCTTCGTCGTCTATTATGTACAGATCATCCTAAATCTAATTTAAATCTAAATACAACTTCAACTAACATTTTGTATCTTTTTGTTTACCAACAATCACAAAAAGCTGAAATCCATTTTCAAGTTTTTTGAAACTCAACCATGTGTTGTATCAGTTGTTTTGTCAGAACCTATGTACATACCCCAGAAATTCTTGGATACCTTTGGATTGATTTTTTGACGTCTCAGCTGTTTTTGATCAGCTGTTATTTTACACGTAAAACACTAACAAAAATGTATCCGGATACCCTATCTGCCTGAGATTGAACGCAGCCATTGTCAAGATGCTAAGTTCTTCCAAATTTGCCAATGTCATCAGCATATCTAAATCTTTGTTGTCGATCAAAAATTACACCTTTGCATCGATTTATTGCAATTTTTGTGTAGTCTTCATTTAGATGAATCGAAATGTATGATAAATATGATCTTGAAAGTTGACATTTTAAATTCTGAAAAAATAAAGAATACGAACAGAATCATAAAGAAGCATATCAAACAAAGCTTCCATAGAATTCCTCTCCTTTCCTGATAGTCTAGTCCAATGAAAGGAATCGTAATAATAATATCCGGCGTTTGTTCTACGTCTACAATTCTCTCGAAAAGATGTAGCATTCCATCTTCTACTGCATCCTTCGTTATTAAATTGTTCCTCTATTCTAAATACACAACAATGCAAGAGGATGAGCAACAAGATTGGAAGCATTCAATATTATTTGCAATCGATACAGGGATTTAAATTCCGAATGATTTTCTTCAATTCTAAAGGACATACTCGAGTATCAAGGACATTTCTCCATTCCATTTACAAATCACTTAGTTTTATTATAATTAAGTTGATAGAGGAAGAGATATTGCACAAAATGGCTTGAGCTATTATTGTCTTAGTTGTCTAAGTAATAAAACATAAAACAAGCATTTTTCTTTTTGTGTTTTTTTTATTCTTAGAAAACTCAAGTTTGTGTTTTCCTAAACGACTACAACGATGACGACGACGATTGACATTGGCATTTAAAGTCCTTTCGTTTTTCTCCCATCACCATCGCATCATCTCGGCGCGGCGGCATCATTCTTTAGCTAAGATTCCATTTTGCTATTTATTAGAAAGTTTTTGTATTCCTAAATTCTTTGTCTTAGATTTTTTGATGTCCTTTTTTCTGATGTTGTTGTTATATTTGTGGGAAACATCCCTAAAGGCTCTGTGGAATAACAAAATTTGTTCCCTTTATGAGTTTGATAAATCAAAACAGGATACAGAATATAAGGACGATGATAAATGAAAACAAGGATATTATGATGCCGCTCGCTGTGGATAGTACCGGTCCAGAGCCTTAAGCTTATTCAATAAAAAGAAGAAGGAAAAAAGAACGAACTATAGAATGCGACCGAAAAGTATATTAGATTGTTGGAAGATTTAGCTTCGAGGTATGATATAATAAATATTATGCAAAAGAAAAAAGAAAAATTGTTTTCCTTTTTCTTTAGTTTCTCTTTTAATTTGCAGTTTGAAAAAGATGATGGTTGAGATGGTTTAGAAAGGTATGTTACAAACCTTAGGTTTTGAAAGGAGAAGAACGATCGTAAAGCTTTGTAAAAACGATTGTCAGAACCAATTGATTTCTTTTAGAGAGTCTTTTTGTTAAAGTGAAAAGAGGAAAAGGCATTTTAATAATGTATTCAAGCAAAGAGTGACAAAGATGGAAGATACTCTTTTATGTTTCTTGGAAACTAATGGTGGTAGAGTCAATTGTATTGGTCATTTGAAGCAACATATCTGTATTACCGACGACGTGGCGTGTTGAATACCCAGAGCAAGTTCAATTATTAAATCAAAGACACTCCATATAAAGACTGAAAACCATCCGTCATTCTGGTTTGCCTACAAGCTGAAAATTTTCACCCACCTTTTATTCTAAGATCAATTCCCCACTGCTAAAGTCAATTTACCACTGCTAAAGTCAATCCACCACTTAGTGATAAGAAATTCTTAACATTAGCTATTGTATTTTTTGGGATTGTTTTTGTATTAAATGATTTGGTCAAGTCTTTAGGATGTACAGAAAATTCTAAGTCGTTCGAAGCCAAATGGATTTTTCGTGTAGAACCCCTAGTTAAGGATTTAAAGAAAGGCCATCGTAAACCTTCCTGAGTTCACCTCATCTTAAGTTTTAATTACACTTTACAATATAAGGACATTAAATACTATTTTTTAATCGGTGTTTTTTTTTAAAACTACCATCATTGAACATTTTTTTTTTTGAGATTTTAAAGCGATTAAGAATGTTGAATTTGTTATGATAGGTATTAACATGAAGATAAGAGTTATATAATTGGGCAGGTTCAGACGACATAACGGACTTGAAAGTAAGGCAAGTTTCTAGCATCTGATTGGCCAGCTGTCAAAAAATTGTCTTCCAATTAATTCAACTTTATTGGAAAGTTGACTGGAAAGTTAGTCAAGAAAAATCTCCCTAACTATCAAGTCAAGTCAACTATGTCAAAATAACAATTGATCCTGTTTTCATATTCAATTAAAAGCTGAACTTTATTACTCAATGATTTATTTATTTTCTGTACATCATGTAATGCTTTCTGTAAAAAGGTTTCTTGTAATTTTGAAAAAGAAATGGGTAATAATTCTTTACCATACAAAATACAAAACGTGATGGACTTGTAGCTTATCTGAAGAGTGTTTTGTAGACAAAAATGATTTTTAGTAGTTTTTGTACTATGAATTTGAAGTAGAGGTTTGTGAAGCTATGTTCTGAATTTGAAATTCATGACACCTGAAAAACTAACCAGCTGCCTTGGTCAAAATTTACGGCCAAAGAATGAAGTTGGCTGCAAATGAAGTCCCTATTGTTGTCTGAACCTGCCTATTAACTTACTATAAAAAAAAGTTTATTAAACGCAACACTTTTCTGTCAGTTATTTTTTTACTTTTTTATTAATTAAATCGTTTTCAATAAACAGCCGATACATGGATTTTTATAATTTTTCAGTTTTTCATTTATTAATAAATTCGAACCAAAAATAGTTTATTTCAATCAGGAAAATGTGGTTAATGGCAGAAAGTTTAAACTACCTGTCACAAATATTCCAATGACTGGTTTTAGTTGTCCAGTTTATGTATATTTTCAAGATTTCAGATATTTCCGTATTCTAAGAAATATAAACAAAATTTCTCATTCAAATTTCTCAATTTTGTTGTCAGAAATCTGAAAACATAATTTTAATGATTCCATTTCTCAAGAATTTTCTATCGTCCAAAAAGGATGAAAAGAAATGCAAATGTTAATTGATTGCTATTTCAATCTCCTACTCTGTTTTGAGAAAATTCTCAGAAATCTAAACTGGCCAAATGATGAAAAATTGTAGAGGTGAATTTTTAAAAATAACTTATTGAACGAGTTGATCTGATAAGTTGAGATAAATGTCAAAGGCTAAAAACAACTTTCAGCTGTTCACAAAAAGCAGGTGAGAATTAAGATTTCGATGTCCAAAATGATTACAAAATACAATTTGTAATAGAATATAAGAAATATTGAAATAAATTTCCGAGTTCCTTCAAATTCAAACACATGTTGAAACACTAAAAAAAGTTATCCGGATGCTTAATCTATCTGAAATTGAACGCAGAAAGTCATAGCTAAAAAGGATTATTTACACGAGAGCGATCAACGAATGAACGACTATTCGTCCATTATGACATTTCTTTCACATGTTTTTTTTATTGTCAACACAGGTGGGAACGAAAAGACGAAAATGAAATTTTAAGTTGATGACGCGTGCGGAATGGATCGTTTATGGAACGCGTATTGAGTTTGACAGTTCGTTGAAATCAGTTTGCAATTTGCTTTGTTTTCTTAAATGTCTCTTATTTTCACAATGAAAAAGCTTATTTTACTAACTTAATTTTAACGAAGGTTACATTTCTATCTTTTTGTTTCAATTTGCACAGAATTTAGGTTTATGAATTGTTTAAAACCACATTTATTTGAAAAAAATGAGGATCAAAGATTTCGTATGAAAGACGTTCAAACGTTGTTCCGGCGTTAAACGGCGACTAAAAAATGTCAACATAGTTTGACATTCTTCACTGTCAAACCATTTAAACTTCTCATGCAGTTTCAAAATAAATCTATCTATGAATTCATATGCAGCAGAAGCAGACGAGTTCGGTAAATCAATTTTTGAGCTATGCTTGATTTTGTGTCATCTTATTTTATTTTATATCGATTTATTTTACTTAAAATAGTTTTTTGAAAAGTGTTAGAAATTTGTATGACATTTCAAAAAGAAAGAGAGAAAAGATCTGGAAGTATACTTTGAACTGGACATGGAGGACATGGGGCATTATTAAGAACGCTCTGAGGGTATTAAAAATTATCTACTTATTCCATCTGCGCTATGCCCTTTTAATAGGTATTCCGAAAATATGCCTTAAGAGCATCAAGCACCACGAATCAAAAGTCATTTTGAATGAGAAATGTTTGGACTTCAATTGGACGAAGGAAGATGCGAAGGCTTCGATGTACACCTACTAGTATGCAGAGAAGGTAGTATAGACTTTGTGATGATTATATTGTGATTTGAAATCTTAGCGTCCGTCGTAGTGGACAGGCCAACAACACCAACGACGACGGCGAACGTCGGCATTCCCTAAGGAGCTTATAGTACTTCCTTTGTCAATCAAACAATTAAGAATGCTCAATAATTATGAGAAAAACATTCACCAGCATTTATGCTGAGCTGATGCACCAGCACCAGCACCATCACCATCGCAATCGCCTTCGCTAGCTCCAATCCAAAAGGACTTTATTCCTGCTGCTTTTGCTTTGGTAGAGGAACGTTACGTAGAATTTTAAATGTTGTTGGCAGAGTCCTGGAAATGGAAACACACAACACTATAATCAGGATGTCGATTGGTAGCACAAATAAAAACCTGAATGAGGATTTTCCATGCAATTTTGCTCGTTTATTTCTGCTTGTCTGGTTTCACTTTATGTTCCGTTGCATGGTATACTATGTTATACATACCTCTAGATATTTTTTTTAGTGTGCCATACCCTTTATGTAGATATGTTTATATACTTGGTACAGAGTAGATATAGCCGTTCGACCGTTAGTTTTTTCTGTTTCCGGGCAACAATAAAGGGCCAGGCGCGTGGAAATGAAGTCCTTCCTTTGATATGCGAGTATTTATCAAACAGAGGCATAAGAAGTGGTCTTCCTCGTCTTTATGCAACCGAACCATCTTCAACGTAGGTACCTACCTACATATATTATATTTTCAAAATAGAAGGTGAATATATTCAGTTAAGATCTTTTTTCATTTTTAAATTATATAATTAAATATATGTGCATTTTACCTTTTGACGTTTTGATGTTTCAATCTCAAAAATGACTTTTCACCAGATGGCGCTCACACCAGAATTAATTCCTTTTAACTTGTCTGACTCACAAACACCAGCGGCGGCGGCGGCGCGGCCTTAAAAATAATTTATCAACAAGAAATTAGCGATTGACCGAAGATTTAATAACGATTAACAAACATAAGAAGTCAGTTGCTATAGCTTTCATTGGATACAAGATCATTGCAAACTAAACTGACAGGAGGGAGTGTAAAGAAAATTGAACACTTTGAAACAGATTAAGTTCCGAAAAGTGAAATCGACATTCAACGGTTCATTGAAAACGATTGCATCATTGAAAAATTAAAAATCTTGTGAACAAATTCTACAACTAATAAGCTTCATTTTGACACCAAACATAACAAATTTGACTCACTTACTCGATTTTTAATCTGGAATCTTAATGTCCAATGATCAAAACCAATGATTGAATGATTGTCAGTTTAAACCATTAAGAATAGATTTGAAACATAAATTACGTTCACAGCTTATTAAAAATTTTGACTGCTGTCAACGGCAAATAATATGTATTGATAAATTGACAATTATAGGGCTGTGTAGAGTTGTCATTGGCTGCGTTCAAAGCAGACAGATAGGGTATCCGGATGTATCCAAGAATTTCTGGGGTATGTAGGTATCTGACAGAATAGCTTATTCAACACATAGTTGAATTTTGAGAAACTTGAAAATTAATGTCAGCTTTTTGTATTTGTTGGTAAACAAAAAAATACAAAATGTTACTTAAAGTTAGAAATGAGATCGAAATTCTTCCAAACTATGTCTAGGTATTGTCACTTTATAAGAGTCCTCGTTTCTGTTAGGATAGTTTTTTGTTAAACGTAAATCTATTAAAACCGGAGATTTCGCAAGTAAATTATTAATTCTATAGAATTCCAATTGAGCTAAAAGGAAATTTAACATAGATCACAGATTAAGGTTATCTCAATAAATTGTTACGCACCTATCAATTCATCATCGTCCGACGAATCAGTTGAATTATCCATTAACAGTCTTATTTAATAGAATTCGCTAAACAGATGAATAGTTATACAGTGAATAAGGATTTATGTAGGCTCTATGTAACGTTGCAAAAATTCCTATTTATAAAAAAATCTGCTATAAATTTTAGTTATACAATGCTTATATCAAAAAAAGTGCCAAAAGTACTATAAAATCTGCTAGTTGTCATAGCAACTAAAATATAACAAAATAATTCCAATTATTTGTATGATATTCTCTTTCGAAAATCCATATTTTTTTTAGATTCTTCGTTTCTTCGGCTCACGAGCTAAACTCGAGAGGCATTATTGTTTTTATTTTAATTTCAAAAAGAGAGGAGAGAAATCAAAATGACATTTACGAAATAATAATAACAATAATTTCCTTATGTAGGCTCTATTCAACCTCAAAACGCGTTTAGCTTATTATGGGACTATGCAACCTTGTATAAGTTTTATAAATAGCATTTTTGCGTTTAGAGGCATTATAGAGATAACATAACTTTATGTAGGCTCTATACAGCGTTTTTAAATAAGACTGTAAATGTTTTATCTTACAACGATTTTGATTTCGAAGCTTTAATGTTTTACTACTTTTTGTGAACAGCTGAAAGTTGTTTTTATTTTTTGACAGCTATCTCAATACAGCTATCCAACTCGTTCAACAAGGTATCTAAAAACCCACCCTATCCAACGCCCACCCACCCTATTGAACGCAGCCATTGCTATTTTTAAAGTTTATAAAAAAGTTCGTTTTAAACTTAGCGAAAGGGAAATCTATGTTTAAGCATAAATGATCAATTTTTTAACTTTACCCTTACTTCCGTTTGCAAAAGGATGAATATTTCTGTGTCACTTTCAAAAACGAACTTCTTCTTCCCTGTTGGCAAAATATAATTTAATTAAACTTTGTTCGGTTTGCAATAAAATTAAAGTTTTGGAGCGTCTCACACAGTTTGGAATAAATAATTCTAAATAAACTGATCTTAGCCAAGTTTAAATTGTTGAGGTGGTATTTAAGTTTTTTTTTTAGAAAATTCGTGAGGAATTGATATTTATGATTCTTTTATTCAGCTGTTTTATTTCTCTTCATGGGGCATAGGGCTTCAACTACCACTAATCTTGTATACTTACAAGAAATGCGTTTAAGCTCTTCCAACTTGGAATTCTTGGTTGGAGATCGTATGCAACCCGAAGATTCTAAAGATGATGATACGTCTATTTACAATAGACTGAAAATTATATTTGACAGATGAGCTCAGGACAGTCGTAGTGGCGTGTCGTTGCTTTGCATTTCCACACTTTTGACAGCTTCCGAAACATCTTTTGTACCACCACTATCTTTTAAGACTAAACAATCCTATATATACAGAAAGTTGTCCATCAATTCTATCTGCTGCCCTGAGTCACAAACTTGAACATGACCGAAATAATGCCTGTTACTTATTTAGAGATGAATCCATTGACATTTTTATAAACGCAACAATTTGTCTTAATAATTGTTATTTAAAAAATGGCCTGCAAATTAAAATATTGTTTAATTAATTCAGGAAATATTTTGTATTTTTATCGACGTGTTATTAGATTTACGAAGAGTTAAAAAGGCTGAAAATTTCACACTTTAAATAAATACTCAAGGAAATAATGGAAATTTTTAAGACAAGACATTTATTTGCAAAGCTTTTTAGGCGGCATAAATGTCAAACTTTGATTTTTTTTTCATTAACCTTTACCTTCAGTTGTTTTAACAGAAAATATCAAAACGTTATGATCTACAAGAAAAACTCCTAATAAGGGCTGTAAATCCAATATTTTGTATGTATTGTTTTATTTCCTAAAAAAATAATAAATTTTAGCTTTTACTAAAATAAAAAATCCTAATCAACTTATATTTTGACGTAAGTATATTTTATTTGAAAGAAAGAAAGATTTTTCTGGACCAACTTTCCAGTCAACTTTCCAATAAAATTGCCTTAATTTGAAGGCAATTTTTAGCTGCTGCTCAATCAGATACGTACTGGAAACTAATCTTACCTTCAAGTGCATTACGGCATTAGAACCTGCCGTGCCAGTGCGTTCACCTCCACAGTTAAAGTGCAAAGTTGTCAAATTGCAACTCCAAAACCTTTTAAATTGTTTTTATCTAAATAAACAACCCCAATGCAAAAAGATTTCATAAGTACTTGGAAGTGGTTTTATTTTATAAATATTTGTTTGCTTTGTGAAATTCACCCCTACGTGTAACTTCCGATAAGAAGGAGCACCTCCTTAGGAGTACATTGTATACTGCTATCATAGCTTAATTTTTCCCTTCTTCCTAACTTCGTGTCGGTCGGTCGTCGGTGGGTATGTAGTACATAGTACATAGCTTTTGTTTGAGATACTCACAAGTTTTTATTTCCGTTTTTCTCTTTAAACGCTTTCAAAAGTCCGATTTTGTGGCATCGGATGCGCGCTATGTCGTTCGTAAAGTTCGCATGGGGCAGGCTAAATGGATGCACATGCATATATCATAGTCATCATAGAAGAAGAAAACCATCTTCCGAGACAAGATACTACGTAACATGGATATGTACCTTACCCAACATACACCACTTATGTATAATGTATACGGATGACAGGATTGCCAAATTGTGCTATTTTTTTTGTCTTCAAAAATTTAATTAATTTCAGAAATAATAGAAGAATTTTTAACGTTCATGGACTTTGCCCAAAGTCAAACAAAACCAATAAATCCATGTTTTAATTGACATTGGACTATAATTTGGGCTACTTTAAAAATATTAATATTGTAAAAGAAGTAACCGATGGGAAAAGAAGTACGAAGAAAACTCTTGGCGCTGAAACTCTAGCTGCTCATTTTAAAACTCTATTGTCGGCCGAAGGGAATCTTCACACTTTCAGCTTCTCTCTTCCAAATACTGAAGTTGACGAAATCGATGCTCATATAACACCAATGGAACTTGATTTTGCTTTGCAACAATAAAAAAAAAGAAAAAAGCGTCTGGTATTGAAGGAGTTCCTGTTGAATTTTTCAAATACAGTAGTAGAGAGTTAAAAGAATATATCCTCGGCATTTACAACTCACTATTTGAGAACAGTTATGTACCCCGAATTTAACGAAAGCTGTTATAAATGTTATTTACAAAAAGGGCGACCCACATCTTGCCGAAAATTATAGAGGAATCTCCATTTTAGATTCCCTTCCAAAAATTTGTACGCCATACTTAGGTAAGTTGGGTGTATCGAAAACACACAAAAATTAAGCGCCTTCCAAACTGGCTTTCGTATAGGTTTTTCTACTGTTGATCAAATTTATTAATTGACATGTATCGTAAGAAATTATCTCGAAAAACAGAAAACTTTTAGCTTTTGACACTATTAACAGACAAGCTTTATTTTACAAAGTCTCGAACATGGGTATGTCAAAAAAATTCCTCTCTTTATATTTAAATTTTCTCTCGATATCTTCAGCTGCTGTATGGATTAAAGATATCTGAGTGGTTTGTAACTTCTTCAGGTGTTCCTCAAGGATGCATCTTGAGCCCTCTTTTATTTGCCTTGTTTATAAATGATGTTTCATCATTCTACCTGGAGGTGTTGTGTATGCAGGGAATCTAATCAAAGTACTTATGTATGCTGATGACCTATAAGATTTTTGAAAAACGAATGAGCAGAAGAAGACCAGATGAAGTTTGGAAGATTGGCAACGAGCGCCTCAAACAGTAAATGAATTTTAATATCTAGGTGCTTTATTAACATATAATTGAAACTTCTCAAAACATGCAAAAAGAAAAAACTAGCACTAAACTTAATGTGGCCGAAATTTTTCGGAAATTTAAACGTTTGCAATGATACAAAATTCAAAGTATTTAATGCAACCATCAATTCATGTATGCTATAGTTAGTCAAGCATTTGGTTTTACTCAATTCGAATAGTTTGAGATAATTCAAAGAAACTTTTTATAAAAAGTCTTAAACAAAATGCAGATTAAAATTAAAATCATGGGTAGAAATGATTCAAATCTACATAAACAAATAATGTCTAAAGTGCTTCGATCGAATGCATCACCTTTTAAAGAGTGGAAAGAACTGGCTAATACATGCAACTGCACATTCTCGATTTCAGAAAACAAAATTTCAGAGTGGCTTTATCAATTTTCACTTCTCATTGCGAAAATAGATGAAAATATTTTTAACCACCATCTTAGCAAAGCTTCAACGAACATAGCCAAAACAATTTATCGAAACCTCAACCATCGAAAGTAGGATATTTCAACTTTAATTTCTCTGCCGAAAAAATAAGTCTAATCTTCAAAGCAAGAGTTGAACTATGGATCGGCAGGAAATATGCCATCTATGCAATAGAAGAGAACTAGAAAATGTCCATTGCTGTGTGTCCTATTTTGCAGGGAATAAGAAGATTGTTTTTGAAGAGAGCATAATATAGTGTGGAATGATTGTATGGGTTATTAAATGATGCTGAGGGTTGGTCGAAAGTGTGCAAATTCTGTAAGCTTGCCCTTTCATATAGAAATAGTTTTTGACATCATTCGCACTTTGTGTTTCAAATCACTCAAAAATTGTATATGTATTTATGGAATTTATGAAAATTATTATTAAGCTTGAATTCAAGTTGAAAAAATAAAAATTAAATTGCACTTATTTTTATATTACATTAATATCTTTTGTGTTTCAAATCAGGTCAAAATTGAATTCATGCAAAATTGTAATTTAAAAACTAATTTTGTATGTAACCAATTTATAACTTAATTAATATATCATATTGATTCATATAAGTACATACATATGTTTAAATTTATTTACATACATAATGTCATTTCCGGCAGATGGCAAATATGCCAAGTCCGTAATCTTACATTAAATTGTATATTATATCAAAGATAAGATGAAAATAAAGAATAATAATATTTGTATGGTCGTACCCGTGGCATGTCTTGGGTTCGATCCCTGCCTATGCCATCTAAAGTCTTTTCATGGGTACTGCCTCTTGCGAGGAATTGACAAATTCTCCAAGAGTAACTCTTGTCATGAAAAAGTGCTTTCTCAAATTAGCCGTTCGGATTCGGCATATAAACTGTAGGTCCCCTCCATTCCTGACAACATTACTCGCACACAGGAATGGTTGAGAGTTGTAAGTCACTAGGCCCTGGTTCTCAAAGGACTGTTGCGCCACCCAATTTATTTATTTATAATATTTGTATGAGGATGATGTTTAAAATTTGATTTTAAATTGAATCTACCATTTTTTTTCTCTGATATTGGGCTATTTGAGCTACTTTTTAGTCTCCTGGGTTACACATGTTTTAAAATTGTTTTTTTTTTTTTTAAATTGTGCTTTTTTTGGCTCTGATTATGGGCTACGAATATTTTTAAATTTGTCCATTTTTATTCAAAATTGCTTAAAAAAATCTAATATGACATATCACTCTTGTTTGAGCTCAATGTAGGTCTATATATTTTTATTTATATAAACATAGAATGTATATTTTGGCCCGTTGTTTTTAAAATACAAATATATTCTAATTGCAGTTTCCAGTTTTGTTTTTACAGGGCTATTTGGGCTACTTTTTCATCTCTTATTTTGGGCTATAAATATTTAAAAACTGGACTATGGAGCTAATTCATGACATATTATGGCAACTCTAGATAAATGTATGTAGCTGGGCACAGTAGAGGAAACGAGGATATTTCATTTCTTTTCATTTAGTTTTTCACTTTATTCGTCTGCTGCATCAGAAATGCAGCTTCTAGCTTGTTGGGTTGGGTTAGGGCTGCATGAGTAGTGTAGAACAGACTAAAGGATATGTAGGAGTGCAAGGACAGGAGTTCAGAGAGAGAGAGAGTGTATTCCATTCCCTTTATGCAATCAGTGAAATAATATCCTAAGTTGATTGTGTGTACTCTTGGGTTAGACAGTTTTGCTCAAAGGAAATGCGATATTCCCCCTCGAGATCCCGATGCGATGCGATGTGATGATGGCGAGATGGTGATGCTGAACGCAAATGTGCAGGCGGATGTAGTAGCTAGTATAGTGCCATTATCACGCTCCATCTTGGTCTAGGTCTTGGGTTCTTGCTTTTTTTCTTAGTTCGTTTAAGTGCAGTGAAGGGATTTCCCCTTCGCTTCGGTTTTCATTCATTTTATTCTTATTCTGTTGATATCCCAAATTAAAATTATGGAAAACGAAAATATCTTGCTCAGTCTCAAGGATATTTCAGGAGTGATTTTCAAAAGAATAAAACGACAGAGAGATAGAAAAAAAAAAAACAGAATATAAAACAATCTTAAACTGCACCACTTTGACCTGCAGAAAATGTCATAAGATTCGTCTCTAGATTCTCCCATAGGAAACTTCAACAAAACTAAAAATAGAAAAATAGAAAGGAACGAAAGGAAAAAAACATACACAGGCTTCCAACTTAATGAAACTTGAATCTCTACTTGGTCTTGGTATCTTTTGGTATCCTGGAGCATGACAACTTCTTCTTCTTCATCATGCACATATACCAAACCAGGGATAAGATAGTGATACCAATATGACATCACAAGGAAAAGATTTAGAGCATAGAATTGAGCACTGAGCAAAGTGTACAAATATCCAGGAGATCCTAGAAAATGCTATATATATTACACTAGAAAACAAGGCAGGTATAGTGGCGGAGGTTAAGGTGGTTTCCTGTGGGGTTGTTCATGTTCATACTTTACATACACCATATAGGGTACATGAGGATGACAATATCTGAAAAAGGCAAATAAAACGTTCAAAATTGTTTGGAAATTTGTTTATACAGGGTGAGCAATTTCAAGAGGATAATACCACCACCACCACCGCTTTGGTTCTAAAGCCCTACCTATACTGCATAGATACAAGACTATAGGTATAGGTTTAGGATATGACAACGAGTATACGATGACGTGGAGTACAAATGAGGTTGCAACTTACACGTACTTTAAATGACAATCTTACAGGTGTTCCAATCTAGGCATGCTGTGGCAGAGAGAACATAGTTAAGGTTTCTACACAAAATTAGGTTATTCGCATGTGAAATGTGTTAGATCCAAAAACACAGGTGTATTAGGGGCATAGTTTGGTTCTTTTCTGTTGGGGGGTAGTTTCTTTTTTGCACAATTTAAGGCATTGTTTAGACTTGAGAGTTATTTTTGATATGGATGCTTGGCCAATGTTGTGACTTATAAATTTTGTATATATTTTTAAGCTTCATTGGGAAAATATATTTAGGTATCATCATCATTTCAAAAGTTCTTTAAGCTTTTCGTATCTCGAGGTTTACATGGGAAATCTATGCTGTGGAGAGATCAAATGCAGGAGTTCTTGAAATTTAAAAAGTTTTTTGCATGCGTCGTAAGGAGGTACCTATCCAAAAAGATTTGGTTTTTAATGAAAGTAAATTAAAAAGTAGTAACATAATATTTATGAAAGAAAAAAGTGTTTAACATGTTTAAGGTTTTGACTGGGTTTTAATTAAAGTCTTGTTTCTACTGTTTGTAGACTGACTTGTTTTCTCATTATGAACATTTATAAAATAAGTTCTGACTTTTAATTATAATATTTAGAACATACGCAAGAGGATGTTACTTACTTACTTACTTAAGGTCTCCAGCCAACTCGGTCCATAGCTAGCTGTCTCCAGTTTCACACGCCAAGTTGGTTGAGGTTTTCACCCACCTGAGTCACCGTCTTCCTCTACTGCGCCGTCCCTCGGGATTGGATTCGAAGACCTTCCGGGCTGAAGCGTTGATGTCTATTCGCTCTACATCACCCAGCCATCTAAGCCGTTGGACTTTTATTCTGCTAACTAGGTCAGTGTCGCTGTACAGCCCGTACAATTCGTCGTTATATCTTTTTTTCATTCTCGATCTATACGTACGGGACCAAAAATCACCCGAAGAATTTTTCTTTCAAAGCATCGTAAGACGCTCTCATCTTTCTTTGACAGTGTCCAGGCCTCAGCACCATAAATAGACCGGGATGATGAGTGTCTTATAGATGGTGATTTTAGATGCTCGAGAGAGGACTTTACTTCTCAATTGCCTTCTAAGTCCAAATAAGCAGCGATTTGCAAGAGTTATTCTTCGTTTGATTTCAGCGCTGGTGTCGTTGTCTGTGTTTATAGCGGTGTGTAGGTAGACAAAGTCCTTAACTGCCTCAAAGTTATAGCTGTCCATGGTGACGTTTTGTCCAAGCCGTTGTTGTTCAATGTCCTTTTTTGATGACAGCATATACTTGGTCTTGCCCTCATTGACCACTAAACCCATCTTCTTCGCTTCCGTCGCAATGCTCAAAAACCCTCCACTGACATCACGCTTTGATCTTCCAATTATGTCAATATCATCTGCGTATCCGAGTAATTGGATGGATCTTTGGAAGATTGTGCCTCTTGTGTTGACAGTCGAGTTTTGCACAACTCTTTACAGAACGATGTTGAAGAAGTTGCATGACAGTGCATCGCCTTGTCTAAAAACTTTTTTGACATCAAATGCATCGGTAAAATCTTTTCCGACCTTGATAGAGCAGCGGGCATTCTCCTTCGTCATTCTGCACAAACGGATAAGTTTGACAGGGATGCCAAAACTAGACATTGGCTCTGTAGAGTGGAGGGTATCGATTTAAAGCTCCTGGGTTTTTTCCAAGATCTGCCGTAGTGTGAAAATTTGGTCGATAGGGGACTTTCCTGGTCTAAAGCCAGACTGATAATGACCAATCACGTTGTTAAGGAACGGCTTCAGACGTTCACATAATACGACAGAGAGGATCTTATATGCTATGCAATGTTAAGGAGACTGATGCCTCTGTAGTTGGCGCAGTTTAGAGGGTCTCCTTTTGTATGTATTGGGAAAACTATGCAGAGATTCCAGTCATCAGGCATGCTTTCTTCCGACCATATTTTGCAGATGAGTTAGTGCATGCTCCCTTCCAAGCCATCGCCTGCTGCTTTAAATAGATCGGCAGCAATTCCGCCACCTCCAGCAGCTTTGTTTGACTTCAGTTCAGATATAGCTATCTTCACTTCGTCTAGGCCGGGTAGGCGAAATTGTTGATCTGCGTCGCCTAGGTTGAGTGGTTCTATCTCCCTTACAGCGGAATTCGGTTCGTCATCGCCGTTATATGATTTGGAGAAGTGGTCTTTCTATATTCTCAACATAGAATATAGTAATATCTTCCTTGCAGCAGTTTAGGGCTCCCGCTAATTGTTAGGCTGCACGTGGTCTGTTAAGAAGACCTAATATTCCACGTACAGATCCGAAGTTCGTTGTCCTTATTTCGTTTGCGGGGTTGTCAACAGTGAATCCGTCCGTATAAGAGGCTTGTTGGTGCTTCGCAGCAAAGGTATTTTGTTGGTGGCCAGGAAGTCACCCCGACAGCACAATACCCAACCTGGAGGGCCAGATACTTAGTATAACTCCAAGGACGGAAAGCCGGATAAACCGTTCCTTGCAGACCTTGGCTCCGAATATGTCAAATAAGTCCTATAAGGTGTTCACTTAGTAGTTCAACCATACTAGAACTGTAGACTTACAGTTCTTACTTCTTCTTCTTCTTACTTACTTAGTGGAAACCCCTTCCCCCTCTCTCATTTGCTACTCCCAACAACTTTCCACAGGTGTTAGAACCCAATCTCTAGTTGAGGTACTAGGCACCCGATGTTCACCGCGGGGAGGTGAGAGTAGGAGTTGATAGACAGAGGTGGGTTTTGGTGGGTTTTGAGAAAAAACTGGACGCTTGTGTTCTCTTGAATGCACCTGTCTACCATTTAAACATTCGCAAGAGGATATTACTATCCTTATTATGGCAAAAGACATTGTAAGCATTTGAAAGAGTTTGAAAAGAGATGTCGGTGCTCATTGGTTTTGAATCCATAAATATTGCAATAATTGGGAAACAAAACAGAGTGTGGTAAGGTATTCCACATTCGCGAAGTACGGCTTAAGAACGAATCTCTGTACTTAACTGTTCGACAAAAGTTGGGCTAAGGAAATTTCCTAGAAACTCGAGTATTTCGGTTGAACTGTTTAATGGGAGGAACAGAACTGGCTATTTCCCGAGAGTATAATCCGTTTAATGAAAAGTTAAAAGGGTTGAGGCAAAGAACTTTAAGACATTGTACTTGAAACGTGGAGAAATGTCAAAATTTTCAATTCAATAGGGTCGATTACAACAGCTATCAAAAAGTAATTAGGAAAAGGATGAATGGCATGGTGTACGTTACGTACGAGTATTTTATAAAATCATCCTCAGTAGTTTTTTACTTGCGGTATAAAGGAAATATATGGCAAGTATTGCATTCGAACAATATTTCGAGTCCGAGATTTATTTAAACAAGATATTACGACGGTAGAGAGGTCATAAACGTGGGTCCTCCGATTCCGTCCATCTACCTGTTTGTCTGTCCTCGCGCTTACAACCGAAAACGTTCGGTCGATTGACTTCAAATATGAAAATTAAGGTTTTGAGCCAATTCGTGTTAGTCATGTTTTTCTTTAGAATAAAAAGAACAATAAGCCTTATAAAAAATTTGTTGGTCAAAAACCGAAAATTCGAATGTTCTCAAAAACAAACTTATAGATTTTTATTTAATTTTCGAAAAAAATTTTTTTTCTTTATTTGTCTTCTTCCATTAAAAAAATATTTTTGTATTGCTTTTAAGCTTTCTTAAGAATTAATGAACTGATTTTAATATTTTTTTTTCTGCTCAAGCTCTTTTTTTGTCTTAATAATATTTGATGATTTATTTTTGATTTTTAAAAAAATATTAAACAATTTTTTTTTCAAAATTCGATATCTTGAAAATTACTCTTCATTATTTACGAAATTGAAATGTAAAACGTACAATAATACATTAATAAGCTCTAAATGACTGCAATCTAACCGTTTTGGAAAGTTTAAAATCTGAAACTCACAAAATGAATGCTGGTGTTCTCCAGACCTACGTTTTGTATCTGATTCTCTTTCATATATTCAAAAACGATCTCTTTTGGCAGCAACTTGTAATCCATTGAATTGTTTTCCAAAAAAGTACCTTTAGCTTTTTTTTTTAGAGATTTAGAACTTTGAAATAGAATAAAATGAAGATGATTTTTAAATTGACATGAAATTAACTTAAACCGAAAGATAATTTTCTGACATCTGGTTTGGACGTAGTCTAATCTAGAGGTCGAAATTTCGATAACTTTTTTCAACTTTTGTGGCCGTTTATCAGGAATAATGCGCCGAATAATGTACTCCAAGTTAGACCAAACGTTTCCTTCAATAAATCAATTGTGGCATGAGCTGTGTGACATGTTTCACCGCATCGAAGTCTTTCTTGAAATCACGGCTCCTGTATGTAGTTGTTGTTCAATTGATCCATAAAAAAGTCTGTAATCATGGCCCTTTGGGGGTAACCATTGATTCTAACGTTATGGCCAGCTTCGTTTTTAAAGAAATGCGGAACAATTGTTCAGTCTTTGTGGACAACACACACTTAAAGGTTATCAACGATCCCAAAACGGTAACATTGTTTATTGACGTATCCGTTCAACCAAAAGTGAGCTAACGAAACTCGCTTATAAAAATTGAAATCAACGGCCATCTTAGGCGTTGTTCTTTTAGAAATCGGAGAAGGAGCGCGCTCTATGAGATCTGAATGAAATGATTGGGCTATTGGGTTGAAATCTGAGCGTAGCTGACTTCATGTTTGTTTCGTGTTGTATGAAAGAGATAGATAGCACATTCTCATATTATTGACAGTTTAGTTCTTCAGCATTTGTCATAAGTAAATGGAAGAGCTCTGATCAAATTCTGCTAAGGGCGTACTCGAGGTGGTCAGGCTCTCTGACCATTCTGCTTTGAGCTTAAAAAAACGCCACTTGTTTTGGGCTCATTCACCGAAATTACGCCTTGTTAGGTAATCTTATGGCTTCAATTCTTGAAATGTCAAACTAAACTAAAATAAAATCACTTGACAGCTGAAATAATGGCCGCCAGTTCAGTTAAAATAGTGTTGCCAACTGAGGGTTCTATACCTTAAAAATAAACACACCATTTAGATTCCAAGGCAAACAATTTATTATCTCAAAAAGGTATAAAAGGTAAAACAAATAGGCTATAAGTAAATGAAAAACACCCTTTTTAAGTTGAATGAACATAGATGTGAAGTCAAATAAAATGCTACCTTTACCAAACATTAAGGATAAGAACAACTTTAACACTAAATAGAACACAGAAATCAAATTAAATCGTTCGAAAGAGGCTATGGTACCTATCCACTTGATATATTTTTTGAAAATTATAGATTCTTTACACCATTTATACATACTTTCACTCTTCAAAAGTTTGTTATTCAAAACCAATTTTCAAATGTGTTGCAAATATTTATAGACCTTCTGAAACACTCAAAAACTAATCTACTTATAGTTTTATACATTTGATGCTCACTATCGTGGTGTATGGTGTTAAATCACAATTTATTGGATCTTTTTTCCTAACATAACCAATTTTTCAAATGAATAAAGAAAATTGTTTTTCAATATCATAATATTTTCCCTTTCCGAAAAGAACAACAACAACAAAAAAAGAATATGAGAAAGTTTTTGCCAAATTATAGTCTAACCAATAAAATAGTATTTTTATGCTGTTCAAGCTGAAGGCAATATCATAATAAATAGCCTTGAGATGAGCCATTTTTGTATATCTCAACGTGCGTCGTTTTATACGCGTCAACATCATTATGCTCAAGAGCATATTCATCAAAACACTTTCATTCTGCGAAGTCGTGTGTTGCTCTAAAAAGCGTCAAAACGACGAAGAAGCCAAAGTAATATATTGGCAACAAGCTATTTTTATACCCACATCATTCCCATTTTAACCCCCTTCTCCAACCAATTTTTCTATTCCACAAAGCAAATAAAAATATTAAGAAAATAAAGAAAAAAACGACAATGACAGCAAAGTAAAACATTCGGAAGAAAATAAACAAATAAATGCCTCCCAATCCCAATGCCAATCCGAACTCGAATCCAAACCTTAGCACAGGAAGAGATAAAACGGAATGGAAAACACTTCCGGCAGAGCCAAGTAGTGTAGGAATACCATAGTGACAGAAAGGCAAGGCAGAGGAGCTCAAGCTCAAATGTCGGAAAATGTTCGCCTCCCCGCAAAGTATCTAACTGAAATTGAAATTTATTTCTCAGCTCAGCAGTAGCAGCAGCGTCAGAGGAAGAAGAAAGGGGACAAAGGACAGAGGAGAGACAACAAAAACTGAAGAATGTACGTATATGAACAGGAAGCAGCAGCAGCAACCTGCCACCTAATCTAACCAAAGACACTATTTTGCATAACCCGTTATTTTGCTTATTCAACGAACACAGCATCTATTCATGTTACGCGCCCACCCATAGTGTTTTGACGTTTAGCGGAACGGAACTCTTAACACATTACGGTATCACGAAATAAGGCCAAGCGCGAAAATTTGTATTGAATGATTTTCTTATTGGATTAATGTGCTGACACAAAAAAGGTTTATGTGAACTCCAGCGAATAACATTGACACAAAAAGTTTGGAAGAACATCCGAAACTTATTGTATTCGAAAAAAGAAAATTTAATTTTAAAAATTTGTACGTCAACGTGTAAAATACCTTAGAAGGAATTCTGACACATCATCAAATGTCAAACTGTTGTAGAAGTTGTTGAAATGAAATTTTATCAATATATGACCTTGGAAATGTTGGTTCATATTTTTCTATAGAACTGTAAAAACCATATGAAAGAAAAAGTTCCTTATTAGCTAGGGAAAAGATGATATTCAAAGTACAAGCCTTTCAAATTTTACTCAAAATGGGGCATAAGAACCTTACAATTACGCAACTCTTACAGATTTTAACTTGTTGCTTCTTTGGTTTTTTAATAGACGGAACGCACTAGCGTTCTTTGAGTCAATGAAACTAAGCTGAACTGTTGACTTTCTTGGTAAAGGAAACCACAAAAAAGCCAAATACAGACGATTGACGGAACTTATAACATAGTTGGACCTGTCAGTGAAAAATCTTACCTCAAAGTGCCATAAAATTTTGTGAACTTATAATTTAGTGAGAAAATATTTCCAGGATATGTATTAAGAAGATCCAAGTTCTTAAATAGAGATTGTTGAGAAAGCTTGTGTAAACTGATTTGAAATCGACTGTGTTAATTATTATTTTGCTGCGTGTAAACTTAGTCTTGCCTGAATGTTGTCCATTTTAATGGATTCTGAATGCGTTCATTGTTCTACAAATGTGGAGAAAAAAAAACGCTTTGTTGAGCTAATAAAAGGAACACCGTCCCTAGTGTTAACTGGTCCTTACACTTAGTTTATGTTTAATTCAATGTTTAAATTGTGATTGTCATGTTTTAAGTTTAAGGCTCCAGTTAAAGCTATAATTGGTTTTCATTATTGGAAACAAACATTGGAATTTGTTTGACAGGTCGTTTATAGATATCATCTAAAAATATCTGCTATTGAAAAAAAAATTCCTGATTGAAACCCTCCGAAAAATTTGCACTGACAGAAATCTGTCATTGGAATTGTGTGAAATTAGAACACAAATCAGTGGAACGATTCGTTTCCATTTTGAACATAAAAGTATAAGCTGTTCAGGAAAACGAATTTCGGTCCGGAAAAAAGAAAAATACATTTATAGAGAAAAATAAATGCGCAATTGCACTTTTTTCCTGAAAAAAACTTCTTTGTACGATTTCCGATCGATCAGTAATTTTCATTTCTAATCAAAGGAAAACACCTTCAAATAGTGATTGAAACATTTTTCCGGATCGACTTCAATGATAGCTATAACTGGCCACTAAAATATTTTATTTCGATTTAATAATACCTTTAAACTAAAGCTTTTGTATATGTTCCTACTTCAGTAAATACCCTGGAGTCCGGTACAGGAAGTGAAGCTTAAACCTTTTAGGCCCTAGTTATAGCTATCATTGGTATTCATCATTGAAAAAGAACATTGATATTTTTTTGACAGGTCCTTTATAGCCATCATTGAACATTTCTGTCTGTAAAGTAAATCAGATGAATTGTATTTGTTTGTTTCTTTCTAGTGTTCTCAATAAATTGCCACAAATATTAGAAAATAAGAAGTGTTTTTAAAAAATTATGAATGTACAAAAAAGAAGGAGATTATTAGTGCTTTTCGCGATTTACCATGCATTAAAAAACAGAAAAATTTACAGTTTCTGAAGACGAATTTACCAAGTACATCCTTTATATCGTGCCCGAAAACTTCACGGAGAATATTTTACATTATTTCAGCATTTAGAAGCCTTTGACTTTGTGTTGTTGCCTTTTCCACAATTATTTGCAAGCCGAACCCACAGCCCACGAGCATTGCGACATGCCACTTGTTGAGTATGAAACAAAGATGCAACAACCATCTTCAAATGCTGTTAACATTAGAAATAAATTTGCCAACTGGATGGTTAATAAAGGAAACGTAGAGTTTCAATACCACAAAATTTGCTAAAAACGAAAATTCAATCCTTTGCGTACATATATGAAAATAATAAAAAGAAACACCTTTTTTTTAATATCTTATAGCTAGTGACATAAATAATAGAAACATCATTTTTTTAAGCCTAACTTACATTTTTAAAAAATAGTTTTTTCATCTTAAACTAGTAACACAAAATTAGGAACTTCATTTTCTATAAATTATTTACATAATTATTTATACAAATAAAAACAAATCAATTCTTGAGAAAAACATATAAATATCACAGGGCTTTTAGCTATTGCTCATATTCCAGAAGCTCTGCAGAAAAAAAATTAAATTGTCGTCGTTGGTTGAAATGCTTCACTTGCTGATCAATGCTCTGGAAAAATATCTCCATCGGCTTCTTCTTTTCGATCGCTGTTAGGACTCGCTCAATCGGTACATCCACGGTAGCATCAGAGTATCGCTTCCTCAGTTTTCTTCTTTTAAAGGTCGAAGCTTCGGAATTCGAAGGACCTGACATATCCAATGGTGCTTGATGGGAACACAGGGTTTCATCATGGCCGCCAACAATGTCTATAATTTCTTCGAGTGCGTTCACCTCAACCTGACTTGTATCCTCGCTGTAGTTCCCACAGTCACTTTAAAACAACAAAAAATTGGTATATGAAAACATCAAAGAAGTGAATAAACAAAACATAATCAGCTGGAATCTTTAGGTAAGGAATAAGGAACCGCAAGCTTTGGAAATTGACCCATTTTTTACTGCCCGAGTAGCCCGAACCACTCGGAACATTGCTCTCTAGCTTGAAGTAGCTTCGGTACGAATCCTTCAGAGAACTCCATTTTTTTCGGCATTCTTCTAATTTTGTTTTTTAATAAATTATCTCCAACAGCCAACAAAGAAAAAATAAAATAAACAAACCGCAAAGTTTTTCCTGATTGAAATGCAGCCGAAAAACTTTTTCTGACAGAAATCTGTCATTGGAATTGAGTGAAATTGAAACACAAATCATTGGAACGATTCGTTCCATTTTTGGACATAAGAGAATTCAGGAAAATGAATTTCCGTCCGAAAACAGAAAAATACATTAAAAAAAAAATTAATGTGCAACTAAACTTTTTTTTCTCAAAAATAATTCTGTGTGTGATTTCCGATCGATTGGTATACAATTTTCATTTCTAATCAAAGGGAAACACCGTCAAATATCGATTCTAAAAATTTTCCGGATCTATTTCAATGATAGCTTTAACTGGCGCCTTAGATAACAAAGCAAATCATAGGATAAAGGATGAAGAACCTTTGAAACTAACATGTCTCCAATTAGGAACGAAAACAAGCAGGTAAGTACATTTTTACTTCTCAAACAGAAGGAAACTATTTTCCTAAATGCATCTTTGCACTTTTCTAATTTCTACATTTTACTTGGCTTTATTTTAAAGTCCCGCATATCAAATCAAACTGAAACTCGAAACTCAAACAATACGCGTGTCTGGAGACGTGTAAGTTTTGTCATCGTGAACATTATTTGCCCTTGTTTAGGTACCTACCTAACCTACCTACATTTAACATCTATTCTTTCTTCTTATTTTGTGCAATCGAATAAAATTCCATCTTGTTATTGCCTCGTGCCTTGGCACATCCGCTTCCTACTCCTTTTCTTTCAAACCTATAGGTACAATGTATGGATGAATATGGTGGTTGGTATATCCTCCTCCAAAATTTGAATATTTCAAGGGGACGAGCTGGGCCGGGCTCATGAGAAAGAAGAAATTCGCGAAACTCGAATCAAATAAAATCTATCTTGTCACGAAATAAGGAATTTCCTTACACATCCCCTTCGACTTCCGTTATAGTTTCACAAGAACCCACATTTCCAGGACATGCCATGTCTCTGGATGTGAACATAACAGTGTCACCCTAATAATTGAGTTTATAGCGAAAAACGACAACGACATCGAACAGACATAAAAAAAATTGCACTATCCTTCCACAGGAATGTTAAATTGCAGCCTAACCGTATTAAAGGCTTCAAATACCTTAGTTTAATCTTTTTTTCTATTCCAAGCCGAACACATAGTTTTTTTGTGTGTAGGTATTTGTTTTATTTTTACAAACATAGCAGAGAGAATATAACTTTTCATTAGGGATAGTGACATATCCTGAAAAATAAATAAATGTCACATTGCTGTGCGGGGATTGGTCGAGCACTAATTTGACACACGCTAAGCAAAAACAGCAAATGGCTAAGTTACCCGAATAGGATATTGTAGGTACCTAGCTTTACCTTCCACATATAACAGTTAGAATTGACTCCAATCCCATTTATTATAACATAGGTAGGTGAATCACCCTCGTCGCGCTCCGCCTCTACCAAATCCAACCTTCAATATGCATAGTCACAAGCTGGCCACGGAATTGTCGAAAAAAGTTCAGAATTTATGAGATTTTGATGAGCGTGTGAGATGAATAGTTGATTCCCCTTTCTTTGAAAAAACCCAAAATACCTACATTCAGAGTAGATTGGCTATAGTGGGAGGGGGTGGTTATGTGCTATGCACAGTATACAGTACATCCATAAGGATATGTATAATATTATTATCATTCCGGACGTGGTGGACTTTTGGGCAAGAAATGGCTGAATGTGCCTGCTACATGCAGGATCTAATCAAATGTCGGTTTTTATTGAAAGGATAAAAACAACAAATATATGCATGTCATGATGGTGAACTTTTGTCACCCTCTTAGTGTAGATGTGTGGTTGTGGGGGAGGGAAGGGAAAGAAATTCTGATATTTTCCCACCCGTACTTCTTTCTTTTGTAAGTCTCGTATGGGAATTGCATACTCAATAGGGGCATCATTTGTGCCGAATGCGGTTTGAGGTTGCATTTCATTGCACTTTCATTCCAATCCCTTCCCTTCCAAGATAGATAATCAGGTCTGTAGCTAGTTTCTCATTCAGAGTGAGTACTGTTTATAAATTTAAATGACAACGTAAAAGTGACTTTACTCGTATTACCAATTTTCTATACTGAGTGACCATTTAAGTTTAACATCAATATCCGTGTTTTGTTGGTAAATCTATCTATAGTACTCGTATAGTTGTGTAAAACACGAATAACAAAAACAATATCCAAAGTATGAATACTAGCGATAAAAGTTAGAGAAGAATATTAGTAGGGATGGGGTTTTGACATTTATACGAGTCTCAAAAGGATCTTATGTGATTTCGTTCTCAAATTTTGGTACGATTGATATTGCAATTGTATCTCGATGGCTGTGTTCGTTGAGTAGTTATGCATTTGGAATCATGTGTTTTCCATTGGGGAAAAAACTGTTACTGTTGATATTATTTAGTTTTGTTAATGAAAACAGGGCTTATTTTTCAAGAATAGAAAAGATAATTAAGTTTTGCTATGTTTTAACTAAATATTTATCTCAGTTTAGATTAAATAAATCTTTTTGGTGTTTTCACCGCACAAGAAGATTTAAAAATGATTAAGTTTGACAGCACTTTCTAAAATGCAAATGGTATTTCGATGTTTCTTATGAAGTGCAAGTGAGATAGTTTGATTCGTGTTAAACAATGAAGAACTGAATAGTTCAGCAACATATAAAAATACGATACCTATTCCATGTGATTTTTTTTAAATTTGATTAATAAAACAATACTATATTTTTTCTACACAAACATGCAAATAAACAGACCAGAATGCATTTTTTGTAAAACCAATTCCTCCACACTGGTTTTTCTTCACGAATTTTGAGTCGACTTCAATCCCCGACCGAGTCAAAGAATTGAGACCAGCTTCAAGCTCTCTTCAATACCACATGTTAATCTAGTAGTCTACGAACAAACCCCTTTCTTGAAGTTGTTATTTTATGTCAAAGCTGCAATTGTTAAATGAACTATTTTTATAGAATCTCAATTTCCAGATGTTTTCTTACCATTTCTTTTTGAAAATTGTCCATTTTATTATTTTTTTTTGCTGAAGTAAGTTGTTTTTTTTTTTGATTTTGACAAAATTTTCTTTTATTTGTGTGTGTTTTTTTTACTATTATTCTGACAGATCTTCTTTCAGTTGTACCAATATTTAATATAAAAATATGGCTACTGGGGATCAGTTTGTTGGCAATTTCTCACTGTACTATGTATGAAATACCAAAAATAGAGTTAATGCATCGAAATTTTTCATTTTATCTTAATTATTTTAGGCATGAATATTTCTTCTTGACATAGTAAAAGTAACTACGAAAAAAGATGCATTTCATAACACATTTGTTTATTGTTTAGGCACGTCTGCACGGTTCAAACTCTCACATCAGAATCATTTTTATTTTGCCTCTATTGAGGCACGTCTGCACAATTCAAGCTCTGACATAACATTTGAATAATACTTATAATCAAAAATACTCCACTCTCTAAAACTCCTTTTGTTTACATTGTTGTATTTGTAATTTTGACAATAAGTCCATGAATAGATGTGAAAACAAACAAAAAAAAAAACGATGCCGTGGGCTAGCGTTTTGCAGTCATTTTGTTGATAGCGTATCAATGTAATTTTTTCTTGAAAAAAGCATGTTTAACATCAGTTTAATATAATTTATTCACTCATTTACAGCAATTACTACGAAATTCTTTAAATTTCATAATTAACTTCGGATTATTGTATCAAAGATGCGTTCGAAGAACCATCAAGTTAAGGGTGCGATCGCAATTTATTGAATTCAAATTTATTTTGCCATTAATTAAAATCTGTATCAATTTAATTAATTCCAGTATATTTATAGTTTGTTTTTGATGATTTAAGCTTGCAACTATTTTTCAATTCCATTTTGATTAATAAATATTAAATTTAAAAAAAAGAGTTATAATCGAAAAATACCTGATCTATAACATTCTTGATTAATGGAAGCATGCATGCATTTGCTTCAAAGGAACACCAATATTTAAAAAAAATCAGAACGATTATAGCGAACTTGTTGAATAAATGCAGAGCAATTTTGACGTTTATCACAAAATGAAAACGTCAAAAAATCGTTCTGAATTCATGCACAACTCATTCAATAGATCATGTAATCGACATGAATGTTTATTGCTGGCGTACAGAACTTTTTTTAGAGAATTCCCACAGTTTAACGTAAAATATTATTTTCATTCATTCCTTAAAAATGTTTAGTTACCAAAGTTCAAGTTTACTTATTATTGTTTGAAGGGTATGTTTAGTAAAAATGCTGATATAAAATAAACATTCACATAATTCAAATTATACAAAAAAGGATGTATTCACTTTTGCACGTTTCAAAATGAGGTTGTGAATATCACGTAGTTCAATACTTTGTCCATAAGCCCTTTGCATTAATCCGTTTGGGTATGCTCTCAACCAGTTTTTCTATCAATTCGTGCGGAAATTTCGCCCACTCCGCCTGAACTCGGGCCCAAAGATTGTCTAAGCTTCTTGGTGGATTATCGTACCGTGCAAGTCACTTTTTCAGAAGAACCCACAAATTTTCAATGGGATTCAGATCTGGGCTTTGTGCTGGCCACTGCATAGTTTTAAATTTTTGACTACCAAGCCAATTTTTCACAATTTTAGCAGTATGTTTGGGATCTCCATCTTTTGAAACACGACCTCTTCTTCTGGGTATGCCCTTTTCTCCACAAACTCTGGCAGATTCTCTTCTAAAATGCGGAGATAATCACCCTTTCGCATAATTCCATTGATTTTAACTAATGGTCCTAAATTCCACCTCCTCATTTCATTTCATTGTCTCCTTAACATGGTGTTTTTGTAATTTTTCGTATGGTCGGTGACAGATTTTCCTTTTTTGTTTTTTTCTCGTTGTTGTTAAAAAAAACTTATTTTGCACTGAACCGCAGAAAATATTTACAGAAACTAATAACTTTTAAACGAAATGTGGTTTGTTTTGATGAGTTGCATAACAGTAAGAATAACTGTAAATTTTTGTTTTCTTAAACTCATAAATTAGCGTTGCCAGCTAAGAAAAAACCGAGTGCTTAAATAGTGCAAAACTGGATACATCCTTATTTTTCATAATTTGAATTAAAGGTTTAAATGTTTACTTTGGATTTAAGTTTTGCAAAAAGTTTTTAATTTTATAGTTTCTATAGGGAAAATAAAGAATTAATTAAAAAAAGAATGACCGTGATAACTATATTTTCGAGCATTTTGTGGTATCATCCCAAAGTAAAATTTGAGAATTATGTATCCACATGTGCTCGCCACTGTAGATGTCATTTCATCTAAATGCTAAAGTAGCCAGTGGTTTTTTAATGTTTACAATGAAACTTTAATGCAAATGCATTTAAATATCTTTTTAATAATTTCTTATATATTTATTCCCTCCTCAAGCTACGTACATGTTTTATAATCCGACAGCATACGAGCTGATTTTTGATTTAGATTTTAAAGTTTTTGTCCTACTTCTGATATAATTTTGATATCTTAAGTAGAAAAACTCGACAATGTTACGTATGTATCTAAATATAGAATACCGACATTTTTAAATTTTGGAGTCTTTGCATTTAGGTTTTAAACAAGCACTTAATGACAACTTGCAACAAAGTGTTATTGATTTGGGCGATATGTAAAGGAATATGAGCATTTTTTTAAAAGGCCAACAGGCTGTTACTTCGTAGGTTTCTCCATTCCAAACCTGTCTGTTTACATTTTTTTTTTTTGGAAAACTATCCGTAGTAGTAGAAATGTATATATGAACAATAAATAGAACATAAAACAGCAGTAGTGGAATCACTGCACATTTAAGGTAAAGTGAAATTTTGGGTGCTTTTTTATAAAAATTGACAGTTGACAATTTTACAAATTTGTCACACTTGTCGGACAAAATATTGACAGGGGAACAATTTGTCTTCGATATACCTTAGATGGATCGATGTGTTCACAGAGTCGTGTTCAACATCTAAAGCACGCACGACGTCATTTCAAAATAAAAGGTCTACTCTGATATCTCGATAGTATTTTTGCAAATTTAAAAAAATTCTTGCGTGTTTACCAGTGATCTTAAATTAGATTTATTGTAATCTTGTTAGTAAATGAATGTTTTTAATTTTTGTATGATTCTATAAAATTTTGTGGTGACTTTGTATCAACTGTAGTACGACTACCTTTCAGAATAAAACCTTAAAAGCGAAGAAATACACATAGTTAGACACTATAGTTGTCGAACAAACCCTTTTCCTTCAGCTCTTATTTTATTCAGCTTCAATTAAAAAAAAAGAAAAAGTGAAACTTTTAATCGAAAACATTCATTCACAGCAGTAGTTTTGTTTAAATTATATTGGTAGCTATACCTACAATTTATAGTTTAAATATAAAAATGGCCTACAAAACATCATTTTAATACAATTATTAACAACAAGAACATTAAACTTTTCAAAATGATACAATTCACTTCAGAAAATTGTATCAAGGGTGTGTTCGAAAAATTATAAAACTAAGAATGAGGGCACACTTTATTAAAACTGAATTAAATTTTAGTTTAGGATCAAGTTCAGTATTTTTTAATTCTTCTAATTCTTATGAGGTTTACACAATTGAATTGAACAAGAAAAAGTTATTGCATCCATTACATAATTAAAGGAGTTTTTTGCGGGGCAAATCAAATGTCAAGTTTAACATTTATATCATAATAAAAATGAATAAAATCCACTCTAAATTACGGTTGCCACTTGAAAAAATTTGCATGACCAAAGTTGAAAATAGAAATGAACAATCGTACCAAAAAAGGACCAACATAATTTGTATCCGCAGCGGTTTTTAATTTCCCATAGGAAGTTATTGTAATCGGAGAAACCTTGCAAAAGCAGGATACAAACTCAGGATTTTTCGAAATTAAGTAAAATATCTCATGGACTATGGACCGTTAAGGTCTCAATTCCCACGAGTAACATTTGGAACTGAAACGAAATAATTAAAACGATTAAAACAAAAGTAAATTTCTACTTATCTTTTTCTAGTTAAGTTTTTCCTCTACGATCCCCAACATGGTCCTTTTTTCCTTTCTTTTTTCTAATTTATTTTTCCTTCCTTATTTTCTTTTTATCACGACACTACTCAAACAGTTTATCTTTCTCAATTTTTTTTTTATTTAACTCGGTGAAGGTCCAAAATCACCAACATTGTTTTTATGTTCACTCTATCAAAGTCTTTCAAGAATTGACGTACAGATCCTAAGATCTGTCCTATGTAAATATCCCGCCATTTTAGCTTTCAGCCAATTTGCAGTGGCAGATCTCATTTACTTCATCAACAGCCAATCGGAGATTGGCTTGTTAATATCAACTTGTGATGAGATTCTCGCGCTCCTGCTTACTAGCTTTTTCTCTCACATCTGAATGCAAGTCATTCTGGATTTCACCGCCCGCTGGATTCACTTCTAGGATACAACGATTCCAGGAGCTGCATTCAGCCTGGAAATTACATAGAAACCATTCCTCTTTGGTAACCTGAAACAAAACTTGGTTCTTTTTCCTCAAGAAAATGACAGAGAAAACCATGGTCAGAAAGACTATGGCCGTCCCGCTCTCGCTCATTCTTGTTTAGAACAATTGTGACATTTGTCAAATCCATTAATTATTCAAAACACAAGTGACAAGTGGATGCAAAATGCATCGTCTTTCTTAAAATTAAAATTAAATATAAAAAGAACTTGTTGCTTTCATTTATAACTCAACAAACTTTCTCACGTATAGTCCGTCATAGCGAGGGATTCATGGCAGCTGCTAATGACAGAAGTGCCATTTTAGAAATGTCATTTTGGAAGTGTCATTCAAAGCAGGCCCAACGTAATGCAGACGAAGATGTGTTTCAGCCATCATTGTGATTCCATACATTGAATTCCTATGGCTGAAGTCGTAAACGTCAGGCGAGGTTGGAGCTGAAGCGTGTTTGTGTTTCAGCCATCGATGGGCCTTCAAATCTTTACAGCACTACAAAAAATCGGAGGGGCTTTAAACTAATAATCGGAATGCGTAATACTAGCTAGAAAGTTTAAGACCATAGTCAAACGTGGAAGTAAAATTAGTAACAAATAAATGTAATGACCTGACAGATTATTGAGAATAAAGAGCTATTCAATTCAAACTTTCAATCCCTTTTAATCTCAGCTGTGTAAATTTTTCCAGGAAAGCCTTAGAGCTATAGTAGCTACATCCTTCTACCACCATCATTGAATGATTTAAGCAATCAAACGTGATTATTAACAACAGAAAAGCGTAAAATAAAAAAAAAAACATTGTAAAGAATCAATTCCAACACCACAATCCTAAAACACAATCCGAAAAAATGCTAAATAGCTTGTCAGATTATTTTCGTCTTATTCGGACCAGTAATTCCCTTACATCATTCTGGTACTGTATTCGAATACGAGTACTGTAGTACAAGTGCGGTGTTCAGATTAAAAGCAAACTTAAGCTGAAAGACCGTGTCCATGTAAACTCGTATAGTTATGGCTATATAACCCGGGTCAGGACCAAGACCAGGAGTAGACCACTGCGAGCACATGAAAAATACATTTATTTTCCGGAGCATGGACACAGGACATTGAGAAAAAGAAAGAAAGAAAAGGAGCTGATATACAAAGTATACAATACAATTCACAAAACTAGTGTTCCTTTTCACTATATGATTACCCCTTAGAGCGGCTGCCTTCAATTTCTATGCTCCTAACTTCTCTAACTCCTTTACAAGTACTTGTACAATGTACAATGTACATCATCCCCGATTTCATTTAACCCGTCGGGTTTGTAAAATGCTTCCTGCTTTTTGCTCTTCCAATATCCATCTGTCTTGAGTCATGGATGATGCTGAACCTGATGCTGATTCTGATTCTCATTCTCATTCTGATGCTGAGTTGGAAAAAGTTAAATTGCATGATGTATGTACATCATTGTGAAGCAGGATTCTACAATCTATATACACACAAGGATGCATCATCCATCCATTCTTCAATGTCTATCGCTGTTGTTCGATTTGTGGTGGTGCTGCTGGTTGCAGGGGATGAAGTTAAAGCGGATACAAACCTTCTTTATGTACCCATAGGTAGGTACCTAACCTACTCAAAGTCGTAGGTAGTTACATATATATTTCCAAATGAGAATTTGAAAATCCTCAATCAGCAAGGTATCAGAAGCTTTCAAACATGAAACCATTGTAGTATCTACCGCAGTACCTATAGATCAAGATGTAGGTACATGTGACAACCATCAAGGCTAGATCTTTGTTTTTTTTTTTCTTTTGAACAAAATGGCGAAAGCACAGAGAGATGCTGGCTGAAAGAGGTTTAGGTGAAGTGAGGTCCTGGGCTTGGGTATTACAACTTTTGACTGTGCGGCTTGTAAAGGCTGATGTGCCGCAAAGAGGCTTACATCTGGATCAAAGTAAACTCATCTTCGACATCAAAATGTCATCACGTATGTATAATCACGACGACGACGACGGATAGAGCACCACCTAAGTAAGAACTCCGTATCCACATATGCTATAGCAACTTGTAGGCTATAATGGGTTGGATATGGTGTGAGAGGCGTAATTGATGTACTTGTGTCTTTCGTAAATGAATTCTCAAATAAGACACTCAAAATGTATTAGCAAGACATTTCCTTTTGCGGTACTATGGCAATGGAGATGGTTGGAGGCGGATAAAACCATGTGACTAAACAGAATTGAACGCGCAACTCCCGCCACACCTTGAGCTCGTGCCATCCTCTCTAATTTGGCGGTGGGTGGTAGTGCGGTGTGTGCACTGCTTTGTTATTCTAATGCGGTACGTATAACACACGCTTTATTCTCACTTAACTGATGGGAAGGTGTTTGGCCAGGGGTGGATTTGTAAATGTAAAATATAAGGAGTTTGGATAGACCCAGACAGATAGAAATAGTAAAAGCATTTTGTTAAGGTACCAAAACAAAAACCTATTTTTAAGGGCTTAACATTTTACTAAAGGGCCTTGCATATGAGAGCGAACAATGAATGAACGAATGGGCGAACGACCCTGATTTTACACATTTCAAAAAGTCAATTTCAAACAAAAACACATTTAAAATATAAAAAATCAATTGACACTTATGTAAGGATAATAAAATTTGCATTTTGTTCTCTTAAACACGACAATTTTGTAAAAACAATTTGGAAGTAATGAATTGCAGTGTGGTTTCTATGAACTGTCATCCTCTATTCGCGTTCCACATACCATCCACAAGGCAAATAAATTGTTCGCGCTCAACTTAACCTCAAAACTATACCACTCTTGTTTTGTTTGTTGCTAAGGGTAATTATAAATTGACAATTTGTCGCTGTCTGCGAATAAAAATAAAGCTCATGTGATAGAAAAGTCAAAATATGCGAATATCCATAGTTCGCAGTTCGTAGCTCATGTGCAAGATGCTTAAGTAGGAATTTGCTAAATATTTAACAATTTACAAATCGGTTCCAAAATTTCGAACATTTCTTTTCGTTTTACTAACTTATAAACTGCTAATTCTCTTTTATTAAAAAGACAGGCATCCGAAAATGTCTAAATACTGACAGTTCATGAAAATATACAAAGCAATAACGTGTCTAAATACTGACAGTTCGTAAAAAAGTACAAATCAATAACGCTTAAACAGACCTGTTAATGGGATTTCTAAACTGAAGGCCTTACAGATGTCCAGATGTCATATAGATTTAGTAAATTTCTAAAAAGTTACATAATCATTCTGTAGTATTAACTTAGATTGATAAGTCTGTTTGTTTCTGATTTAGGTTTGTTTGGTTCGATTAAATTAACTAATTGTATAAGAATAAGACTTGTATGAATTTACTGTTGTACACAAAAGAAAATTAATACTACGTTTTCACTAAGAAATACTCTGAGATTTAAGGCAATATATTTAAAAAAAAAAAAAACATGAGTTGTTTTTAAAAGTGGTTACGGGTGCTTTGGACGGTCCATAGTCAGTGTGTTCCACACGTAGTTTCAAACAGTTTCAGACTGAAAGTTTTAGCCATCAGCCATCAGCTGTTTCGTTTACATTAATTTGAGCGCTGAATGTTTCGAAAGGTTTGTTTGTTTAGTTCAACTTTGAATTGCTACTAGTTTTCAAGAGGTTTGATATAAAACTTGTGGTTTACGAAAACATGTGGTTTACCAAAAATTTATGGAAAACTTGAGTTTTCGATGTAGGTTTTCGGCCAAAACTTATAATTTCGCGAAAACCGGGTTTTGGACTTGGTGTGAAAATCCTATAAATCTATGCTAAGTATTAATTGCAAACGTAGTAAAAAACTTTAGTAGAAAACAATACCATGAAAGAGAGAGGATTTGAAATGATTATTGCGAAACTTGTTAGATTTTGAAGTAGTTAAGAGTTTTAGGTATTTTTAAATTTCAATTAAAAATGGAGATAAGATAGAGACGCATTCAGATATCTGTTTTCCAAGACTAGTTTTGGGACGTACTTTGTTGTCTTAGGCCGCGGTTTTGCTCGCCAGGCTCAAGGGTACTAACTGCAGAGAGTTCAAGGGCTTTAATTTAAAGGTCTTTATTTACAATTTGTATTTCTTAGGCTTCAATATTTAAATTATACGATAGACAATTTACGGTAGGCTAAAATTCTATTTTGAGGTTAGACCTCTTGTTCGCTGACTTCACGTTTCGGATTATTAATTCATCTTTCCAGTAATTCTTACTATTGGTCATTGTTTTTCCATAGACCTCCGATGGTTTCACTGCTTATCTATTAGTCTATCTCTGATTTAAGACTAATGAAGGCGGCTATCAAAAGCTTCCGTCGACTATCTGTCTCACGACGAACGCCTCCTTACCAATAGGATGAGAGGTAGTCTAAAAATTACCTTTCTTCTTACTTTATTTGTAAATACCAGAATGTTCAGCTTGAAACAAAATCTCTATATGAGTAATATATGATACTGACGCCCAACGAGACTTTTAAGACATTAATTCTCGGTGTGTTTTTTTTGTACATAGTTTTGTCCACGTTTGTAACGGTTTTTTATGGCAGCATACTAAACTTTGAAAGGAGTAATTTGTTGTTAATTTTGGTAATTATTTGTCTTAGTACCCTTTGCGTGGTTACGTCAATTTTTTTAAGTTTTTAGAACAACACCTGCTGCCGTATTGAATGAGGAACCAGATGAAGCTGTACTTCAAGAAAAGCTTGATGAATTGTTGGGTAGTGGCGAGGAAATTTCGGATAATCTTCCGGGATGCAGTATTTCAAAGAAAAAAATACCTGAAGAGAAACCAAATCGACAATGGAACGCTAACGATCTTGTAACAGAAATGTTCGAGTTTTTATTGCAAAAAGGTCCTGTGGAAGGTTTTTTTGAGAGCTGCGTCAGTCCAACCGATTTGTTCGTCTCTCTCCTTGAAAGTGTGCTCGAAAATATTGTGTACCAATCTAATCTCCGTCGTTCAGGAAAGTAAGGTCTTATAGATTTGAAGAAGGGTGAGCTAATAGCTTTTATAGGCATAAACTTTCTCATGGGATATCATAAACTATACCCAGCTGGAGGTACTTTTGGAGTGAAAGTGAGGATTTGGGAGTGTGTTTAGTGAGTAAAACGATGAGTCGGAATAGATTCGATACGATTCTGGGTAGCTTGCACATACAAGACAACAGCCTTATTCAAGAAATAGCAAAGATCGACTTTTCACGCTTCGTCCAATGATAGATTCTTTGAATTAAAAATTCAGCACTTTCTACCATGGGACAAGACAGCTTCCTGTTGACAAGTACATGATTCTTTTTAAGGATAGGAACTCAATGAAGCAGTACAATCCCATAAAGCTAATAAAGAGAGGTTATAAATAATTATGGTACTTAGCTGACCAACATGGGTACATAAAGAAATTTTCAATTTACCAAGGCAAGGACGAGCAGCTACAGAAAGTTAATATGAAAATTACGGTCTCGGTGAAAGAGTAGTTTTGGCAATCACTGAAAAGGAGTGGGGCAAGCAAAAAATAATTTTTCTTGACAATTATTTTTCGTCAGTGAGATTATTAGAAAAACTGAAAACAGAAAAAACTCTAGCTTGTGGAACGATTCGGGTAAATAGGAAAGGCAACCCCAAGATAAAAAATGAAAAGAGGAGACTTCGATTACCGATCTTTGAAAGATGGGATCAGTTTTTATAAATGGAAAGATACCAGAATGGTACTGTTGGCTTAAAACTACCATGGCAACGACGTTTCAACTGTTATCAGAAGGGATAAATCGGGAATGCAACACGAAGTCAGCTGCCCTAAAGTCGTGAAAGATTACAACACATTCATGGGAGGAGGGGACCATGCTCAACCATGATCAACTTCGGGCCGCTTATGAGCTGGACCGAAGGTCAGGGAAGTGGTGGCATCGTCTTTTTTGGGGATTGCAAATTTTCAAGTGCGCTCCTGACTTTCGAGTTAGCTGCGATTTGGTTTAGCTAAAGAATGTATAACGAAATAAGTTCCTACTTGAGATTCCTCTAGCAGCTATTCCTGCACGGCCTCAACCTGCTGCAAATATACTAAAGACACACTACCCTATACCAGTAAAGAATACATATGTGTAGAAGAGTCACCCTGATATAGCTTCGTATAATACATACGAGTAGTTATACAATATATGTATATGTTTGCATAATATGTGGAAAGCATTTGCAACTTTGAAGATGATACTCATCGCGGATTCGCACCCCATTAAATCGTCATGAACAGAAGGAGCAGAATAGCAAATGTACAGATTGTGTGTTTCCTCAAAGTAGCAGATTCCTCCATGCATGAATGTCACGGCATATACTTATGGAGTCAACTTCCAAGAACCTGGTGAATTCAAATCCGTGTAAAGAAATCGTAACCACATTCAGTTTTCCCTTCTCGCTTCCTCGTGCCGTTTTCTCTCAAGGCTCTAGCAGTAGAAATTTATATATGTGTACATATGTACATTTTTTGTTTCGCATTTGTAATTAGTGGCAAGTGTTGGAACCCTGTGATTCGCACAAATCAGTTGGCGGTGGAAGATTTCCTTTTTTCCACTGATGTTGATGGTGCTAGAAGAGTGAAACTTGGTTAAGGGAGCTCGAGAGGAAAAGCAAGGCAAGGCAAATGGCTTTAAGGCAAAAGAGGCTGGTTTGAGTTTACTAATCGTATGCGGAGTGCTTTTGGTTTCAGGAATTAATTCGACATTTAAATACCGTCCCATTAAACGGGAATTATTGATACTACTATACTATCACATCTTGCAGGGATTTTCTTTTGAATTTTCATGCTATATGCGGAGACATGGAGGGCACCCATCATCATCATCAGGGAGGAAGAGGTGTGGAGCTACTACAATACCATCATCAGGACCAAGACCAGGGGTTGGATTGGAATAATGTCGCACCATTCGTGGAGTGTTTTACAAGGTTTGAATATATTTGAATGTCAAACAGTGGCAATATGTTTTGACAATGAATTTTAAGAATGAAACAGGCAGGGGCTGGAGCGGGTGACTGCGTGTAACATTTCAAAATTGCTTAAGGTAACTATGTGTTGAATTTTTAAAATTCAATTTGTGTGGTAGACAAATGTTAACTGATATTTGCATTTATGGAAACATAATAATAATAATAATAATAATACACATATGTACAATACATATAATGTATGTTATGTATTTATGCGTTCCTTACAGAATTGGGTTTAGGGGGGTTAACTTCTGAGAGGATTGGGATTTGATTGATTTAATATTCAAGACGAAATGCGAATGAGTGATTTTGGGATTTTCCCCAGAAATATCGAAATATTGGTGTTTAGGAATTTGCCATTTGAGGTTAGCAGTTTGATAAAGGTGGAACCTTGAAATTTCTTTCCAGGAGCATTAGGTTCACAGTAAAATTAGCTCAAAATCGATATTTTCAAAACATATGATAAAAAAGTACAAATTGTTACACGAAACAGATGCCAATAATTTAAATGGTTTTATCAGTAACGTAATATTTGATAAGGGTGATTGATTTTTAGTTATTGAAATGGAATTTGAGGCTATTGTCCGCAGCTGTACATGAACCCTTCTCCCATGCCTCAAAATCAAATTAAATAGACGTATAGTGCCTTGTACGAAAGTGGAGCACGATGGTTCTCTAGAAGGTGGCAAAACTCCATTTCATCCATGTGAAAAAAATATATAAATTTAATTTTGGAAACATTTCAAAAACAAATTATGATTGTAGATTTTTCTTTAGCCGATACATCAACTACATTTTTTATAGCTGACCTGAAAACCTAAACTTCAGAAATCTGAAAAATCAGTAGTGAAATGTGTGAAACCAAGGAGAAGAGTGTGTTTTTCCCATCTTCCTTATACGTTCTTGGTTGGTTCCGGATCTTTTAGATGAATAAAAACTTAAATTCCCAAAGAAAGCTGAAAATTTGGGTTAGAGTTTAACATACTAGTGCTTTAATTTTTCAATCGTAATCATTAATCTTTAAAATTGTAAGCAATGATAACACTGTATTTCTTATAATATATTGCTTTCACTTAAACCAAACAAATTTAAATCCTTTCCTTCCCAAATTTCAAGGAATGGTAAGAGTTGAAGACACTGAAAAGAAGTGGATAGCAGGATAAGGAAGGCCAATTCCCCTTAGTGCTCCTGTAACGAACTTTAAGATAATAGCTCATGTCAACAAGCTTTATCCGAAGTGCCTTAAGAAGAAGAAAGCTTTTGATTTCGTTAACTGGACCAATCAGCAAACTAGAGAATAATAAAAATGTCCTTATACGAAAGGTTTGGCGGAATAAATGGCTCTGTATTCAAGGAACTATGTAGTTCGGGGGTCGACAAGTGTAATAGTTACATCCTTGAGCCAGCTTCTTACTTCTTGCAACTTAATTATTTCTATTTGCAAGATGTTTTAAGGAATTGGCACAGCTAAATATTTCTGCAAATGCTTTGAATCTTGCAGCAAATTCGTAAAAATTGCAAAATTAATAAATACTGGTTTTGAGATGTCTGTTGTATTCTGTATTTTTAGGGTTCGGTGCGGTAGAGAGAAAGTGTAAAGCTAAGTAAGTTGAGAACTAAACTAGGGCCTAGTTGCTTACAGCTCTCAACCATTCCTGTGCGAGAACTGTTGTCAGTTATGGAGGGGACCTATAGTTTTAAGCTTAGTCCGATCGGATTATTTGAGAAAGCACTTTTCATGACAAGAATTTGTTAATTCCTCAAAAGAGGCAGTACCCGTGAAAAAAATTTAAGACGGCACAGGCCGGGATTGAACCCAAGACATCTGGTATGACAGTAAAACGCACTTTTTTTTTTTTTTTTTTTTTATTTTTTTTTAAATTCATTTTTATTAATTCATTCTTAAACCTATCTTAAAGCTAGACAAAAATTCATAAAACTAGCCTAATTATCCATAACTTACAACTAACTTAATGGTCCCATACGGACACTCTAAGCTAAACTATAACACTAATTACTAATGCCTTTCGGCCTTAAGATCTATTTTACTTCATTTAAATTTTATTTCATTTATTTTTGTATTTATTAGAAAATTTGAACAAAAAACTAATATCAATATCCTTTTTTTTATTTATTTTTACTTACAAACTACTTAAAATAAGGTCCTTAAATAAAACTTAAAAACTAACTTAAACTACCTATTCTACCTATAAACTACTTAAAACTAGAACAACCACAGCAGCAAATCTAACTATCAAACATTTTTTTTTCATATTTTGTTGTCTTTTTTTATTTTTATTTTTTTTTTTTATTCCATGTTTTCTTTTTTTTATTTTAATGTTTTTTTTTTTTTTGTTTTTTTTTTTTTGTATTTTTTGTATTTTTTTTTTAATTGTTTTTTTTTTTTTTTTTTTTTTTTTTTTCTATTTCTTTTTGTGCCACCATGCCTATTCTACTTAAAACTAAGCCCTAAAACTATAAAACAAGTATGTAAGCCGGCCAAGGCTTAAAACCCCATCCCGACTACCCAATATCAAGTGCCGATTGAAGCCACCAAAACTGGTTCTCCTGCTTCACCCTATCAGTTCGGTCCCGTTCGGACACAGCCCTACTGAACCGAAGGAGCTCTGCTCCGCCTTGTGCCATGACGTCCCGATTGTACAGGAGTCGCCTGTCCACGGTTCTTCGTCTGACGTGGTAGATTAACGGAACTGCCAATCTATCCTGTATCAGACCGCATTTGTCTAAAAAGAGGAATGCCTCTGGTGGAATGAAGCCGCTCAAGCGTGCACTCTCAAAATACTCGTCGTTCGGATAGAACGCCCCGAAAATTAAATTGTTGGTCGAAGACATAGCTCTTGCAATGTGACCTCGAACGAGTTTTATCACGAAATTGTCAATTCTGTTGATTCGAGCCCCGTTGTATAGGACCTCGTTGGAATAGTAATGCACATAAGAAGATTCGGCTGTTCGATATAAGCCTGTACAGCGTCGTAAACACTGCCGCTCGAACACCCGAAACTTCTCCATCTGGGAAGGGGCAACGTTGAACCACACAGGACAACCATAAACGATCATTGGCCGTATGAGGGCCATGTAGCAAATTACCTTCACTCTGGGGTCAAGCCGACTGCTAAAAAACAGTCGTTTCGTCAGAGCGAAGGCTCCTCTGGCCCTGGTCAGAGCAGCATTTATATGTCTGTCGAAATACAAATACTGATCTAACCAGATACCAAGGTACTTCACTACACTTTTGCTCGCCAATGGCTGCCCGTGAAGATCAACGATGACCATCTTGCGCCAATTCTTACACGTATCCCTCGTGGCCCCAGCCAACGGAGTCCGGAACAGAATTGTCTCTGACTTCTGGACATTTATTTTCAGTTTCCAGTCGTCGCAATATCGCTGAATCTTGTCGAAATCACGCTGCAAGAGAATTCTAATAACCTCAACCTTTTGGGCCGTTCTGTACGCAATTAGATCGTCGGCGTACGCAATTGCCTTTGTAAGACTACCTATCAGATCGCTGGTGTAAATGCTGAAGAGAATCGGCGAATTCACCGCTCCCTGTTGAAGACCATTTTTAATTGAGAATGTTGTGGTAGAAGTTACATTGCCACTTTTGACAACAAACTTTCTACCGTTAAGCATATCATAAAGTATATACAACAATGGCTTGCTTATGCCAAGCCTGCTCAGTTTTAGGTAAAGGCCCTCTAACCATACGGTGTCAAAGGCCTTTTCCAAATCAACAAGAACAGCACCTGTGCATTGTTGTTTTGATTTATTCCATTGGATATCAGAAACAAGTTTAGACGCAGCATGAATTGTGTCATGACCCGCCTTGAACCCGAACTGTTTATCCGGAATTATTTTGTTGTCCGCAGCCCACTTAGTCAGAGCCCTATTAATGATCTTTTCGAAAACTTTGCTGATACTCGGAAGAAGACTTATCGACCGAAGATTTGACGGGTTGGAGTTGTCCTTTCCCTTTTTCGGGAGAGGATGAACCACAGCGGTCTTCCAATGCACTGGATAATATGCATTATTCAGTGCATTATTGAAGAGCGTGGTGTAAATGTCAATTGCTTCCATCGGTAAATGTCTAAGTACAACGTTGGATATACCATCGACACCTGCTGACTTTTTGTTTTTTATTGAATTAAAGATGAGCTGAAGCTCAACCTTCGTCACTAACAAGGGACTTGGTCCCGTTTGCTCGGCGATTATGGCATTTGCCAAGGAATCGTCATTGAACCGCATGAAACCGCGGTTCTCAGATCGCCATTGTGTCATATCATTTCGAAGGTAAAAGTGATTAAGTAGGGCTCTGTTTTCCAGGTCGTGGTTGGGGCGAATGCTAACATTCACCTTGTACACTTGCTGGAAAGCAGCTCCCACCGCCTCCACTTTTTCCTTCGGATCTTCAATTATGTAAAAGTCATCGTCAAAGATGGCTTCCTCTGGATCTATTTGCGCTGTCCTGAGTACGTCTCTGTTCTCTTCGGTTCTTTGGAGTTTAAGACACGGAAGGTCATTGTCGTTTTTTTTTCTGAATATCTTATTGATTTTGGGGAACATACCAGGGTCACTCGAATTAACTGACTGGATCTTGCGGTCCCAGTACTTGTTAATTGATAACCTGTAGTTCTCCTTAATCAACAGATTGACATTTTTTATTGACGATTTCAGTGTCCTAACCTCCAAGTCGCGTGGGTCTGTAAGTCGTCTGTACAAGTTTTTGAGTCTTGTCAGTAAGCCACTCTTGTGCCTACGTAGTGCGTCAATTGTCGCGTTTCTGTAAGCGTCCATTTGGTCCCGTTCTTTGTACTTTGGAATTGTCCTTTCCATTGTTCGTTTTATTGTTTCGTCCATCTGTTGTAAATGTTGGTCAATTTCTGTATTTGTCAGGTTTCTGTTGTTTGGTGGGGCTATGTCACTCGAACGAAGTTCTCTCGCTAAGGCGTTGGTGAAACGAGGCCAACGCATCTTACTGTAATTGTAAGAGTGCGTTGCAACGTATTCCTCCAACTCCACGCGTTCGTTCGGAATCTGCATTACAGCAGCCAGTCCGCAGTGATCACTGTCGTACTCGACTGTCTGTAAGCAGTTTCGCGGGTGATTACCCACTTTGTCTGTAACTGTCAGTCTGGTGTCGTACAGCAAAAGGTCCAGAAAGGAGCCGCTTCTTGGATACGATGGCCTTTCAGTAGCCAGCAGGTCGACGCCATATTCAACGCTGTAAAGATTCATCAAATTAAAAAGATGATTACCTCTGGGATTACTATGTTGATTTCCCCAATCTTCATGTTTTGCGTTAAAATCACCGGCCAAGATGAAGTAGTTTTCTTCCAAGCTCAGTTTAAGTTCCCTAAAAACAATCTCAAGTTCTGATGCAAAGTAAGTGACCTGCGGAGCTCCAGCCGCATAAGCCGCAATCATATACATCCGCTTTCCTTGAGAGAGAGAGATGCATACAACGCAAACTTCTAGCGTCTTGAGCTTTCGCAATTCATTGTTGTATATGACTTTATAATTAATGCCTTTTCGTATAAAGAGAGCGACACCGCCCCCTTGAGTGGAGTCGGGCCGGTCTCTTCTTACGATATTGTAATTTTTATGAGTCAATTTGTGTTTGTGGTTTAGCTTAGTTTCGCTAGCCATAAACACATCGGGACTGTAGTCTTTCAACAATTGGAACATATTGGCTCTTCGTTCAATCCTAATCAGTGAATTTACATTCACAGCTAGGACTTTTAGGCGCGTCTCCGGCAGCGCGCCCATTATGGTCTAAATTGCGCCAGGCCAGGCAACAAAGAGTAGAGATGATCTACCCTTTTGCCTTGCTCCTTTATCTGACTTTGCAGTCCTGTTAGTTGACCTTGAATGCTCAACAACAAGGCTACAATGTCAGGCTGCACCTCTGGTGCCTTAGCCACAGGGGCCTTTGGGGCAACCGTTGGTGGAGCCTGTCTCGTGTTTCCACTCCCTGACACCATTTGGGCGTAAGAGAATTTGGGATTCACGAATTTTTGTGTTGGAGCCTGTCGAACTGTTCGACTTCTTTCGGCTTTTTGACTGGCCTGTTTTTGTTTAATTTCTTGGACCTTAGGGCAACCCCTATAACTAGCCGGGTGCCCTTGGTTTCCGCAAAGGACACACTTGAGCAGGGTCAAATCCTCAACCCGCTCATTCCCCAGCTTGCACTCTCCTTCTTTGTGGGTTTCTCCGCACCTCACACAACGCAACTGCATATTGCAGTTAGCATTGGCATGGCCAAACCTCTGGCACTTCGTACATTGTAGAATGTCGTCGTGCCTTTTTAATGTCTCCCAGCGTACAGCTTGATTGTCGAGAGATTCGATTCTCTCGACACTACTAAAACTGCTTTGGGGCGATAATGTTACGAGGAACATTGGAAGCCTATAACCCCCTCGCCTGGACTTCACCGTAGTGAAAGGCTTGACCCCGATAAAATCGAGATCGTCACTGGCTTTTTGGCGGAGCTCAGCTAAGAGCTCCTCCGGTTCCGTGCAGGAACTTATGCCCTTCAGAAGGACCGTCTTAAACTTTTCACTTTTGGGTGTGTAGCTGAAGAACTCAGCTGTGGCCTCTTTAAGCAACTCTTTTACTAGCTTGTATTCGGCCAGTGAGAAGCACTGGACCGAATAGCTCTTTTCTTTTTCATTCAAAATTTTTATAAGAAATTTGCCCTTAGTGGCCGACTTACATACCTGTTTTATGTCCTGTATGTCAACCCGGTAGGTCCTAATAGGTGGCACCTTCTCCTTCTTGGGCTGTGGTTGTTTCTGGTGTTGCTGCTGTTTCTGTTGTTGCTGCTGCTGTTTCTGCTGCTGCTGTTTCTGCTGCTGCTGTTGTTGCTGCTGCTGTTTCTGCTGCTGTTGTTGCTGCTGCTGTTGTTGCTGCTGCTGTTGTTGCTGCTGCATTGCTTTGCTCGATGTCGATGGGCCCTCAACATCCGGGCCTGTCACTGCTGATGGCGGTTTTTTCTTTTGCTCCGCTCCTGTGTTTTTATTAGCGGGCTTGGGTTGTGATTGTTTTTGCTGCTGTGGTTGTTTTTGCTGCTTTTGTTTTTGCTGCTGTTGTTTTTGTTGCAGTTGCCGTTGCGCTGCCTCTTGTTGTCGGCGCGCTTCCTGCTTCAGCTTAAGTTGGCTGAGGAGTGGCTCCATTTCCTCCTTTAGTTTCCTCAAGCTGTCTTCGAACTTACTGATGGCTGCCTGTTTAGTTTGCAGGGCCGCCATCAGTGAATTTTCTTCTTGGAGGATTTGGTCCACCTCCCCCTCCAACGATTTATTTGTTGGCGGTTCTGGCTCCGATAGGATCTTGTTCCTATATTTCGGAGACCTATACTGCCCTTCTCCACCCTCTGAGATGTAGTCTACGCTCCCAGCGTCATCACTTTCTGAGGTTTCGTGATCTGACGTCACACCTTTCGTTTTTGCCTGCATTTTTATTTTATTGGCGTTCCGTTTAGCAGGATTGGTCCGCTTCACCAAATTGGGAGATTGCCTCTTTCTCTTCACTATTGCCCAGTGGTCCGATGTATGGTCTGATTGTGTTTCGGTGATGTTTTGTACCGCTGCTTGCACAACACTTACATCACCCGATGTATTGGCAGAGGTATCTTTCGATACCCCTGCTTTCCTCTCCTTCTCCATTTGCTTTTTTTTCCCAATCTATAAAATCGACGATTTCACGATTGTGAAAAAAAGCTTCTATATTTTTGGTGCGCTCCGCACGGGATTCGAACCCACGACCCTTGGCGTTGTGTTCGGACGCCAGCTCCACTAGGCTACCGATTAGTTATTTCAAATTGTGGCTTACTGCCTTCTTAAATCGAAAACCTTACAAATGCACTTTTATTTAAAAATTTTCTACTATCCACTTATAACTTGTTTTCTCTTTGAAAGTCAAAGAACGACTGACAGTAAAACGCACTAACCATCATGCCATGGGTACTACCAATAGCTTAGTGTACACTATTGGAAAATCTTCAAATATTGGCAGATGTCTCGCACAAAAATTCAACCAATATTGCATTAACCATGTTAACTGGAAATACTATGCATAAAAAGTAAATGAATTTCTTGCCAACAATTTACATAAAGTCTCTATTACTACGAAAATGGAAGAAAATAAGAAGTCATTGTTTGGCAAAAAGACGTTGTCAAAGCCATTAAGATGGCCGTCAACGAATGTAAAGCCAAATGGTCAAACTTTCGCACAATCTTCAATTTTAATCGTGACAAAAATATGAACATTTCCTCTGTCATCTTTCAAGAATATTAGACCTGTCACGAGTTCCATCGTAATCAGAAACTTTTACGAATCTCGAAAAACCCTATCACGGAATCCAATGTTTGTTTTCTAAAGTCTCTCAACTGTGTACAAATAGACAATTTTCAATTGGAAGACAAAAAAGCGTATGAACAGACAACTTTCACTTTATGCAAAATTGGGAACTGTCACAAAATAAAAAGCTGTTGGAAGACTTTTGACGGACCACCCAATACTGGAAGTTCATTTCCAAATTTTACACAAAAAATTAAATTTGATTGTGCAGACAAAAAATAAATCATAGAGTAATAAAGTTCAGATTTCAGTTGAAAAAAAACATTATCAACTGCTATTTTGACAGAAGTAGACTTGATTTGTAAGTTAGGGATTAACTATCTTTCCATTAAAGTTGCCTTAATGTGAGGGTAATTTTTTGGAAGCTGTTAATCGGATGCAAGGAACTTGCTTTACTTTCAACTGCTTTATGTGGTCTGACCTTGGCTAATTAGTCTGCTGTTACACGTAATAGAATGGTTTTAGATTTATAAATTTAGTTTGACAGTTCTGTTTCGTTTTCTTTGGCAACTTGTTTTTGTTTTGAGTGTCCCAATTTTTAAAAAATGCAAACGGAGATGTTTCCTTCTCAAACAGTGAAATAGTTTAGAAGATAATTGCAAAAAAACAGATAAAAGTAGAAAGAAACGTCAGATTAATACAAGGAAAATCATATTCATCGACATAGAGGCCTTTTTTTCTAACTATTGTTAAAAAAACGTTAACTAATGTCGTTTCTAAGATTACGCTTGTTCTGATTTGTAACAGTTTGACGTCATAACATCGTTACCAAACTTATTGTTAAAATTACCATTTGTAACAATCCAAAACTTAGCTCAGGAGCTGTCAACCCTTAAAAGTGTTGAACTGTCAAAATAAAAAATGATTAATTTGTTTTTTTGTTTGGCTTCTGAGAAAACTATTTAGAGCTATTTGTCATCTCAGTAAAACCATAAATTTTCATGACCCAAAGTTTTCGTTGATTCTTCTTTTTGCTTTCCATATCTTTGCTTAAAAAACTAAACATTTAGCATTTAGCAAGCCTCCAATTTTCTTTTGTAATTTTATTTTGCGATTTAAACATATCAGTCAACATATTACAACAATTGTAGTCCCTTAACGATTCCAATTCGTAACGAAGACACTTGATCAATATTTGTTGACAAACATCAAAAATAGTTACAAATTGTTCAAAAATAGAACAGACCTAATGTCGATTTTCTTCTTTCTCATGTTTTCTTTTTGTTTCTCTTTTGCACTTACGTTTCTCAAAGTGTCGCTTGCAGTTTTATCGTGTAATTGAAGAATTAGAAAACCAAATTGTATTACCGTGACTTAAAAATTAAAAAAGTCCGTTTTAAAAGCCTATAGCTTTCATGAGATGTTGATGTCCCAAATATATCACGGACGACGACGTGTAAACTTTTCCTTTTATTTTCTCACTAACCAAAGCATATGTTCCATGTCCAATCAACCTTTTAAAAAAAGTACTACGAAATCAGCAACATCTGTCTAAAGTCTTAAAACCTGAGTGAATGTATTTTGTGACCTTTCAAATGTCATAAATGTTTTAACAACATTCATAACCTTGACATTTACAAACAAAATGTGTATAAAGTTCACTTAAATGCTTCTGCAACTGAATGACCTTTTGTATTAACTGACCTTTCTGATTCCAAAAGTTTCAAAAGGGGATAAGATTTCGTAGTCAAAACAGTTTTTAAAAACCAAAAACATGAACATTTTTCGCTGCAATTTCGATGAACAATTTGTTATTTCTGATAATGAATTTTCAGTTCTTGGGAAAGGGATAACGTTTTTTTTCAATCCTGTTGAAGTTGATGCTTCATAGAACCTCAGGACCAGCTCATCATTATAAAAAAAAAAACAAAAATGGATGAGCTAATAAATACATCACAAAAACATCTCGAAATAAGTTCCGTATCCTTTTAGCTGCAAGAAAAACAAATTGATTACACATACCTTTTTGCATAAATTCTCAAGCCAGACGGCTCCAAAAAACATTTGGTTAATGCCCCAAGCACTTTTACCCCCAATAATTCTTCCTTCGAGAGCAAGAGTGAAAAATCCATCATCATATGGAGTACCTAGAGCCATGCAATCCACAGCACATCGCGTATCGATCCCATTCAGAATTTTTCATAATATTATTCTTTGTATATTGTTTACGGTTTGTTTTTCAGCCATAATTAAGGAATGAGAACATGGCTTGAAGCTTGAAGCACATCATGGTCGGTGGCGGTGGCAGTAGCGGCGGGGTTAAGTCAACATGGTCGGTTGCAGCGTTTGCTCCTAGCAGCCGCATGATATGGTAGATATGGTATACAACCACTATCATCATATCGTTGTTCTCGTTGTCATCATCATCATAGTCATCGTCATCGTTGTCCTGCTGCTTCCTCTATATAGGTACTGTTGCTGTCTAGTTAGTTGAAAAACCCTTGTTAATATTTATTCAGTGAGGTGCTACAGGCGTTTTTCTGGGTAAGAGGCAAAAGGAATCCCAAAGAACGTCGACGATACCAAACCAAGAACAAGAACCAAAGCGAGCGGTATGGCAGATGGGATGGTGGATGAGGGTGGTAACGGAAGAGATAGTAAAATGCTTACACATGCAAAAGTTTAGTAGGACAATGTAAAAACCCTTAGCGAGCAGATCTTATATGCCATCACCATCATCACCCTTAAGCCTGCACAGTGCACAGCCAAAGCGCACGGACGACCGAAGCTGAAACTGAAACTAAAGACTGAAAAGCTGAAGCCGAAGCCCACCCTATTGCTTCGCTGCTGACTGACGACGACGACGACAACGACGACATTTTACAATTGCAGCGGAATTTACCCACCGTCGTCGTCGTCCCCTCAAACCTCTTTAAGGATAAAGGTGAGGGAAGAGGTGCGGTGGGGTGATGGTCCTGTAGTGTGGTGGTTTTCCATTTCTAAAACAACTACCTTGGTTAGAGAGCAATAAATGTAATCTCTTCTAGCATCATTGTGCTTAAGGACGAACTTGAGCACCTTATATTACGTCACATAAATGTTAATTAAAAGAAGTTCCAAAGAATGTAGCTTTATGTGCTGGTGCTGGGGATGTTTTATAAGGGGCAAGGGGGATGATGTATGGTTTACATATATGTACCTGGGCAATATAAATATAAGTATCAAGATATACGGAGGTAGTGTTGCTTGAACGCAAAAACCAAAACCACGATGGTCGCCTATATACTTTGGCTCTTCTTCTGTTCATAGTTAACTGCTGCCTAATTAGGTTTTCTTGCATGAACCAAGTTGAGGGGGATTACGCGGCATATAGCATCCTCTTGAAAGTGAATCCTGATGGGAAGCTGGGAAATCTTTCTTTCTTCTTGCGGGCGAGATGAAAAATGTAAATTTAATATAGTCATCTCCTTGCCTCTCTCTCTGGAACTGGCGCGGGCAGGGTTCAAAAGCATGCACTGCATGACTCTATGCTTGGCTTGCTTGAGGTGTGGGTGGGCGTGGTGGCTCTATATGGAGTGTAAACCCAGTATAAAGTTAAAGCACTCGAGTAGTTCTCCTGAAGTTTTTAATTTCAGTTTTAATTTTCTTTTTTCTTGTTTGAAAAATAAAAGAAAATGTAACTAACAATGCCCCGAATAGCTGCTATAAATGACAGTATGATGATTTCGACACTGACTTCAAAAGTTTCACATCCTTTGCATTAATACTAAAAACTTAAAAAGAAATGTGCTGTGGTGTATAATTTGCTTTGGGCTAATTTTTTGTAGATGCTTGAGTTCCACTTCATATTTGAATATAAAAATCATGGTACTTTCACTTAGTTTTGAAAGTGGACAAGCTGTTTGGAAAATGTCAAGAACTCTAATAAGAAATAAAATTAGGCATTGTTGGACTAATGCTGTGTCCTATTTGCATAATTTAGATGTGCTGACTTTGTTTTGAAATGGGGTTATTTAGGTCTTAGGCTAGGTTTACACTATATACACAACGAACGACGAACGGAACGGTTTAATCAAATTTACAGAACTCAAAAATATTGCTCTTAATTGCATAAGTTAATTATGATTATATGTGAACAACTTAATTAGAGAATGAAGTTAAAATTCAAGGGTTGATGGAAGATATTGCCAGATAGATGGATACTAAAAGTAAAAGTTCAAGATTTGGTAAGTACTTTTAATTTTTGAGTTGTCAAGTTCCTAGTAATACATATGAGAGGTTTCATTTCAAAATACAAAAAAACTGCCGAATTCTGCGATGGCTCAAGTTTCAGTACCAAATCCTTTTCATGTAATTTGCTATTTTTAGAAGTATGTTCCGAGAAATTTAAAAATGTCGTTATTAAGGTCTTGAATCGAATGTAGAATATTGAAATAGACTTTATCTTTTACGTGTCCAAGAAGAGAAAAATCAAAATGTGTTTAATCAATTAAGTTGCTGTATTTTTATGATAAAACCATAACTCACTGACTAGAAAACTCCAAGTAAAATAATGTTGACTTTAACAGAATAGAAGTTGTCAGGCTTTTGCGGACCTTTTTGTTGAACTTTTAAAGGGGAACAATTCTGTCATACATTAGGCTGAAACACAAACACGCTTCAGCTTCGGCATCGTCCACGTTACATTGGGCCTGCTTCGAGGTTGCTTTGAACGACACTTCAATCTGACATTTCTAAAATGGCACTTCTGTCATTAGCAGCGGTTATTTTTTCTCAAAATAAAAAAAAAACATGAGTTTTGAAATCGAAAAAATTAAATTTATAGTGGAAGAAGCTTACATAGCCCATAATAACCAATGGGAATCTTTCCAAAAGCAAATTTATTTTGTTTGTTGACTTTTTTGCAGCTATTGAGCTGTCAGACAAAGCTTATGTTCAATAAATTTGAACTAGAGCTTCTGTATGGACTCACATTACATTATTTCTTTACGATTGTCAAACGAAACGTGAGGTCGCAGCGTCATTGAAATAACAAACATTGAATTCCTATGGCTGAGCTCGTAACCATCAGGTGAAGCCGAAGTTAAAGCGTGTATGTGTTTTGGTTTATCAAAACTTCGACCGTTTCCGTGGCGCACACAAGGAAAATAATAACCAATTTTTTAAATTTGTTTAGTGGTGTTATCCAAGGCTATCTAAGACTGAAAGAGTTTTTTTTAAATCGGACCGGGAATTCCTGACATAAGCGTGTTCAAACAAACAAGCAAACAAACAAACAAACTCTTCAAACTTTATAATAATGGAAAACATTTTTCTAATACATTAATCTAATGGAAAATACAATTTTAAAGTAAGCATGAAACTTCTCAAAACAAAAGGAAACAGTGTTTAAAAAGTATGTTGGATTTTTATATCATTGAACTTTACGACATTAAGAACTTGTATGTTGTTTGGATGTGTGGTTTTGAATCAGCATCATTCATTCTTTTTCTTTTTTAGCTCTGTAGCGCAATAATTCATTCAACTCTTAAGCAGTCCCGTTTTTGAAGAGTTAAGGTCTGACCGTCTCATGCTAGTCCAAAACTAACACCAAAAAGTCATTCCTAAAAATCATATTTGAATTCTTTTTTTTAATGTAGCTTATGAAATGAAAACAGGCTTCATCAGTAGGATGATTTTTTAATGGCAATTCTGGTAATTTTGATGCATTTCAAGTAACCAAGGCTTAAGTTCTTGTGATAACTCAACTTAAAAAGCCTTTAAAAGATCTTAGTGTTTATGCAAAATACGATGTAAGGTCATTTTTAAAAATTGTTTTACAATCGGCAAACCATTATTTTCTATTCTTCTTATCAATAACTCGTCCCAAAGGCTCGAATCATTTCAATAGTCTAACTGTTTTTGGTGAAGGAGCTGCTGCACGACCATCATGACCCAAAATTTGGAGAATTCAAAGTGTATCTGCAAAATTTGTATGCTTTGTATGCTTTGTACTACTAATTTTATTGTTTGTTGAAGAAGCATGTATCCTTACATTTTTTTTTAATGGCAAGTTTTTAAATGTCATGTGTCAAAAGATGACAGCTGTTCAAACATCGGGCTATTCAAAAGTGAATTCATTTTCGGAAATGTGGCTCCCAAATTGTCAACATATTTGAAGTGCATTTCAACTATTTTACAGCTTTTTGAGGAATATATCATAGCTTCAATTGCCAAATGTCAAAGGATGATAGATTCAAAAGTGACAGATGTACAAAAAAGCGGTCTATTCAAAATAACTTAGGTTACGTAGCCGTGGTTGTAAAATGTTCATTTTTCAAATGAATCTAACAAATTGATTGATTGCCGACAAAATAAATATCGTTATAAATCGTGAAATGTCAAAAGATGACAGCTATTCAAGCAGAGGGAGATTCAGAAGTGCAGTATTTTTCCGACCACTGCCAAATTGTCACTATTTTTGAAGTGTATTTTAACAATCTCACTGCTCGATAGATTTTAAGTAATGGCACAGTGTTTAGTTATCAAAATGTCAAAGGGTGACAGCTTCAAAAGTGACATCTGTCTAATTGGTAAGCTATTCAATTTTCTGAAGACATTAAACTTTTTTTATAGAGAATGGTAAGAATTTTAACAGTTTAATTGCTCATTAAAAAAACACGTATCCTGACATTTTTATTAATGCAGTAGTTTAAAATTTGCAAAGATGGCAACTTCCAAAGTGACAGATGCCCAAATAGTGATCTATTCAAAACGACATTTGCAATTAATTTGTATAAGAAGACAACCATTTTAAAAGCAATGAGTACAAATGTCAAGTGTGTGAAATAAACAAAGTTTTCTTCAAACTTATCCACCTTCGTTTTTTCATAATTTAGCTTTGATCTGAAATTCTTAATTGTTATGGAGCGTATGCATAATTAGAATTAAATATAGAAACTATAAATGTTATCATAATGTTAACAGCAAACAGCACATATCAACTCGTGGGTGAAAGGTTGTCAAGTTCCGTGAAATGAAATTTCATAAATATTTTATTTCCACATTTTTACCTGAATTGCGAATGTTTTTTAACAAGGCAACAGTGGGATACTGAGAAAAAATGTTATTTTTAAAAGCGGTGTTTCCATTATCCATTTTGAATTAAGACATATCTATAGGCTTTTTCCTCTCTTTTGAAAAATAAAATCCGAATATTTTCGAAAGCTTTTGTTTTTTTTTTTTAAACTTCCTCCATCAAAGTTTTGTTAAGATTTCACTAAAATCTTATAATATTTTCACATATGTCTCCTGAGAATAGAAGCAATTCCCCATCTCAACAAAATTAAAAAACTTTTTATCACCTAGTTTAGCGTCATATCAGGTCAAATAACGATAAATTCCAAACAAAGAACATTCTCGGAACACAAAAAAGCTAAGTGTTCAAGAAAAATGTGATACCTACACACAAGTGATTCTCATTTCTCTAAACAGATATGATCAAAGGAACCATCCGCGTCGGTGGCTATTTTTGCCAAATTCTTCGACTATACCTCAAAGATTTGTGACTAGAATTCGCACAGTACATCCTACGCCATCTCCTACTCCAACACCCACACCTTTCCTATTACAGTCGCATTTTTGTTTGTATCCCAATGTGCAAAAAAAAAAGAAGAAACAAACGAGAAGAATAAAGTCCTTTATGACTCAATTTCCATTAGCTGCGCTCTAAATATCTAGAATTTCCCTCATGCCAATTCAAAGCCGATGCCAATGCCTATGCCATTTCCCTTATGCCATGGCGGATGCGGAAGTAAGAGATTTCATAGGTAATTTCATTAACCACTAAAAAGTAATTCCGCCAGTCCGCAATACATACAAATGGCCTACTTTAACCAAATGAGCATGGAGCATCCACCGCGTGTTGTACCTAAATACACGACGACGAAGTGTACACTTTACCGCCGCGCCGCTTCCATCACGTAACAATCCTCAAATAAAGCTATTGCATTTGTCCCGTTTCCATTCAAAACAACTGAAATAGAGTCTTTTATTTTTCAGGACGATATAATTTTTCGACACAAAGCTCGTGAGGAAGGTAGGTCCTTGGGAAGGCACATGTACATATAGTTGGTTCGTTTAGCCTATAAGAATCTCGAAGAGGATATCTCTGAGGCTGGCATTTCAAAATGGATGTGATGTGTAGGTCGTATAGGAATCCTATGATGACGGTGGTGGCGCGGCGATGGGTTCCTTGAATCAATTTCCCCACAATAATAGCCAAACCTATAACCAAGGTAAAGGAAGCCATATCAACCATTCAGCCAGCCGGCCTCCCTCACTTACTTTACAACTTGTAGTAGATGTAGAACTTAGAACACATAGCAACAAGAAATGGGGAGGGATGGGAATCGACTATGAGAGGAACACAAAGCAAACAATTAAATGAATTGTTTTCTTAACCTGTGGGATAGATCTTCTTCTTCTTCTACTTCTTCTGCTTCTTCTATTTCTATTATAAGGGGAGACGAGAAGAGAAGAGTATTTTATTGGACAAACAACTACTGTAAATAATTAAAGCCAACAGATTACGAAACAATGTTGAGGTTATGGTTGGAAGCCTCAGTTGAAATATTTATTCAGGAACTTGTTACGTGCACGGCAAGTCGTATAGGTATACGAGTATATCGAAGGCCACCTATAACAATATGGTGATGGCTTGAAAACGGCTTCAATGGAATTCGATATACAAAATAAAAAGTTACATTTTTTTTTGGCACAGGTACCTACATATAAGATTCGAACAATGTTGCCAAATAGAAGATGATAACATATGTCTTATGGAAAACTACATCAACGGGCTTAACGGGATGTTCTGAACACTGAAGTTGACTCAAGAGTCGAACGGGTTATAGAAAAACATTAATAAGTCAAAAATATTGCTCACACAAGAGGTCAAGTAGTTCAACTACTTCAGAAATGTCGTATCAAAAAACGGTGGGCCCAAATTTTGATCTCCAGTTAAATCTCCTAACGTACTTAGTTGAGATCCATCGCTCCTATATCAAAACTGTTCTATTGTGCACTTGCGATGCCTGGAAGGTCTCGAGTTACAAGCTCTCGTAAATCACTGTTTACTCCACATTCTTAAGTTCCCTGGCTACAAATTGTATCAAACTAGAAATTGTGGCGAGGGAAAAAATAGGAGCTGCTGGACGTCGAGATTAGAAAACGTAAAATAAAATTACGATGGATTGGTCGCACACCGAGAAAAACAAACGTTCAATTTCCGAAGTTCGAATAGAACTTCGAACAGCGTTTAAATCAACGGAACAAGTACAAGCAGATGCTCAGAGAAAAAAGGATGAACAAGATTTGTTGGCGCTATTTCCCCACCTGAGGTTTCAGGACTTGATATATTGGTTAAGGTGATTAAGATTAAATTATGTAAAGCTTGCGCTACCCTCGGTAATCCATCACAAATTTGGATCTTCACTCAAATCTTTTTAAATACTAAGTTGAGATTCATCGACTTCAATATAAAGACTCACCTTTTGTACGCTTTAGAATTATGGAAGGTCTAAGCTTCCATCTCGATAAAGTTGTTAGCTTTTGTAAATCGCTGAATATGCCAAATCCTTAGGATTCCTTAGGAACTACGAATTTGGGTGCAGGATAAATAGAAGCTGCAGGATATCGAGATTATAAAACGTACATTAAAATGACGAAGAATTGGTCAAACACCAAGATATTTCCCACCTGAGGCTTTAGAACTTGAAACCAAAGCTCGCGCTACCTTCTGTAATTTGTGCCAAATTTGGTCGGAGTTCGTATGAGATTTTCCTTCTCCAATGTCGTTGCTATTATAAGTTTGCGAAGTATAGAAGGTCTCAACTGCCATCTCGAGAAGATTGCAGACCAGGAATTAGATTGCAGAAAAAAATAGAAGTTTCTGGATGTCAAGATTAGGGAACGTAAATTACGGTGGATTGGTCACACATCGAGAAAATCAAACGTTTAAATTCCGAAGTAGGCCTTTAAATAGGGTCCCCATTGTACATGACCAACATCAACAACATATATAGATACCTAGAGAAATTTACAAGCCTAGCCTTACAATTTGCCCACCGAATCGTTAGGCTAAGCCTGCAACCTTATCTTACCAGGAATTTTGAGCTGCTGGCAGGATATCGAATCCCCAATGTATTCTGCGAAATGGAAGACCAAGAACAACATGGAATTCAATTAATTAATTATTTGTTAAGGTCGTAAAAGATTTGTTGGCGATCTATGTCCCGCCTGGTATATTAGGGATTGATTTAAAGGTTATATAAAGCTTTGGAAACGCACGGCACATTGGTTGTCTTGATTTTGATCTTCCACGTCCATGCAATTATTTCAATGGACTTGGCTCTAGTGAGTACCAGTGGCGTGATGCTAAATGCTTTTTGTAAGGAATTGACAGTTGCCACGGAAAATGCTTTCTCAACTTATTCGTTTGGAATCGGAAAAAAAACTGTAGGTCCATTTCATCCCTGAAATGATTCGCACACAGGAATGGTTGAGAGTTGTTAGTGACTAGGCCCTGGTTCTCTACGGACTGTTAATGAAGTAGACAGTTGCATTCCTCTCAACAGCTAATCCCTACTAATCACGCTTCTAGGAATTCCGCCAGTTTACCCTCGAATCCATCTTTTACCATACTGTGAAGTACAGAGATTCGTTTCTTAGCCGTACTTCACGAATGCGGAATAACGAATAAAACACATTATTGAAGGACCAATAAATTCCATCATCAAACTTTTTCAATTTATTATCCTTCCATGAATTCGCAGGAGACTTCTTCTTTTTTTTTCCTTAATCCGGGGAAAGAAGAAAAAACAATCAAAATGTAGATAAATTGGAGCCCTAGACGTATTTATGTGCATAAATTGCAACCATCTGGTAACTCTGTGTCAAGTTAAATGATTTTATTTTTTTTCTCGCATTGGGAATAGTTCCTTGGAGAATGGTGAAAATAACGGTATATAGTGACTATGGATAAAAAAGAATGAATCTAAAATCTATATCCTCTCGACTAAACACCATCCAGACACTGAGTTGAATGAAGCAAGCCATCACATCGCTCACTTGCAGGTCCTGTTGTACGTACCTATATCCCCTGGGAACTTGGGGATAAATTTCTATACATAACCCTACTTTTTGTATTAACAACAACAATAAGCAAACAACAACAGAAAAAACATAAAAGAAGAAGAAAAACAGCGGTTCATTTATTCTGAACATACAGGACTGTCAATTTTTTATAAGATCCTGGTATAACCTGGCTCCGTTCGGTTCGACGTGATCCAACTGCCTAATGCACAGGAACCGGTATAGGTATCGGTATCGGTGTGGGAAGGGGTCGATAGTGAAATTTTCTTTCAAGAGACAATAACCAGTAAAGCAACCAGCCAGCATCCTTGCTTTCATGGCCTTGCCAGATGACGACGACGAATGAAGCTTAGTCAGACGGAGCGGCCAGCGGTGGCGGTGGTAGTGGAGGCCGGCACGCGGGGTGTTAGTTTGGTCTTATGAGCCTTCGTTCAGGCAATGGACGGGAAGGGACGTAATGGGATAGGAACGGACATACAAATGAACGAACGGACAATTCAAAATCGATTTTCGAATATTGAATTCGACAGAATGTGCTCCGCTAGCTATCCTCGCCATCGTCGTAGCTCGTAGATGCAAGTCGTTTGACTCTTCGCCAAAAAGATTTTCAGGCGATTGCGAATTGATGTCTTCTCCCAAAAACAGGGCGGTGCGCGGTATGGCACTGTGACGGAGCTATATGAGTCCCTTAGGGTTGCTAGACAAGAATTACCTGCTCGGTTCTGTTGTTGTAAAACTAAGCCGATTTTCAGATCAATTTCATACAGCCTTAAAGAGTTTGAGGGATTTATATGAAAAACCAGGACAGAGGGGGGGCCTTTAGTAAGAAAGCAAAAACATAAAATTTAACTCAAGAAGGACGAAAACGAAAACTCGCTGAAGCGTCTGCTCTCTTCCCGATACCCGGTACCCAGTACCGGTACCACGACGGACGCTACGGCAGAACATGGACACACATGTTGAATAACAAATATACCTACCCCTGATATGTGGCAAACAAAATGAACATTAAATTCTAAAAGGACAAAGCCCTGGCCATTATCCTGCAGAAAAATCCAAACGAAAAAATTGAAAAAAAGGCGGTTGGCTTTTTTCCCATCACAACACAATGGTAACGGGTCAATTGGATTTTTATCTGTTAGGTTTATTTGTCGTTCCTTTTTTTTCCAATTTTTTATTCTGGATCTGGATAGGGACGTGTTCTGATTAGAGGAGTCCAAGTCCAAGTCCTAGCCCGATGAATGCAAGCATTTTATCAAAAAAAGGAAAAAAAGTTTAGATAATGGACTTTGCAATCGATAGTGATTTTTGTTTGGTGTTTTGTGGATATTTGTAATTTGTTTTGCATTTCGTGTCTGCACTGGCGTGAGACAATAGAGTTTAAATAAATTATCAAATTGGATGGAAAAAAGAATATGGTGCAGGCTTGCAAGTGACTGATGGGTCGCACTTACTTGTCCTTTAGGGAGTTGTTGTGTTCTGACATTTTCCCATCACTACAGCTTTAAGAAGTTTCGATAGCTTCAGGAAACATTGATTTAAAAACGTTTCCCTTTTGCTAAAACGTTTCAGAACCGTTGCAGAAAAGTGTCTGATTTTTTTTTGGTGGGAAGCTTTGAGAAACATTTTTGAAATGTTTTTTTTTTCCAGTTGTGTGCGTGAAAATGGGGTGTTAAACAAGTAGAACTGATGAAACAGAGAAACAATTTATAAACATTTCTGAAAAATTTAACTAGTGTCCAGACCAAAAAAACATTTCAGAAACATTCAAGAAAGATTTCATAAACGTTTCTCTGTTCCTTAAATGTTTCCTAAATGTTTCTTTGGTCGAAACACACTTATGAACATTTCAAAAAATATTTCGCCAGTGTCCTGACCAAAGAAAACATTTCAGAAGAATTTTGAACAATGTTTATCTGTTTCTGAAATGTTTTTTAATGTTTCAAAAATGTTTCTTTGGCCTTGACACACCTTGAAATTGACAATTGTGAATGCTAACTCTACTTGAAGTTTGACAATTGTGAATGTCAAACTGTGCTGACATTTTTGTTCAGTCAGTCATCGACAACATTTGGTTCCAACAGAGGGCGCTACTTTTCATCACGCAATTTGACAACTTTTTATGGTTCTGCTAGATCTTGTCTTATATCAACTTGATTACTTTGTGGTTCTAGCAAGTTTTAAAGCATTAAAAGCCTATATTCATTTATTGGAAAAAGTTGTGAAAAATTGGACTGATCTAATAGAATATAATACAACTTTAAAAAAGATATCTCACTTATGCCTTCATTAGTTCCGAAAGTATGTTCTTAAAAGGCTTTTGAAGTGCTGATTTACAATTTAAAAAATGCTTGTTTCAATATTATTAACACTTGATGGGAAAATTTGAATAATTTGGAATTCGTAATAAGCTTGTTTCTGGAAAATTGTTGATAGTTTCATTCTTGTAGTTGCATACGTTCGTAAGTTTTGAAAATTATCAAACATTTTGTCTTAAAAATACTTTTAAAATTTGTATATGTAGTATATTAAAGCTCGGGGAAAATGGGCACTATAGACTTTAAACTTGAAGTCGTTCTAAAAACGAATTTAATATCACGCTATGAAAAACGCCCTAAGAAGCTAGGTACAGATGAACGAAATTATTTGTATCTAAGAAAAGCACTGCTTACATTCCGTTAGAGGAACATTTATTTTTGACCATTCTGGGTTAAAAAATCAACATTGGTAAAATGAGGGTTAATATTCAAAATTTTGGCAGATTTTGTGTCAAAGTCTTGAGATATAATTGGAAGCGTTCAATTACAGACAGATGGATACCTTTTTATTTGTATTTTACGTGTAAGAGAACAGCTGACCCGAAACAGCAGGCTATCCAAGAATTTCTTGAATATAGAACATCCAACATATGAATTTGAATAAACTTGAAATGTGTTTAAGAAGTTATTTGTAGATAAAATAAAAGACGATATGGAAGTTGTTTGCTGCAGAAATGAAAGAAGTATTAATTATGAATCTCAAGATCTTAATTTTTGTCTGATTTTTGTGAATATAATCTGAATATTGCTTTTATTTATTGACAGCTATCTTAATTTAGCTATCCACTTCATGAGGTGTCTTCTATTTAAGACATCTTACGCAACACGAGATTGAACGCTGCCATAGCTAAATCGATACGATCTTAGATGAAAAATTGAAGAAATTGTCTTTAACTGTCAGATGGATTAACCAATGACGTCTGTCAATTTTAAATATCGTCTGAAAATAGTTTACAAAAACGAGTCACACAAAATTCTACGTTAATAGCAAGAAATTTGGAAGAATTTGTTTTTATTGAAAGACCTGATACTAATGTAAAATTTGAAAATAGTATGTACTTAGCTTTAGTTTGCTTTTAGTCAAGAGAAACCTTGATTGGAGTAATTTCTTGACACTTGGACTATGGTAGAAATGTCAAAATTGACATTTCATTCTTTTCGCAATCAAATCATCAGATTCTTGACAGAAATTATTTGACACATCTCCTCTTTCATATGCATATTTTTGCATATCCTTTCCATCAAATTTCACATTTAAAACAAGGATTTTTGCAGTTGCTTGAGTTCGTATTTCAAAGGAATCAGACATTTTTCATCCTTCATTTGAATTCATTACAAAACATGAGAAATGAATCGTATGAAAATGTTGTTTATATTTTTTCTCAAGAATAAAGAAATGCAGAAATCAATGAGATTTCTGGAATTTCAATAAACTGGATTTATGAAATGTGAAGATATTTTTTTAGTGGAATTCTTTATTATTATTATTATATTGAAGGATTTTTGGATATGATTTATACAAAATCAAGTATGTATTACATAACAATGTGAAAAAGAGATCCGAGTGAAGCAGTACCTCAGGGTCAGTCAAATTTTAAATGTCAAAAAACATGAAGAAATTCTTTTACAAGTCGTACTTTTTCAGATGATTGTACTGAATTGACGGGTAGTTGTTGAATTATTAATGTTAAGTACTTCATGGTACTTCTTAAAAATTTAAGGCAATTTTCTTGAATAATCTTAATTTGAACAATATTTCTCAATGAATTTCAACTAAAAGAAGTTTCAATAATCAAGAAATCAAGAACAAAATTAAAAAGACGAATTTTTCAAAACTCCCTTTTAAGAGCTGATAAATTGTCGGGGACGAAATTCTAAGCATAAAGCCTGCTAATGGCTCCTATGATAATAATACTAAATATTAGACTGATTAACCATGTAGATACTTAAGTTTTAATCAAATTTCAATAATTCAATATCAGTTTTTATGAAATTTAATTTGTTGCTATAGAATCATTCTTAAACTCCTAAATTATTCTAAATCGTCCTAAATTGTCAAACTAATATCAACTTCCAATTAAATTGTGTCCATTGAATTCTTTTCTTTTTTAAATCCTATTTTGGCCCATTATCAAAAGTAGGTATGTAGGTTTATAGCTAAATGCTTGTAAAAATAAGTTTCAAAGGCTAAATGGAATTGTGGAATGATTTAAATGTTGCTTATATTTTGTTTGTTTGTTTATTTTTGTTCTCAAATCATTCGAGCGCTTTAGAAGAGGAATTACAATGCATAGCGAAAAAGGATACAATTTGTTTTTCTTCTTCATGCTAAATAGTCTATAATATGTATATTTTTGTAGGTTTATACAATTTCTTTAAAAAATAAAAAAAAAAGATTTAAGGTTTCATCACAACAATGAATAATTTAGAATTAACAATTTCCGGAAATTGAACATCAATGATGGGAAAACGATTTCGTTATTCACCCAATACTAAAAAAGTCACTCGTTTGTCCCTTTTTTATTATATGGAAGTCTGAAATTTTTTCCGATTTAAAAATGCTTTATAATCGAAAGATTCTTATAGATATCTATTTTTATAAAAATGAATAAAAAACATATAAATAGTAACCAATTTAGCTGTGGAAAGGATTAATCCAAAAATGGACGAAGAATTGATAGAAATTGGTACGAGTATGCTTATTTTTATCATAGAAATTTATAAATATCTTCAATTTAATAACTTTTAATTTTAATTGAATAATCAAATTTAGGCTTACTCCAAGAATTTCCACCTGCTTTAACCGCAGATTTATGAAGTCTTTGTAAATTATCATAAAGTATGGAGAGTATTTTTGACTTCTTTAACTTGATTAAGGGTTTGTTGGTAACTGAATAAAATTTAAATAACACACAAATCAATGAGAAAAAGTCAAGACTTTACTCTCGAATGTTTCTCTAAGAAAAGTCATGTTAGCTTTTACCAGTCAAGAATTAAAAATGAGTGGTATCGGATACTTTTAATTCCGTTTGACCTCGTTTGTAAGTGCTTCAAAAATAATATTCAACAATTCAATTATAGACAATTCTAGGCAATGACCAAGGTCTTATCAGCATTGAAAATCATCTTCTGGGACGAATGCACAATGGCGGGCGTATAAACGTGCACTTAATTGAACATTGAAAAATCAAAGCAATTTTGATATTTTGGAAGAACAATAATTTTACTGTCTAGCCATTTCCGCCAAACACTGTCAATAATTCCAAGATTAACTGCTGCCGACAAAATAAATGCTTTCCTTAAAATTGTCGAACTTAATTGGTGAAGGAACTTCAGCTGCCAACAAACATGAGAGTTTCATTGCTTAATGTTACAAGTGCTGAAGAATTCTTTGAGAAATTATGAAGTATTGGTAATGGTCAAGTATAATTGTGGACTAATTAAGAGAATTGATATCATTTTCTCATAATTTTTGTAACTTTGTCTCTTCGAAAGACTGACTTCTCAACAAAGTATTTCCAAACATTATTCCTAACTACAAATATAACAAATAGTTTAGTAAGTGATCAATTTTTGGGGGATAAGAATAGGTTGAAATGGGATCATTGAAACAGTGCATTCATTAAAATATATTAGCAGTGTAACAATTGAATTTTGAAACTTTTTGGATACACAAATTACACTCAAAGGCTATCTTGGTAGTAATCATGTTAAGAAACATAAAAGAACGAAAACTGTGCCACGGTACGCGTTTGGTGAAAAGTAATTAGACTTGAACTTAATGAAATCCAAAACATGCTTGCTTATTTACCGAATTCGCCCGGTCAGCTCAATTTGTCACCAAGATTTTTTGGTCGAATAGCGTCAAATTAGACTTAAATATTGCTCTCGCAATGTATAATGGTGGTTTGTCGGGGTAAACTAATGATTAATAGTCCCATAAAAAGTAATGGAGTTTCGCGAATGAGAGGCCTTTGAACAACTTCTGTTGTTGTAAAGTTTTCACAAAATTTATTTAGCAATAAATTAAAGAAACCTTGTATAACAAGTTGCACATTTTTGTCACAACCAAATTTTGTCCATGTTTTGCTGATTAGTTATTATAAATAAAATTTCAGTCATTGTAATAGAAGATCCTCTCATTTCTAAATAAATGAGGACCGATGACGACGCCTGCAGGTACACCGAAACAAACAACCAATTAAATAATTAAGATTTAATTTTAATTAAAATAAATTAAATTAAATTAAGATTTAATTTTAATTAAAATAAAAAAAAAATTAAAATAAAATAAATTAAATGAGGACCGATGACGACGCCTGCAGGTACACCGAAACAAACAACCAACTAAATAATTAAGATTTAATTTTAATTCGTTATGAGTTGATGATTGCCTTCGCTTCCTTATAAATACAGCCATTTGACCAGAAGTAGTAACCGTGGCATGATGGTTGGTGCGTTGGACTGTCATGCGAGAGGTGTTGGGTTCGATCCCTGCCTATGCCACCTAAAGTTTTATGCACGTGTACTGCCTCTTGCGAGGAATTGACAAATTCTCCAAGAGTAATTCTTGTCATGAAAAAGTGCTTTCCCAAATTAGCCGTTCGGATTCGGCACATAAACTGTAGGTCCCTTCCATCCCTGCAATTACTCGCACACAGGAATGGTTAAGAGTTGTAAGTCACTGGTTCTCTACGGTCTGTATTTATTTATTTGACCAGAAATAAGTTTGATTCCTAAACACATTTATTCTGCTGAAGTGTTCTATGAATTTCAAGAACAGATTCATTTTCTTAAAAAGTAGATTTGTACAATTTGGTAACGTTGTTCTGACGTGACAATTCATGATAAATTGTCAAACCTTATAGGAAAGAAATGTCAAAACAGTTTGACATTTTCAACTGTCAAAACAGTTTGACATTTTCAACTGTCAAACCATAGGTCAACGAAACTTCTCTTGCAGCTTAAAAAAAAAAACTTTATGTATTTAAGCATTCCCAGTGCGACCATTCTTCGGGAAACAGTTACTCGTTGAAGGTGTAATACATGGTGAATATCCAATGGAATTGTTTTCCGTTCTCTCCATGATATAACGGTATTTTCAATAGGCTTCTGCAGCTGATGCATAGAGTTATGAAAATTAGAATTTTTTCCTCATTACATCATCCAATACCTTCGTTCAATAGAAATCCTAATTCCCTTACATTACATTCGCATGCGTTGAGATTCAGTGAAAGAGCAGAGTTGAACAAAGGACGAAAAAAAAATCAAAACAAGCAAATCACCTTCTATCCATCATCCAGAACCAGAATCAGAACCAAAACTAGAACGAGTGCCCTTGTGCAGGCCAGGCGAGTATAGAAATCATCAGCGTAACGTTTCAATTTTGTTCGCGAAGTGTGCTTAAATGAAATTATGACCAATCTCTCCGGCCACACACCATCCAGCCAAGCACCGGAGTTTTGTATCCGGTTTCGTTGGAGCGTTGGCCAAAAATCTAACCAAAACTCCAACCCCAGTTAACCACATTATGTCCCATAGGATACTCATCATGTAATACGGGAAATCTGCATTTCGCCTGCTGCCATTATGCGGTACACATGAATCACTACACCAATACCTGACAGACGACGAGGACGACGACCAGGACGACGACGACGCACGGAAAGAGCCAGGAGCCAGAGGGAGCTATATAGACAGCCCAAATTCAAGTCCATATGGCCTAGCCAGGCCTGGCCATATGGGTGTTTTCTCTGTTTATAATGGACTTTCCGCCAACGCCACCTCACCACCACCAATGTTTGTCATTGGGGGATTCTAACAAGATGTAAACGACGGACCACGCACAGATTCAATTAGAAATTTGCATATACTCCAATGTAATGTATGTATGAATGAACTGTGTGTAGTGATTTAATGGATTTGCTGTGTTTCTAAGGATTCTAAGGATATTCGAAGGAAGGGAGTGGGACCAGGAGTCTATAATAGTCTTATAACTTTTATCGACATGCACATAGCATTGCATACATATGTGGGCTTGAGAGCTTGCAAAAGGAGATGAATGGCTTGAATTGGTGGTTGTTGGTTTCTATTATCGTTGCTACCTCAATTGGAATCGATGAGTAGGGGCTCTAGCTTGGGCAGAAGCGGCCAGGTCTGATGATGGTTTTAGTTTTGGTTCTCGAAAGACTTGAAAGACCGAGAGGCAAGAGACAAGAGACCAGAGGAATGAATGCAATTCAATGAAAATTGCAAGCTCGTCTATATTCTCCTGCCACCACTTACCGTTGCGCAACACACAATGATAATCGAATTTCGTGGTCTCTTCTGAAAGAGTCTCGATGCGGTGCTTGATTTAAGAACATTAATTGAGGGGAGGCTGACAACAGCTAAGGCCGGGGTCGAGTTCGGCATCAGCATCAGGATCGGGATCGGCATTGGGGTAAACCTGCAAGCAGTTGTGGTTATACGTTATAATGCCATCATACAACTTTTATAAGGGAGGAAGGGAAAATGTATTAGGTTTACGTTTGCCATTAAAGGGAGACTTTATGGGAAGACAAAATTTCGCACTGTTAAGTCGTTGGACCGTGGGAATTATTCGCACTTCGTATCATAAATCATTTTGCTGGAATTCAATTCGAAATTTACAAAGTTTAATCGTTTTTGTTAGTTCTGCTTAAACCACACGCATGCAGAAGCAGAGGAGGTGGGTTTACATTTAACTAATTGTTTATAACCTAGGTGAGTTTTTGTTTAATTTATTTAATTAACAAAATGTTTACATTTTTAAGGCAGTTCAATTTAATTTCAGTACATTTTGAGAAGAATGAGAGGTTGTGTGCAATATTTTGATTAGGAACATGTTTCAGCACCAGCTTAAAGGTCTTATCTTAGGGGACGGAAATCATCTCAGTGACACAGGAGAAACGAGAAAGTTTATTTTGAAACTTTTGTTCACGGAAATATATTTGCATTGCATATTCAAAAGCGTATAAGATGCAATAGAGCGTTTTCCAAAGCATCTGACTTTTTAAAAACTTCACTCAAAAAGTTTGTGCTGTTTTGATATAAAGAAATTATGCCCCAAGAGGTCCTGTGGCATTGTTGTAAATAAACACATAAACATGTACGAATAAGGAAATGAAAAGTAAGGTGTTTACATTGCTAGAAATTAACCAATTTGAACTTTTAATTTTTGTTATGAACATATTCTCTAAAGGCGTCATGTTGTCATGTTCAGTTTAACCACTATGAGTTTAAAGCCTTTTTGTAGCGTCGACGAGCGCCATTGGGTATTTAAAGGCTTTATATTTTCTGTTGGAATTATAGCGGCTTGTATGATTTTTGAATTAAAAATAAATAGGAACTAGGGCCTAGTGACCTACAACCATTCCTGTGTGCGAGTAAAGTTGTCAGCGATGTAGGGGACCTATACAGTTTAAAGCCGAATCCGAACGGCTAATTTGAGAAAGCACTTTTCATGACAAGAATTACTCTTGGATTAATTGTCAATTCCTCGCAAGAGGCAGTACCCGTGAAAAAAGTTTATTGGCGCAGGCAAGGATTAAACCCAAGGCCTCTGGCGTGGCAGCTCTACACACTGACCACCACGCCACGGGTACTACATGGTTTTCGAATAAGTTTCTTTTTGACTTAAAGTGCACGACTGTACCGCACGAACTTGCTCCTTTTTGCAAAGAGTATGTTTCAAAAAGTTCCTATTTAAGATTTAAATTACCTGTAAAATAAGTTTTTCTTCAAAGATATAAATGCCATTTTATTTGTCAAAAAACCTCCATTTTTCAATTTTTTTCTTTAAAAATCGTATTTCGTTCGCTGTCTCCCTTTTTCGGCTCTCATACGGAACTAATTTTACAAATAATGTACCAAAACAAAGAGAATTTTCCGTAGACTATGCGAATTGTATTTATTGAATATTAATTTATAATTTGTTGAAAAAAATGAAATTTTTATTATAATACAAATATTAAATACTCGGAATACTATGTTAAGGGAAATGGTTTGTGTATTTGAATGGACTTATCGAATACAAACCAGTTTTTGTCGGTAAGCTAGTTTCATCCCAAGGCACAACTCATCCCGGATATGAAATTTCAATTCGTTCGTCGAAAGCTTTTTCCTTTGGATAGCTTTATATTAATTTCATATTAGAAGAAGCAGGGGGGAAATAAGTTATCTGAAGATTGGAAAGAGGTAGAACATGTATGTTTAAATTGTAAAGCGATAGCCTATTGGATGCGTAGTATAAAATATAGTTCATTGAAATGCTCAGCCTTATGCAGATAGATAGATAAAGACATGTTTATGATGATAATGAATGTTATTGGTAGGTAGAAGGTACTTACTATAATCCAATTGCATTCCTTCTTTCTTTCAAATTTTCATACTCGTTAATCCGATGCAGTGGCGCTACACGGACGGCCATCGTTGGTATTTACAAAAGTTAAAGTTATAAAAATACATAAATATATACCAAATTAATTTGGATAAAAGATGGGAATGTAATCAAAATTTTGTCAATATAATGCACTCTTTCGGGCTCATCCACATTGAGATGGGAGGGGGTTACATTTAATAAAAGTAAAATAATATTTACAAAAGCTAATTTAACATTTTACATAAAAAATAAGTTTTTCCTTCAAAAATGTAAATGCCATTTTATAAATAAAAAACTCTTGATTTTTCAAAGTCTTTTTTTTTGTTTAAATCGTTAGAGCGTTTTTTTTTTAAATTAATTTTGTATACATAAAATTTTACAATTTTGTTATAAAAATTATTTTGGTATGCAGTTCTTTAGTGATTGTAAATAAACGCTCTACATTTGAATTCTGTAAAAAAATGTTGCACCGTTTTTGAGATATAGAATTTTGAATAAAAATTCAATATTTTTTTTAAATCCAAACAAAAAAATTGCACTTTTGATAATCAAATATTTTTAAGGCAATATAAGAGCTCGTTCTAAAAAATAATATTGAAATCGGTTCACAAGTTGCTGAGAAAATTAAAAAACAAAAAACGGTTATCAGCGGTACCTTTAAAGAGCAATACAAAATATGTTTTTTTTTTACTAAATGAAGCCAAGTTAAAAAATAAAATTTTAGGGAAGACTAAAAAAAATATATTGGTTCGTTTTTGAGGAAATTTGAATTTTCGTTTTTTGACCGAAAAATTTGTATGGACAAAAAGGCGTAACGCGAATCTACTCAAAACCTTGACTTCAAAGTTTGAACTCAATCGTTTATATAATTCAATACCTTCATTTTTTCTCGAGATATTTGAATTGAATATCAGTTTATAAATTCTGTGTTGTACTTTCTATAGATTTTTATTTGAATATATATAAATTACGTGTCACGATGTTCGTCGGCAATGAACTCCTAAACTACTTAACCCATTTAAATTAAATTTATACTTCAAAGATAGGATTGTTTACATCTCAATTTATGATCGCAATATTATTTTATTGCAAATTATTTGTCTATTATTTGACTGTGACAATTATCTGTTCGCTCCAAAAGATGCTAACAGATGGATTGAGTAAGTATTCAATAGATGGCGCTTTGTCAAACTTCCGTATGTTTCATATAAGCTGCAATGACAGCCATAATTTAGTGTCCAGACCTGACAAGCGTATTCATGAACTGGTCACACAATTATAATCATTTTAAAAAAGGACCAGAAAGTTGTTTTTATTTCCTGTTTACTTGGAATTGAATTTATATGATCTTAATGATCATAATTAAACGTTAAGAAGCAGGCAAAGCAGTTTGAATAGTTTTGAAAATTGTTATATAGTCCGCATGAATGATGCACTTAGAATGTTTTAACACATACATTAAATCGTAAATTAAATGTAAAGAAAAGGGCCTAAGTGACTGCCTTACGGAATTCCAGACTTAACTTTGGATTTGTTTGACGAACGTTTCCTTTGTTTGAAAAATTGTAATATAGTCCGCATTAATGATGCACTTAGAATGTTTTAACACATACATTAAATCGTAAATTAAATATAAAGAATAGGGTCTAAGTGACTGCCCTGCGGAATCACAGACTTAACTTTGGATTTGTTTGACGAGCGTTTACTTATACCCAGTTTTCTTGATTTAAAAAAAGCAAAACTCTTCGTCAAACACTTTACTTAAGTCAGTAAAAATACAGTTCCATTGGTTCTTGCCTGCAATTAAGTCAATATAGTTTTCTGCTCGTTTTAAGCGCTTAGCCCTCGAAGCCTCAAATGCCCCTTTGTCATTTGTGAATTTATTCAGAAAATAAACGTGTTGTTGATAAGTCCCATATTTGTATACAGGGAGTTTTTTTTTAAATAAAATAAATCTGTTTTCGAGATTCATAAAGTAGTTCTTCCATTTTACTGTGTTTAGGAATGAAGTTAGTTAAATATCTTTATCAGTTAACAAAAAATTGGCCATTACAGAACCACCAATTTCTTCGATTGAAATTAGATACTCTATCAAATAGACCAAGATTATTTTTAAGTTTCTTAACTCGATTCGAGAAGTTTTTAAAAGTATTAAAGGATTAGCTGGAAATAATGTCAGCATTTCGGACTTGTTTAAATTTATAGAAATAACAATTTTTTTAAACTTCAAAACTAAAGAATTACGTTTTATGCTCTAGTATACACCTCTAGGCCCTTATTGGTGTACAAAACAGCAATTTTGTCATTTATTGACTTAATGCTGGCTAATTAATTGATTCTATCTATTATTTTTAAATTTTCGTGATAAAAATCCCAAACGCACAACAGACACATAAAAAGCATATAATATGACGGTAGAGATTCATTTTATTTATTGCTGATTTTCATTTTAAATCCATGCCCTTACTTACGCATCGTGGTGGTTTCTATAAACGAGTATATAAAAAAAAGTTGCTATAACTTAAACAAATATTTATAGCCTCACCTTTTGTAAATTTTGCAGATTTAAATGAAATATTTTCTATTCTATTATCGTACACATAATTCAGATTCGAAAAAAAAATTATTCACACCATGAAGCGTGTACGAAATTTAATTCGCTTATTTTAAATCAAAATAATTAATTAATCTAATTCAAAAGCTTAAATTAACACTCAAAAACAATTTCCTGGTTTCACATTGATTTAGAGGCTTCATGTACTAGTAGTGTCAGTAATTGAATAAATGCCCAACATACTGACAGGCTTGCCAGATTGGGCTACTTTTTATCAAAATTCACGACACGAATTTTAGAATGACAGCCAAGACTTACTTTTGCTGTAATTACTTATAATCTTGGTCAATTTTTTAGATGTCACTTTTCGTATAATTTAGTTTTTTTTTAATTGAAAATTGGGCTTAAATTTTCCGAATTTGCTGAGAATGACAGTAGCCCAAAGTAGCTCAAATATAATCTTTGGAGATATTTGCTTTTATTTTCCGTTTTTCTTTTCTTAAATAGAAATACATTCTAATTTGAACTACAAGACTTTTGTTATTGAAATTGAGCTATTATTGGGCTACTTATTCCGCTGCGATTTTGGGCAACATATATTTTTGAATTGATCTAGTTTGGGACATGGCAACCCTTGATGGTGTCGATGTCGATGCCATTGTATGTGAGTGCACGAATCTTTTATTTATTTTAGCCCAGGGTTTGTATTTTTAAATTTGCATTCTCATACATGTTCGTACATTTTTGTTATTCATTAACAAAACATCAAAAGCTTAGCCAAATTTAATTTTCATTTAAATAATTCGACACTTTTTAATTTAGGAATATTTTGTGTACATTCGGCGGTGTAGTACGGGCGGTATAGTAGTCGGGTAGTATTGTAAATTAAAGGCCCTATAATGCATTGCATTTACACGATTCGATTTTATCATGTAAAGTCATAAACAAAAATTGACAACTGTAATTTAAGCAAAATACTAATGTTGCTGCCTCGGTAGCAACAGCCATAGCCATATAGCCCTTTGCCGGCAAGACAGTATGAAAGCTTTATACACAAACAAATCGTTTTGTTACTCATTAAATATAAATATGTAAATTTTTGTATATCTACCTAAACAAAAATCGATGACGGGGTTGATGAAGGCGTGTACTCAGACAGACTAATTTTAAGCCTTTGCTTTTGTTTTCTCAAAAAAGCCAGCCAAAGTAGCCTTCAAATTACTTGACAATAGCTGCTTTTCTTTTTTAAATCGAAAATATCGCATGTGTAATTTCGTATCGAGTTTCAGATTATTTTTTGAAACACAACACAACATCGATTTGGAATCTTTGTTTCTATCTGGATTAATTTCACGAACTCAAAAATTAATTTTCAATATTGCCGGTAGATGGATAATTTGTGTTACAAATGGTAAGGTAGTGTGAATTGAAGGCGAATGAAAGGATGTAGCTTATGAATCTTTAAAACATGCAACAGTATAGAACTTCTAATGAATTCTCATTGAGAAGGTGATGAGGCAGCAGTTTAAAATTCATTTGAAAGTGGAATAACTTAACTAAGTCTTACAATATCAACAACAAAACTCAATGGACATTATTAGAAACCTGCGAAACAGATTCAATCTCTTAAAAGACTCAGTAGTAATAGCGCCGTTATAGATTTTCCTTTTCGAATTACTTCCACTAAAACTTTATAACAAAGAAAACAGCATTTGTAAAGCATGTTACTCTAACTAGCTTCCAATTGCACTTACGTAGCTGATAAATCATTCGTTTAAGAAACGAAAGCTTCTTAAATACCTGTAGTTAGTGGCTTTGTTAGGAAATAAGTCCAGTGTAATTTATAATTCATCTAACCAAACATGGAAACAAATTTTAACATCTCAAATATGATTACTGCGCATTACACCTGATATTTTGAAAACTTTTGAGAGAATTGGTCCTTTCAGTGTTGACCATTTCGCTTCTTTATTAAGTTAGAAACATCCATTGGGTTTAAACTTGAAATCCACAAAAAAACGTTGATGTTCCTCAGGTGTCCGTTTTGTCTCCGAATCTCTTTTTAATTCTCATAAACGATCTCTTGCTAGCAGTTTCTTATCCATTCAACTGATTTACTGGTGGCAGTACCCGCAATTTTTACTTTCGTTTCTAGATTCAAACTTCTCCGCTTCGGATGTAGAACTTAAACGGTAGTGTATGATAAGCTTATAAAATTTAGTTGAGAAATCGACCGAATTGACCAAAGTGAAATATTAAATGTGTTGAAGTAAATGCTTCTAAAACTCAATGCTATCAAATCGATTCTTTAAGTTTAACCCAACCCAAATTTAAACTAATTACATTTCAATATTCAGTATGTTACGCACAGATCTCCTCTTTTAGAGTGCTTTCATGTTAAACCTGGTCAAAAATGCTACTAAGTATTTTTTTCGTGCACAATGCAGGCACCTTCATTCGTCCAATATATATATATATATTTGTTGTCCAGGTGAAAGTATAGCAGCACTTTAACTCCTCCTGAAGCATAGGGCAGCAACAAGATCCTTCCACCTATCCCGATTCACCGCAAATGACTTCAGCTGTGGCCACGATTGAATACCTGCGAAACCCCATTGGTGCCTATTGAGGGTAGCCTCGATCCTGGACTTAATCCTCTCGAGAATAATAGTTGCCATTAACTTCGGAAAAACGGAAAAAACTGTGATACCGCACAAGGTATTACAGTTTTTGCGGTTTCCTTTCTTTAGTAACTTTACAATAACTGCGTCCTTTCAGTCCCTTGCCTTGTGTAAGTTTCACTCTCCCAAAAAGCCTTCACGAGTTTAAGCGAAATACGGGAAGCTGACTCAGGGTCTTCTTTTAAGAATCCTGCAGAAATACCATCAAGTCCAGCTGCTTTGTTTTTCTTCAGAAGATGTATCGCATTACTTATTTCTGCACTTGTTGGGGGACTGGTGTTCAAACATTAAGAATAATTCACAAATTTTAGAATTCTTTTGGACAGGTTTCAAACAAAAGTTTTGAAAATGATAGGCGATATCATTGTTTCATGGAAAAAGCAAGTTGCAGTCCTCGAGTTACGCCCATCTAGGAATGTCCATCTGTTTACTCTTGAGCTCAGTTTCTGAAATACTGCTAAGCACAGAGATTCTTATTCAGCCACAGCCACGCATTATGAAATTAATGTTTGATCTAGCTCTTTTGTCCCTCTTTTTATAATTTTTAAACTTTAAGATAAATGTGCACCGATATCTGCGGTTCATAAAGGCAGCAATAACAGCCAGGATTTTAAAAGAATGCAATCTTTTATGACTTCCATATAGAGATTGTATTCATTAAATGCGTCTCAAGATTGGATTCATTTGACGTTTTTGCATTCACTTGAAGTCTTTGTATTCTTTCGAAATATTTGCACTTTCATTTTATTACTTTATTTTATTTCTGACATCTTGCTAATTAATTATTCATATATTTTTTCAATTTAATAATCATTTAAAGACATAAACACCTAATGATTTTCTAACAAAATTCAGTTTTTACATAGCGAATGGTTCTATCAAAAAATTGAGTGGTCCATTCACTTCGCTCACCAATCCGATATCGATATCGAAAGTCGTATCAAACACGAAGCAATTATAATCAAAATTTCAAAAATGTGTAATGAATTTTAACTTAAGGTTGTTAAAAATGGAAAATACTTAAAAAGAATTTAAAAGAATGAATGATGAATTGCAATCAATTGATTGCAGTCAAATGATTAAAAAAAAATGATTGCAATCTTTTCACGGTCAAAGGATTGGTGATTTCACAATTTGAAGTCTCAATATCTCAATCAATTTAATTAATGCAACCTTTACATTGATTTCATAAAGATTTACAAAGCTTTCATGATGTTTGTAGTTATCTTATAGGCAGTCTCTTATGCTTTCATTCTAAGGAGTATAAAAAAATAGTTTTATAGAGAGTTGAAGGTTCTGTTGACCTTTCAAGATGTACTCGTACCAGCTTTTAGTATATTTGTCGTTGTCAATGATTTGCATGCAATAATACCCAAATTAACGTTACTTTAATCAACCTAATCAAACTTTTTTTGCCCTTAGTATAGTTTAGTTAGATATGGATGGCTTATTACCAAGTCCTATTAAATACACGTTCAAGAACTAAAAGTTCCCTTCAATGTACGCCTGCAGCATTTCAAAAATAATAATCAATATCCTGCATTTTAATCTCAAGGGTTTAATTATTCATAATTAAGATCAAAGTTCAAATATATTTATATAATGTACTTTAAGCCCCCCCTTTCTTTCTCTATATTTACAAAACGACTTTGTTCTTTTGTTCAGGGTCATTCATTACATTTAAACTCAGTCGTGCTTAATTTCAAAAACATTTTTCGTGACACAAAAATAAAAAAATATAAGAAAAAAACAACACAAAAATTTCCAATTAAAAACTTCTCTCGTACATTTTACTTTTCTTACAAGTACACGTTGAGTATATGTACAATAACCGAACGAACGAAATAATAATTTGAATTTACCATCATCAGCAGCATTTCTGACTTAATTCTCTGGCATGTACTTTTGGAAAGCAAATTAAAAATAAAAATAAAAATAAAACGAATACCAGGCCAAAGTTGGGTCCATATATTCTTGTAATTCCCATAATAACCGATTGAATTTAGAGTAAATGGCAAAAAAATAAACCCAACCCCATTTATGGTACAACCCCCATCCCTTATCCTAGAATGGAATTTGTTTTAGCAAATTTAAACTGAATTTAAACAACATTTAGAAGGCAAATTTATCCACTATACCATCATCATCATCACCCAGCGCCTATATCCTTTTTGGTCTTCTCTCTTCTTCCTTCGACAAACGCTCTGGTTTTGGCCCTGGCAAGGCCACATTACCACCATCATATTCCATCCATATCCAAACCTAACCTACTCCCCTTTTATGCTTATATTTTATTCGTCTTCTTATTCAGGAAACTCAATTTGTCCCGGGGAACTAAGAACACAATTTCGAATTTAAAGGAGAAAACAGGAAACAAAGTCGACATTTCGACGACGAGGACGAGGACGACAACGACAAAGAAGACAGGCTACATCGAGGCATAAGGAAAGAGGATCGAGAGGCACCCTCTTATAATATTATTTTTCTTTTTCAAATTATTTCCATTGAATTAGGAAAATGAAACATTTGTAGAAACAACGTTTTAATCCCAAAATCGATTATCTTAAAGTTCACTTAAGTCTACTGGGTAATTCGAAAATGTTTCCTTCAATCAGAGAAAGCTTCTTCCGTCGTTGTGTTGATGTTCTTGTTGTTGTTTTTGTTGTTGTTGTTGTTGAGTTGGTTTTAATGTTTTGTTTAATTTATTTGGAAAACATGGCTTCTTTTTGTTGCATGCACTAAATTTTGTCAGAAAAGCAAGAAAAGTTCAAGGATAAAGTGAAAGACAAGGAACAACAGTGTACCCTTAAATGTTTTTGGCGGAACCATTAATACATTTATTTGAATCTCATAAATATGTACGATTCGAAAATAAGTGCACTTCCTGATGGTTGTCAATTTAGGGTTTAGGGAATATTTACTTTAGAGGATTTCTGTAGGGAGGACATTTGAATCAGATTAATTTATTGAGCTGTATGTAGATAAGTTTATTTCATATACCGTCATTCATTTTTTAGATTCAAGATAGTAGGGCTGTTATTTGACACCTGTCAAACTCAGCTAACATTTGAAGTGTCACAATATAAGTTGATTTTTGTAAATTACGATATTGGATCGTTTAGCAATTCAAAAACGTGTTAAAAATTATTGAAACCGTCTAAAACGTAATGATTCCAATGTAGTAATTTCGAGCATAACGTGGCTAACTGGCAAGAGTACCCGTGTTTTTTTGGCATTCTATATATAGTATAGTATAGTGTAGTACCCGTGGCATGATGGTTTGTGCGTTGGACTGTCATGCAAGGGGTCTTGGGTTCAATCCCTGCCTGTGCCACCTTAATTTAAAAAAAAAAAAATAATTTTCGCGGGTACTACCTCTTGCGAGGAATTGACAAATCCTTCAAGAGTAATTCTTGTCATGAAAAAGTGCTTTCTCAAACTAGCCGTTCGGATTCGGCATAAAATTGTAGGTCCCCTCCATTCCTGACAACATTACTCGCACACAATAATGGTTGAGAGTTGTAAGTCACTAGGCCCTAGTTCACAACGGACTGTTGCGCCACCCCATTTTTTGATTTGATATATAGTATAGTAAAGAATTTTTGTATTTAAAAATTGGTATAACTGAAAGAAGATCTGTCAGAATAATAATAAAGAGACACAAAAACAGAAGAAAGTTTTGTGAAAATCAAAAGTTAAAATTAACTTCAGCAAAAAAAAACTAACTGAAAATAATAAAATGGACAACTTTCAAGAAGAAAAGATAATAAAACATCTAGAAATTGAGATTCTATAAAAATTGTTCATTTAACAATTGCAACTTTGATATAAAATAAAAGCTTCAAGAAGGGGGTTTGTTCGTAGACTACTGGATTAACATGTGGTATTGAAGCGAGCTTGATGCTCGTCTCAATTCTTTATATAACTGAAATGAGTTGAAATGAGTTTGATTTGACTTCATTCCGGCCGGGGATTGGAGTCGACTCAAAATTTTCGAAGAAAAACCTGTGTGGAGGAGGTGGTTTTACAGATAATGCATTATAATCTGTTTATTATTTGTTTTAATCAAATAAAAAATAAATTGCATATGAAGTAGGTAGCGTAATCTTATATGTCATTGAACTATTCCGTTCTTTATTGCTTAACACGAAATAAAATATCTCACTTGCACTTCATAAGAAACATCGAAACACTATTTGAATTTTAGAAAGTGCTGTCAAACTTAATCATTTTTAAATCTTCTTGTGCGGTGGAAACACAAAAAAGATTTATTTAATCTAAACTGAGATAAACCTTTTGGTGGAAACATAGCAAAACTTAATTATCTTTTCAATTCTTGCAAAATAAGCCCAGTTAGTGCATTTTCATTAAGAAAACTAAATAATATCAATAGTAACAGGTTGGTTTTTGTTTGCCAATGGAAAACACATGATTCCAAATACACAACTTCTCAACGAACACTGCCATCGAGAAACGAGTGCAATATCAATCGTACCAACGTTTGAGAACGAAATCACATAAGATCCATTCGAGACTCGTATAAACGTCAAAAACCCATCCGTAGTAAGATTCTACTTTAACTTTTATCGGTAGCATTCATATTACGGATATTGTTTTTGTAGATAGATTTTCCAACAAAACACAGGCAGTGAAAACGTTAACAGATGGCGTACGGCTACGCATTATCGAAATCCAAACTCAGTCGAACATTTTATTGCTACAAGGGAAAATGTTTCTGATGGTCCACAGTTTATCGATTTCCCTGCGTACGCTGCAATCCAACTTGTCTAAGGTTAGGTTAGTTAAATGGGACGGTGACTGAAAGTATTACAACTTCCCTGAAAAAGTGAGTAATGCTTAAGCTATGATAATATGCGTTGCCGTTTTTTACCCATTTAGAGGCTTTGATAAATCCAAAGAGACTGCTTCCAGGAAGGTCTTCGAATTCCCCAGTTCCTGTACCATATGTGGTAAGAAAACCCTTGGGTTAACCGTTTGTTGAGTTGGATGGTCCTTCCGAATTGTTCTCTAGAGCGTAAGTACAGTTCCCTGCCTTTTTATCCGATATCGTTTCCCAATAGAAGATAGAAGATGCAGAGGCAATAGGTCACAAGCTTGATCTAGTGGTCGATTACAAGGGTCTTTAGGTTGTCAGTTGGTGCACTAGCAATGGGTTCATTATTCTTAACCGGATACAATCTTAAGAAGAGGGTGGCTTCATCAACTAAATAAGAAATGAGATTTCGGCTCTAGACCTACCGGAGGCTGGTCACTCTCCTTCAAGAAAGGTACAAAGGCCTGCCATTTCATCCCTAATCATTTTCCCCAATTTCTTTACCGCCTTGAAGTTTGATATCTTGCTTCATCTTTAAGAAGTCGATTAACCTTTCAAAAGAGAATACAAGTCAAAATAAAAGAAAAAGGAGATAAGTTATTAAGAATGAGTTTCAAAAGAAACAAGTGGTTTGTCACTGGCATAACTTCTTCTCCCGATATTTGGATCGTGACGCTTTGCCCCTACAGGTACACGTAAGCTCTATTGAAAGGCAGGCAAATATCCTTGCCACTACCATGATACCGTTGGATCTTTTGCATTTTATTCGAGTCCCTGCTTAACAGACGAGTAGCACAAACAAGAATATGACACTTCAAAACAGCAATGTGGAGAATTCCTTTTTTGCCAGCGTTTAAAAACAGTGACTTAAAGAAGATATATGGTTTTGAAAAGGCAGAACAACAACCCGCCCAAAACAGTCAAATATGGTTTTATTGCGTATGAAGTCGGTCACCGTTCAAGGACCTAATATGGATCACAACTCAACTTAGTAATCAAGACAACTCAATTTGAAGACACCTACAACAAAAAATTCGTGTTATGAGAGACAACTTTTTTCAAATACACTGTCTACTTTTATGTGCTTGTTTTTGTCAAAATCAGCTGTGTAAAGTATAATACGTACAAAGGTATTTCAAAGTTTTGAATTCAGTGCAAAATTGTATAAAAAAGACAAAATAATACGAAATGGAGAGTTCTATTGATTTGTTTCTTGTAAATTTGGAAGAAGAAAATCTCCTCAATGTTGCGATGATGAGAAAAAATACTCGAGATCACTCCAATCCATTGGAACTTCCAAAAAAGTATTATTTGCAAACAAATTCTTTGATGAGAAGTATTTATTTCATGTCTTCGTTTTTTTGCAGATTTATAAATTATTTTAGACTCAACGTATTTTTTTACGTGCTAAACGAAATCAAAGATTATTTGAAACAACCACAGCGTTCCTCCGCAATCCCACCAATTCTCAAACTCTGCACTACCCTACGTTTCATAGCAGAAGAAAGTTACCAAAAGTGCAGTGGTAAAGATTTTTAATTAGGCCTTGTTTAGCCAACAGTTTCGGTAGTATTAAGAAAAAGGGCTAGAATTTATCTGTCCCAATAGATTAAGACTCATATGACAAATGACGGGATGAATTAATCCAAGATTCATTTTTACCAGAAAACCATATTTCCTGGAGTATTAAAAAATTTGTTTGTTTGTATACACAAATGCAGTTGTTGAATATTGACAACAATCACAACTGAGAGACAATTCAACTGGCTTACCACTGCCAAAGTTAGGAGCAAACAAAAATGGATATAGACTGCAAGCGAGCTAGAGATGCATCTTTTGCATTTCTCAAACTTGTTAGAAAGAACAACACCAATACGTTAAAAACACTTTATGCAGAAGCAAAAAAGGATTTCAAAAACGTATGCCTTTCTAAAAAAACAAGCTTTTAACGAGGAAAATATTGCCCTTTTAAACAAACCAAAATGCCCAGAAGAGTTTTGGAAAGCTGTTAAGTATGTCAATGGTAAAAAAACCCATTGAAATTGAAACAGCTATTCCAATCGACAGCATCCACAATTCTTTTATATGGAGCCCAAGTGTGGGGATACTGTTCATTTAAAGCAGTTGAAAAATTTCAGCGCTACTTTCTTAAGCGAATATTTAGATTACCAAGTAGTACCCCTAACTACATGCTACTTTTAGAAAGAGGGACGGCTCCTATGTTTTTGAACGCATGAAAAATGAAATTCAATTACAGGGTAAAAGTGATTGCGATGGAGGAAGAGAGGTTACCTAAAAAAGTCCTTAAGCATATTGTAAGAACATAAGGAAATCTAATTCAAGAATGGGAGCGTTTAGCTTCTGAATGTAGAGTAAATCTTGAAATTATTCCAGATCTTTATTCTGCATCTCCAAAAAGACAGTTTGATAAGTTATTAGAAAAAACTAGCAACACTGTATATCAAAAATATGTCAAGCTTTCCAATACAGGGTGTACTATAGCAAACTTGAATACAATCTGGATAAACAAACATATCTTTTAAACTGCTATACAACTAATAAAATAAGCACTATTCTTAAAAGGAGAGGAGAATCAGTTAATTTTAATTACATTCCACACCGACCAGAGCTGCCTATACTATGAAGCATATGTAATATAAAAGTAAGGGAAGACGTTTTACACTTTCTAGCAATATGTCCAATTTTAAAGGTAATTCGAAAACAATTTTCGGTTCATATGTTCTGAATGACGTTGCTACCATCGATATATTAAACGGAGAACAAGCCTGAGACCTATTGTACAACTACACCGTAAGCGCACTTCACTACAGAAAACGCATGATCGAGGGTGACTTCTAATCCATCCGTATAAATTAAAATATTAAAATCAATGCCAATCTGGTAGACAGCCTTGGGCCGAACCAAAATAGACTTAGAAAACTAAAATTGCTTGTAACTGTTATAATGAAATAAAGTCAATACTACTATTACTTCCAATACCCCGAACACACTTTAAAAGTCAATCATTTTTTAGTTTTTAACTGGTTGATTGGTGGTTGACTTGAGACAGTCAACTAGTTGTGATCGGTATAACGATTGCCGGATTACAACTCAACTTTGTTCTTAGTTGTCTTACATAATAAGCCCATTAATTTTTCTGCTGTAAGAATCGCAAATAATTTCCAACCTCTTTACGTAATAAAAACGAACATTACTCAAGCTATGGCCGTGATATCGCCAAACATTTTGCGAAAAAGTGATTACAAAGCATCTTAAAAGAATCATTTCCTGCGAATTTGCCTAAAACATCTTGAACTACGTTGTTTTTCACACTTAATGCCAAAGTCCAAACTTTATAGTACAACCAAATATGCATCAAAAATGTATCGCTTTGGAGTTTGTATTCGACTTTAACTTCCAAAACGTACAAATTGAATGCATCTTGTGATTTTCTGTGAGGTTTGAGTCCTATTTTCATTTATCACACAAAAAGAAAGTTAATTTGATAATTTTTGAAATTCTACATCAACACAAAATCGATCGAATTGTATAAATCATTAACGCTACGTATATGCCACAGTGAACATTGAAATAAATTACTGTTTTATTTCATTAAGGTTATGTTGGATTTTCTTAAATTTTGCATTTGTTTTGTGGGGAGTTGTATTTCGAAATGTTTGCTTTTAATCATGAATTTTTCAAACAATAATACCTGATCAAAATTTTAACTAAATCTAAAAATATTTGGTGAAAGATTATTCAAAAACTGCATGTTCCTAAAAATTATTATTCTTCTTCTTAAAATGCATAGTTTCGTTATATGATACGATATTTGAATATAAAGAATCGAAATATTTCCCTCTTTTGGGTTTTCGGCACACCAAATACAGTACCTTACTATAATATACGAGTACTTGATTATGAAAGAATTATTTTCTTTTGCATGGCAACACTACGAGTATATTATGGAAGGATGCCAGAATAATGACTATTTGTAGAAACTTCCAATTGAAACTTAAAGACCGACTAGAAGGACAAGAGTACACGACTGAAATGAGACTGATGAGACTGACGCCATGAAAACTATTTGGGTGCAAATCTATTTTGAAAAGCAAACATTTATCCAGATGCTAAGTAAGTATTCCATACAGAAGATTCCATAGTTTGGAATGTGTGCCTTTTGAATCCTTATACTCTTATACTTATGCTTATACTTATGCTTATGCTTATGTGCCAACCAGCAGAGCACCCTTTATGCTCGACTCAACTTCAAAGCATTTTGCTTCAGCAAGTGTATTAAAAGAATATAAATGAAATTGAAATATATTCAAGTGTGGTATGCAATTCATTCCATATTTCATGCTTTCACTCCTTCATATCCATTCCTGGGCAAACTCTCACTTATATAAAACGTCCAACAATATTCCATGCATCTTACATCAACTAAAAAGCAGAAGCACACCAAAACCCAAAGACCAGAATCGAGAACCGAGAACGGAGAACCAGCCAAGCCACTATATCAGGATATATCATGAACACATGTTGTCTGATGCAACTTACCTTGCCCCAAATTGATGCAATTCATAGTTCTATAAAACCTATATACATTATACACTCGGGTATACGTTGTAAGTCAACGTCTATCTACACATTTATAGTCATCTTGGTCGTCGTCGTGCAACTGCAGACACTGGGGGCAGAAGATGATATTATTTGGCAAGAACCGAGAAGAAATCCCAATCAAGGATGCCATTGTTCAGCTTCAAGTTAGCCACTGCTATTAAGGATTTTCAAATGAATATGATGACACGTAGTTTCCTTGTGACGATAAACAACCGACGACCGAACGACGATGGGAAGTAAGAATCAGTAGTGTTCCGAGATCAAAAACATTTGATCCTTTTCATAATGAAGACTTTCAGATTGAATTTTAAGATTCATTAAGACAAATAACAGGGTTTGAGAAAACTCACTCAATTAAGCTTACTAAAACTTGATGCTTTAATCAATCATCAATTATAATTTTTGTCTTTGAATTTAAATTAAAATTTCGTCTAAATTTTCATAATTTACTAGTGAACCCTTCCAGCGGCCGGCGCGCGCCCCACAGTGGTTCGTTTTGTATGGGAGATCGAAAAAAGTCCATTTAATCTGAACGGTTGAACGGATTTAAATGAAATTTGGCAAATATGTTTAGATTAGTATTATACATGCTAGGTCAAAATAAGGTCAAGAAAAAAATTCTTGGAAAAAAGTTATTGACATTTCTATAAAATTTGAGGGTTTTGATGTTATATTTAAATAAAAGTTTTGTTTAGCAACATCTTAACTTTTTATTTGATTTTGTTTTTTAAAATCTAATTTTTCATTCGACGTTATTATTTCAAGGATAATAGCAAACCGACGAATTGGGGATTCACTAACTCCAGTGAATTCTGAAGTCATGGTTGGATTTGCAAAAAATCTTCTAGAGATGTTGCCGTCATTACCTTGTTTTACAAGATCGAAAATGATGCCGAGTTTTTCACGAAACTCCTGCTTCTTACAAACCTTGCACAAATGCTAAATAACTCTATACTACCTTTTTTCATTAATCTTTTATATATGTATATTATATATGTAGTTTTAAGTAAGAGATTTTATTCAAATAACAAAGCAATAAAACTTTAAAAATAACACCTTTTTTATTTTTACCTGCCCTACTTTTAGGGGAAAAATAAAAAGGAGTATCCCTAATCCTTTTCTTTATTTTGTATTAAGCTCTATCATATAGTTCAAAATATTATAAAACTGTATTATTTTTCGTGTGTTGTTTTCAATAAAATTGAGTTCAAAGTTGAAAAATTTTCCAGGCAGAAATAAATGATTTCGCGAAAATTATCAAACCTTGTTCAATGTATTAATTTTTTGACAGTTAATACCGAAGAAATCAAACTTTATGGTAAACACCACCGTCAAGACGGAGTTTTTTTAAAATCGGATTCAGTATAACATTTTTGAGCATAATTTCCACATCTGCACGTATCTGCTGCTGATTCTGTGTTTTAACTAGAATGTATGGAGCATATGCTGGCATACCTACTTTCTTGATATTTTTTGGCGCTTTTTTTTAAATAAAAAAAAGTTTAAAGATTCAGACTACTTATAAAAGGTATCTTTTTTAAATAATCAGTATTTTTTAGACAATCGAAATAGACCAATTAATTATTTAAGAAGTTAGAAAATGTATCTTAAGAAACTTTTGAAAAAAACATCTCAACATTTTTTGAAAATACGGTTCGCGTTTTGAGTAAAATTATTTTTCAACTTGGAAGGCTTTTAAATCAGAATATACACTCTATATATTAAAAATACCTTTGAATCATATGCTCGGGTTATCTAAGAGAACTTAAACATAAAGTTTAAAAGAATAGATATGACTTTTTCAAAAGATTTTTTTCCGCTCTCGCACCACTGTAGTTACCATTGGTTTTCATGATTAAAAATTTTGTTCAAAGATTTAAAAGCCATTAAGAAATCAAACTTTGTAATGCAAAGTATTGAAATAAATTTAATAAATTGTAATTCTTTTTACTTTTCAGTTAAATAGTTCATATTATTTAATTTTTATTCATGATTTTGTTTTCAATGATCAGTTGTTTCTTAATGTTATAATTGGGAATAAAATCGTTCCACTGAAAGTGTTTCATTTTCTTTAATATTCCCCTTCTGCGAATTTTACTTTCAATAATCAACTCTCTTTCAACCAGGAAATGTTTGTCCTTTGACAGAAGTTTTTAATGATAGCTTTAACCAGCATTTTAAAAAAAATCCAATGATTGTGGCCTTGCGATTTGGATATGATACTGAATCGCCTTGAATTCACTTGAGAATGGAGGATAAGTTGGAACAATCGGAATTCTGTTCACTTATCGCATTGTTCATAAATTTCTTGAGGAACAGCCGCTTACAATTGCACAATTTGGATGATACGGATTTTGTTACATGATTACGATCGATTGCATCTTCAGGTATTAATTGTGTATTAAACTTTTTGATTTTTATAATTTTGAGCAATTCCATGGAAAAGTATGAGTTAGTAGTATACATACATAACTTGAAAATTTGTACGTTGTCTAAGGCTTGGTGATGTAATATGAGGCATTAATCAAGCTGTTTTTGACTAAACTGCAAGGGGATTCAGTTTCAAAAAGCCATTCCAATTTAAAGAATTTGATCAAATCAATTTTCGATTATTTGTTTAAAAATAGTACTTCTATTTTAAACTGTTAAATCGTAATTTAAAGGCATTGCCGTTCGATTTAATTAAATTAATTATTTTTTATTTTTTCTAAAATTGTTAATTTGTATGTTTTTTTTTTGTATACATTAAATGTTTAAAATTCTACAGCTTATAAATATGAGTTTAAGGTTTTAATTTTCCCTAAAAATGCTGACCCGTTTCTTAGGTATCGAAATTATTTTTTTTAAATCCTAAATATACATTTGTGATAATCAACTATTATTTAATGAGCGTAGGGTTTTCCATTAGGTTGATTTTAACTGCTCGTGGTGGACATATTATATCTTCTTTTAATGAGTAACTAAATAAATACAAATCATCTTGAAAAGTAACAGCTTCAAGCAACACGTGGAAATGATAAATCTATGTTATAAAAATTGATGTTCTCTAGCAGAAACGATTCTAACGTTGCAACTTTTTTGTGGGTCAGTCAAGGAACGCCCATAACTAAAAAAAACAAAGAATTCGAGGCATCGGATTTGGCGACTTTCACATTGTTCCCAAAAATTTGGCCTGTCGCAGACCACAACATGGTGAATTTAAAGTCGTGATTAAGGTTGCACCCATGCAAAATCCAACTGACTTAGGAGTTGAAACTTGAGCGAGCAGTTGCAAGTTTATCCTAATCCACTTGAGATTCTGACGAGGTACTAATGCGTGCTAACAATGTTATTGTTTGGTGTTGGTTTTGGTTTAGACATGTAACCCGTACTTTTTCGAAAATGATGTTGGCCAGTTCATCGCCATGCATCCCACTGATGCGCCGAGGTAAATTCACCACCAAGGTCGTGTAATTTGACTTCTTTAGACGTTTTCTTGTGGGTTTTCTAAATTTGTGTATTTGATCATTGATCACGTTCCTTCAATTTCTTCAAATATATTATTGATATCAGTAAGGTACCTACACCGAATCTATGTAAATTGTGCAATTGCTTATTTCGTAATAAATACTTAGGTCCTCAGACCTGTTAAGTCCGTTGGGGACCCCTCAAGGAGCATAGAGCCTTTACTACGCTTACGCGCCATATCGTGTGCCGTTTTCTGGAGATATGTTTTGGCTCCCTCCAACTCTTTCCTAGTGACACTGAATGCTCCTCGAATGTCCTGCACCATGTGTTTCTTGGTCATCCAGCTTTTCTTTCTTCTTGTGTAAACGAATTCCGCTGCAATGCAGTCGTTACTTTTTCGAAGCGCATGTTGAATCCATAGCCACTTTCGGCTTCGTATAATAGAGTATATAGGTTGGATATTCGTTTTGGCCTAAAAATCCTTATAATGCTGCGAAGAAATCTATTCACATAGGTTTGCAGCTTCCTTGTAAAGCCTTTTTTTGAATGGTTCAAACTGTTGCCAGTATTGAGACAATGCATTTTATAATAAATGAAGCTTAACAATTCTAAATTTAATATTCGCCATAAGGATGATCTAAAAGCCATTTGATATCTTAAAAACAGCTTAATTTTTCGAAATTTGTATTTAAAATCAATAGAGCGGTTTATTTTTTGATTATTAGATTCCGTAATATTTCTTCAAATCCCAACTGTCCCAAAAGAACATATCCAGACTCAAGGACATTTATTTTTTATTGTAAGGATTTTCTATTTCAAATGTCCCTTAAAACACTGGCAAAACTTTATTATCCAACCACAATTTCAGCCTGACAGACTGGTCGGTAGGTTGCTTCGTCCGTCTTTGGTTGGATGGTTGGTATGGGGTGGATGGTTAGTATACGGCTGAACTGTTGTCGTTCTTTTTAAAGTTGACGATAACGAAACAAAAATTAGATACAACAACCTGCATAAAATAGAATAAAATGTGGTGCAAAGGACGAAAGAATCTTAACAATTGAACATACTTAAGGGATACTAGAGTTTTGCTGCTGCTTGAATGTGGATGCATGAAGAAACCTTTGGAGCATCCTTATGTGGGCTGCCATATGTTTTATCTGGTACCTACTGGTCTTAGCTCTGGCTTTAGATATATGTCCTTTATATACATAAACTATGTACGAATATACTATATACTGGCGTTGTCCACTCAAATGCTCAAATCTATTCAATTTTCAATTTGAACATTGTCATTTTCGATTCAAGATGCTGTTTCTGCTGCTACTGCTACCGTTTCTCCTGCTACTGCTCCTGATGCTGCTGTATTCTGATGTATATTATATCCCAGTGATTCTCTGTCCAATATGTGGACACAATTTTTGTTGCGATGCGAATTGTGATTTTCTACAATTGCAGCTATTGGCGAAGTGACAGAATACTTGAATGTTGGCATTAAAAGGAAAGGGACTTTTGTATACTGTACTCGAGTCGGATATTCTATAGAAAATGCACCGTCTATGGACTTTTTTGTATTATAATTGACAGAATACGGAACTAATTCAGTCAATAATGTTTACTCTGACATGGATGTGTTTATTTGGAAGAAAAGAACTCAACTGATGTGTACATAATGTCGCCAGTGATGGGCTTCTTCAGAAGGTTATAGATCGCTATAGAGGTTTTTAACGAAAACTTGAAAGAAACCCTGGTTTTCGTGGTCTTAGTTAGACTGGTTAAAGTCATATTTTCTAATGTGCCCAGTTATAGCTATTTTCCGTTTGGTTAGAAATACAAATTATGTTGTGACCGATTGGATTACACTATTTTGTGAAAAAATGAAACGAATTGTTCTACTAATTTTTGTTTCAATTTTATAAGAGTCCAATGACATATTTCTTTCAAAAAATAACGTCTGCTGGATTTTTATCAAGAAATTTTGCTCAATGTCAAATTTGTCAAAACGATTCCAATGATTGAAAAACAATGAAAGCTATAGCTGGCTCTTAAAAAGGTCTCAAAAAATAAAAATTGATAGTTAAAGGAGCAGTACTTAGTTAGGCTTTATTTTATCTGGGAGTTCCTCAAGGTTCTGTCTTAGGTTCGATTTTCTTTTTGATTTATATAAATTCATTATTTTGCGTCAAATGTAAAAGTTTGCGATTTTTTGTTTCTAATAGTACCATGGAGCTGGAATAATTGTAACCTTGATTTATTTACATGTTTGAAATTTGCCCTTAAACAAAAATCATGTTTTTAAATGCATGTCTACAAAATGCCCTAAAAATCGACTGCAAGGGTAAATTGTACCAATGATTGGTTTGAAATAAAAAAAATGGTCAACTTTAAAATAGTATTTAAAGAGTTTTGGCCATTGTAGAGGACAAAAATTAGTAACTGCTTAGTATTTGTATTGACACGCTTGAAGCTTTGACTATTAACAAATCAAAGAGTAATACCTCTGATACTTTAATTTAAAACAGAGTATTGTAATGTTTTTTTTCTGTCAGCAATATTTTGGGAAAACATTCTTGACGTCCTAAGTGACCATTTATGAAATTAATTTTTTAAGATGTCCTTAATTCTTTATTAATATTATCTTCGGAATTCAGCTCCTAAACTTCTTTCCTTATATTTGTTATGGTATCTTAAATTCTAAGTTGATTGTTTAGTAGCAGCTTATCAAAACAAAATTCAACCACAACTTACTTTTCGAAAAAACTGTAGTTCGAAAAATCCGCCGTTAAAACCGCAGAACCTACAAGTCTTTACCTTTTTACCATTATTAAAATAATTTGTTATATAATAAAAAATAAAACAAAATAAAGGAATTTCTTAGAGATTGTAAAGCACATACATATAAATTAAGCTCTGAAAATTCTGTCTTGATAGTTTTAATGTGAAACCTTCAACCCCAATAATAATAATTTGGAATGTTTCCCTTTTTTCAAATTTTCAACTGATTTCCAAATACACATTACATTATAACGATTTATCTTTTTGTTTATTTCAACGACGACGACGATGACTGACGCAAAGATGACTTAGGTTTCATTAAATTTAATATAGTAAACCACACCATTAATATCATTTTAGAGTTGTTAAAGCGACAGAACTATTTGGAAGCATCATCAAAAGACAATTAACATTTCAATTTGTCTTGCTTTACCATAAAGCCGTTTAGCCCATTATCCCTAACATAACTTAAACAGCAAACAAAGATTAATCTTACCAACACACTACTTATACCCTCTTGATGTACAAATTTTTTGAAGTTTATTTACTATCTTATAATAGCCCAAATTTTGAAAACAAAATGTTTTGGTTTTTGTTGTGTGTATATTTTGAAAACTATTTATTCGATTAAGGTTTGCTTCTGGCCACTCGTGCGAAAAGAAGAAAAGGTTAGATGAATTTAAATATATAATTATTTTAAGGTAAAGTTCATGATTTTTAAATAAAATTCAAACAAAAAACAAGGTAAGAATTTCCCAGATTTTGGTTTGGTTCAGTCGATTCGGGAACGTTCTTGTGCATAACGTTTCTATAGGGAATGTTTTAAGAACTAAAACAAATAATTTCAAGTTAAGTTTTCCGCATGAATTTAGAATAAAAGTTGAGGTGATTTTGCTGTTTAAAATATTTTTGTAAGAGGCTTACATTGATTTTTCTTTAATTTCCATGGCATAGTGGATCAAAAGATCTTTAAAAAATATCCATGTTTCACTATTAATTTCCCATTTGTGCCTTCAAAAACTTGCAAATAATAGTTTTTGTAATAAGTAAATTGTATATTTAAAAAACTTGAAAAACAATCAAAAAATAAGCAATCCAAAAGTAAAATTTCAATGAAGTAGTATTTTAGGTTAGCATTTACAATTTAAACTTTCCATAGGAAGTTATTGTAATGGGTCGGATTTGTCTAATTAAAAATTTTGATATTTCTCGACGTTTCAAGGTCCCTAGATAAAAGATTATTAAAAAGATGTCTGTGTGTGTGTACGTACGTTCGCGACGTTTTTTTCGTCATCCAAAGCTCAAGAAACAGAAGAGGTATCGACTTCAAATAAATTTTGTTATACAGATAATAAGAAACAGAAAGAGTGGGTGATTTTTTTTTACCATAGCAGTTTAAAAAAAAGGTGAACATTTTGGTTAACCCTAAATATCTTACGAACCAAGAACGCTAGAGACTTGAATTAAATTGTATATAATATATTGTAATGCTATTCCAAACCAACATTTTTTTGAAAAAATCCATTTAACGTTTTTTTTATAAATAAAAAAAACTGACAAAAAAATTGTCACGTCGAAAAATTTAAGAATAAAACATGATTTTATCTTCAAAACAATGTTGTACAACGAAAAATAAAGGTTTTAACTTTAATTGACGGTTTTTTATGAAAAATAAAAAATCTAAAAAAAAACATTAATCAAAGTTGGTAAAAATTGATTTTCGACTTAATATCTTTTCAAAAATATGAAATTATGGCTTTCTACTAATTTTCACTTATAAGAAATATTGTTTTTAACATTGCGAAAATTTTTGAAAAAAATCGAACTGATAGTTTTCTTATAAAAAATAAAAAAAACTTAACAAAAAATTTATAAAAGTTAGTAAAAATTCATGTTCGACTCGAGTATCTTTTTAAAAATTTGAGATATTACCTTTAATCTACTTTTACCTCTTAAAAAATATTGTTTTCAACATTCAGTAAAATTTTGAGAAAAATCGAATTTACAGTTTTTTATGAAAAATAAAATAAAAAAAAACATCAATAAAAGTTGGTAAACATTGATTTTTGAATCAAATATCTTTTTAAAACTGTAAGATATTGGCTTTAAACTACTTTTATCTTTTAAAAAACATTGTTGTCAACACTCAGTAAAATTTAAAAAAAACTACTTTTACAAAAAATAAAAACCCATCAAAAAACAATACTAAAACTTGGTTAAAAATGTACTTACGACTCAAAAAACTTTTAAAAATTAAAAATATTGTCTTCAAACTCTTTTTATTTCAAAACTAAATTTTAAATCCTTGTTTTCAGACTGAAGAGGTAATTACATTGTAATTACAACTATAAATTATTTTGTAATTAATGTTTGAAGGTAGTTCCAAAGTTTATATCTTAAGAAAAATAAGAATTCTATTTAAAATTAAAATTCTATATCAGTTAAAAAATAAAACATTTGAAATAATTGTGCTATTATTTAATTTTAATATTCTTCACAGAGCATAGTGCTTTTCAGAGAACATGTCAATGTTCGATTTTTATAATTCAGCTTTTAAAAATTCTGTGTCTCTGTTTTTCAAGGTACTGGAATTTGAACGTTTTTATAAAACAACATTAGGCTAAAAATAATTTATTCATTAACTACTTTAATTGAAATTAATTCTAAGAAGCGTGTTAAAAATCTCCTTTTTGTCGACACAAAAAGTTGAGCTGTAAGTTTGCGTTAGTATTTGACAGATCACGCGGGATTTCAGACATGGTGTCAAAGAGAAAGATGCTCAGTATGCTTTGACATTTCATCATGAATAGACTTACTAACGAGCAACGCTTGCAAATCATTAAATTTTATTACCAAAATCAGTGGTCGGTTCGAAATGTGTTTCGCGCTTTACGTCCGATTTATGGTCTAAATAATCGACCAAGTGAGCAAACAATTAATGCGATTGTGACCAAGTTTCGCACTCAGTTTACTTTATTGGACATTAAACCAACCACACGAATGCGTACAGTGCGTACAGAAGAGAATATTGCGTCTGTTTCTGAGAGTGTTGCTGAAGACCGTGAAATGTCGATTCGTCGCCGTTCGCAGCAATTGGGTTTGTGTTATTCGACCACATGGAAGATTTTACGCAAAGATCTTGGTGTAAAACCGTATAAAATACAGCTCGTGCAAGAACTGAAGCCGAACGATCTGCCACAACGTCGAATTTTCAGTGAATGGGCCCTAGAAAAGTTGGCAGAAAATCCGCTTTTTTATCGACAAATTTTGTTCAGCGATGAGGCTCATTTCTGGTTGAATGGCTGCCGCATTTGGAGTGAAGAGCAACCAGAAGCCGTTCAAGAACTGCCCATGCATCCCGAAAAATTCACTGTTTGGTGTGGTTTGTACGCTGGTGGAATCATTGGACCGTATTTTTTCAAAGATGCTGTTGGACGCAACGTTACTGTGAATGGCGATCGCTATCGTTCAATGCTAACAAACTTTTTGTTGCCAAAAATGGAAGAACTGAACTTGGTTGACATGTGGTTTCAACAAGATGGCGCTACATGCCACACAGCTCGCGATTCTATGGCCATTTTGAGGGAAAACTTCGAAAAACAATTCATCTCAAGGAATGGACCGGTAAGTTGGCCACCAAGATCATGCGATTTGACGCCTTTAGACTATTTTTTGTGGGGCTACGTCAAGTCTAAAGTCTACACAAATAAGCCAGCAACTATTCCAGCTTTGGAAGACAACATTTCCGAAGAAATTCGGGCTATTCCGGCCGAAATGCTCGAAAAAGTTACCCAAAATTGGACTTTCCGAATGGACCACCTAAGACGCAGCCGCGGTCAACATTTTAATGAAATTATCTTCAAAAAGTAAATGTCATGGACCAATCTAACGTTTCAAATAAAGAATCGATGAGATTTTGCAAATTGTATGCGTTTTTTTTTTTTTTAAAGTTCTCAAGCTCTTAAAAAATCACCGTTTACATATAAAATTTAATTTTATGATAGTTTTTAATTTTACTTTACCAGAACCAAAAGATAAAGAGATATCGAAGTTTAAAGGGTGTTTTTTTAAGAAAATTGATATAAATGTTCAGTGCTAAGAATAGACCATTTGCATAAAACCTCAATTAAGCTTAAAACGTATTTTCTAGCGCTCAACCAAATGTAATCAAAACTAAGGCCATTAACGCACCAACAAAAGTAAAAACTTATTTTTAAGTGATACAAGTATTGTTCTTACTTTTAAGCTGATTATAAATACCAATGTCAAAGGGGTTAATCACTCATGTGCCCGACCTGTTCCTCCTAATGATAAAAATATATGGATAATTATACAAACAAATCAAACAAAACTGATTGATCTTGTCGTTTTTATTAATCAAAAACCATAAATGATGTCATCAATATCGACAGTACAGGTAAAACAAGTCGTTAAAGTTCATCTACTGCCTTTAACTTTCTCCTAATTTTAATCTGATGAATTTTATATAAATAAGATGCTAAATTCCGGTGTGACAAGTGCAAACTAAACTAACAAAAGAAATGTTCATCTATTGTTAAAAGTCCATTGAACCAGAATCCAACAATCGATAACAATGCAAACGGAAGAGACAAGATGAATAAACATCTTTTATTCTTTACAATAAATTTATAACTAAGTATATCACATTTTCCGAATAAGAAAAAGCAAACAGAGGAAAAAGAAAACAGATCATTTTTGTGATCAGATCACTATAAAGTTGTAGAACAAAATCAATTGTTCGTGTTGAGTACATATTGTTGTTTTTATTTAAACTTAAATAAATACATTTTTGTATAACTATCTGTTAGTAAGTTGCATGTCTCGCTGTCTGTCTGTTTGTCTCAGAATCGAATCGAATTGACTCAACAACAAATTAACACACACAGCTGTTGTCATAAAATGAAGCCACTAATGGAATAAAAGTAATATTTTTAGGTTGAAAATTAAGTACTCTTTTGAAAATATGTATTATGAGTACTTTAATTTAGTAATATAAATCTTTGCTATTCATCATTCATATTTTTTAAAACATAATATAATGTTCAAAACGCAATTTGTGAAGAATTTTGTTTACATTTCATAACCCTGACAATCAACCTCGTAGATATGAAATGAAATTAACTGGGGGCAAAATCAAAAACTAAACTTTTTGACAGCTGTCAGTTTAAAGTTTTTTAAAACATAGCATACTTTACAGGGTTAGCAAAATTTTATCCAAAGGGTTTCCAATATTATATTTTAGTAGATGTCACTTTTGAAGCTGCCATCTGTTGACGTTTGACAAGTCAAATCTACACCAATACTAAAAATTGAATGGGAAAAATGTTGGTACAAATGTTTTAGTAACAGTTCACAAAACTTAACAATTTTGGGTTGTCGTGTATTGATTGGTCTGTTTATTATTCATTTCCAAAAAGTTTATAATTGTGCTTTTGTGAAGATGTTTTGTGAGCCTCTAGTTAGTAATATATTTTTAAACCTCTTGTTTATATCTAGCAAAGTGTTTATTAAGGTTTTTATTTTTGAATCACATTTTTAGGGTTTGTGCCGAATTTATGCTTTTTCTATCCTCAGCAAGGGCGGTTACATGCAGCTTTGTTCGTTATTAATATGTAAAACTTGTATTATTTCATAACGTTAGCACATTGAAAACTGAACCTCAATTAAAGTTGAAGATTGTGGTTACTGTAAAAAAGTTTTAGAGATGTTGATAGCATTTTCAGATGATTGTTGAGTTGCATGTTTAAGTTAAATATTTATAAGTTTTTCGTGTTGGGTTAAAAAAGTTGTTAGTTGAATTGTTCTTAAAAAATTTAAAATTATTAACAATATTTTTCATATAAATAAATAGTTTAGTTTAAAAATCTAGTTTTCTTAAATAGTTTTTTAGTAGAAAAAATGTTTACCAATTTTAGTACCATTTCTTAAATTTTTACAAATTGGATGGATGAAATTTATTTGAGAGATATAAAGAACCAAACATCAATTTTTACCTTGTACATTTTAGAAGATTTTATTTTTTTTTGAAAAAACGGACTGTTGGATTTTTATAAAAAAAACTACTGAATATCGAAAACAATATTTTCTGTGAAATAAAAAAGTTTGAAGACAATATTTTTAATTTTTGAAAAGCAATTTGAGTCGTAGCAAATTTTTAACAAGTTTTAGTAATAGGTTTTTTTTTTTTTAAACTGACAATTCAATTTTTCTAAATTTTGTCCAAATATATTATTTCTTATAAGTTAAATTATTAGTTTTGAAAAGATATTTGAGTCGAAAATCAATTGTTAGAACTTTTATTAATTTTTTTGTTTAGGTTTTTATTTTTTGTAACAAAAACTGTTTCTTCAATTATTCTTAAAATTTTATTGAATGTTGACAATAATAATTCTTATAAGATTAAATTAGTAGGAAGCCACAATCTCAAAGATTTGAAAAAGGTATTTGAGTCGGAAATCAAGTTTTACTAACTTTTATTAAATTTTCTTTTAAGTTTTTAATTTTTTGTAAAAAAATGTCAATTTGATTTTTCTCAAAATATTGCTGAATGATGGCAACAATATACTTAAAAACATTTAAGTAGTTTAAAGCTAATATCTCAATGTTTTGAAAACATTAAATCAATTTTTATTAAATTTTTTTTAAGTTTCTTATATTTTATAAAAAGAACTGTCAATTTGATTTTTCTCAGAATGTTGCCAGATATAAAAAACGTTATTTTTCGTTGCACAAAATTGTTTTGGAAATGAAATCATATTTTATTCGTTTAATTTTCGAGGTGATGACATTTTTTCTTCAGTTTTTTCGATTTATATAAAAAAAAACGTTAATTGTACTATTTTTCAAAAATATACTGGTTTGGTATCACGTTACAATATAATATATAAAATGTAATTCAAGTCTTAAGCGTCATTGGTTATTGAGATATTTAGCTTTAACCAAAATGTTCACCTTTTTTTAAACTGCTTGCTAAAAAAAACACATGCGCAATTTTTTCGAGAGCCCTTTCTGCATTTTTCTGAATTATTATCTACGTAACACAACTTATTTGAAGTCGATATCTCTTCTGGTTCTTGAGCGGACATACGAACGTACGTACACACGCACGCACAGATATCTTTCTAAAAAAAAATTTATTTCGACCTTAGGGACATTGAAACGTCGAGAAATGTCAAAATTTTTAATTTGACAAATCGGACATATTACAATAACTTCCTATGAAGTTTATAAATAGAGACATAAATTAAGGAATTTCAATTGAGAATGGCGAAGATAATCTAAACTAATATTACAAAGAAAATTTTGTTTGTTTGTTTGCTTGTTTGTTTGAGCGAGCTAATCTCAGGAACTACTATTCCGATTTGAGCAATTCTTTCTGTGTAGAAATAGTCCACTTATTGAGGAAGCCTATAGACTACATGGAATCATGCTTAGACTAGTACGAGCGGAGCGCCAGTAATGAATGTTTCAAAACAGGGGATTGTTTCCCATTTAAAAGCATCCACTGATTAAGTTTCACTAAAATAATGAATTATTTAATTAAAAAAGTCCGCGGTATAAAATGTCTAACTTATAAAGTTGGCTCCCTGAAATCTTTTTTTGATAATCAAATTATTTAAGTTTTTTTCGTTTCACAAAGAATATGATACTTTTTACAGGGAATAAGTTGTCTGAATTCGAATCTTGCCTAATGATGTTTCTATTACATCTGGTTTTTAAATAATGCCTCTTTACAAAGTTGAAAAGATCGCTACCAAAAACAGTTTTTAAGACACGGCATACATAAATAATTTTAGTATCATACTGAATTTCTTTAAACTCACGTTATTTCAATGTCGTCAATTCACTTTTCATGAAATTTTAAGAAATCTTGATTATAATGCTTTCATGGTTTTGAAAAATATGCTTTTAAGTAAGTTTTAAATCCCGATTTTGAATCCAAAACTTGGATCTTAACTACGAGATCAAACTTAAAAGTACCCTTCTTCTCGCAATACTATTTTTATATTTTTCAATAATTTCAAAAACTCGTATGAAAGCCTTGTTTTGCCCTTTTTCTGTTAAAAACCGTTTTTTAAATAATTTATGTAAGATATGTGGTACCTTACTGAAAATTCATAATGATTCTTCAAACATTTTATGAAATACTTCAAATTCTTTAACAGAATATTGAAGATAGTGATTATGGATTTCGAAAATCACCACTATTTTTATTGGAAAATTATTACTTCATGAATTGGCTGTCTTATACAAAAAGCTTTGTATATGTCTTTCGAGTTATAAAAAGTCTCTAAATCTCTAAAACTTTACGCCAACAATGCACAATATTAAGAAAAACCTGTTTTCTAGGCTAATTATATGACCACAACTGTATATGTTTATTTTGTATACCTCTCTAATTTAACTCGATTGTGTATAGTATAATATTTAAGAATACGAAGTAATTGAAGAAACTAAATAAAAAACCAAATCCTACGAGAAACTGAAACTGAATCTCGAGGCGAAAAATGTGCAAATGAATGAATCGTATCCAATAGCTGTTTGGAGCTTGAAGCCGGCCAGCAGCAATAGTAGCGCTCAACAAGCTTGAAAAACCCCACCGCCAACTGCCTTCGCCTTCGACTTCGACGACGACATTCGTCTCAGTATTCTTTGTAGCACAAATTCCATTTTCATTTCAATTAAGTTCTTTCCCGTGTCGCCTTGTCGGTCGTCGTCGTCGCGTTTGTACTTTATACTTGAAGTGCGATCGTGACAAAAGCTCCATTCCACTCGCCATCAAGACGCGCTCTCCATCATAGCCAGAGTCTACCTATTGCAAGACTCGATACGGTCGACAACGGTAGTAACTACAGTGCGACAGCATCGATATCAACCCCCGCCCACTAAACTTATAAGATACAAAAGTATCTTAAGGAATTAACAAAAGCAAATTTGGTATAACACATTTTCTTGAGTGCTGTGCGCGTAATTAATTTGGATATTTGCATTGTAACCGAAACGGATATGAATACGACCGGATTAATTAAAGCACATATTTGACACAGTCAGTGGTTGTGTGGTACGTTGCGGTGTAGTGCGGTGCTTGGTGTATCAAATATAGTCGAATCTATAACATAGATACTTTTGTATCTAGTGCGTGATGTGATAACAAATAATAACAGACATAAAGCGAGAGAAAGAGAGTTACAAGCAGGTATCAGCAGCTATAGCCGCTCCGAAAGCTTGCCACCTTTTTGGAAACCAACCACCTCTAACTTTTGCTATCAGCCCCCTTTAACTGCAAGAGATAAAGGTTTACCTTTGTATTCTTATTTTCTTGCTTATCGCAACTTTTCGGTGAGAACACAAACGAATTTTTGTTCGGTTTTTATGAAAAAAAGTAGAATACAATTTATTTATTTTCGCGCTATCTCAGAAAATTATTAAGTACCGGAGAATTTAGGTCATACATAAGTTACGAACCGGGTCGGCAGCGCGGCGTGATCATGTTATAAAAAAGTGCATTTACATAAATCAAGACCTTGTTGAGTGAAAATCATCGGCTAGAACTAGGTGAACCATCTTAAAAGAAGTCTCCAGATTGCCGCTCTTATCAAAACAACAGCTTCGAAAATGGTTAGGGACAGATTGCCCGATCTATTGCAGGTAAGACACCGAAAGCTCGGCAAGGTACGAGCACCTCCGTAGTCGTAGCCGTTGTCGTCGCAGTCTCTGTAGATTTTGTATATCTTATCAATGTGCAAACGACTACGACGAGTTGGGCTATGATAATTACAACGCTAATTATTATTGTATTGAAATAACCACCAAGACTAAAATACAGCTATTAAAAAACATAAAATAAATTATCTCGGTTACAGAGGTCGCTTCAAACCTCCAACGGATCGCTGGACCAAGCTGTGAACATGACTGAACTCAACACTAACGTCAATGCAATTCTTAACCCGGTAATTATATAACCTTAGTACTTATATCTATCGTAATCAATTTAACTGAAGAAAGATAGAAATTGAGATACACAACATCATACATCCATCGGATTCATGTTAAGCCGCAGTCAAGACCAAGTTTTTGTATTTTGCGCAATCGTCTTCCGTGGTTAAAGCTCGAAAAAGTGTGCTAAATGATCGAGAGTGATTCAAATTCAGAAATTAGGATTCTGATGTAAAATTGTGTTAAGATTTTAAGATTTATTACGATGGAGAAAAAGTCAATGACATAATTATTAATATTTGTGTTAAACAACTTTTTCTTAAAATGACTAAACAGAAAGAAAAAAGTGTAAAATGTGACAAGGTGATCTTTCAGGCACATGCCTCTTAATGATGTGAATTCTATTTTTTTTTTTTTTATTTTGATGCAGTCTAAGATTTTAAACGATTGCAACAACAATAAGGGCGCTTGCATATGAATAATTGTACGAGTGCCACGACAAGGGGTACAACAATTTGTCTATTATTTATTTGATAAGTTCGATGTCATAATGTTTAGTGGAACGTGACTCAAAGTACTCGAATAGCACATATTTTAAATTCGATCTATAAAAACTTTTTCTTTTTTGTCGTTGTTTTGGTTTTGAATATGAAATGCGATATTTTTAAATACCAACCATAGACGTAAATATTTGTATAGAAGGCTTAAAACAAACAAGTTTTTAAAGAAATGCGAAAAAGCCGCCATAAACTAAATTATATGCACATTTTGGTTTCCAAATACAAAGAAGTTAAAATCGAAACCAGCTTGACAAGAAAGTTCTGCAATCTGCAAATACTGATTCACGCATCATCAGAACAAGCTTTAAAACAGTTCTGAGAAGTTTTACCTATAGTTTTTTTTTAATTGGTACTTAAATGTGGTTGTTTTGTTTTATTTAATTTAAACTTTTAAAGTAAACTTAAGACAACAAAAACAAAATGAGTGAGCGGCACGTAGTTTGTTTACATACATATTTATGAATCAGTTCGTAATAAATATATGAGAAACACTACCGAGCTTAAAGATAGAACTTGAATTTATTACTGTCAGGGGTGCCAATTTTATTGAAATGAATACTTGAAGATCATATGACATCGATGTCTAATAGCATTTTATCGTTTAAGCGTATTTTCGAAAACATAATTAAGTACATAGTTTAATATCTATTGCAGGCCTTAACATAATAGACCAGAAAAATGGTATACAAAATAGTCTTACTTCGAAATAAATGTTGACAAAGCTGAATTCTGGTAAAGAGATTAATTTAAACTTCTATTACACTACCTTAAGACTTTGCTTATTTTGGGCTTGAGCAATAAAATTTAGTGAAGGCAGATCGAAGAAATTTTTTTCAAATAAGTCGAAAACCGTATTGTTTTGGAATAAAATGCACGACTGGGTCAGACAAACTTTCGTTTGTATTCAAGAGGTCTGTTTAAAAATTGTACCTATGTTTTACGGTTTATAAATATACCTGCACAATAAGTTTATGTTCAAAAATTTAAATGGCACTTAGATTCTCGAGAACACCATACTGTATAGTTTTTTTTGTGTTCGAAAATCCTTTAAGCGATTTTTTTTAAGTCAATTTTTTAAATATAAATTTTTTTAATTTTTGTTTAGAAATACTTTTTGTATGCAGTTATAAAGTACCTTTTAAGGTAAATTTCGTTAAAAAATGTTGGTCTATTTTTGAAATATCGAAATTGAAAAAAAAAATAGTACTTTTAGTCCACTAACTTATACTTAAGACCATGCGTTAAATGCGCTAGTTCTGAGTTTTTGTTTATGATGTTGGCCTTATTTGTAATTCAAGTTTCTGACCTCGAGCACCGCATACAAAATGTCCAAGAACCACAGAAAAACCTTGTGAAGTTCACGATTTTTTCGATTATTATATACCCTGAAGTAAGATTTTTTTTATTATATAAAAATCTTTAAGTTTTCTTAAAGCTAGACAAAAATTCTTAAAAAACTAGCGTAAATTTAAAAAACTTAAAAAATATCTTACTGGCCCTATGCGCGTGCTCTAAGTTAATTCATTATCTCATAACTACTGCTTTTCGGCCTAGGAACAATTTTAATACTAAATAACAAGAACTTAATCTAAAACCAAGAGAATTAAAAAAAAAAGTTAATATCTTTATCATTATTTTTTATTTTATATAAAACTTAAAACTAAATAAAAAACCCGAATCCCATTATAATACTTAAGCTACTTAAAACTAACCAAAACCAATAATACTACTTAAAAATACTTTAAAACTACTTAAAAACTAGAACAGCCACAGTAAGCTTTTTTTTTGTTATTATTGACTGCCCTTTCATTGTTGGGGTAGTAAGCCCCAAAAATTAAGCTGTTAGTGGACGACATCGCTGTCGCAATGTGACCCCTATCAAGCTTCAGCAAGAAATTATCTCTTCTGTTTATGTTGGCTCTGTTGTATAGAACCTGGTTGGAATTGTAATGTTTGTACTCTAATTCTGGTGTTCTGTATAGTGCAAGGGAACGTCGCAGACATTGTCTCTCAAACTTCGAATCGTTTCCATATAAGATGGGGCAACTTTGAACCATACCGGACACTCATAGTCAATCATCGGCCGGATAAGGACTATGTAGCAAATCGCCTTTACCCTGCTGTCAAGACGGCTGGTAAAAAAAACAACCGTTTTGTCATTGCAAAAGCTCTGGCCAGAGCAGCACTCATATGTATGTCGAAATACAAGTATTGATTCAACCAGATGCCAAGGTACCTTACTACACTTTTATTCGCCAGTGGCTGTCGATTTGGTCCAACGATCACTAGATTTTCCAGTTTTTTCTCGTATACCTTACAGCGGAGTCCTGAACAGAATAGTTTCGCATTTCTGAATGTTGATTTTCAACTTCCAGTCATCGCAATATTGCTTCTTGTAGAAGTCGCCCTGCAAAAGTGTCTTGATAACCTCAATTTTTGGAGCCGTTCTGTACGCAATTAGATCGTCGGCGTACGCTATTGCCTGAGTCAGACTTGCTAGGAGGATTTTTATTAATACAATCATATTCCGGCTTCTAAGCGGGAGGGGTAATAATACATAAAAGTGGCATACAATATCAACGATTGGAAACCAACGCCTAGAACTATGCATTATTGTGATATAACTATGATATACATTTTCTTAAAGACAATTTTCTAAAAACTTTTATAAAAAAATAGGCTATCGTCCATAGTATAAAAAAAATAATTTCAAACCTCAAATTAAAAAAAAAAGAAAAATGAACTAAACAAAAAATTGTTTTTAATTTGTGTATGTTATTGAGTACTATTTTTTAAGTTACCAATGTTCTTCTCAATTAGTGAACAAAACCGAAACATAAAAATCTAAAAATATACATTTATTAGTTGTTTAGAAAATTGGAAACAACTACATCAACAATACTATTTTTTCAAGTATAGTCTCTTCACGCAGACAGCAAGAGCCATTTACATACATTCGGTACATCCAACTTTTGTCTAGGTCTTTATGTGCCTTTGGTCTTAGTCCAGGTTTTCGACCCCGAGGTCTGAACGCAACATAAAAAGAAAAAACAACGGAACCACGAAGATAGTTAGTTTTTTTTATGTTCAAATACTGCCGATTTCGACCCTAATTAGCTACTTTCTAACTACTTCTAAGGATTTCAAGTTGAAAACATTTTCTTCATTTTGATCCTTATTCCGTAACTCGACGTGTTTTTATATTTTGTTTGAATATTTGGCAAAAACTCATTTCAAAGTTTTTTAAAAACACTCAAAAAAGAGCCAGATATAGATAAAGTCCAAGTCTTCCTGCCTCCATTTTGTCGAAAAAAAAGGAATACATTTTTGGGAAGTTATTTTGTAGCATTGTTGTTTTTACCAAAAATATGCTTTTATTAATATTTTAGACTACATCGAATTTTTCGCACGTATTTCAAGTGGAATTACTTGAGCTATAAAGCTTTCAGATAATTCTTTTCCTATAGGTTTGAAGTAAATTGCAAAAGAATGTACTTGATCCCTAAAATAAAAAGTAGCTTACGAAAATTACACCAGACAAAAATAAGGGCAGTCATGCATTGGATAACTTTGAACTGTTAAATATTATGAAACCTTCGGTTCGCAATCCTATAGGCTATCTGAAATACCTTTATATCGGATATGTTTTTTTATGACCAAAACCGGATAGGTATCATTATCTGTCAAAACAAAAGTAAAAACATTGGAAAAAGAGGAAATATTCTATTTCAAATCTTAGCAAAAAATATTGAAATAAAACTAATATATATTTTTAAATTTGTGTCCAAATTTCTTTCTATGAAAACAAAAGTCAAATAATAAACAAACAACACGATATCAGAAAACCAAAAATTATCAAACACAAACAACTCTTTCCTAAATCTAACATACCAAACATTTCGAGTTAGCTTAACATTTTTTTGGCAACAGATAATTTGTTTCTTAGCTTTTTTTCATATGCAATTACAAAAGCAATAATCTATCCGGCTAGTTTTGGATTAAGCGCCGAACGCGACCAATAAGCTGGAAAAATAACATTCAAATCTATTCTTATAAAATAATTTAAATGCCAATTTGAAATAATAACACGTCTATTTCATCACACACCTAATCTGTGAAATAATTTTTAAAAGAAGGACGAATACGTTCAACAGCGTTTAACCAAATTAATATAAAAGTTGTTCATGCGTCTACTTAACCTTTAACACAATTAATAAACGTAAAACCTAATGTTCTTATGACACTTGAAAAAATTGAAAAAATCCATAAAACTTTTCTAAAATTTTGAGTCTCTCATCTACATATCTTCATTTTATCGTTAAGCATTATCTCTTTAAATCACACTTAATCTTAACGATTTTCTTCACATTTATTTTTCAGTACACGGAGATTCGTATTCTTCTGGGTACGATAGTTTCCAATTTGGAAACCATGAATCGTATGGTCCAATCGATAAATATTAGAAATTTCAACGGTTTGTTAAACAATTTCCTTATTTATTTTACTTAACATTTATTTCAATGAACAAAATTTATTTTAAATTATAGAAAAAGAACTAGAAGAATTACGAAATGAAAATCTAAAAATCGGTACACAACTTATGATGAAATTTAAGGATTTCAAAGCGAATCTTCCACCTGAAGATGACTACTGTCTGGAAGCCAGAATGAAACGAACCCTATTTTATGGACTCCACCAATCCTATATCAACATTTGGACTCGCAATGAAACTTTCCTGCAATCGTACGAAGATAAACTGAAGAAAAACCTTCAATTGCATTCCAAAATCAGTACGTGACCTAATTCTTTCTCAGTATATATGGCGACGGACGGGATGGGTCGGGACGACTATCCATCCGTATTCCGTATTGAAGAAAAAGCAACATTTTCATCTTTGAATTATTTTTGTTCTTATTTTTAGTGAACTTTAATTCTACAGAAGAAGAAGTCGAAGAACTAATTGCCAATAAAACAACATCACTTTTTGTGGGAAATGTAAGTTAATTTGAGTTTTCAAAGTTTTTCTTAAATTTTTTCGTCCTGTTTAGAAGAAGAAGAAAATCATTCATTACTTTGATATTATTTTATTTTAATTTTAATTTTTTGTATTGTTCAAGTTCCAAAAGTAAGAAAAGTTAAATTTTAGTAATTTAGATTTTAGAAGAAACCGAAAAGGAAAGACGGACCCTGCGGGACTTGATGGATAGATTTTCAGAGCTGAAGAAGCTCGAGAAGTCCTTGGAAGATGTTCATGCGTTATTCGTCCGAATACAGAACCTAGTATTAGAGCAGGTAAGGAAACACTTCTGTAGAAAATATGTATATAAACAGATAATGCAGATATCTTAAGTTTGTAAATAAATCGAACCTAGAAGAACTTTAAACTAAATCATTGGACAGACAAAAGTAATGAAATAATTAAGCTCATTGCTAGGACCGCGTCATAATATTTTGTTCTTCTAACTTCATTCATCAGAAGTGGAACTATTTTAAAATTAATTAATGTGTGTTCTTTATTTTCTTTAGTACTAGTGTGATTTTATTTTGGTAGAAAATATCTTTTCAAATGAAGTGATAAATTTTGAGTTATGACTTTGACCTTGATAATGAGGGTTTCTTTCACAGAACAATACAAATTGTTTGTCTGCTATGTGACCGTGAAATTTTGATAGATTAGTTTATAATCATAAGAAGATTTCAATCACCGTTCACTTAAAAACTCAATAGTAAATTATTCTCCGAAACAACAACTCAAACAATTCTTAAAATTATTTTGGGTAAAAAGCAAGTATTAAAAAGTGACCGACTCTTATAATTTTTTCGAAAAGCATATCACCTAAAAGACATATGTTAAAAAAGGAGCCTAGGTCTATTTTGATACTAGAAATCTGAGTAAAAAGTTTTTAAAAGTACAAAAGTTCTGAATGTACATGAGTTAAATATAAGTTTATTTTGGCTGTTTATTTTACTGGTGGCAACATTTGTGGAACCTAATGAATTGAGAAAAGTAACGGATAACTTGGCAAATAAAAGATAGGAAATTAATTATCTTGTACTATTATGAATTGTTTCTACAGTGCCGTTCGAAAAATGTTGGTCAAACTCAAGCACGGTGGGCTCTTATACGTTTTCCAGGACTCAGGGGTAAATTTTTGCATGGACTTTGAATTCTAGAAAGCTCATTCTACCCTTTTCATCTCCAGAGAATCCGAAAGGATGACATTAATCAAACCTTTGTAAATTTCGGTGTGGTTAATTTTAAAACTCACTTGTTTTCACGATTTCTTAAACAAATCATCTTCCTTTGTAACATTTAAACCTTTTTACTTGGCTTAACTCAATCATGCTTTTAAACCTTACCAAATCCATTTAAAGTGGTTGGATACCACGCCCTTTAAATTGAAAAAAATCTTAATAATGTAATTTTATTGCACAAAAAGTTTTATTTTCGTAAATAATTCCAAGGTTCTACATTGTCGGAAGATGGTTCATTATTTTGATGACCGGTCAGTCAGTCATTTACGATTTGTGCAATTTTTGTAAAGTGCTCTTTCTCAAATCCTACTCTTGCTATAAAGTTGAAATTTAGGTGGAGTGAATGTCCTTAATTATTATAAAATAATGAAGATTTTGAGTTTCTAATTTTATTCGTTTTGAAGTTAGAATGTTTTTGTTCCTGTAAGAAGACTAGGCAGCATCCTTCGACGTACACATCTTACATTGAGATGGACCAAGCATCAGCCATACATTGGAAACAGAATGATAAGGGGAGACTCTAACTGTTCTAGAAAGGATTTCACTACTTCATAACCTTCTAAGTCCAAAGAAGCAGCGATTTGACTGATTTATTCTGCGTTTGTTTTCAGCGCCGTCGCAGGTGTCGTTGTCTGAATTGGTGTCGTTTTGTCCAAGACGTAGTTGTGCCATTTTATGATGATAGCAACCACTTGGTCTTGCACTCATTAACCACTAGATCCATTTGCTCCTGAAAAAAATCGGCGTATCTGAGTAGAAGAAGTTAGAAGAATTGTTGTTTTTTTGACCATCATAGAGCAGCGTGCATTATCTAAAGTCATTCTGCAAAAACGGAAAAGTTGGACAGGGATGCCAACCCTAGATTTTGGTCTGCAAAGTTCTCCTATGTTAATACTGTCATACGCGGCCATGAAATTCTAAATTCTTTTAATTATATTTAATTTAATTGTATTGTATTTTTTTTATTGTATTTTATTTTATTTTATTTTATGTATTTAACTTAATTCTTTTTATTTTATTCTAATTGTATTGTATTTTTATTTTTTTTTAGAGTGAAACAATCCAGCTGGTGGAATATCATGCTCAGCAGGCAACACTGCACGTAGACAAAGGAGCTGATGAACTTGAGCAAGCCCACGTTTTAAAGAAAAAGACTCGAAAAGTATGTCTCAACTTCATGATTTATTTATTCCTCATTTTTTACAATAATATTTAACTTTATTTATTTCAGAAAAAAATAATACTTGTGGTGATATTGCTAACAATTTTATTAATATTGATATTAGTAGCAGTGTATTAATATTAGAGTTCATAGAATATGTTTTTCTAATTTAATTTTAGTTCGTGGGTTTTTTAGCCTTTGGCTCTAAAACACAAATTTGTTATTTTCATTTATAAATATAAATATAATTTTATAGATACACAAAAGTATTCTTAGAATAGTAAATTGTTTTGTTTTCAAATTGGAATGGATAGAAATATTGAATGATTTGAATTAAAATTAGGATAACAATGTAGTTTTGCACTTATTTTTTGTAAACACATTTTATTTATATAAATAGTTGAATAATTCAATTTTGTTACGTGTATTATTAAACTCAAGTTGGTTATATAGTTTATATATTTTTATAATTGAAGTTTTTGCCAAAAACACACAAAGGTACCTATTTATTCCTTTTTAGACGTATAATAAAAATTACATTTTTGTTACCAATTTTGTTAATAATAAAATGCATTGAGAAGAAAAGATTTAGTGTATTCATTTTGTTACTAATCTTGCATCAAACGCCAACTTGTATGACCCTTTCATAAGTCGAAAGCTGAAAGCATAACACACATTTCAAAAACTGAAAAAACCGTCAACTAGTGTGTTCCTTGAAAGCAAAACCATTTTTAAAAAACAAAGTACCTCTTTTGAAGTCTTACTCTGTCTCTATACTTTCTGGTTAGTATACGGTAAATATGATGGATCATTAAATTTTTCACGACAAATTCGAAAGCACTTTACCTAATTCATCATCCTTAAAAGCTGAAATGATTACCTCTGATGAATAGAGATGGGGGCAGGTCTAAACATCTAATCAACCAACGATGCTGTTAAAACGAAGCTTGTTACGAAAAGAAGACAACAAATAAATCTTCACATAAAAGGTGTTGTCATTTTTACTTTTTTTCATTATATCGGATGTTGTTAACGAGGCGACAACGAAAATAAAGCACAATACAAAACATTTTGGTGCCTCCTGTGAGGAATATAGTCAACAGTGGTTGAAAAAAAATCGAAACTTACGAAGTTCTATGTAAAAAAAAAAAAGAGGGGTACATCGAATGTTGTATAATCAAACGGTTGTGCGCGTACGGTTTATTTGCTCCCGAGTAAAATCATACGAGAAGAAGTACATAAGGCAAACTGTGTTTCTCTGTGTTGTGCGCGTACGGTTCATATGTACCTACATAAACTTGGCAGGCAACGAATACGGTGCATAGTTCCCCTACAGAATGCAATAACTAGGAGAACGGTGATGTTTTTTTTTGGTTGCAATTTGCGTCTGAGAAAAATCATACGAGAAGAAGGACAGAAAGAAAACGTTTAAATTTGCGAGTGGACGAAAAATAAAACTTTGTTTAAAATAAAATAATATAATTATTATTAGAAAAAATAAATAAAAATAATATAATTTAAAGAGACGATGGCTGAATTAAAGTTGCGATCGAGTGCTGCTACATCTATTTCGAAGCTTGTGAAGAAATTGGAAGCTGGAGAGTTGGCAGAGCTAGATCTAGCTATGAAGCGTGCTACTTTGGACAATTTAGGGAGTCATTTCACAAGGTTTGTAGATGCACACTTTTTGTTGGTGGGTAGTGCAAAGGAAACAGAGATGGAAGCGCACTCCACTCTGTTCGAAGAGGTCGAGGACAAATATACAAAGGTGAAAGCCATGCTGACAGCTGCAATTGATTTGGCTGTGCAGGAGCAGCAGGCATCTGAAGCCAGTGTGGTGCGCTCGGTTCACGTTCAACAAGGTGACCTGAATGATTTGCGTCTGGAAAAAATTGTTATCCCAGAATTTAATGGCGAATTCAATAAATGGATTGCGTTCCGAGACATGTTTGAGGCTATGGTCCACTCAAAAGAGCACCTTTCGACAGCTGCCAAATATACGAGGCTGATGAGAGCACTAAAGGGCTCAGCTGCTCAGGTGGTAGCTGGTTTTCTCCCTACCGATGACAATTACGAATCGGCATGGCAGACGTTGAAGGCTCGGTATGACAACGATCGTCTGATTGTGTCCGCCCATTTGAGTATATTCCTCAATATGGACTCTATTGAGAAGGAGACAAATACAGGCTTGCGTCGAGTGGTGGACATAACGAACGAGACCACGCGTTCATTGGCAGCTATGAAACGGCCTGTCGAGACATGGGATGATATTCTAGTTCACATTCTAGCTTCAAAACTTCCAAGAGCAACGATTATACATTGGGAAATGCAATTGAAAGGAACTGAACTTCCCAAATTGGCAGAGTTACTAGTATTCATCGAAGGCAGAGCACGAGGTCTCGACCATATGGGAAGCGCTATGAATGATAGAACGTATAATTCAGGCAATAGCGTCAACAAACGATTATCATCAACTCCTAAGGCGCATGTGAGCACAGGCTCGGGTGGTGCTTCAAGGCTGACACGAACTAATTTGCCATCTGCAGGTCATGGTCATTGTTACTATTGCAATGGTGATCATTACATCGGACGCTGTCCGAATTTGGAGGCGCTTTCAGCAGCAGAACGTTTTGGTAAGATTAAAGATTCTAATCTTTGTTACAATTGTCTCACTCCAGGTCATGCGACACGAGTGTGTCTTTCTAAACATCGATGTGGAAAATGCCAGGGTATGCATCACACAATTCTTTGTCGCACTGTGACATCAAATAAGACTCCAACGGTTGGTGCTTCTACGGTGGCATCTCCACCGCAGACTTTAGCATGACTCGATGCGGCAGAGAAGGCTCCGGCTGTTGCATCTTTCGTATACAATGGTCACACTACTCTATTGGCAACAGCAATCGCAGTCATACCCGATCTTCAAGGCAATCCCATAACGGCACGCGCACTATGCGATACAGGCTCCCAAATAACGTTCATTACAGAAAGATGTATGCAAAGGCTACGAATAAAAAGGCAAAAATTCGACATGGTTATCGCTGGTGCAGGTGATGTGCAAGGCCCAACAACACGAGGTGTAGCAATATTACAGCTGAAGTCAACGCACGAGGCAGATTTTTCGATTCAAGTCAATGCTTTCGTGTTGACAAAAATTACAGTAGATTTGCCTACTCATCGTATAGGCATCGATCGATGGCGACATTTACAAGGATTATCTCTAGCAGATCCAAATTTCGGTAGTCCAGGTGAGATCGACTTGTTGATTGGAGCTGACGTCTGGGGCTTAATAATCAAAGATGGACTTATAAATGGCGAAGCAAATCAACCTCATGCGCAGAATACACATCTTGGTTGGGTAGTTTCTGGACCAGTGGACTTAATACATTGTAACTTGGCACAAAGTATGCATGTCCGAGGAAACGAAAATCTGGAGGAGGCTCTTACACGTTTCTGGCTGTTAGAAGAACCAACTTTGTCAAAAGTCGACACTCACACAGATGAATGCGAGCAGCATTATGAAGCAACAGTTCATCGACAAGACGATGGCCGGTATGTAGTCAGCATACCCTTTTTGAAGGAAGAACCGACACTTGGTGACTCACGTCGAATGGCAATGCAGCAGTTCTATCGAAACGAGAGGCGACTACATTCTGATCCCGATCTATTGGCAAAATACGTACAATTTATGCGTGAGTATGAGGCATTGAATCATATGGCATTATACGAAGGCGAAGTGGGCGAAGGTACTCCGTCATACTACATTCCTCATCATGCAGTCACATCTAAATTTCGAGTTGTGTTTAATGCTTCGGCTAAATCAGACAACGGTGTGTCCCTCAACGACACGCAACACATCGGTCCTGTAATACAGGATAAATTGGCTAACATCATTCTACGATTCAGGCTATATCGTGTGGCAGTGGTGGCGGACATCGAGAAGATGTTCCGTCAAGTTTTGGTGCATCCAAATCAACAAAAGTGGCAGCTCATATTATGGCGAGAAAATCCGAATGATCAACTCAACACTTATCGATTGACGACGGTGACATATGGCACCCGCTCTGGACCTTACTTGGCTGTGCGCACTCTACACCAATGTGCTCGAGACAACTACTCCATTATTAAACAAGAAGCAGAGGCGAATGAAGCAAGGCATAGCATCGAGAAAGATTTTTATGTGGATGACTACCTTTCAAGTGCTCCCACCCCAGCGATCGCAATTCGTCGATCGAAAAATGTAGATCATGTTCTACAACAAGGCCACATGCATCTTCGAAAGTGGCAATGTAACAACAAAGCAGTCGTTCAAGCAATCATTGGCCAAAGCGACTCAGGTAAGAACCCATTAATAATTAACCCAAAAGAATCCTCTATTTTAGGCTTGCAATGGGATAGTGAGTTTGACAAGTTGTCATTCGACATCACTTTAGACGAGGCTACGACACGCACAAAACGAACGTGTCTTAGCGACATTGCGAAGCTCTATGACCCGACGGGATTGTTAGCACCAGTTGTCATTAAAGCAAAAATATTTATGCAGAGGCTATGGTTGGCAGGCGTTGGTTGGGACGAAGAGATTCCAAATGAGCTCCTCCAAGAGTGGTCAGTTTTTCGGCATGACTTGTTCCAATTGGTAAATCTGGCAATTCCACGACACATTGGAATGCATCCAGGGCAGCAAACAACTCTGCACGGTTTCTGTGATGCATCGCAATGCGCATATGCGGCAGCTATCTATGTGCGCACCATCGATGAGTTTGGCCAGGTGACAGTCCGGTTGCTCGCATCCAAGACCCGAGTTGCCCCGGTGAAGACAATCTCAATTCCTAGGCTCGAGCTTTGTGGTGCTCAATTATTGGTGACAACAATAAACACGGTACGAGAGGCGATGGAAATGATGAATGTGGAATATTTTCTGTGGACCGATTCAACAATCGTTTTGGCATGGCTACGACAACTCCCAGTCAGATTCAAACCATACGTAGCGAACAGGGTGAGTTACGTACAACAGAATAGTGACCCGTCTGCATGGCATCATATTCCTACGGCACATAACCCAGCAGATTGTGCTAGTCGAGGATTAACACCTTCGCAGATACAAGCTCATACACTCTGGTGGACGGGCCCTGGTTTTCTTCAACAAGGCAATCTATACAATACGGCAAGTGAACCGTTATGCTCACAAGATGATCTTCAAAACTTACGGCAGGAAGAGAGGTTACCGGTTGTGACTTATACACGCATTGAGAATATGGGCTTGCTCATGACGCGACGACGAGATGGTCTCGCGATCAATTTCCTGGATCGAACGAATTCCCTCACGAAGATAAAACGGATTATGGCTCACATACTTTACGCACTTTATGCTGGCAGCAAGAAGCGAGTAACATACGGTTCCGAAATATGCAGTGTGGAACGATTACATCAGGCAATGCAAGTATTAACACGGTTAGATCAAAGGCAATGGTTCAAACGTGATATAGAATTATGCAATCAGGCGAAGAACTTACCAGGCTCTAGCACACTCAGTTCATTGAATCCATTTATCGATGAAGGCAACATTTTGCGAGTTGGAGGCCGGATCAAACGGTCGACATTGGATGCGAATCAAAGGTTTCCAATTATCCTATCGAGAGAAGGCAAACTAGCATATATGATTGTGGCTGAAGTACATCGCACAACTTTACATGGTGGTGTGCAATTAATGTTGCAGATCATTCGACAAACGCATTGGATCATAGGAGGCCGGGCACTTGTAAAATCATACATTCACAAATGTGTCACATGTCGCTTACAACGAGGCAAGGTAGCAAGGCAGCGAATGGGTGATCTACCAAAGTATCGTGTTACTCGACATCGTCCATTTCTCATCACAGGCGTAGATTATTGTGGTCCATTCCTGCTACGTCTAGGCGCAAAACGATCAAGGACTATAACTAAAACGTACGTTGTTATTTTTGTATGTTTAGCGACTAAAGCGGTTCATATTGAACTAGCGACCGACTTGTCAACTGAGGCATTTTTAAACGCATTTGCAAGATTCACAAGCAGACGAGGGCCGTGTGAACAACTCCATTCAGACAATGGCACAAATTTCCAGGGTGCAAATCGTCGTATGAAAGAGGACTTAGAGGCATGGCACTGCGAGCATGTGAAGGAACAATTGACGCATCGTGGTACAACGTGGCATTTCATACCACCATCAGCCCCCCATCAAGGTGGCATATGGGAGGCAGCTGTGAAGTCAGCAAAAAGGCATATTGTACGAGTAGTTGGCAGTCAAACTATGAGCTATGAACAATTTAATACTTTGCTCATCCGAATTGAGGCTTGCTTGAACTCTAGGCCATTGGTGGCTTTGTATGATGATCCAGACGACAAGCTAGCATTAACACCAGGCGATTTTCTTACGGGTGGTCCAATTATCGCTCTACCTGAACCCACAGTCATGAATTTACCATTGAATCGCATTAAGGAATGGAATTTAGTTCGAAGATGGACTGAAGATATATGGCAACGTTGGCACCAGGAATACCTAACAACCCTACAACAAAGAAGCAAGTGGCGCAAGGCAGAAGAAAACATTAAAGTCGGTGATATTGTGGCAATTAAGCAAGATAATTTACCACCGACACATTGGTGTCTTGGTCGAGTTACTGTGGTACATCCAGGTGAAGATCAGTTAGTTCGTGTAGTAACGACTCAACATTATGACAAGGCAACGGGTCGAACTTTTACAAAACAACGGCCAATACAAAAAATCTGCATACTTCTCACAGAGGAAAATTCAGAAACCGGTGTTTCAGAGGAGGCCGGTATGTTACGAAAAGAAGACAACAAATAAATCTTCACATAAAAGGTGTTGTCATTTTTACTTTTTTTCATTATATCGGATGTTGTTAACGAGGCGACAACGAAAATAAAGCACAATACAAAACAAAGCTATTCAACACACCACTCTTGAAAGAAGAAATAAGTCAATTCGCATTGCAAGTATGGGAAGTGTTAAATATACGACATAGATGGCGGTGATGACTACGACGTCTATGACGGCAACGAGGACGAGGTCGACGAGGATGAGGACATCATATCACATGAGGATCGAAGTAGCTCAACGATTTAAACCATCAACATCGTATGTATCATCATCATCATCTTATTCCCTTTGACAAAAAAACAACACGCACATAAACCTACATATGTTATACAGATGGTACATGGTACAAACTTCAGGAACAGGATACTGGAAAGATGACTCCAACTGCCTGGATGCTGCACTAAAAGTAAACTCCAAAGCGATGTTAGCGACACATGAAGAAAAAAGCTGGTACTTGTCCTTAGGATGAGTGGAATATACTCCTTGTGCCACGAACTTGCTTTTAGATACAAAACGGTTGCACAAACGTTGAAGAAGTCTTGAAAGCTCAAAGAGACAGATATACTAATTTCAAAGATCAAAGCGAAACAAAACTTGAGGTTTTCGATTTTTCCAAAGAAGATTTCAGTCAGTGGGATAAACAAACAAACAAAACCAACTTGACAGTTGTTGTTATTGAGAAAAATGTGTGTGATTCAAACGGTAGGATGTTTTTTAAAGCTGCGTAGGCAGTCCGATTGTTGCTGTTTATACTTTGACAGTTGACATTCCAGTTAACTTTTGGGTTTTCCATGCGTAAACTCAGATTTGAGTTGAGAATTGATTGTTGATTGGCGCATCGAACACGATTGGATTTTTTTTTGTTTTCATTGTATTAGTTTTACTTTTTGACGTGTTAACGAGTGCGATAATGCTGTCAAATTTGGAGTCTCCCATTTTTATATTTGAATTACTATAAGTACAAAAATGGGTAATTAAGATCCATAGATTTGATCTTAAAACAAAACTAAATCAATTTTTTGCCCTCTGGGATTTCAAAAATTAATATGTATTTTGACAGATCTAGATCAAAAATAAATTGAATGAACTTTATATGGGAGTTCCTTTTTTTTTGTTGATTTTTTGACATTTTAAATATGGTACAAATGTCAAAATTGAAATCAATCAATCAGTGGCTGCTTGATTTTCGATGTCATCTTCAAATCAAATAAGGAAGAAATAAATTCAAAATCATTTTAATTTAAAAATGTATGCATGAAGTCTTCACACTGTCAAACTAATATCCTGTTGTGTATATCTCCACAATACACATGTTTCACTTATTCAACAGTGAACTTTTTAGAGTATTTACTTAAATAAATACAAAACTTGCTAGAAAATTACTTAAGGTTATGTTTAATCAAAATCTCAAAAGTAATTTTCGAGAACAGAATAAGTTTTTTTCACGAATCCATGACTAATTGCCTTATAGCACCCATGTCACGAGTTGAGAAGAAGAAAAATAAAGGAAGAAATAACAAATTACGATTATATGTACCTGCAGGAAGTAGGTAAAGGTATTTAGGGAAGGGATACACGACCAACGACGACGATGATGATGATAATGATGACGACGCCAACGATGAAGATGATGATGATAACGATGATGGCGGAAAAGTTTATACAAAATGAATACAATTTACCGGGAATCCTTTGGGATAAAATGACTAACAAGCACAGAGCCAAAGCTGAAGCCAAAGCCGAAGCCGAAGCCAAGTTGAGTTGTTTTACATTCATCAGATGATTCTTCAAAAGATAATAAATACGTGTCTGATGAAGATTGGCAGTTAATTAATTTGTAATGATATAAATCGCTGGGTAAATAGTTATTTGATATTTATGTTAAAGTTAAAGCACAAGATTAAACGAGGGGGATTCCAATTTCTTTGAGTCTTTGAGGGAATTAAACTGAAAATTAAAAATTTGAGAAAAAAACACATTTTTCAAAAAGAAATATTATTAAATTCACAGGTAATATGTGTGTTTTATGGTTGAAAAAAAAAAATACTGAATATTAAAGTTAAAACGTTGACTCAAAGGATTTTAATTTTTTTTTTCATTTTAATAGGTAACGAGCGTAAGGTTACAAAGTGTATGAAAGTGGGGGTATAAATATTTAGGAACCTACGTTTAGCACTTTGCGTGGATCCGAAATATCAAAAGTCGTGGCATATACATAAATAGAAGTTCTGATGTTTGAATGTTATAATAACTTTGCTCTTTATTTCTCAAAGGAATAGGCATTAGTTATAAAAGTTGAGGAAATGTTACATGAAGATTTTTTCCACAAAATAAAAGTTAAAACCAAGAGTAAACAAAAAAAGTGAAGTAAGTGCATTTTTGAAAAACCCACGAGTGGAATTGGATGCGATGATAAGTGGTTAGGAGTGATTGTCCTGAAATCTTTGTCTATCTGTGGGAAATGATTTTATCCTCATCTAATTTAATTTAACAATTTCCACTGAAAAATGTCAAAAAAGTGGTTTTGATGGTCTAATTTTCAAGTGCTTAAAATACGATTTCATATTTTCATAGAATTTCGTAAGGTTTAAAAAAAACACGGAAATTGAATCGAGGCAAACGAACGATTGGCGCAATAGGACAATTTTTAATTATTGACGAAGCCGTTTGAAACTCAGTTTTTCTCGAAATGATTTTTTTTTCAATATTTGAAACAGTTATTCTGGTAATACAAAATTTAATAATAAATTGCCAAAAAGTACAGGATAGAAATGTCAACACAGTTTAACATTCTCAAATGTCAAACAACATGATGATGCTTGATGCTTTGTCTGATTCCATCCAAAGAATTGTTTCGTCCTATCCTCGCACTGAAATCGTTGTTACGGGCGATTTCAATGTACACAATTCTTCATGGCTTCAACATTCAGGCCAGACAACACCCGATGGAGTGTGTGCAGAAATCTTCGCTGAGTTGAACCACCTAACTCAGCTTGTCAACGAGCCCACCCGAATATCGGACATTGAAGGTCGAGCAGAAAACACTCTTGACTTCTTTCTTACCTCTGACCCTGATAAGTACAGTGTTAGTGTTCTATCTCCTCTAGGCACATGTGACCATTGTGTTATATCAGCAAATTTCTCGTGTCAAAACTGTTCAGTTAAAGAAAGAGCTCCTATGAGAACCGTTTGGCAATACGAGAAAGCCAACTGGGACGGCCTCAATAATTACTTCAGGATCTTTAACTGGTCACTATGCTTCCTTGATAGTGACGTTGACGCCAGCGCTGATATGACCACAAGTTTAATTCTCCTGGGTGAAAGTAAGATTATTGCACTAGATATTTCAAAAGCATTTGATAGGGTTTGGCATCAGGCTCTCTTATCGAAAATGCGTGCATTCGGTTTTCATGAATCCCTGCTTTATTGGATTAGTAATTACCTTTTCGGATCGTTCAATACAAGTAGTATTGGATGGATTCAAGTCTGAGAACCATAAAATAAATGCTGGTGTGCCCCAGGGCTCTGTTTTATCTCCAACACTCTTTCTCATTTTTATTAATGATCTTCTGTCTGCAACATCTAATCCAATACATTGTTTCGCTGACGATAGTACTCTTAGCTTTTCATATTCGTTTTCAGACTCACATCCCTCTTCTTCGGATGTGGAACTGCAACGACAAAATATGATAAGCTCATTAAATTCCGATCTAAACAGCATTGTTCAATGGGGATTAAAAAACCGCGTAAAATTTAATGCTTCGAAAACCCAATGCTGTCTTGTATCGTTAAAGCGAGATATACCCCCATTGCCATTATCCATGGATGGCACTTGCATCAATGAGACTGAACACCTCGATATTCTCGGTATGTGTGTCACCAACCACCTCTTATGGAATGATCACATACGCGATGTCGCCAAAAATGCCGCAAGGTGTTTGGGTTTTCTTAGGCGATGCAAGAAATATTTCACCCCTTCTGATCTGGCTGTTATCTACAAGACTTACATACGTCCAAAGCTTGAGTATAACTCCCATCTCTGGGCTGGTGCTCCTGCAACTTACTTAAGCCTCTTGGATAGTATTGAACGTAGAGCATTTAAATTGATAGGTAATAATATCATCATAAGTTCATTTACTTCGCTTGAACATCGTCGTAAGGTCTCTTGTCTGACCCTTTTTTACCGTTATTTTAACGGCTTATGCTCTAGTAAAATAGCCAGTTGCATTCCTCCCCTTAAACAATTCAACCGTAATACTCGCGCTTCTAGGAATGCTCATCAGTATACCCTCGAGCCCAACTTCGGTCGTACTGTCCAATACAGATATTCGTTCTTTAGCCGTACTACGCGAATGTGGAATGCCTTACCACACTCTGTCTTTCCTAGTCATTGCAATATTCAGGAATTCAAAACCAATGTGCACCGACATCTCCTTTTAAACCCTCTCTCCTCTTCCTAGTGCTCACACTGTGCATCTGCATAATAAGGGTAGTAATATCCCCTTGAGTGTGTGTTTATTATAAAAAAAAAAAAAAAAAAAAACAACCAACAACAATTGAAACTTGTCATCATGCAGCTTAAAAAATACCCTGTACATCGTAACTAACTAAACTTCAAATTGAGTATTTCGATAGCCAAAATCTGAGCTTTAAAGTAAGGCAAGTTTAAATTCACTAAAGAAACAGTGAAAAAACATCCGCCCTACAATTAATCACTTTAAATTTCAAAGATTTCTGACAAGTTTTTCAGTGATTGACTTTTCGTTTTCACTTAGAAGTCAAATTGGCTTGACATTCCCTATTTATCCCTTCCTTTTTGTACTTTGAAATAACAAAAGTCTCCGAGATCTTAGATAAACAAACTATCAGAATCTAATTGCTGATGGATAATTCGAAATTTTAAATTCCGTGTGCAATTTAAATCGCTTTCATACTATTTAAATACTAATTAAATTTTCTATTCAAATTGTGCAACTTAATACGTCCAAACATTGACAGTTCATAAAAAAAAAACAATCAAACAGAGCTAAATCTGACATTTGAAATGTCAGAAACCTATTATTTAAATGGCGACAGTGACAATCATCTATGCTACTCTGCAGGTCTCGTTTCGAGTGGATCAAAAAAGGCATTTGTCAAGCCTATAACCCCTAGAATTATCGAGAGATCGCACTTATGTAAGTCCCTTCTTTTCAAGGTCATGAAAACGCTGATTAACTATCAGCTCAAGAATTTTCTCGAAAACCGAAGGCTTTTTAATGAACTGCAGCACGGCTTTCATAGATGGGTCAGCTCACCGAGCCATGGAACAAATCTTTACATCGTTTAGGAAGAAGTACATGATACTCCAACAGCATTTGGTAGAGATTGACATCAGGCTTTCGGTTTTGACAAATCCATTCTTCGTTAAGTTATGAGCAACCTTTTTGACCGTTAAATACATAAGTCGTATTAGATAGGTTCAAGTCTGAAAAACACAAATACAATGCTGGTGCCCCAGGGCTCTGTTCTGTCTCCGACACTCTTTCTCATTTTTATTGATGCTGTGATCTCTGCATCTTCTAATCTACTTTCCATGCTTCGCTGATGATATATGTAGTACCCTTAGCTTCTCATATTCGTTTTAAGATTTACAACCCTGCTCTTCGGATGTTTATCTTTAACGGAAATGTATGGTAATGCCATTATAGATTCTGACGTAGACTATATTTTTAATGCGTCAAACATTTCAATGCTGCTTACTGTCTTGCTGTTATCTATAAGTTTTATATACGTCCAAAACTTGAGTGTAACTTACATCTCTGGGCTGGTGTTAATGCAACTTATTTAAAACTTTTGAACAGCAATTAATGAGGAGCATTCAAATTGATTGGTGATGATATCATCGTTAAACACAGAAGAATGTCTTGTCTTAACCTTTCTTACCATTAATTTAATGAATTATGCTCTGATACCACTTGGATTCCTTCCCTCAGGCAATTCTATTGCAATACTAACGCCATCAGGAATGCTCATTAGTAGTAAGAACTGTCAAGTACAGAGATTCATTCCTTAGCCGTACTACGCGAATGTGGGATGCCTTAACACACTCTGTCTTTTCACAGCCATTGCAATATTTAGGAATTCAAAAGCAATGTGTACAGGAACATCCTTTCAAACCCTCTCTCCTTTCAAACACTCCTTCCTTCTCTGTGCTTTGGCATAAACAGAGTATCAAAAATACCCTTGAGTGCGCTTTATATAAAAAGGAAAATGTTAGTAGAATGCTGATGTCGTTTAAAATGACCGACCTTTCTGTTTAGCTTTGTAACTCACTAAAAAAGCTTTAACCTTTCACTAACGCGTTTAAATTCGTCCTCCTTTTTGTATAAAGCAGATTGATTTCTATCAACATCTAACCTAACCTAATGAACTTTAAGTTCATGGCTCTATATCACGTCAATATCTCTTAATTTCCTTTATATAAATATTTTCGTGGAAACATCTTTAAAACATGGCAGCGTGCCGATTAATTTATCTCCAAGCAAATATTATCACATCAAGCAAGCTGCTCTCAGCTCTCGCGTCACTCAATTCTTCGCATAACTTTGATGGATATTTTTCATAAATTATTATTTTTTCCTTTTGACTTCTCTCTAATGATTTATGTAAATATTTGAATAAAACAGAAAGAAAAAAAAACCAAATTATATTTAAATATCTTCCCCATTTTTATCCAAAACAAATCAGCATGAGGGCTGTCTTCCATCTATATAGACAGAGAAAAGAGGACACAGGACCCAGAACCCCGGACCCAGGACCCAACTCCCTGTCTCCCTGTTCATGTCATCTTTAACAAAAAGAAAATAAAAAAATAAATTAAATTTATGAAAATGATGGAAACGATTCCATCGATCTGCCCTCTGCAAATGCCACTGTATATAACAAATTTTTGAGAGGAAAAACTTTATAAAAACGAATAAAATAAAAAAGAAAATTCTACAAAAAAAAGGTTGACAAGCCAAATTTTCAATAATCTAATTCAATTTCGAAAATGCATCTACAAGATACGCGCGCAGTAGAATTGAAGCTCATTTGAAAATCAATTTCATCGCTGCCATCGCCATCATAGAGCTATGGCAAAAGGGATGATTCATTCCACGACGAATTGAAATGGCTTTGTCATTGCCATCACACCACATACCAAGGCTCCAGTCTTTCCGGTCTGGTTTGACATCCAGCAGCAACAGCAGCAGCAAAAGCAAACTCATGGACGAAATAGATTGTTCTTTCCAGATATAGATACTCATATATAAAATGAAATATATTCATCTATGAAGTTATCCATACATAAAGTAGCTATAGGTATGCATGTACACTCCGGTTGCAACGAAAAGGCTTCCTTTTTTGACTCTTTGAACCTCAGAACAAAAACCTTAAACACATGTTGTTTCTCAGGCCAGGACGTGTTTTTGGAGAATATCTCTTGAAGTAATTTTTCTTGAAAACAAAGAACTTGACTCCGTTTTTATCCTTAACTCTTAAGAATTGTAAAAGAAGGCATTTGTATAGCGTAATGAATAAAACATTCGCAATTAGGTGCGACAAAAATTACAATGGTCAAGAAGGCAATCAAATTATTGTTTTTCTAAAGTTTTTGATGACTTTAGTTTGAATCCGACCTCAAAATCAATCTTTCGCGTCAGGTTTTAGGGATGTTACCTTTTGTAATTCGAAAAAAAAAACTTGTAGCGGGTTTTTACTAAGTGAATTCTTTAAATTGTTTTTTTTTGATAAAGTCCGTGATGATTTTCCAAATCCACAATCCCTTACTTATATAATTCGTTTAAAAATTTTGAGTACCTTACTTTTTTCAAGAAATCATTATAAGTTGTCTTTGAGTGCCATACATAAACTTTAAAACATATATGAAGCATTTTTAATAAAAACGGTTCTTAACAGGAAAAAGCAAAACAGTATATAAGCCAAAAATTTACTCTTATACGAACTATTCAAACAAAATAAGAGAATTACATTTGAGGTTTTTCAAAGCTTCAGATAGATTGAAATGAAGACCCATAAGTCATCTCATAACTAAAGAAAAATTACGAATTCAAATTTAGCTCATTATAATCCTTTAAAAAAGTATTGTTTTGTTTCAAAGTTATTTTGCAAACAAAACTATTTTATTGCTCCTTTAAAATAGGGTTTCCAGAACATCTCTTTTAAAGAGAACATGTTCACTTTTTGGACTCCGATCTTTCTTATTCTTTCTTTTTCCATCAATTTCTTTTTTTGTACTCTTTTTTATTATGTTCTCTTTTTTGTCCTCTTTTTTAACTTACCATAGGAAAGGAAGTTATTGTAATGGGTCCGATTTGTCAAATTGAAAATTTTGACATTTCTCGACGTTTCAAGGTCCCTAGAGTCGAAATAAAAGATTTCTAGAAAGATGTCTGTGCGTGCGTGTGTACGTACGTTTGTACGTCCGTACGTTCGCGACGTTTTTTTCGCCGTCCATAGCTCAAGAACCAGAAGAGATATCGACTTCAAATAAATTTTGTTATACAGATAATAAGGCAGAAAGATACAGAAAGGGCTCTCAAGAAAATTGCGTGGGTGGTTTTTGTACCATAGCAGTTTGAAAAAAAGGTGAACATTTTGGTTAACATTAAATATCTTACGAACCAAAAACGCAAGAGACTTGGATTAAATTTTATATAATATATTATAACATGATACCGAACAGGTATATTTTTTGAAAAAAATCAATATAACGGCTTTTTTTTAAATCAATAAAACTGAAAAAAAAAATTTGTCTCCTCCAAAATTTTACGACTGAAATATGATTTCATCTCTAAAACAATTTTGTGCAACGAAGAATAATGTTTTTGACATCTGATAAAATTTTAAGAAAAATCTAATTGACATTTTTTTTTTATAAAAAAATATAAATCTAAAAAAAACATTACTCAAAGTTCGTAAAAATAGTATATCGATTCAAATAACTTTTCAAAAACTTGAAATTAAGGCTTCAAGCTTATTTTATCTTATAAGAAATATTGTTTTAAACGTTTTGAAAAATGTTGAGAAATATCGAATTGACAATTTTTTTACAAAAAATAAAAACCTAAAAATAAAAATTTATAAAAGTTGGTAAAAATTCATTTTCGACTCGAATATCTTTTCAAAACTTTGAGATATTGGCTTTAATTTTCTTTTATCTTTCAAAAAATCTTGTTGTCAACATTCAGTTAAAGTTTGAAAAAATCAAATTGACAGTTTTTTTACAAAAAATAAAAACCTAAAAAAAAATGTATAAAAGTTGGTAAAAATTGATTTTCGACTCAAGTATCTTTTAAAAACTTTGAGATAATAGCTTCTTACTATTTTTTCTTTTAAGAAATATTGTTTTCAACATTAGGTCAAATTTTGAGAAAAATCGAATTGACAGTTTTTTTACAAAAAATAAAACTCTAAAAAAAACAATACTAAAACTTCGTAAAAATTTACTTTCGACTCAAATAGCTTTTCAAAACTTAAAAATATTGGCTTGAAAATTATTTTATTTCACAGAAAATATTGTTTTCGATATTCAGTAATTTTTATATAAAAATCCAACAGTCCTTTTTTCATAAAAAATAAAATCTACAAAAAACAGTTCGCAAATTTGGTAAAATTGATACGAGTACATATAGACAAACTTTTAAGCAAGACAAATCGACAGACGGGATGGGAAGTTATCTGTGTGGGTCGCATCCCCGCCTCTTTTTCTTTTTTATAAATCTTGGTGCTTGAATAATAGGAATCTTACTCCCTTTTCATTAAAAAAAACTTTGAAGTGTCCACTAAAATAACTCTAAATGTACTTTTCTAACCCATCTAAAGTTTCTATGCCATCTAAAGTCTTTTCACAATACTGCCTCTTATGTTATCTTCTGTTATTGACAAATTCTTCAAGAGTATCTCTTGTCATGAAAAAGTGCTTTCTCAAATTAACCGTTCGGATTAAGCATATAAACTGTAGGTCCTCTCCATTCATGAGAAAATATCCTAGCGGTAAATTAAATTTGACTTATAAAACTTCTTTTTTAGAATTTTTTTATCTCCAAATAAATTTTAATGTATGTAGTGCAGGTGCCTAGATTTATTTAAGTTATGCTAATTATTATTATTAGTAAAATTAAAAAAAAAAATAATTGTCGCGGGTACTGCTTCTTGCGAGGAATTGACAAATCCATGAGTAATTCTTGTCATGAAAAAGTGCTTTTTCAAAAATTAGCATTTCAGATTCGGCCTAAAATTGAAGGTCCCTTCCATTTCTGACAACAGTGCACGCACACAGGAATGGTTGAGAGTTGTAAGTCACTAGGCCCTGGTTCACAACGGACTGTTGTGCCACCCAATTTATTTTTTTAATTATTGTTATTTATTGTTATTTATTATTATTAATTTGTAAATAATGCTTCTTTCATAAATATATATTTTTATGAAACACACATTTGATCAATCTTTTATTTGGAAGATGGTGAGGTGAACGGGCGTAGTATAACAGTAGAAGTATGAATTTTTGAAGTTATTGTAATGGGTCCGATTTGTCAAATTGAAAATTTTGACATTTCTCGACGTTTCAAGGTCCCTAGAGTCGAAATAAAAGATTTTTAGAAAGATGTCTGTGCGTGCGTGTGTACGTACGTTTGTACGTCCGTACGTTCGCGACGTTTTTTTCGCCGTCCATAGCTCATGAACCAGAAGAGATATCGACTTCAAATAAATTTTGTTATACAGATAATAAGGCAGAAAGATGCAGAAAGGGCTCTCAAGAAAATTGCGTGGGTGGTTTTTGTACCATAGCAGTTTGAAAAAAAGGTGAACATTTTGGTTAACATTAAATATCTTACGAACCAAAAACGCAAGAGACTTGGATTAAATTTTATATAATATATTATAACATGATACCGAACAGGTATATTTTTTGAAAAAAATCAATATAACGGCTTTTTTTTAAATCAATAAAACTGAAAAAAAAAAATTTGTCTCCTCCAAAATTTTACGACTGAAATATGATTTCATCAATAATGTTTTTGACATCTGATAAAATTTTAAGAAAAATCTAATTGACTTTTTTTTTTTATAAAAAAATATAAATCTAAAAAAAACATTACTCAAAGTTCGTAAAAATAGTATATCGATTCAAATAACTTTTCAAAAACTTGAAATTAAGGCTTCAAGCTTATTTTATCTTATAAGAAATATTGTTTTAAACGTTTTGAAAAATGTTGAGAAATATCGAATTGACAATTTTTTTACAAAAAATAAAAACCTAAAAATAAAAATTTATAAAAGTTGGTAAAAATTCATTTTCGACTCGAATATCTTTTCAAAACTTTGAGATATTGGCTTTAATTTTCTTTTATCTTTCAAAAAATCTTGTTGTCAACATTCAGTTAAAGTTTGAAAAAATCAAATTGACAGTTTTTTTTACAAAAAATAAAAACCTAAAAAAAAATGTATAAAAGTTGGTAAAAATTGATTTTCGACTCAAGTATCTTTTAAAAACTTTGAGATAATAGCTTCTTACTATTTTTTCTTTTAAGAAATATTGTTTTCAACATTAGGTAAAATTTTGAGAAAAATCGAATTGACAGTTTTTTTACAAAAAATAAAACTCTAAAAAAAACAATACTAAAACTTCGTAAAAATTTACTTTCGACTCAAATAGCTTTTCAAAACTTAAAAATATTGGCTTGAAAATTATTTTATTTCACAGAAAATATTGTTTTCGATATTCAGTAATTTTTATATAAAAATCCAACAGTCCTTTTTTCATAAAAAATAAAATCTACAAAAAACAGTTCGCAAATTTGGTAAAATTGATACGAGTACATATAGACAAACTTTTAAGCAAGACAAATCGACAGACGGGATGGGAAGTTATCTGTGTGGGTCGCATCCCCGCCTCTTTTTCTTTTTTATAAATCTTGGTGCTTGAATAATAGGAATCTTACTCCCTTTTCATTAAAAAAAACTTTGAAGTGTCCACTAAAATAACTCTAAATGTACTTTTCTAACCCATCTAAAGTTTCTATGCCATCTAAAGTCTTTTCACAATACTGCCTCTTATGTTATCTTCTGTTATTGACAAATTCTTCAAGAGTATCTCTTGTCATGAAAAAGTGCTTTCTCAAATTAACCGTTCGGATTAAGCATATAAACTGTAGGTCCTCTCCATTCATGAGAAAATATCCTAGCGGTAAATTAAATTTGACTTATAAAACTTCTTTTTTAGAATTTTTTTATCTCCAAATAAATTTTAATGTATGTAGTGCAGGTGCCTAGATTTATTTAAGTTATGCTAATTATTATTATTAGTAAAATTAAAAAGAAAAATAATTGTCGCGGGTACTGCTTCTTGCGAGGAATTGACAAATCCATGAGTAATTCTTGTCATGAAAAAGTGCTTTTTCAAAAATTAGCATTTCAGATTCGGCCTAAAATTGAAGGTCCCTTCCATTTCTGACAACAGTGCACGCACACAGGAATGGTTGAGAGTTGTAAGTCACTAGGCCCTGGTTCACAACGGACTGTTGTGCCACCCAATTTATTTTTTTAATTATTGTTATTTATTGTTATTTATTATTATTAATTTGTAAATAATGCTTCTTTCATAAATATATATTTTTATGAAACACACATTTGATCAATCCTTTATTTGGAAGATGGTGAGGTGAACGGGCGTAGTATAACAGTAGAAGTATGAATTTTTGAAAATGTTCTCTTTTTTTCAAACACGTTATGGACACCCTACTTTTAAACCTGTATGTTTACATTGTTGTATTTGAATTTTTGAAAAAATTTCTATGAAACCTTACAAGAAATAAAATGGAGCTAAAATGGAGAGAGCTAGAGAAATATGACAAGGCAATAAACAACAATCTTTTCTTATTCCTTGTTTTTTGATGATTTCAGCTTCTTTTTTCAACTTTTTTTTTATTAAAAACATTTGTTTTTAGCAGCACACAGCCTACAATTTGTTATAATATATTTTTTTTACTAACAACAATCAAAATTGAATTCGTTAAATTTCATAATTCACTTCAGAAAATTATGTGAAGGGTGTGTTCGAAAAATCATAAAAATTAAGGCGTGAGCAAAATTTATTGGTACTGAATTAAATTTTCTTAATTAACTTCAGTATAATTGTATAAACCGATTATGTTTAAAATTTAACTCAGTTCCTGTCTAGTTCTCATGAACTCAATTTCGTATTCTACAATTTAGTTTAGCATATAGATAAAATTAAAAAAAAATTCTATCCGAAAAAATAATAGAATTAATGTGATTTAATACAAAATATTGAATAAAGGCACCGCTGAAGAAATAAGGAACACTTACGAGACGTTGGGAAAGTATGACATAAGTTTTTTCTTTGCATTCCTAAAACAAAAAGACCAAGAGAGCCCAACAAAATAACTTATACGAAAAATATCTTGGTATCAAAATTTGCAGAAATTATATACGCTGTCCTAAATTCGGTTCATATTTTACCACGAAAATCAACAAGTTTTAGAAAAAATATTGCATCTTCACTAAACCTATACTTTTTACAATGAAAAGGAAATATATTTGTTATTAAAGAATCTATTGTAGCCTGTAAGTGAATTAAGAAGAACCTTCTGTGCAAAAGCTAACTTGATAACTTAAATTTATTTAAAATAAATAACATAATATAAATAAAAACAAAATGTTTATTCAGCTTTAAGTCATAATTGAAAACCTTTCAAATAAAAACTTATCGGAAAAACCAATAATTCAATTTAAATCAAGGTTAAAACATAAATTAAACTAAAACATTATGATTGTACATTTTACTCTTGTAATAAACCTTTATGTAAATCAAAATCTAAACTTTGTGGTTTAGTTATACAACTTCTCTTTTTTTTCTTAATTGTTTTTTTTATTTAAAATTCTTGTACAAAATATACACACACCGATTACATAACGGAGTTTGAGACGAAATCAAATGCCAATTTTGACATTTCTACGATTATTGTTGCTTGTTGCAGATCAGAAGTTCTTTACTATTCATCAACAAGCTGATGCAAATTTTCAAGGATTTATTTTTTTATAAAACGATACAAGTTCTATGCTCTTAAAATCCTTTGTGACAAAATCGTAATTATTATTTGAATTTCTTGTAGATTTTAAGGGCATAAAAGAAAAGCCGTGTATATTTTGATATCTTATATGTAGGCCTTCCTTTTCGTATTTTATTTTTGTTTTGCTTTATTGTTGCAGTGAAATATTATTTGATTAAAATGATACAATAAAAACTTAATATAAATAAATTTTCTTATCTATATTAAATGTAGTATGGTACTTTAGCCGATTTTTAAATTTAAAAACATAATCGAAATTTCCTGTTTAAGTCCATGTCAACACTTGATATTCTTTTGGTTAGGATTGCATTGTTTATGAACACGACCATGACATTTTTAAAAGGAAAGAATTTACTAATTGCTAGAATGTGTTTGGCTTTACGCACACTTTCTCATATATGGTTCTCCCTTTTAAGCAAACCAAAAATAAAAAATAAACTGCCCATCTTTGCATTCCGCAAGAAGGGCCAGTGTTACCATTCGTAAATATAATTTGAAGTATAAAGGTATGTACGAAATTAATTCAAAACAATCAGTTATAATCGTTCAAAACAGAGAACTGAGATTTCAAAACAAGATCTGTGCTTCATTTTTAGCTCGGACATATCAAATAACACATGTTGTGTTTCTTTTTCAATCAGAGATCAATGCACTAAGCCACCAATCAGCTGATTGTGAAACGTCAAAATCAGTGTCCAATAACTTTGTAGCCGACATTTTTAAACTACATCGGAGGGGAAATTTCAAATCATTTTGTAGTTGAATTTAGGCAATCAGAATGACTTGGCTACGTGGTCAATAGGCTAAGTAAATGTCCCCATTATAGCTTGAAGCGCCCTCTTTGAGCTATGAATCAAATGACCGAGCTAAGGGTGCTGAGCACGTGGTCAGATGGCTTTCGACAGTTCAGTTCTTCGGTGTGTTTTATAAATAAATCGGAGAGCTGTCAATGAACTCCATCCCTAGCGTAGTCTACGTTTTCAGTCTTTGTGTTCTCCTCTGGCTCTGAGCTTAAAAAAAAAAAACGCCGACGACGTATGTCTTCAATTAAATAACATGCAGTGTTTATATTGTGAACTTCAGGGATTGCTGCAGCACAATGTCGGTATATAAAGAATATTATCAATGGGAGTTGATCCATGTTTGCGGGGGGTGGTCTTGGTTGATTTTCAATTTGTTTTCCCTCATAATCTGCAGCATACTCACTACTACCCCTACCTCCTGGTTTCTGGCTCTCAAATACAGGAAAGAATGAACTAGCGCAATCTTTCGAGAGGGTTGGACATCATCGTGTATATTTCGTATCGTTTTGCTTCACTTCGCTATATCCTTATATATGTACTTTGTACACTACAGTGCTGATGTCCTTTGCCATCGATAAGTACACACATTCCTTGTTCATGATGTTCAATAGTCATCACATACACATAGACTAGAGATATTTTTTTTTATATTTACCGCCTCTCGCATAGGATACCCATTCCGTAAGGACTGTGAGTCACGATATGAGCAATCTACTGGTCACCTATTCGAGTTCCTGTTCAATAGAAAATTCTAAACTCAGTTTTGCTTGCTTCATTTTTTTTTCCTTTTCGTTTGTCCACTAACCACATCCATATCCAGATCTAGGATCCAGAGAATGGAACCAAAACCTAGCCGAGGTGTTCAACGTGCCTGCGGGGCACGGGCCTGGGAAAGGGTATCTGATCCACAAACAATACGATGGTATATGAGAGGAAAAAATAAACTTCTGATGCTTCCAAAATTATAAAGCTTTAATAAATTTTTCTTTAAAAAACTGTTTTTATTTTTTAGTAACTTTGAGAGGATAGAGAAACGCCTTTGGAAAACGGATACGGAAACAGGAACCGAAGCAGATTTAATACTTTAAAGTTATTTGCATGATAACCGGCACTACAGCAGGAGGGCTACCGCAGCACAATTCGATGAGCCAAGCAACTTCTCTCCTCCGAGGAGAAGGTATCTACTTTTAAATAGTTCAAAGCTGTGGAAATCCTGATGCCTTTTCCGACACAACTTTTGCCATAACTCTCTTCTTCCGAGACTCAACCATATATAACAACCGACTTTTTGCCAACACCCAGAGCTAGAGTTGGATTTTTGAATAATTTAACAACGTCCAAGACTTCGTGCCTCGTCGCCGTCCATCGTCATCGGTCGGACGATGGTCATGTACCATCATCCAGCATACCACACCCAATTTGGGAGGTATTAACAAAGTTTCCAACCTGACTGCATCAGAATTATATACCTAAGACCGGCAAAGTCCGCCTATACACTTTTCCCACAAATTCAATTAGTAATCGAATTATAAAGGGATTTTCCAATACCGATGCCTATGCCTCACCCTTTCCCATTCCTATAGTCCAAGTTCTATGTTTCAGAACTCAATACCGCACTTTACAATTGGAATTCCTCACAATATGGTGCTATACACCTCGATGCAGACGCAGAAATTCCAGATCAGAGTCAGAGAAGAATAAAAAAATAAAGAATTACAAAAAAGAACCCTTGACATATGGAGTGGTGAAATATTGCCGCCCGCCTCCGCTGCCACTTCCAAGAATTGAAATTTGATTTAAATAGCCTTGTGAGTGAAGCTAAAGCGTAACTTTGTCGCTGTTGAAAATCCATTAACTTTTAGTTATCAAAAACTTTGTACGCCGCATGGGACATTCTATAGCTTCTAAATGCCTAACCCACCTTTTCAAAACATTCTCCAGCTCTTCATCACATCTCGTCTTTCTCGTTCTCGTTCCAGTCGTCGTGTAGTCTACATTCCATTTCCCATTGCACCGTCAAATAACTGGCGGAGAAGGAGAAGTGGTGGTGTCAAAAGGTGTCCCTTCTTTCAAACAAAATGTCTACAAAAAACCTTGTTCCAACGTCCATGAAGCGCTGCTGAACTTTTTTAAACACTGGACGTCACCTCTTGCCTCCAACTATAAATTTAGATGGGTATAGGTTGGTATTCCACCCAAGCTTCGTCCTGCTCTTCACTAGATAGGTTTTGCGCTTTTTCACATCTCTCGCATAACCATGACAAGGCTCTGGCTCTGGCGATGGCACTGGTGTTCTATGTTCGGTATGCTCTGTGCGAAGGCTCGGGCTGTGTGCTGGGTTAGGGTAGGTTCGTCCTTGAGAGAGTGAGAAATCATAAATCATCGGTGAAGTGGGAAAACAACAAATTGACTGAACGTTTAATAAAAAAAAATAACGGTATTTCAAAAAGTTTGTGCCTTTATGTAAATAAAATTTTAAATTAAATAAGATTAATTTCATTTCCAATTGTTTGAGATGGATGGGGGCAGCCCTGAACTCAGCAATGAACAAACATCAGTGAACAGTAACACCCTTGGGTTGGTTTTTGGTTGCATGCTGCTTTCCTGGTTATGGATGTAGACCTTTTATTCCTCCTCCCACTGCGTTCCATCTGCATGAAATTCAACCCCCTCTCCACGCTTAGATGTGGCCACACATTTAAAATTGAAAATCACTTTTCAAGTTTTCAAGCATCCTTTTGCGGAGTGGAAGTTTTGAAATCGTGACGCAGTCCGGGTACGGGTGAGAAGTCAAATGGATTTTGTTAGGGTATGACATGGTTTTAGCAGTTGTTTTTGTTCGTTACTTTTATATTAAATGGATTAGGATTTTAATTTTCGAGGACAGGTCAAGTTTGTAATTATAATGCGAGTATGATTTATATGCTCTGTTAAAAGATACAAAATTATAGAAAATTTATCTCTTCTTGTTATTTGTGTTTATTAGAATGGAATGTGTGAAGAGTGCGAAGACTTTTGACAAAGGTTTATTTAAAGATTGGAGACAGAAAATGTGTGGGTTTATATTTATGTTTTCTTCAATTTAAGCACATTAAGGTTTTATTCCAGCTGAGACATAAATAATTATTTCTAACATTTCTTGGCTCATCACAATTGTATTAAATATTTACAGATTCAGGTCCGTATGCATGAGTTATAAAAGGGGAGAGGGGTAAGGTTGTAAAAACTTATATGATTGAACCCTTCACGATAAAACAAGTTAACTAAATGGATATGATTTCCACTTAGAATTTATTACTCTTTAAATTAAAGTAAAATTAAACCTACAAATGATTTTTAACTTTCTTGCAGACAATAATTATTGTTTATAAAATCATCACCTGTAAAAATGTTCATAGCCCCAATTATTTCATTATTGTACATTAAATTTTATTTTTAAATAAAAAAAAACATGCTGTTATTGGCTTAAAATGTTCTTAATAATTAACAACTAAGTAGGTATAATTTTGATCCTATGCTAATTGTTTTAATGTAAGAATTTTTTAGTCTCAAAATATGTTTTATTGACCCGAAGCACTAAAATAATTGCTTAAATGGGTCACACTCTGCGCAAAGCATGTGTCTTTTGTCTGACCCTAACACAGGAAGTCCGGCTCGAAGGATCAATATTGAAGTTGCGGTTCAGGAAGAATAAGTTGCTGACTATAAGTCTTTATTTAGATAGTCTACCCTTCAACCTAAATATTACAAAAGTGATCCAGAAATAAGTCAGTATAAAGAGAAACTAAGATGGACGTCAAAGGGAAATTAACTGAACGCCAATCTAGTTACTTGTACGTTTTATTCCACCTGAACAAATAAAACTAATTATTTATTCGTGCATCAAAACACGTCGAAGCAATAGCAGTTCTTGCAAATAAAAAAAAAAAACAAACAAACCTACATTTTGAAAATGGGAAATTTCGAATGTTAGAAACTCGGTAGAAATAAAAGGTCGGTTAGCGAACCCTCCTAAAACAGTCCAATTTAACGAATCAATACGAAATGTAACAAAATCCTGTTCGCGTACTCAAAAATTTCATAAAAGGGACCGCTCACAAGAGTGTAAAATATTTTCCCAACCTACAAATTTTAGCCCAAGAAATTCTTGTAAGCTGATTTGTGAAAAGTGTTAAATTTGATAGAAATTCAAATAAATTAAATAAATTGCTCGCTTTTGCTGTCAGTTATGAAATTTAAAAACAAATTTTTAAAGAACAGCAACAAGGCAGTAATGTTGTGTGAAAAATTTGTTGTTTTCCCGTTCGGTTACTTTTTTGTAGTTTTATTTTTGTTGGTGAGAGAATTTTACCCCCTCTCTTTAAAATATCTTTTTTAAAAATTTTAGTGCAGAAAGTACGGTCCTAATGTAAATTAAGGAAACTAATATCAGTTCAAGAAGCCATTTTGTCATTTTATGTTTTTAACTTCTAAGTGAGTTTTAAATTAAGAAAAATATGTTTTCAGCCCATAACTGTGTTAAAACATGTAAAGGCTTTCTTTAGTCTACTTCTTTTAACAACATTTTTAGAATAATAAAAAAAGAATGTGATTGTATGAAAATTTTTGTAAAATAAGTACCGAATTATGAAGAAATCGAAACTTAACAGAGATTCGTTCTTTAGCCCTACTACGCGAATGTGGAATGCCTTACCACACTCTGTCTTTCCTAGTCATTGCAATATTCAGGAATTCAAAACTAATGTGCACCGACATCTCCTTTTAAACCCTCTCTCCTCTTCCTAGTGCTCACACTGTGCATCTGCATAATAAGGGTAGTAATACCCCCTTGAGTGTGTGTTTATTATAAAAAAAAAAAAAAACTGGTGCTATTAAAAGTGATGATTGATATGAATTTGACGACTAATATATAAATTTTCCAATTGCCACTGTTTTATTATTTTACTATCCAAATTTTAGACAAATTTTCAATGTCAAGTCAAATTTGACAGAGATCAGTAATAGTTTGACAACTTTTTCTTTTCTTATTACTATCGAATTTATCAAACAAGTCAAACAGATCGAAAAAAAATATAAAATGTTTACTTTTGTAGCAACAGTACTTGTTCGATTTTAAGGTTCTAGTTTTCGAAGTATGAGGCCTATACTTGGAGCTAAACAAACCAAGTGCGCTTGGATCTGAAATCAAAAAATGTTATTTTGAAAAAAAAAAAAACAAAAAAGCAAAGAGAAAAAAGTTATTTTTTGTACGAATGAATATAGTTTCTTATACATAAGTGCAACCTCGTAGCCCAACACATAGATAGTGTTTTTTTAGGAGCTTATCATAGATATAATTGATTGTCATCATTAAATCCAATAATTAGAATTTTTTAACAGTCAGTTTTATGAATCTGGAAAATGTCTGTCGTTGAAAAAAATATCTGATTAAAATCGACTAAACAAAAAATTCTGACAGATATTTGTCATTGGAATTGTTAAAATTAAAACACAAATTAGAGTACCGATTGGTTAAATATTTAAACAAAATAGAATCAGTCGTTGTAGTACCCGTAGCATGATGGTTAGTGCGTTGGACTGTCATGCAAGGGGTCTTGGGTTCAATCCCTGCCTGTGCAACCTTAATTTAAAAAAATAATTTTCGCGGGTACTGCCTCTTGCAAGGAATTGACAAATCCTTCAAGAGTAATTCTTGTCATGAAAAAGTGCTTTCTCAAACTAGCCGTTTGGATTCGGCATAAAATTGTAGGTCCCTTCCATTCCTGACAACAGTACTCGCACACAGGAATGGTTGAGAGTTGTAAGTCACTAGGCCCTGGTTCACAACGGACTGTTGTGCCACCCCATTTGATTTGATTTTTGAGAATCAGTCGTTCAGAAAAATAGAATGCCTTCAAGGCACAAATATGAACGAAGTGCTCTATGAACATCACGAAAAGATCTTGTCTAAGGACAGAAAGCCATTTTTTTGTTGTTATATTATACGCGCACTCAAAGGTATGTGAATACCCTTATCATGATATTTTACAGTGCGAGCAATTAGGAAGGGAGGATAGGATTAGAAAGGAGATACCAGTGCACATTGGTTTTGAATGTCCGCAAATTGTAATGCGTGGGAAACATTGAGTCTGGTAAAGCAGTCCACAGAAAGAATCCTTACCTTAGCGTACCTTACAGTACGTCAGAAATTGGGCTTAAGGGTAAACTGATGACCATTCCTAGAAGAACGGGTGTTACGGTTGAATATTTATGAAAGTAGCGATAAAATAATGACAGGCATGAAACCTTAAGACTGTGCTGGAGAGATACAAACGTTTCAGTTAGACAACGGTCACCTATCATTTTTAGAGCTATCTTTTGAATTCTGTCTAGGAGACTCAAGTAAGTTATAGGAACACATGTCTAGATATGGGAATCGAGTTTCGGACGAATATAGGCTTTATAGATTATAGCCAGGTCAGTAGAGGTACAAACTTTTTGCATCTTTGGAGAAAACCTAAACACTTAGCAGCATTTTTGGCGATGTCAAATATGTGATCACTCCACAAAAAGTGGTTTGTAATACACATACCTAGGACTGAAAGCAGTTCCGTCTCCTCGATGCAAGTACCACTCATGGATAGTGGCATTGGGGGAAGGTTACGCTTTTGTGGCAAAAGACAGCATTGAGTTTTCGAAGCATTAAATTCTACACGGTTTTTGATTCCCCATTGGACAATGCTGTCAAGATCAAAATTTAATGAGCTTATCATACGCTGCCGTTGGTAGTCCACATCCGAAGAACAAGGATGATAATCTAAAAACAAATATAAGAAGCTGAGAGACTTTGGTGCTAAACTCTACCAAAAGCCTTTGGAATATCAAGTGCAATAATCTTACTTTCTCCAAAACGATGTAAGGATCAGATAAGATCACCAGTGGATCTATTGCAACGAAAGCCATACTGCTGGTCATTAAGAAGCTTCTGTTCTTCAAGATATTTCCTTAGCTGAAAATTGATCAGCGTTTCCATGATCTCGGATAGAAGGGATGTAAGTGCAATTGGACGATAGTTAGATGGTGAGGAGGATTCGTTTTTTTTAGGAACAGGCTGGACAAATGCAGTTTTCCACATTTTTTACAAATGTCTAGAAATGTTTACTAACATAATTTCTGATCATGCAAACATTTAATGCTTCGACCATTACAGGTCTTTCTAGCTTGTTTGAAATTATTCCGGTTTTCCTCAGTTTGTTTGGCTTTGTAATTCCGGAAACTTACATTTTTGGTCCTAATAACCTCTTTACAGCTCGAATCAAACCATGATTTTTCTTAGGGTTTGATAGATTTTACACTATTGGGGATAAAATTTCTCATTCCGCCACGAATCAAGTTTGTAATCATATCTGCACTGGAGTCTATGTCAATATCGAGGAACAATAGTGACCAGTTAAAGTTCCTGAAGAATTAATTGAGACCGTCCAAGTTGGCTTTCTCATATTGCTAAATGGTTCTCGTATGTGCTTTAACTTTAACTGTTTTTTTTTTTTGGCATGAGAAATTTTCAGATATGACATAATGTTCGGATGAGCCTAGAGGCCATAATTTGGATTCATTGTTCTGGCGTCAAACTTACGTAACATAAATGTCAATCATTTCCCAACCAACATCAAATATCAAAACTTCTCATGCAACTGAAAAGAACACCCTTTACATAGCTTTTATATAAATTGTTAGGCACCGAAAAATTGTCCGGAATTTCATAAAAGTGTATTCTAATTCACAGAAATTTATTACACGTATTGACTTTTATAACCGTTCATGGGCTGTTATCATTATTTTCCCTCGCTTAAGGGTTTTTTCCTTCCACTTGTCACTCAATGTGTTGCCATGTTTTCAAAAGCCCTTTCGGTATTTATGTGCAACTAAAAAACCAAATTGAAATTACGTTTTCTTCCGAATTTGAGGTTTTTCCAACTATCAACTCGTAAAACTATACAGTGCCACACTGATGGACTTTTCTATGTAAAATACCATTTCTTAATTAAAAAGGGTTCCATGAAAAATAAAATAAAACATAGCTAACTATTCCATTAAATAAAGAATATTACAGTGAAAAACATCAATTTCAGCACACATGAGTTGATTTTGAAGAAGAGGAAATAAACATATATTTTTGCAATCTTATTTTTGTGATGTTTGGAAAAATGATTGAATAAAAAGCTGGTATTTTTTTTTAAATAATATTTCTTTTTTCGCCAATGATGATTTCGAATGAAATATTTCACTCTTACAAGTATTTTATTTTTATTTATGATTTTATATGAACTGAAAAAATAAAATAAAAAATAATAAATCAATAACCGTGTGCAATGAAAATATAAAGTTGTCAGAAATAAATTGAAAGCACTAGTGCGCAACAAATTGATTTGTCTGAGTGACATTTTGAATTCATTCCAGTTGCCCTTCCGCAGGGCCTCCGCCGACGCCGCCACCGCCCTCTATCACATCAGATACAAATCAATCATCAATCATTGATATCTGTGTCAAGAGTGCGATGTAAAATCTAAATTATTTGCAAACACAATTGTGCAACACTGTTTCACGGTTGATTAAGCTCAAGCCTATTAAATGTACTATATTTTTGCTAGAGTGTGTTTATATTTAACTTTGAATTTTATACCTTGTACAGCAAGTTCTCCTTTTTAGAAAGACTAGACCCTGGGAAGGGAAGGAGTACGATATCTGATAATGGCCACTAATAGAGTGGACATTTGTCTAAAGTATCAAACTAGGGAACCCTCTTGAAACGGCAGGGCACGCCCCATTGCACCAGTGCAAATCGAGACCTTCTTCGTATCTGCACTTCTGTGCATATCGAACTTGTACCAACTTCAGCAATCTACTTCGACACTCAACCGCTACCAACTTCACCATTAACACTGTGGATTTTCGAATTTGTTATAATTTTTCTTGTGCCCTTAGCTCTAGAGCTGTGGAGGAATGATATACTCAACCCAGACCAGACCACACCAGACCTTATCTTCGAGACCTTAGGGCGGGATGGGATGGCATGTGGCATCAACCCACAGTTATAAGCTATTCCTATGTATAGCAAAAAGGGACTCTTCAAAAAGAGGAATTTTAAAGGATTCACAAGTCGACGACAATGGAAAACACAACTTCCATTTCCACTGTTCGCCTTGCCATACCCTACCTATGGATATACGAAGACGCGCATAGGCAAATATAGGAAACGGAACGGAACCAAAATGAATGGGACACCATAAACCAAGAGGATGACGGGCTTTAGTGAGATGGTGCGATGGAGCAATGGAGCGATGGCGATGGCGATGGCAATGGCTATGTCATTGGCGATGGCACACAACACTGCTAACTACTTGGAAATGCTAATTAAGACAAATTGCCGAGCATAAAATGAAGTTATTCAACTAATGGCGGCTGGCAGGCACAGAGGTCGAAGCGAAGGACATAGAGCGCACTAATTGTCAACGAAGTCAAAGCATAGCTCACGCTAAGAGTATGTCTACACATTTATTTCTCTTCATTTAATTTCATTTCGCCATTGTGTTTGGCATTTCTTTTGAAGGGGTTTTTGTATAAGGCCAGATATAGGGGGCGCTGCTGGTACTGGCTGCCATCTAACACAATCTCCATTCCACTTCCATTTTCACTATTCTGCCACCAAACTGTCATTTTGAAAGTTTTCCCATTTAATGGCTGTAAGTTTTACAAAACATCTAGCGGGCGCCACTAGCCCAGGTAAGATGCAGGCCCGTGGCTAGAATTTAATTGTAAGTGTTGGGGGGGGTCTTTCCACGAGTAAGAGTTTCATTTGTTTTAAGTTTTCAAAGAATTAATGGAAAATTTCATTGGAGAGTTAGTAATCTTCCTTCAAATTGTTTAAAAAAAAGTCCCCTTCCCCCTCTATCTTAACTCTGACTACGCACCCCTTGGCTTAAGGTAAAAGTGCAATTCGAGGGCTGTAATTGTTTTGCTGCAGCAATGAAATGAAAATGAATTTTATTTGGCATTGACATAACTTCTGATGAGTTTTCTGTTCTCGAGTGGTATTCTATGTTTTAACCCTTTTATTTAAGTTTACTTTTCAATAGAGGGATATTCTCTGGGACAACATGGGACGACAAAAACGAAAAACGGAAAACGATGATGGTAGGTGGGTGGAGTTGTAGATGGTAGATGGGGGATGAAAATTGTGGGTGGAGACATTGGGATGGTAATGGGTATGAAGCAAGGATGATGTGAATTTATTAGTTTTGTTTTCGAAATAGGCAACTCTCAAGACTGTTGTTCCGAGGACGACGACTAAATGTTTGCAGTTTCGTTGATTAATGCTTGAAGAAGTTTTTTAGGCTTGGTTGTTTCTATGTTTATTGTTGTGTTGTTGTTTTTTGTTGATAAAATGTTAACGGATTCCTTGACATTTAAGGCTAATGTCGGTATAGCCCTTCGTCATTTGTGTTGAATTGAAGATGATTTTATGGGACAATGGGTTGGGAATTGTTTTTTTTTTATTTTTTATTTTGGGGGTGTTATACAAATATATTGTGATTTTTCATCAGTAAAGTCACGAACGTTTATTTATGTGATGCAATGCTTAAATAACTCGATATACTTAAGGTCTGTCGAAATCCCCCTTTTCGACTTTAAATTAATATCCGTTTCGTTTTTTTTATTTTGTTGGTGATGATATAAATTTGCAGACACGTGTAGAGGCACAACTTAACGTTACAACTTGGTTTCTAAATATTCGGTTAGAAAGAATTGAGGAATAGGAATTAGAATTAAGTTAATTTTTTACTAGAGACCGACAAAGAAAGGGCTTTTGGAATGTTTAAGAGGGGTGTCTTAGGGAGAAAAATAGAAGCAAACTTAAATTAATGATAACAAATATTAAATTGGTAAAATATATTCTGTAAATGCTAAAATGTTCTGATATTTTTCAGTGTATATGGTGGATTTACGACTCATTTCTTCAAACCAAATTGATTTGAAAATAAATGCTTATCATTAAAAAATATAAAATTTAAAATATATTTTGTTTTTCAAACAGAAATAATAAAGAATTTTTCTTTACAAAATTTAGCTTAAGTAACACTTATAGTGATTGCACAGTCGACACTTCTTATTTGCAACACAAACATTTAAGAAAAAGTTTTAATTCGTAAACTTTTTATGTATAGGGCACTTTTTTAGAGCTGTATAAGTTCTGTCGATGGTTTCGAATTATCGTGAATTGTTTAACTCCTTAACAACTTTCCCGAGTTGTGGATCAAATAAATCTGTCCAAGAAGAATTCGTTTTTTTTTGACAGCATTATGTGATGAAGCTCATTTCTAGTCAATTGGCTTCTTTAATAAAAAAAAAATGTCATATATTGAGCGAAAATAATTCTCAATGCATGAATACATATGTATTTTCTGTTTGGTACGGCTTACACTCTGCCTGTTCTTATTCCCTTGAAAATAATAAAGAAGATGTCGTTTTGGAGAATGGAAAACGCTATCGAACGAAAATTAATCAGTAAAACATCATAGACACTTGGTCCCAACAAAAATTTCCAATACAGGGCGCTAAACGCTTAATTTACTGTCTATTTTAGTTACAACTTTATTTTTAAGAAGTAGCTGTGTTCACTGGGCCCACTTGTTTGTGTGACTAAATGCTTCTTAATAACTTTTTATGAGGCTTTAAAATTGTTAAGTCATAAAGTAAATTCCACGAATCAGCAACTCCTGAAACTTTTGAAGCCAATATTCCAGGCAACAAGGGCAAATTTATTGGAAAGAGTTAACTAACCAAAATTCCAAATTGCAATAATTACAATAACATTTATTCTAATAATATTTGTGTCTTGTGTCATTATTTAAAGTTCTTAAAAAACACCCGATACAAATTGTGACAGTTGAAAGGATTAGGATGATGAGAGTGAAATGCAACTTTAAATGTCATTTTGTTGGGTGTGTTCAAAATCTGAAAATGAATGAATGCGATCAGGTTTTTTTTGTAAGTGGAGTTGTAGAACAAAATAATTAATTAGTCGGTAGAATATAACTTTAATAAGTGTGAGTTTTCAAAGCAGTTAAATAAATACGTACTGAAAAGAAAAATATGTTTTCAATTGCTTATTTCATATACCCGAAACTTTCATTTAAGAGGAATTTACTGTATTAATCTCGAAAAAGTGTGGATATACTTTTAACGCTTTCCCGAGAAATTTAAACACCAAACAACAAAATTCAGCACCTCCCGTTAAATTCTTTAGGCCACTTTAAAAAATAAGTAGTAAAACAAAATTAGATAAAATAAAAAACTTGTATTTCTGGCTAAATAATTTAAAAGTTTCGCAATAAAAAACAAACTAAATGCATTTAAACCGTAATTATCCATTTTAACTTTTAAATAAAAATAATCAACAACAAAAAAAAACAAAAAAAAGTACTTATTTCCGGGAACCATTTATAAGTATATTTTTATCCAAAGCGAAAGAATTCTGTTTTAAAATAAAACAAAAAGGAACTTGCTTCCCATCAATTTCAATAGAATTTCTTGATTTATTTCTCAATTTCACTAAATTCATTATATCCCTATCTCAGTGTTAAAATGTTTGCCTGTTGAAGTTGTTTACGATCTAAAATTAGAAAAAAAAGAAAACAACAACTTTTAACTTTAACGCGTTTACTTTGTTTTTCTTTTGTCTTTTTTGTTTCTTGTTTTCTTATATTTTTTTATTTTTATTTATTTTTTATTTTGTGTCTGAAAAGTGAATAAATTTAAAATTATTGGTTTGGTTTTTCGCTTAAATTTAATTAAATTGCTTTATCTAAAGAATATAAGGCAGGTACCTTACCTACATCCATTCCAAAATCCAGATACAGGTTGATTATATACGAATATATACGTGGGGAGCATGATACATTTTATTTTTGTTGTTGTTGTTGCTTCGTTCTTATAGCTATCTCAGAATTTGGTTGGATGCCTGCATTATAAATTCAAGAAGGAATACCACATTGTGTTTTCTTTTTAAAATGTTGCCAAATATGGTCGGATTTAATTTTTAAATATTTCATCACAATTCAAACTTTAAATTCATTATTTTTTGAGACCTCAATCACGGAGTACAAAAGATTTAAAGAGATCAATAGTGCGCAGGCATGTTCTGGAACCCTTTTTTCCCGCAACAACCTCAGTCGGTTTTTGAACACCCCCATAACTTCAGAACCAATCAAGTCAGGATAACATACTACTAACCAAATGTCAGCTCCACAGCAAAAAGTGTTTCTGAGAAACGGAACTTAAGATGTGGCAAAATCACAACTGATTACCAACAAAAGTATGAAGTACATCGTAGGACTTTGAAATTTCACACAAAATTAAGCCTTGTAGTGCAAAGAAAGGAAACAGATGGAAAAACTGTGGGTTTATATTTAAGGATTGTGGTAATCACCTGCAAGAATATGCAAGACAAAATACCACTTCTAAATATTAGAGAATTATAAATTATGGTTTTATATTTATTGTTTCTTCTTTTCAACGAATCTTAGAGATGTTAACAAGTTTTCAGATCATTGGAAATAAGTGTCTCACAGATATGTAAATTAAAATGCAGGTTAAATTAATTTTTTTTATTATAACACTTCTGAACAGCAAAATTTTACATAAATTTAGCAAACATAACACTTTTCAAAAGTCTTGATGTTTGAAATCACATTATTTCTTTTGTATGTGTTTTCTTTACCCATTCTTAAAATATTTATTGCTGAAAGTATTGAATGGAAAGTTTCAATTTTTAATTTATAAGTAAATTCGTTTTTCATAAGTGTAAGCTTGGAAAATACTTTTTAGCACATGTACTACAAATTCGTTTCCTATTTTGAACGGAAATTGTATATTTTTTTTTAACAAAAGAACGCTCTCAAAAGCATGATTACCTTTTAAATCTAAAGATGTTTACTTTTAAAATAATTGTTCGGAATTAGAAATTAAGTTTTCTAGTTCTTATACCAAATCAAAAAAATTGAATTAATTTCAAAATTTCATAACTTCTGGGTAAAAGAAATGTAACAAAAATAACTTTTTATCATTAATATTAATTCTAAGTTACACAATAAAAAATTACAATTATTCAGAAAAGGAATTAACACAGGATAGAAGGTTTAGATGCTAAGAAAAAGTGTGTTGGATTTTTCGTAGACATACTTTGACATGGTGAACCATAACATACTCTTGGATAAACTGTATAAAATTGGTTTTCGTGGATTCATCTGTAAATGGCTGGAGTCTTATCTAAAAATTAGATCATACAATGTAAAATTTAGGTGCAGCATAAGTTCCTCTAAAAAAAGTGTTTTGGGAGTCCCACAGGGATCCGTGCTGCACCCAATTTTATTTTTGGTTTATATTAATTCGCTTTTTTCACTTATTTTCCGAGGTAAAGTCAGAGCCTTATCCGATGACCTTGGAATTGCATACAGTAGCAATAGTCCTTTGAATCTAATTTCAGATATTAACTATGATTTTCACTTGCTAAGATTTTAGTTTGCTAAACATGAGTTAGTTGTGAGTAGCAAAACAAAATGAATGTTTTTCAGCCTAATGTTTTCCTGACATAACAATCATTTTTTATTCTCACGATTGCTAACTTATAAATTACTCTCAGTGGTAGCTGTTTTAAAATTGAAAAAGTTGAAGACTTCAAGTACATCGGCATCCAATTGATCAAAACCTTAACTGGGTCCAACACATTGGTATTTCAAAAAACTATCTTTCCTTATCCACCCGTTGTTTCTTTCTTTCTTTTTTTTTAAAGAGCTGGATATTTGAATAGTCCGATTTTCGACAGTCTTAGAAGTAATTCCAACTTTATAGTAAATGTCCCATATTTTCGTACAACAAGCTACAAAAAGTCCTATTCCATTGCTTCTTGCAAACTTTTTAATACGCTTCCTATAGAAGTTCGTAAAATAGGAAATATTGGCGCGTTTTTAAAAGAACTAAAGTTATGTTTGCTGAAACTTAACTTTCAAAAATATTTTTAATTTTTAAATTTCTTTTTGCTAAAATTAGTTTTATTTTTCTAATGCATAATTTTCAATTTATAAATTATATTAATTTTTATTTTTTGTAACCCCACACGAAATAAAATCGATGTGGCAGCACCACTGTTTTTTTAAAATAATTGTTGTCACTAACTATTCTTATTATATACAATATTATTGTTAACATGAATTCATTAATAAGAATAAGGAACTTATCTATCTATCATTTCAGCTTCATGTCCGATATAAATATCAAGTATATTTATTAATTTTGTTAATGTCTTAAAGCCTATTTTATATTACGTTCTATTTTTCGTACAAGTTGTTTGGTTCTCTTAAAATAGTGTCAAAAAATTGCTAGATTTATAAAAAATGTTAAAAATCGATTTGTTTTTAAAAGGAAATGTCCTGGTGTCCGAACGCTGAAAAGGAGTCAAAATGAAACACAAAGTTAACCCTGGTCATGAATTATTGTCCTTTAGCAAAATTATCTGCTATTCCTAAATTCTTTCAAACCATTATCTGTGACATGATTTCTTTAAATTGTTCCAACATGGGTTTGTAAATTTTATAACTAATTTATTACAATTCTCTACTTTGTTTTGAATGCACTTGAAAACACTATCAAGTCGATTGCATCTTAACAGACTTTAGCAAGGTATTTGACAAATTAAAAATTGAATTTCATCTCAATAAATTGAGTTAAATTGTGTTCACAACACTTTCGTTATGTGGATTTCGTCGAATCTTATGTCAGTGTTAAGCCAATTCTAGTGTACGAGTACATCAAGGGAGTCGCCTTGGCCCATTGCTATTTATTTTTTTTATTTATTAATGATTTGTCTTCTGTTTTAAATAAGATATTTCAAAGTATTAACTCCATAATAGACTGTAAAGAGCTACAAGAAGACCTTAATCAATTTGGGAATTGCGGAATAAAAATTGTTTTGTTTTAAATATTGACTAGTGTAAGAGAAACACTTCGTTTTATCAAAAAAGTTTTTCCTGAGAGTTTCGTGATTGAAATGTTATTAAAATTCTGTATATATTTTTCGCTAGGTCAATTTCGTTCATAGAAAAGAAAGAAAGTATTGAACGCAGATTTTTAAGATTTTGTTTACGTTTTTTCACTGCCCTGGGAGACTTTTATAACCACCATATACTCAAAGGTTTCCCTTGATAAATCTCGATTTCTTTCTAGTTACAAAAAATATTTGTAGTTCTGATTTAAAGCTGGTGTAGTTAATGAAACGGTTTTATTCTGAGTCAGGCTGTCTTAAAAAGGAATTTATGCCTTAGAACTTAGCAGTCCTCTTAATCAACTAATCAGTATATTTATTAACTCTACAAATGACAATCTCAATTCTGCAAGCTTTAAATTTAAAATTGAAAATGTCAATAAAAACCAAAAATGGCAACAATGGCAACATATATGAGTACACTTTTTAGTCATTGACAAGAATTCGAACATAAAAGAATATTCTCCCCTCTTGACATAAAAACAAAAAAAAATTAAAATTAAAAAGAAAACATAAGAAACCCAACAACTTTACGCTTCTATTATTTTTATTGCACACAATCTGAACTGAATCTCTGTTCTTCTTACCTTGAAGCTTGGAAGTCTTGAAGAGAAGAAACTTAAATAAATCCCATTCCAGGTGAAATTTAAGCGGCCCGTTGACGTTACGAAGTCCTTGCTAGCTCAAGCTGATGCTGATGCTGTTTACCTTGCGTTTTTTTAAGTGTGTCTTATTTTTTTTTTTTCTGTGTCATATTTTATTTTATTTATATTAAGCAATATTGCGACAGAGGGGCTGTAGAGGGTTGCATAGCAGGCACGGCGTTGTTAAAAAGTCTTTATGTTTAGTGATATACAACCAAATGATTGTTTGGAAACAATATTTAAAGCAACGAAGGACATATTGTGTCATCTAAAAGGACTACAAGAGCCGACCACCGCATCACTATCAGCACACCATCCCCTTCAACCAGCTTCAACCTTCCTACCCATTTAGTGGGCACATGCTGAGTGGTATGGTGGGAGTTGGAATGAGGAGGAACGCGCACTATATTCAACTTTCTCTCTTTTATCATTTTGTGTGCAGAAGCGATAAATTGTGCAAGTGCGAAGTGTTTGTTTGCGGCGGCGTTGGATCGTTAAGCAAAGAAGAGCTCCCCTTGCTGTTGACTTTTATTTACATTTTTATCCTCCGACAACCACAAGGGATCGCCACCAATCCGCAGAGTAATTTGCTGAGTAAATATGAGTATAAATGTATTAATAGCCTGGACTAACAGAATTGCGTTGCATTGTTGTCCTTTTTCTTCGTTTTTCTCCTGCTTTTTCTGTTTTTTTGTTTTGTTTTCATTTCCATATTAATTCTCCCTCAAGTGAGAAATTATCTATCCTGTGCCGGCTGTCTGTCGTCGCCCTCGCTTCTCCTTCCTCTTGCCATCTTTCCTCAAAGCACCCCCAACACCAACCACATCTTTCTGTCCTTTTTGACTTTGAAAGCTACGATAATTTGTCCCGGTGGAAATCATCTGCGGAATTCTGTAAGGGCTAATGGTGAGTTTAAGTTTTCCTTAATGCCACCTCATCAATGCTGCCACCCACCCCATCACCCAGTCACCTAGAGGGTGTTTCACTATATACCTATACAATCCAACTCCAGTCTGCCTTCAATTCGTTCAGTCGTCACGGTCGGTGGTCCTAGCCAACACTAGGTCATGGAATTAATTTCGATTCTTTGGAAAAGCAAGACAGAACAAAGAATTCCAAAACCCATCGGGGATCTTTTCTTTAAAAAAAGCAAAGCACCATTGCTGTTGTTGTTGTTGTTCTTGTGTTTCTGTTTGCCTTTCCTTAAGGATTTCCCAGAGTGGGGTAATTAGTTTAGGTTTATGTATCTACCTATAGTATATACACGAAGGATGAAGAAGCAGAAGGTATGTTTATTCATATTTATACATGTAGATTCTTTTAAAATTGGTTTGCTTATGTTTATTTGTTTTTTTTTTTTGACAAATATTTTGCTTTTTACGGGAAGTGAGGCTTTGAGATTCTCTCTGGGGATTGGGACATTTTTTGTTTGTTTTGTTTGAAGAAAGTTGGGAGGAAGATTAATTCAATGAATCCAAGGAAGGCAAAGAAAGTCTTCCTTCTCAGCATCAGGTTATATAATATATATTGCATGCATTTTAAAGTTTGTGAAAATATTACATTTTAAATGGGTTACACAATTGCGCGGAACACATGATCAGTGTACCAAAAGTGTAGACATTAAATGACAGAATTCACTTTTCAGTTTTCTTATGAAAAAAATAGTTTCTTTTAGGAGTAGTTATAATTTTGTTTGTTTGCTTGCTCTTAGCATCAATTGACGGATCTAAGTTCAAATCCACTTAAATAAATACTTTTATCAATTTTATCCTGTTACACATAATACTATCGCTTGAAATCTCGCTGAAAATAAAAAAAAATCCCGCGCCAAACGATTTTGTCGGAATTTTTGTTAAACATACAAGTATATTTACTTTTGATAAAATATTTTAATTTTGATTAATTTTTTAATTTTAAAATAAAATTTTACATTTTTTCGTCCTCCATATCTCAATAACTTTATCAACGATACCGACTACCTTTTCTAAAAAACACTACCTTGCATTTCAGTTATTAAAAAATTCATTATGTCAATCAGAGCGATCTACTTTATATTAAACATTAATCTCATACACAAAGATACTTCGTTCTCGTAGATTCTCATAAATTGGTTTACCATTGCTATTTAAAAAGAAATCCATACACTAAGGACTCATAGTACTGCTCACACCATCCGCTACTGATCATCATTAAAAGATAATTAAACTTATAGGGGTGTATTCATAGAGAATTACTAAAGTCGTGATTTCTTGATCTATAGTTTAAGGCTTGTTGATTTAATAAACACAGCTCTTATTCATAGTCAATTTTCCTGATGTGTTTAGTGAAACCGCAGTTTTAAGGTTGCATTCTACTACGATTATACTTCAAATGCAAACTTGTTGTTTTGTGCTGTCATTCCTAAAATTGGATGTATAATATAATAATAATATTACAAAAATGTGACTGTTTCTTTATCCAAACGAAATCATTCCTAAAAATTCCTGTCGCTTAATTCAAATAAATTGAACCATGATTTGTATATTTTCCTTTTTCTTTTGCAGTACACCAAATAACTTACAACTCCTCTAAGAAATCCATGTCTTCTTCAATTGCGGTATCAATCGACATTTTTCAATCAAAATCAAATATGACATTGGGCTGTGATAATAACAACTTAAACACAGCAAGATTAAGTCCTTAACTTACCTTTAAATTTATTTATTAATAGTCAAACTCTGAACTTGATTAATAACATCTTAGCAAGAGTTTAGCAAACATCTACGAGTATAATATGCCCCATAATGTTAGCCTCAGATATAATATTTTAAAAAAATATATACTTTAAAATTTAACTAAATACCTAAGCAGAGCCCCTTCTGTGCTCGCAAATTCTTATCAATGTTATAGCTCATTTCTCCAAATTGTACAAAATAAACATAAGTATCTTTGAGCTTACAATAAACAACATTATAGTAGAAGTCCATGCAGTTCAATTGACTTAATTTAAAGATTTTATTTTCTTCATACATTAAAATTCAAAAATGAAAGCATATTGTACTAGAGAAAATATTGTATCAGCTAAGTTCCCTAAATAAAGTGAAATAAAATCGAGATCTAAATTGAAAATCGAGTGAAATTGTTTTCAGAATCGTTAGAACCGTTGATATAATTAAATATTTGAAGATTATTTATGGCAAATGTTGTCCAAGGCTTCTCATCAAAGGGTCTACCTGTTAGGCCAATTTTAGCATCGCAATAGTTCCATTGCTACGTGTGCTGCGTGGCAAGTGACATCGTCTTGTTAAAACCACATGTCATGCAATTTAAGCTCTACCATTTTGCGCAAAATTTAGTAAGTTATCATCGCACCGTAGCGCTTACAGTAAAGTTGTATTTCGTATTATCTTCGAAGTATATCGGCCCAATTATTTCGCCAGCCTATAATACACTCTTAACCTTAATTATGGATACATTTTTAGCTCTTGCTTTGCTACTGGCTTCCCATAACTACAACTACGGCAGTTTTGTTTGTTCATGTGTCCATTCAACCCGAAATGAGTTTCAGCGCTGAACTAATTTTTTGATTTGAAGCACGCGATGAAATTTTTTAGCAGAGCGAACGTTTTGGTACAAAAATTCAAAAATTTGCAGGAGTTATTCGCTTGTTTGACAGTAACACAAAATACTAAAGGTACGTTTTAAAACCAAAAAAAAAACATCACCTTAATTTAATTTAACTACTTCGGAAAGGATTTAAATTTGGAAATAGTTAATAAATTAATAAACTTTTAATCTCTACTAGTAAAATGCTTATAATTGTAAACAATAGATAGCCTTAAATTTTGCTCTAGTTTCTTTAGTTTTTTAATAATAATTTATAACTTTGGACTCTGTAGATTATTATAAAACTTCATTACTGAAATTGTAAACTCTGTTAATATAGTTTGATGGGTTTAAGTCTTAAAATACAATTTCTATTCAAAATTCATCCTGCTCCAGTTCAACTCCAGTTTTATTTAAAAACACAAGTGTCCTGAAATTAATGAAGCATATTTTCTTAGCAACCCTATTAAAAGATAAAAAGTAGAAGTTAACAAAAACGAATTTTCTTTACTAAATTCAGTCATTTTAAAACTTAGATCAAACATAAAAGTATTAATGTTTTTAATGCAATTCCTCAGTAGTTAAAGTACCAATTTTTATATAAATACATGTCAAGAAATCATGTTTCAGGCGGCACTAGCACGAAAGACCCAGCCATCTCACTGTGTGAACGGATTAGGATGTTAATAATTTAAGTTAAGATTAAGTTGTTAACAGAAAGCTTTCTTATTTCAAAAGACTTCCCTACCTGAGAAATGTTTGATATTAAAAAACAGCGAACAAAGCAAAGCAGAGCTTAAATACCCCCCTCCTTCTAACAAACATAATAAAACTCAGAAAAGCTTGCTGTCGCACTTATTCAAATAAATTGTAAAATGGTAATTTTACAAGCCATAAACCGCACATTAATTCTGGTAGATGCCCTCTGTTGTCGTTGTTGTTGTCAAAAAAAGAATTTCCCTTCTCTCTGTCAAACATACATTTAATTATGCATACGCATAAAGTGTTGATATGATTAAATTAACTCACATTTGGCAAAAATGTCAGAAATGCTAAACAACCTTCTCTGGTATGACAAACTTTATATATTTTATATGAAGGTATCTATATCTAAATATATGTCAGTAAATTTCAAATTACCATAAAAACTATTATATTAAGGGCTAAAGCTTAATTCTAACAGAGTTCTTACTTCCGTTTTCCATAAAACAAAAATAAACATTTCGAGTTTGTTTTATTATAGGCCTGATGGTGTTTTTCGTCTGACACATAAAATATGGGGTATATGTTATATACTTAAGCTCTGATAACATGACCTTTTTATTTTTTGATTTTTCTGAATTAATTTATTCATGGTAGAAGAAAGGTAGGCATACCTAAGCTTCATAAATACCTTTCAGAAAATCTCTGTGAGTCCCCCTCCCTAAACGCACCCTCGCACATTCGTAAGCATTAACCTATAAGTATTTTTTTTAAAAAAGCTTCAATAATTAATCCTCCCATCAGTCCCAACGGATCAAGGTAGGTATGGATAGGGTTTCATACCTTTATAGAAATTCTCCCTCTTATACACGAAAAGTTAAATAAAATTCATTGGGGAATTATCTTTGCGCATCGTTCCCCCTTCTTCTTTCGAATAAAACATAAAAATAAAATAAATATAAAATCGCGTTTCTCACGAAAATGAACAAAAAGTCAAAACAATTTAACTTCAAAAGGAAAACTAAATCCTTACTCATTAAGTCTTCTCTTTGAATTTATATACAAATTCGTTCCTTCGAAAAAAAAAACAAAAAGAGCAACAAACATTCCCTGGCACTGGCCCTTAAAAAGTTTATTTGATAGATACTTCCACAGGGCTTCGGGATCGGAATAGGGATTATAAAAAGTCCATTTTTAAATAAACTAAATGGCATTGTAAAGACACCCAGCAAACTATTGTAAACTACCATTTATATTCGTTAACATTGTAAAACATATGCAGTCCGCTATACCGCCGCCACTTTTCTGTCTTCCATTTTCCATATGACCCACTGGAACCAAAGATTTAACAACAACGAGCAAGAGAAGAGGCAATAACAAAAAATAAAAATAAAAATAAGAAGAAAAAATAAGCCAAAAGCGATGCCATTAAATCCCTTCTGAACTCAATTTATATCCCATAGCAATTTATATACACAACGCATACCGTTTCCGGTTGCCGTTTCAGTTTCAGTTCAAGTCATTTCAAATATAAGGACGACGACGCTACGGCGACGTAGCTTGTACCTTCTTGTACTTGGCTCTGATGCGGTGCTTATGCTGGCTGGCTGAATGTGGATGGCCTGACCTGGGCTGGCATTGGCACAGCAGCTCAGTTCCCAAGTCCTGATCCTGACGCTGACGCTAAAGCTGTATCCAATTGCAAGAGAGTTCCTTTGGAGAGGAGCATCAGTAAAGAAAAATGAAAGAAAAACAAGAAAACAAAAATAAATAAATTAGAATTGAAATAACAGGAAAATACAAAGGAACAAAAAGGAAAATCTGGCAAAAAGGAAAATATCTCTTCTTTTTATTTTTCTTCAGCTCCCTCTCCGACTCCACTACGGCTCCTACCCGCATCCAGGATAATTTATATAAAATAAACACACAAGCCGATTACAAAGAGGATTCCAAAGGAGGAGTATGAGGATGAGGACAAGAATAAAATAAAGACAACGCCAAGCTCTGCATCGCTTTCAAGACAAGATTATGTAGCAAAACTTTCTTATTATGCTCGAAAGCATGCACCAGGGAGGAAATTAAAGGAGATGCCATTTAAATGTGTGTGAAGCAAAGAAAAACTGTTTCATTTTCTTTTTTTTTCAATATTTCCTTATCCTTCTCTATAACCCCCAACGCTGATGCCAAGAACCACCGCACCGCCACCCTCACAAAGAGCCAGGAAGTTTTCACTTCGAATAAATGAGGTGTTGTCGCCTGCCATATACAAAAACTCACTCGTTCTCATCTCGCATCCCATATATGGAACAACCTAGCAAAGTAGTATAGAAGCAGCGCAGCACCCCCATACACAACCATACACAAGCCATGTCCTCGCAACATAAGAACTAAGAACCATCTCATCCCATGGCATCGCATCTTTCCGTATCCGTTTGTATCTTATGTCGTGTATTGCTTTTGCTCCTCTTCTACAGTTTTGTAGCAGAAATAGAAAGGACCTCGACAGCGCTTTACCACAAGCCACTAGCACCTCAAAGGAAATGTGTTCCTGTTACTCATCACGCCTATCAACCAGAACGACCGACAAAACCATGGCAACTACAACTACAACTACCAACGATGCCAGTTCTAGCTTCCAGCACCCAGCGCCAGCAATGTGGTGCAACGCCACCATTAAGGCAGCGACAACAAAAACGACACGACCGACACTACGACGACGACGAGTTACTTTGTTCACAAAGGCAAACGCAAAAGCAAAAGCAAAGGCAATGGCGGGCGAAGCAAAATTGCAGGAAAATGTGAACAAGTATACGAGTCTTGTCGCAACTTCCTGACTTTTCCTGTCCTATTCAGTGACAATTTTGTTGCGTTTTAAGTCCTGCATTGCGATTAGTATAGTAGAAAGGTTGTTAAGAATTCAACTTGATGGAAATGAAGCGAAGGCGAACGGCGGGCGAACAGTGTTCCAAGATTGAGCAGATAAATGGAATTTTTTTTCGGGGGGAAATCTAATGCCCTAGGATATTTCCTGAAATTTAAGATGACTGCTACTTCTATTTTTCTATTTTAAAATCTTGATCAAAAACTTCTCCTCGGGATGTTTGATAACTTTCAGTAATTCACGGAAATGTTCTGAACAATATCAGTTAAAAAAAATTGATAAGCTGCTTTTTCGTTTTTTCAAACTTAATCCTCAGACCGAAGATGGCGCAGGCGTTATTAGAACTTGTATCGGAATTTTTATGTCATTTCGTCATATTGTTTTTTCAACGGAAATTGTAGTTCTGGGAGAGATTCAGGAGAATAAATAGGTTCCAGGGGAATACGAAACTCCAAGAGAATTTATTGCTCCCCGAAATTCTTGATGGAAAATATTTTCCGAACTTGAGGATAACTCGAAGTTTGATTCTGTTCTCATGCACTGTATTGAAATATGCTGGGTTTTAATACGATTCAAGATTAGAACACGTTGCTTTGATATCCCTTTACCATTTTGATATACGAAAATTCTTCCATTGTTTTTAAATTTCGTCTTCTAAGGGTCATGAAAGTATTTAGGCTTCGAGGTAATAGAAGACTTCCAGTGAAACTATTTTTCCCTAAATTCTGGACCGCAAACATTTTGTGGATATAAAATGTTTTATTCTTTTCCTAAAAAAAGTTGTACATTGAAGAAATAAGTTCGTTAAACACTCGGTTAAATTTTGAATCACGATTCAAAACCGTAGCGTTTTTATCAATTTCTTCCATTGTTGTCGGATATGGCCATTTGAAGATTCATAAAAACGTTAATCCTTCGAGGAAATACAAAATTGCAAAAGAAATTAGTCCGAAAAGTTTTGATATCAAATAATTTCAGGACTCGATGAGAACTCAAAGTGTCATTATTTTCCTATACAAATTTTCAGAGTGTAAAAATAAGCTCGGTCAAACTTCCGACTTAATATTCAAAATCTTTGCGTTGATATCTGAAATAAAATTGTACATAAGATTAAGAACAACCTTTAAGTTTTGAAACACCAATGCTCTTCCTCGCATTTGACTTTTAGATTGGAATACAAAACTAACAAAATAAACGATATTTTTCTAAAAATTCTTGGTAGTCAATATTCTGGGGAGACTTCAAAGTTCAATTCGTTCCTTATGAAATGTTGTTCAGTGAAGAAATTAGCTCGGTTTATATTCGATGGAAATTCCAAGAAACTGTTCAAAAACGTTGCGTTCATATCGTGGATAAAATTTCCCTCGAAATTGTGAGCATCTTGAAAATGTTGATACTGCAATATTATATCGATATTAGCAACTAGAACTGAAGGCATCTTGTACTTGAAAGAAATTAGCTCGTTTTTTTTTCGATAGAAATTCCGAAAAATTGTTCAAAAACGTTGCGTTTATTTCGTGAACATCTTAAAAATGTTGATACTGCACTATTATATCTAAATTGGCAATTATAACTGAAGACATCTTAGAATTTATGTTCTGAAGTCACTGAAACTTAATGCTGAAAATATCCCCATTTAACTTCTAATGATTCGAGTGCAGCTGCTGTCTTTTGTTTGATCAGCAGATAATTCTCTCGACAACGCAGGATCAGTTTTTAAATGTATCAGACATATTTCTTTCTTGATAGTTTTTGGAAATTTTAAGAAAATATTTAATTTTTGTGACGAAGGTGAACTTGACCTTAATTAAATTTCCACTGTTCAAGTGAGGCCGTGCGTCGTCCATTTGAAACCGAGGTGTTGACCTTTTATGTGACAAAAAGGGGGATTTTTCCTGATTAGGGTAGAACTATATTTCATTTACCTGATAGAGAAAATGGGTAAAGTTCCTTTTCAGAGTCTAGAAACACTGTGAGTGCAAAGCTGTAAGTCTGTCGGTACCGGGTACTGACAGAGATGCCCAGAACGAAGGTGTTTATCTGTTAATTTCACGGAGCTTTTGTTCTTCTTGCATTCAGGGAAATGTTCCGGTTAACCGCAGAGAAATTGTACGATGGCACAAGGATTCGCTCCTTCCACTTTCATTTCCATTTCCATTACCACTTTCAACTAACGCTCCTTACGTAGAGTAACACAACACAGCTGCCCACATTTAGAAACCAACAAAGGATAACGCGGCGGCGGGTGCTGATGATGACTTGGCGTTCGTTGTTGGTTCGTATGCGATCCTTGTTGACAACTTAGAGACGTGTTTAGAAATGAGTGCGAATCTTCCAACACCATATACACCACTATTACCTTCGTTCCTGTGGTTCTCCATATACCTACCGTATGTTTGCTTTAAATACGATTTATCTAGAGGTGTTCCATTGTGGGTTGCGTTCCAGAATTTTGCATATATGGCTCTTTTTATGGGGACATATAGTGTGGAGTAATCCCAGTTATTCCGTTACTTTCCTTTCAATGTGGCTGCAATATAGCAGACAGGACAATGATGATGGCTCTCTGACGATGAGGCAGCGGTTGATGTCAACGACGACGACGACGAAGATGACGAGCGACGGCGACGGTGAGGCGACGCATATAAACCCAACAAATAGTTGGCGGCGTCGTTGTCGTTGCTTTTGTTATCCTCGCCTCGTCCATCCGTTGCCTTTCGTCGTCGTTGTCGTTGTCACCAAACGTGAATGGTAAAGCCTGGAGTAATCCCTTTGTATTAGATTTGAAGTGATTTCAGCTCAAATTACAATCGCCGAGAATGACTGACAGGACAGGGATGGAGATGGGTGATGACGATGGCGATGACGATGACGGTGGCGATAAAGATGGAGATGGGGGACATTCGCTGGCAATCCATGGTCCATTTGAAAAGGATTCGAGGGGCTTTTGTTATTTTTTAATGTTATTCCTTTTTTTGTGATGCCGTTGCCTTTGCCTTTCCTTCTCCCCTGCTGTGCTCTGCCTATTCCCAGTGTCATTTTTTGTCATTTTGCCAGGACGATGAGGACGACGACGTTAGATTATCTCGATGTTGTTATATCTATTTTCCTAGACTAAACACAACTGAAGGTACTGCAAAATGTAAGGCAACATAATATGGATTAATAAAGGGCGACTACGGTAGCCGGGGAGGGTGAAATTGTTGTTTAACAAAAAAATAAAAATTTGGGGCAAGTGCCAGTGACTTGAAAACAGTGAGATTTCGAAGGTAGCTCCCGCTGCTGTTGGCTGTGCTTCGTCATTTAGATGGCTTTTGCCAAGAGTTCCACCAGCATCAGTATCATCATCATCACCATTGAGATGATAGAAGGCAGGGAGTGGAAGTGGAAACGGATACGGAAAGGATAAAGTTGACAATCAGTTATATTGAAATTAACAACCCATTTGGGCGCTGATGCATATAGCGGTAATTTCAAAAATTGGCATTGGAAATTTGCTTTTGTTTTATTTTTTACATATTTTAGTTCTTTCGTTTTTTGTTTATGGGCAAAACAAGGTCCTTATTATATTCCTTAATTAATATTTCAGCTTTATGGAGTGATTTCAATTTTGTAAAATCTTTTTAATCGAGATTGAAGGTAAATTGCGATTGTTCGTGGATGAACGTTATTGTGTTGATAGATTGTAAACAATTGTTACTAGGATTTGTTTTTGGTATCTTCTCTGAATCTGGCCGCACAAAAGGGGTGACAGGGGAAGCGAATATAATGAATATAATTATCCTGAAATTAATCTGATTCTCGCAATAAATAGGTAATTCCAGTTATGAGGAATTATACTTCAATGACAAAAGTTTCAATGGAAATATTTTATCTGCGTTTTAACAGTTAACGTGGATTTAAAGAAAGTTTTGAAATTATTCTTTTTTATATAATTCATATGAAGTAATAAATTAATTATTTTAAGTGGGACACCATTCGAAGAAATGTTAATTAATTTATTACTATTCTTGTGACGCTAATAATGCTTTTGGTTGTAGTTTTACTATGAAATATAATCTTGTGTAAAAAATCCTTAATATAAAAAAGTCAAGCTTTATTTTTTCGTCATAAACATTTGCTATAAGGACTTACTAACTAAGGTTAAGTCCGTTGGGGACCCCTTAAGGTCATACGCCTATGCACCATCGTGTGCGGTTACTGGAAATATGTTTCAGCTCCCTCCAACTCTTGCCAAGTGACGCTGATTCCCCTTGACTGTTCTGCACCTCGTTCGTCCAGCTCTTCTTCATTCCTGTGTCCTAGGATTCAACTGCATTGCTTAGTATGTCCAATCCATTGCCACTTACGCCTTGGTTTGACCAGAAAATCCTTAGGATATTGCAAAGACATCTATTCACGAAAGTTTGCAGCTTTCTTGTAATGTCTGTAGTAACCTTCCAGTTGCTGCACCCATAAAGAAGCATAGATTCGACATTTGTGCGAAGCAGTCGTAGTTTTCTTCTAAAGTGATAGAGTTATTCGTCTAAATTTTTGAGAGCATACCAAACGCCGCTTTTGCTTTGCCGATGCGGCAAATGTGGTCTTATTCGGTTCGTCCTTCGATGGAGACGATACTTCCAAGGTATTGAAAGCTCTCAACTTTTCCATTGGTTTGGAGGAAATATTTATTTGAGAGGATGGTCGGTTTCCGTTCCGAGGCTGATCATTTTTGTTTTGCGGGAATTAATATTCAGCCCCATGATTTCTTCTTCTCCCTACACACTTATTGTCATTTGATGGAGATCCATGATCCTATGAGAGAGTAATTCACCTTGTTTTCAACTTTGCTGTTGACCAACTCTAGAGTTGACATAAAACACTAAGTTGAAAGCCAAGTTAAGGATTCTTTTTAGTCAATTCTGTAGCTTTTAATCCATGATATAGAACTTGATATTTGATCTGATATTTGTTTCCTTTGGGAAAAAAATAAAATAAGAAAATGTAAAAGATGGCCAAAGGAAAAGATTCTGTAACAGCTAAAATGTCTATTATTTTAAAAGAATTTTAAAAAGCATATTATGCTTTGATGTTATGGCCAAGAATGACCCTATTCTTGCAGCAATTTTGCCAATGTATTACCAATGACGCTCCTAATATTCTCTTCCAAGGCATCAATCGTCTCGGGTTTATTTCCCCAAAAAAATAGTCCAGCGGGTTTAAACTGCATTTTCTTGGAGGCCACGCCCGCTACTGGCCTGCGATGTTGCGAGATAATGGGCTCACAAAAAGTTTTCTTCAATAAATTGATTGTTTCGTTGCGACGAGCTAATCAAACCATTATTTTGGTAATATATTTGTACGGTTTGGAAACGTTGTTTAGAAGTAAGTCTATATACATTATAAAATTGAAAACCAAACTGAGCATGAATGAAGTGACAGCTGTCAAAAAGACCAACTCTGAAGAAAGTATTACACGTCTTAATCAATAACCGCATGGTTATCTAATACAAAGTCGTTCAAGTCTGCTTCGGTTTTGTTACTGTCACTTAAATTTGTTTTTAAACATATTTGATATTAACAGATTATAGCTTACTTTTATTGCTTGAAGATATTGACTTTAAATGCTTGAATCTATTCCGTATTTTTGGCATGACAATGGTCCTTTACGGTTTCCCTTTAAAAATTAAACCGCAGTTCCGAAGTATCCAATTCACACTGCAAAAATTGCTAGAAAGCCGATAATACGATTTGGGGTTTAAGATGAACCACAGGTTGTTTAATTCCATGTCTTCAATTTCAGTAAAAAAAGGTAAACATGGCTCTAAAAAGGCCACCGTTGATGGAAAAGTTGTTTGACGTCTAGTTTTCGAAATAAAAAGAAAAACATTCCAATGATACTACCATTTTACTATCGGCACCAAATTGGCTGGTGATACATTAAATTCTCGAAAATACTCAGCAGGTTTTAAAATACGTAAACAAAGTCACGGTAGTCTTATTTATCAAACATTTGCAATCATTTTGTACTCTAGTTTTCATAATGTTGGTTAAGTTGGGACTTCAAAAGTCTTATTAAATATAGACACAAACACAAAATCTGATACACAATCTTAAGTTAAGAACTCGACTTTCGCATTTCAAGTACGGGAAATCTTGAGTGAATAAACATAAAGCTGAAAATTGACGAGGGAATAAAAATCGAAAGCTACGAAGAAAATCCTCATGTTGCTTTCAACTTCAAGTAAAGAAAATGGATCTTATTCAAAAATAGTCTTATACATTTTTTTTGTTACAATATTAATAATTATAAATAATAATAATAATATTTTTTTTCATGAAAATTAATTTTCATAAATAGTTTAAGAACAATTAGTACAAAATTGCAATTTTACGATGCCTGAACGTATTTTTGTTTTCCGACAAAATTTGAATTGCAAACTTGGACATTTTTTGTTGTAACTCAAAAACCTTTGATTTATTGTCTAATAATGCTCATAAACCTTAATTACCTTCAAAGCACGCCATAAGTCTTGAATATTCGACAAATTATCGTCAAGTGTAAGATCTTCTCAATCGTACCGTTTCAGTAATTTAATGTGATGCATTTTAGTTGGAAAAAGGTGATTTATTTTTATTGATCTTCCTTCATACATTTTATAAGAACTTTAGCATTTCTCCTAATTTAAATAACTATTTTTAATGTCAGTGATCAATTTATAAATTGACAGTTGATAAATATTGAAAGTCATACTATTGAAAAAAAACCATTTTAAACATAAAAGCTTCTACTTTTTGTCTAGTGAAACTCCAAGCTTTGATATTTATTAACTATGAATTGATAACATTCACTCGTGTTAGGAGTTTGTGTTTGCTTTTTTTCATTAAGGCTTACGGAAAAAAACACATATTACTATAAATAAACTGTCCACTTCATCGGATCCGCTTAAACTTTGCCCTTTAACAAAAGTTCTGACATCTAAAACAATGTATGTACCTACGTTTCACCTTTTTTCTTGATTCGAAAAATAAATCCCAAAACCCAAATCATTTTTCCATTCGAATGACCATTCCATGTGAAAGGAGATGTCGTATTATTATTTGTATTTAAAGAAGTATAATAACCATATTTTTCTATAAGTATAAGGATGCAGAGAATATATACAACATCTATTATTCTACTACTTTTTCAATCACTCACACGCACTTCACTTTAGTTCACTTCAAGATTGATAAAAACAATATTTTTGTGTTATGATGATAATTTGTATGGTTTTTCTATATACATATGTACACCATATTATTATACGTGCACATCCGGTTATTCTATTTTGGTTATACTTATGTGTCTGAAAAAACAAAAGCACCTTACAAAGAGAACATAAATAATTACTTTCGTCAAGAAATACTATCAGTCCTTGCCATATATAAATACATTGTGTAAACACATCTAACATAAATACAGCTATGGCCAAAATAATAGCAACATTTGCAAAAATATGTATCGCAATCCGAACGCCTGATTTTAGAAAGCACTTTTTCATGACAGAATTACTATTGGAGAATTTTTCAATTCCTCGCAAGAGGCAGTAGCCGTGAATTAAACAATCTTTGTACAATAATATTTTGATACATAAATTTAATCTAGTAGAGTTCTACAGATCTTACATACAAATAACCTTTAGGCACAATGTCCATAGGTCACAAACGTAACCAGAATCGAATTCATTTTGAAAAAAATCTACTGAAAATTATCAAAAAAGGGACGAAACAAATGTAAGAAGCGTTCAAAACTATGCTCAAAAATCCAATGTTCACAATTGATTGATAATTGAGAAAAATGTCGCTTGGGTGATCTCGCAATTTTTTTTAAGGAAGGACTAATTAAGAAAATGTGGTATATTTTTTGAGTAGGTTAACGAGACTAAATATATTTTAATGTTAACGACTTTCTGATTTCAAGGAAACACAAAATCTATGTTTTTTAATATATTGTTATCAATAATTCCACCTGACTTTTATTTCACTGAGCGCAAGATAAAAAAACATCAGACATGAGCCTTTGAGCAAGAAGAATTTTTGAAGAATTGTCACTGATAAATGTGTTCCTGAACTCATCAAGTTACTTTAGTTTCATAAATGTTTTTCAATAAATAACACTGGGCAACAAATTTAAGCCTGTTTTCTAATACTTAAACATTGTTTTTCAAGAAATTTTGTATAACCTGAATTTAAATTTGAGCTCTCTATCTGGTCAAGCTTTTAAAATTCATTTTTAAGGACAATAATAAACATACAAAATTTGTATCAAAAACAAAAATATTTTCAAAAACGGACCAACTGGTTTTTATTAAACTTTTTTTAACATAAGAAAATATGATATTAAATTGCTACACTATTTTGTTTTTAATTTTCTCAAGCTCTTAAAATAATAAATAAGGCGGCACAACAGTCCATTGAAAACTAGGGTCTAGTTACTTACAGCTATTAACCATTCCTGTGTGCGAGTAAAGTTGTCAGGGATGGAGAGCACCTACAGTTTTAAGCCAAATCCGAACGGCTATTTAAAGAAAGCACTTTTAGTAACAAGAATTACTTTTGGATTCAATTCCAAGAGGCAGTACCTGTGAACATTTTTTTTTTAAATTGTAAAGTGGTACAGGCAGGAATTGAACCCAAAATTTTTGGCGTGACAGCCATACACAGTTTTTTTTTAAATTCATTTTCATTCATTATTTATTAAAACTATCTTAAAGCTTAATTCAAATATAAAACTTACATTTATCGGCACTAAAAAACTGCATACCAAAAATATTTCTTTAAAAAAATGTATGTACAAAATAATTTAAGAAAAAAACGTTATAGTTTGAGGACAATTTCATCAGATGAGTCCTAATTTCACACCAAATAATGTTTTAAAAAATCTTTAAAAACTAAAACTTGTTGTGTTGCATTTCAGCGCTGATGTCACAAATTTAAAAAATACTAGTTTTGTAGTTATTTTTTACATTTTTGCAAAATATTTCAAGAACCTGACGTGATAGATTTGTTTGGAACACGAATTTGTTATTTAAAATCAAATGGGGTATCGCAACAGTCCCTAGTGACTTACAACTCTCAACCATTCCTGTGTGCAAGTACTGTTGTCAGAAATGGAAGGGACCTACAATTTAAGGCCGAATGCGAACGGCTAGTTTGAGAAAGCACTTTTTCATGACAAGAATTACTCTTGAAGGATTTGTCAATTCCTCGCAAGAGGCAGTACCCGCGAAAATTAATTTTTATAAATTAAGGTGGCACAGCCAGGCATGACAGTCCAACGCACTAACCATCATGCCACAGTACTACCGAATTTGTTATTAGAACACACATTATTTTAAAATAGTTTCATCCTTTTTCTTATAAAAACCATTGTAGCATAAATATTTCAGCGTTTCTGCAATATTTTTGTAACTAATAAAGTACTAATCAGTTTTTGAGAAAATGTACTAAATTCAAAACATAGGGATTAAAGATTTTTCAAAAATCATAAAAAATATTACTAAAGAAATCTAGTTCAAGAATTGACGTATGGTGTTTTCGTGTTTTTTTCTGTTTTGTTGCATTAATGAACACAACCATTTCATAGAACGGATTCAGACCTGCTTAAATAAAATGTTAAATTGTTAATCATTGCTTATAAACGTCAAAAAAAGAACGAATCTATTTTCTTAAATATGAAATAGTTCTGCCCTTTTCTATTTTTTCCAGAATTAGGCATTGTTTCTGAAGAAAATGACAAATAAATTGAAATGTCAAAAGTGACAGCTAAACTGTTCAGGTGTCTTTCAAATATAATTCTGAATGTTCGGAACAACCTTTGTTTAGAGGATGTTCAGAGCATGCTCGATATTATCGAACTCTGTTCAGAGCTCTATTCTGAGGCAAAAAGGAAAAACGCCTATTGACTTCTTTGATTTTATTTGATGGCTTCCTCAAGGTTTCCATTTATTAAAGAGACAAGTTTTAAGCATACTTCAAGAGTTATATTTTATCATTTTTCTTGAAGGGCCGTCTTAGCGTCCTCAATTTTACTAAAGTTTTTTGTTAAAAAAAATGTATGTTAGTCATTTATATTTCTTACATTATGCCATTCCAAAAATGTTACTTCTGAACACCAGAATTTGCAACATTCTTAACCATAACCGACCCACCGCCATGCTTCAAAGTTGCTCGAATATGCTTATGAGGAAATTCTTCCATCTGAACCTTAAAGGTTAAATTTACTCCCGGCCGTGACCAAAACCTAATTTATAAAATGTGTAACGAAAAACGTACAATGCAAGAATATGTAGATCCAGCTTATTCTAAGAAGACGTGTCCAATGTTAGCAATCTTAAGTCTTTTCTTTCTATTTTTTTATTGGTGTATAGCTTTTTTTAGCTGCACCGTCATCCAGTCACTACTTCGATTGTGATGCTACTATCGAATGGTTTCGTTTGCTGACTTCTTCACTTCTGGTCTCTTTGATTAGTCTCCACCTTCTTTCCTTTTACTTTTTTGATCAGATTATGAATCCTTTTTCGTTTTTAAACCGTGAAATTATGTAGTGAACTGATAAAGCGCTGTTCAAGTTTTGCTATTTCTTGTACTGATTTACAGTCCTGATGACTTTGCAACAAAACCAATTTTTTAATTTCAAAATACGTTTGGTTTTCTTTTGATGTCACTTCAACGTGGAGTTATAAAATATGTACCTTGTAAGCAAAAGTCTTTTGTAATACAAGGTTAATAATTACAAACATGTCAAAGCTAGGCAGGCATTAATAAGCAAAGAAAACAGCCATAGCCTGAAAGCGCAAAATGATGTGTTTTTCAATGTGACGTCGAAGCCTAATTCGGACTTTACAAACGTATACTTTTTTAAGGGTACAAAACCTTGGTAACCAGCCTAATCAATCAACAATTGAATTTGACTGATATTTTTTGTCAAATGTACTGTTTTAAAGTTTAAATCAAGAGTTCCTTGTTTTTTGTGAGTCCTTTATGAAGACTATAGAAAATGGACTCCAATATCTTGGCAGCCAATTTTGATTTTTAAAAATCACAAATTACAAAATGTTGACCATTAAAATTAAATGTTTCACTTTTAGGCTGCCTTACAGAAAACCTTTAGACATATTTAAGGAAAATTAAGTTGTGTTCCTATTATTTTGGCCAAAACAGTTTATAATAAATTCCATCTCCAGGAGCTCTATAATTAGTTCCCATATACGAAAGATGGTATCTTAAATTCATACATGTTCCATGTCATTTTCTTTTGTTGTTGTTGATTTTGTTGCTCTTGCTGTTGCGGCTTGAATACAGGCAGACGGCGGATGGGGTAGTATTCAGACTTGGGAATGGGCATGGGCATAAATAACTGGCATTTCAATGTATGTAAGTAACAAAAAGATACCCTCTCACAATAAGAGGCAGGAAGAAAGTAAAAAAAATATAAATGAAATGAAATAAAATAAAAACGAGTCGCACATTACAACGATGCGATGGTGATGTAATAAAAGTTATAAGAAAATGTTTATGCTGGCCGCGACCATATGGCCACGACGACCAGGCCATGGCCAACAGAAAACCAACGACTTTCCTCCGCATTCCCTCAGAGAAAATGAATTATTAACGAGTCCAGGATATCAATCGTTTTGTCTACTGTGCATGGTGTGGTATACGTGTTGGTTCTATATTTATATGGTTCCCGATTCCGCTTCCATTCCACTTCAATTCCAGCTCCAGTTCCATGTTCTTCTTTTATATTATATGTATGTCGAAGTTGAGTTTTAATAATTTAATAAAATATAAAACAAAAAAAAAGGATAACCTAACTTTTACTTTGGGCTTTTATTTAGGGGTCCTTTATAATGGTGGAGTTCATTTTGATATTTTACGCGGCTTCGGGTTTTCGGAGTTTCCAAGGTTGTACCTATACAAATTTTCAAAAGTGAGCATGAGGGAAGGATGAATGTACGAGTATGTTTTGGTTCTGGCCATTTTGTGGAATCCTGTAAAGCGTTCACGCATAAATAGGGCCTCAGCTTCGTATATCTCACAATCCGCAGCTCAAAACCCAAACGAAGGACATGTTGTGTGAGCGATTATTTTTAAAACTTTATTAACAATTAGCTGAATTTCGAGTAATTGTTTGCGTTGCGAGGGCAGACGAGTGCGAGTATGTTAATGAAATTGCGGTGGCAATTATATTTCTGGCCTTTTGTGTTGCCATCATCAGTATTACATACATTCGGGGTTCGGCTTTTGTCGTAGTTTGGTGCCAGGACGAAAAAGACGAACGACGGAGGAAGAACGACTAGCTAAAGTTCTGACGTAAGCTTATTTCCCGACGAGTGTCTTTTATGCTCGTATGCCTTTTGCACACATACTCCACTCCACACCACTCGTGTTTTGTATATAAACATTAATTATTAAAGTGAGTCGTCTTTGGACCTGAAAGGATATTAATTTAATGACGACGCCGGAAATGGAACCGAAGACCGAACCACCCACCAACAAACTATGTATGGCAAGGGAACACAGGAACTGGAAGCGGTGGCGATGACGATGGTGATGGCGGGAGTAAGGCTCAGTGTAATATATACTAAGAATGGGAAACCCAAATATAGTAGGTCCCCTTTCGTTGGCCCTCTGGTTTTGTATACTCTCGTATAGATGGAACCAGGAAATTGCCATCATTTGGTTTGTTTTGCTTTGGTAAAGTGGAATTCCCAACAACAACAACAACAAAAAATGCTGGAACTTGTATCCGCACTGTGGCTGTGGGTTGTTTTGTGAATTTTGTACGAAACAGGGAGATATTTTGTATATAGTGGTTTTCAAAATGAAGCCTTAGGACGATATAGTTATGCAGAGTTGGAGGAGAAGTGGATTTTTGGCATCAAATTTGTTTGCTCAGTAAACACACAAAATAATTATTGTCAACCATTTTATGTTTTATGGGTTCGTCTATATATTTATATAGTATATGCTGCTACTTAAGTTCTCTACACTTTCTTTGATAAGATCTAACACCACAAGCTTAATTATTGTTTTAGGTCAAAAACTTACATATATTTTCGATCCTGCCAAATAAGTTTTCAGTCTTAAAGTGTTCCAAATTATATATAAACTAATATCCGAATGTACATATACATTATTATTGGATACCAAAACCAAACGTTACGAAACGAAAGAAGGAATGTGTTTAGTGTTTTGTAGGTTGTATCTTTTTGTATAATAGCATGGTTATGGTTAATACATATATCTACTCAACATAAATGTCGTATGTACAATGTCCTGTGGTAACAGAAAATGAAATAAAGTTTACTGAACTAATTTTCATTTTCATTTTAAGAAGATGGTTATGTGCCTATTTAGTGTCCTAAAAGTTGTTTATTTTGTATGAATTTTAAACACAATTACCTATTACAATGGTTTCCTTTTCTTTCAATTTAAGACCGTATTAAAAATAAAAAAATTAAAAGAAATGCTTAATCATTTACATCAAAAAAATATTGTAGTTAAAAATCAAGTTTTGCAGTTTCGGGACTGATACTTTCTTAAAAACATTCGAGGTTTTATATTTAAAGCCCACAATTCATTTGATAAAATACAAATTTAGTGTCAACATTTCTTAATTATTTTTTGAAATATTAAACAAAAAAGAAATATGTCGTTAAATTTCATAGATAAAGAGTGCGTTTTAAGCTGCAAAAGAAGTTTTGGTTGTTGGTGCCTATGCTATGTCAGTTGAGAATATGAACTTGTGTTAACATTTTATACAGTAAGGTTCATCAAGTATATGGTTTTCCCAAAGCTTAAGCTTTGCTTCATGTTAATATTGAAAAAAAGAATACGCTATATAGCTTTAACTACAAAATTAAAGCTTAAATTTAATATTTCTAGCTTCGTTCGTTTATTCACATAAGTTGACTTAGAAGCTTAAGTAAACACTTTTTCGTTACAGAAAATCAAAAGCAAGCGAATTTTGGATTTTTGTTTATCAACTTACTTTAAATGTGAAGTATTGCATTATGTAAAAAGAACATTCCGAGTTTTTAATCTAACTTAACCGATCATCAATCATCGGTCCAAGTCCAAGAATGTTCTTCAATTATGTATAATATGTGTCCATTGCTCATCAAGCTGGTAGAGCTCGGATAGAGAGCATTTTAATGTTAATCCTTACAGCTTGCACTGAGCTTGTTCTACTTTCTCTAAAACGGGTTGCTCCAATTAAAATTAAAATTTAAATCAAAAGATTTATCAATACTCTTTTTCTGTTGAACGATTCTAAAAAGTCTACTTCTGAATTTTTTGTCAAAAAATTCGGCAAGAGTACGATAACTCATTTAAAAACAAGCATTTTTAGAAGATACTGAAGGACTAGAAGACATAAAAGCATTTAGTTTTCAGTTTTTTATTAAAAACAAATAAGAGCAATGAATTCTAAAAGAAACAATAGTATTATCTTCAAGTTTTGAAAAATTATAATTTAAACCCTTTTTTCTAACTTTTTTGCCCAAAATTTTGAGTTTAAAACATTTATTTTCAAAAAACTAAACTTTGTCGCCTAAGTTATCGTACCGTACTCTCCCCAAAAATTCCGAAATGGAAATAGTGATTTAAAACTTTTTGAGAAAATCGGTGTATTTGTGGCTAATTAATCAATGTGTATATTATTTCTGTAGAGTTGAATTTTTTGGCTGCATGTGTTTGAGGATTCTTTAAGTCATTTAGTGTATAAAGTAGTATTCACATGAGCGCGACCAACGAACGACGAATGAATTACAAAATGTGAGTTTATATACGTTTGAAGACATATTTCCACACAAATTCTTAACAAAACGATAGCAATCTAGTGTCTATTTGATTTATGATACATACTTTTACTTTTCAATATCGTATATTAATAAATTTAAGAAAACAAATTTATTCGTCGCGAAAAAAATTATAGTTGATACGAACTGTCAAACTTTATTCGCGTTCCACATTATCCACACTTGCAACGAATAAAATAATCGAGCGTACTTAACCTAAATAGATCATTCTTGTTTTTGTTTCAGTGATGAATAGTGTTTGACTGTGGCTCCTTGTCAAACTTCATTCGCGACGAATTAAAAACTCTCATGTGAAAGAAATGTCAAAATCTACGAATATTCGTTCATTCGTTGGTCGTTGGTTGTGCTCATGTGAATTGTGCTTAAGTCATTAGGTGTATAAACGTATATTCAAAACCTACAAGAATAATACCTTTTTCTGCATATTTTCATTAATTAATAAACATAATGTTGATCTTTTCAAGACCCATCACAAACTGAACTTGGGGAATTGGACGTGAATTCTTTAGCTGTATTACAGGTTGATGGACTGAATAAACATTTTCAATTCATGCTTTTATCTGGAAATCTCAAGGGTTTAAAAAAAGCAATATGGATACAATCGATAGCTCCAAAAGTACCAACAAACGTGCATTTTTCTGTCCATTTCTTCCCTTTTCTTCTTCTATTTCCCTTCAATTTGACGAATATACGTCCATACGTCCTTAATGGTTTTACAGACTGCGTTCATTTCTGAAAAATATTCATATTATCTGCTCAAAGGTCAGTGCAACTTCTCAACGCTTTATTGATTCTAATAAAAAGGAATCAATTTCACACATTTTCTTTTTAAAATCGAAATAAACTATAATAATAATTTTTGGCCGTATAAAACTTTGACTATCGTACGCGTATAAACTGTGTCATAAAAAAAACTAGTCATGAATCCAGATATCTTTTATTAATCACTGAATTTGAAGCTTAAGCTGGTCAAAATAAGATAAGTCTTATGAATGCAATTTACAAGAAAGATTCCAAAAAGCTACTATAGCTCTCTTTTCTTGCAAAAAAGCTATTGGTAATAAATGGGACTTACAACCCCGAACCACGCATTGGATATTCACATCGGTAATCAGTCCGATTTTAATGTACAGTGTGGCAGTATGGTGTACTGCTTTAGAGAAAGCTATATACCGAGACAAAACAGGATAAAGTTCAACGTTCAGCTAGCCTATGTATAAGCGGATCGCTTCGCACGGCCCCATCTGCGACACCGGACACCCTACTCTACATAACACCTCTTGTGATATATTTAGCAAACAATTCGCTGCAAGCTCTACTATTCGCCTCAAAACTTTTTCGCAGTGGCGACTCCGTAATTCTTAAGGCCCAACTATAATAGGCATAAGCAAACATAAGCTTATGTCAGAAACCCAACGAAAATTCACTTAAGTTTGCGAAATTACTGCATAGCCATAATGCAATTTTGCTCACGTATCTACATGTCATATTTTACTTATGCGGCGAGCGACTGGGATCGCTCTCGCTTAAGTGTGCTTAAGTTAACGAAACTGAGAAAAATTTAACGAAACGGAGCCAGACTCCATTATGTTCACTCGTATTGAGATTCATTGTATTCGCACGTTTACTTATGCGCGCATATGCTAGCTTATGCCTATTATAGTTGGGCCTTTAGGAATTCGATAGAAACTTCGAGATTTCTATACCTTCCAGATCTTTCTGGGTGGATAAGGCATTCATGGAAGACGAGCCAATCCACTTTTATACGGATGATCGAGAACAAAAGAAGGGGTTCGTGGAGGTGTGTACTCTGAATTCCTGAAATTAAGTCACTCATTCTGCCTTCCCAATTTTTTTAGCGTGTTCCAGGCGGAACTTTTGGCGATAAAAGAAGTCTTGTAAAAAGTCTTAAATCTTTGGACTCTATCTCTACAAACTCTATAACAGTCCATAACTGTCGACTATCTTTAATGGAGATGGCACAATAGTTCCGGGCAATAGAAACAGCCCAGGTAACTGTAAGGCAGATGAACTCGCCAGGGACGGTACAGAACAACCCATTCTACCATTCTACTTGTAAACATTGCTAATGCAGGACTTTAGAAGAAGGCAAACAGCAGGTGGAACAACATCACCACGAGTCAGGGCACAACAAAAATCTAGCCTACATTGGATTTAAAGCGATCAAGGTGCTTGCTATCTCTAAGCAGATCGTATATAACCTCGATAATAGGTGTCATAACCGAGCACTTTCTAATAGGAAAGCTCGCCAAGCGGCTGGACGTATTCTCAAATGACTTTTGCAGAAGCTGTTTGCACGAGTAAGAAGAGGAAACAGTTCTTTACCTTCTCACGCTAGAATTACCTAGGAAAATTCTTCTATAATGATTTCAACGATCTAAATCATATTAGCATAATCAGCCTCTCACGTTTTGTAAGTGACTCAAACTGGTTTCATTGAGCTTAAGCCTCAAGATTCATGTGGTATCACAATGGGCCATTAAACTGGCCTCAGTGTGTCCTATTCCACTATGGACAGCCACTTTAAGCTAACCTTAGCTAACCCATGAATAAACATTTCGCGAGTTTGTAACAGCTAGAAGAAATCTTTTAGAAGACTTCAAATCCAAGTTGAAGTTTTATCTTTTGATTATTCACAAGACCCAATAAACACTTAAAATTTATTCCATTAATATATTTGTGTTGTTTTATTGTTAACACTTATTAATAAAAGCCAACATTTGTATGTCTCATCATCAATATTATAAGCAATGATCTACTGAAAAAGCCAGTTGGATTTCTTCTTTTAAACAATTCAACTTTCTCCTAGATATGATAATCAGTCCCCATTTTGGACGTAGTGTTAAGCATAAATATTATTTTTTTAACCACACTACACGAATGTGGAACTAATGCCTACGAATGTTTGACTTCTTAAAAAATCGCTGTATCATATGTTATTCATAAACGAAAATAATGAAATATTTATAATTTTTCAATCAAAATATGTAATACGGTAATTGCACTTTAGATCAAAATCCAAGCAATCAAACACAAATCAACTGATTTTATCCCTCACATGTTTAATCAGCTCCTGGATGTTTTCACTCTTGTTATTCTATTGATTTCACACGTTTGTGTATAACCCGAATTTCCACGAGCTCTGGTTTTAAAAATGAATTACAAAGATTACAAAGTAAAAGGATTTTCACTTCATCTATCAACACCTACTCTTTTAAAAATCAGTGCTTCGCAAAGAAGTCCTCTTTAAACCAATTTAATGTTTATATTTACCATTTCACTTTATCAACCTTAAATTTAAAGAGAAAATACTTTTGTTGGTTTCAAAATATTCATATTATCAAAGTGAAATGATCTTCTTCCGTGTCTAATGTTCCAGGAAATTACACTTAATTGGTTTCGATAAAAAGTTAAATCCTTTTTCCTCCAAAATATTATATTTTCCACTTCCACTTCGTTCAATCTTAAATTAATTTTTGTTTCCTTTCAGATCAACTTCAACTTTAGATTCAAGTCCTAATTAATAAGCTCTTAGGTATAAGATGTGTTCAGTGTTCCTATCCTTTTGATAAAAGTACAATTGCTTCCTCCAATTCCAGTTCAAGATCCGGTTCCTATTCCTATTTCTACCTTGTCTCATTCTCTCTTTGATGGCAGAACAGAAGGGATTTTCTTTTTCGTCCTTTTTTTTTGTTTTTTTTTGTAAAATAGTCGGACCATTAATTGGGCCAATCCCCTCGATAAATCCTTGGAAATAAATTTCTCATTAGACGCCACCAATCATCCATTGATTATCCTTCTCGATCTCTATAGCTGGTGTCTGTTGGTTCTCTAAGGATTCCTTTTTTTTCTTCTTTGTTTTCCACAAATATCGAATGTCCTTGTCCTTATTTTGTTTGTGTCGTCTATCTACCAAGTGGACACATTGTGCATTGTGTATGAGAATAAGTTGTAACGACTAAAGTTTGCTTTCTTTTCTTCTCTGTTCTCGTAGTCTTCGTTGTCGAAAAAAGGACACACCATTCCCGCACCGTTCACCGTCTAACACAGAGGGACAATACCTAACTCTACTCTCTGGCTCCTCTCATTTATGTCCATTAACAAGCTGGACCATTAGGACAGAGCTCTTAAAATTAATGTCGCAATAGTATTTTGCTGTCTTATTTTTTCCAGGAACACAAGAAAAAAAAAAGAAGAATAAGATCATTAAAAATGATTATCGGGCGACATTGTAGGGTCCTTGAAAAGCTAAAATATATACGACTGATAGAAATTCATCTTTGTTTCTATTAAATTGATTAAAAGGTTTTCACACACAAAAACAAGAAAAGGGTTCGGTGTTTCAGTTGTTTTTGTTTTTGTGTTTTTTTTTATTAAAGTGCGTGTCAAAGGATAATTTACTTGAAGTGATGAAAGTTGAAAGGACTCGCTACTTAGAATAAAAATTAATGGAAATGGCTCAATGTAATGCACCGATATATGTTTTTGTATTTGTATTCGGACGACTACGACGCACGAGGTAGAATAAGCGTCAAGCCATTTAATCTGCCCTTAAGAAGGCAATCGCTTTCGCTTTCGCTTGCTGTTTTCTCATTATTGGCCATAACCATAAATTGGACGGAAGTTGGCAAGCTGATTTTCATACTGATTGCTCCACTTCAATTTTATTAAGTGGGGAAGACTTATGTATATTTTTGGTAATATGGCTTTTTTGGTCATAATACTCGTATATCCACCTTTACTAGTTGAGGGTAAGATGTTAAATTTTTGAAGTAAATGGTTTCCGATGGGTCTACAGGAATTAATATAGGAACAGCATAGCATAATACGAAACATTGTAATTGCTTACTGTGAATTAAATAAATTATGGATAAGGGTTGAACGAATTACAAGGGGTAATATTGAAATCAAACGTGAATTATCTTGCTCGTTTAGAGTTTAGAAGGTAATAATAATAAATTTCAAGTTAAAAATAATCACTTAGAGATAAATTTTAAATTTTAAAGTAGTACCCGTGGCATGATGGTTAGTGCGTTGGATTGTCATGCAAGGGGTCTTGGGTTCAATCCCTGCCTGTGCCAGCTAAATTTAAAAAAAATAATTTTCGCGGGTACTACCTCTTGCGAGGAATTGACAAATCCTTCAAGAGTAATTCTTGTCATGAAAAAGTGCTTTCTCAAAATTAGCCGTTCGGATTCGGCCTTAAATTGTAGGTCCCTTCCATTCCTGACAACAGTACTCGCACACAGGAATGGTTGAGAGTTGTAAGTCACTAGGCCCTGGTTCACAACGGACTGTTGCGCCACCCCATTTGATTTTTGATTTGAGATAAATTTTAAACGTTATTTTATTCATATAAAATACTCAGAAACGAATCTTTTTTTGATTCAAAGTTTTGGGTTCGTTCCGGTGCCGGTGGTGTGTTAATAAATTAAAATTCTAAATTCAAAATATTTGTTTGGCTTTGAAAATATAAACTTAAACATTCTAAAATATATATGCTTACCTTTATAAAGTGTGTTTTTTAAAAGTTTGAGAATTTTAAATGACCAATTTTGTATTTTTATAGTGAATTATTTTATTGCATTCATTTGTTAAATATGATTTCGTCATAAATTAGATAAGTCAATTTTGTCATTAAAGTTGACTCTTAATTCTTCAAAATTTGATGGTTTCTTGTCGTACACTTATGATTTAATTTAGACGCATACAACGTAATCAAGAGGCGTTAAGTCACACAAACGAGGAAACCAGTTAACAGAACCACTTCTGAAAATAAACTTGACACCGAACTGATTTTAAAGTAAAATGGTAGCTTAACGAAATGCGCTGATTGACAAGTTGTGCAGTCTTGTTGCAACCAATGGTAGCTTATTTGAAGCAGACTAATTCTTGGGAATAAAATATCAGTCAGTATGATCTTATATTCACCGTAACGGCAACTTTTTCCCAATGCTTAAGAAATATCCGCACCAAAAGGTTAATTTTAAAAGGGTGTAATTTAGATTCTTTAATGGTTTGAGGATTGTCTTCATTTAACCAAAACTGATCTTCATCACTGAATACCATAAAATGGATGAAATACTGTATAAAGTTCGCTAGAAGGTTTTTTTTTAACAAAGCTGTTTTCCGAAAATTAGAAGTGTTGTTCTAGCCCAAAACGATCCATTATAAATGTTCAAACTTTTTTTTCACAAAGTTTGATAGTAGGAAATGTCAAACTATCTTGACATTCTATACTGTCAAACTAAAAGAAAAACCCTTTACTAAAGATTTAAAGTGAAATATAAGTTTCGTTTCTATTTTGTGTAGTTCCCGTTACATGATGGTTAGTGCGATGGTTAGTGAGGTCCTGTCTTTGATCCCTGCCTATGTCATCTTAAGTTTTTTTTCACGGGTACTGCCTCTTGCAAGGAATTGACAAATTCTCCATGAGTAATTCTTGTCATGAAAAGTGCTTTCTCAAATTAGCCGTTCGGACTTGTCTTGAAATTGTAGGTCCCCTTCCTCCCCTGACAATAGTACTCGCACACAGAAATGGCTGAGAGCAGCAAGTCACTAGGCCCTAGTTCTCAAAAGGCTGTTGCACCACCTAATTTATTTATTTTACTCTTTTTTGTGAGTTTGTTTGTATTTACTCTTGAAGTCTGTTTTCAGGTCTGTTAGAATGCCATTTGCTGAATTGTTTTGTTTTTAATTTTGAAGTTTTAATAACAAAACAATTTTTTAAAAGGTCTTAAGCCACTTTACCTTTTGAACAGAGAATTATAAGTGTTAATGGCCTGGCCAGTTATAGCTATCATTGGTTTTCTTTATTGAAAATTTTGTTTTGAGATTTAAATGAAATTGATGGAGTAAAATTTGTAATTTGTAATTTGGTGTCATTGTGAAGATGATCAAAATGGGTTTTATACCCAAAACGTTTCTTTGAGTTCAGATATTTGTTCTTTAGTCGGACTAAGCGAATGTCATTTCAACATTCAGTAATTCAAAAGCAATGTACTCTCACATCTGCTTTCGAACAATCTCTCCTTTTCCTAGTGCTCACGCTGTGCCTTGGCTTACATTTTTTTGGAGTAATGTGCGATGGGTTATGGACAGAAGTTCTGAATGCCGAGGTACACAAAATCAAAAACCCGAAATTCTAGACTTTAAAGATTGAGTCCGATTCAATGTGTCCAACGTTAAATACTAACACTTTACTAAAATGTAACCCATATTTCATTTAGAAAACAGGAAAATTTAATTCCACAGCTTCCACAAATGATAACCGACTAACATAAAATAAAATTGTTGATTAAAATGTTGTTATAGAGGTAATAAAAACTCTCAATAAAAGTTAAGCCAATTTTAAAAGAATCTTTTAGAAGCATTCAAGTTAAACTTAGTTTCTGAAAAGTTCGAACTTCTGAAGACAAGCATAATAGACGTTTTATCGAAGTTATGTGTAGAAGACATTTTAAAATTCCTTTTAACACCTTGAACTCTAAGTTAGTATAAGCAACATTAAGATCATAAAATTCCTTCCAATCAACACACAGCTCTCTTCAAATTTTAATCATACATGTTTTGAACCTTGTAAAATATTCTCTAGGACGCACCCCTTCTTGTTCTTCAAAGTAAAGATACTTAAAGCCTATCTATCTATACGAGCATATTATAGCCCTATTTTAAGTCAACGGGTAGGTACCTATCTATATTGTATTTAAATCCTTGAAGGAATCACGAAGTCTTTCCATTAACAACCTTCATCGTTGTATTTTCGTTTTCAATTGCATCAGGGTTATTTTCTTCTTCGTCGTTTTTATTTTTCTAAATAATTCAACAATAAAATTTGCACTTTATTCTAAAAGCATTGACAATTTCGTATGAGTCTTCATCTTATTTTGTTATCGTTTTGTTTTTGTATTCCAAAACTTAAACCAGGCCACGCGTGTTCAAAGCAAATTTGAATGAAATAAAATCCCAGGCTTTTAAAAAACATAACATAAAAAAAAGTAATCAAAACTCTAAGTCCAATAACTTTGGGAAGGTGCTCACATTTATGTCGTTCATACACGTATTTTTTTAAGCAAAGTAAAAAATTCTACCGTCAACGAAAAGTAAAAAACAAATTTACATAGACTCATGTAAGGAAGTACAATTTTGGTGACACTTAACAGAAAATTAGATATTTTAACAAAGTTTTATTTTGCCCTTAAAGCGAAACAAGAAAAATAAAAGAAATAAGACAACTATACTTCCACCTCTTCGTCGTCGTCTACGTCGTCTACATCCAGGTGTGTGTAGATATGTAAAATTCTACGTAGAAAGGTAGACTCTGTGCAGTGTGGAGTGCGGAGTGTAAGGAAAAAACGCGATGTTGTTTTTTAATCTTCTGCTCCTGCTTTGAACTTCCTCTGGGATTGCCTTCCGCCATATTTTGCTTCTCTTGATGTAAAAATGACGACGAGGAAGATGACGACGAAGGAGCGGGAAAAAAAGTAAACATCAGGAAGAAAAAAGAAAATTGTTAGGAAGAAGAAGAAGAAAAAAATTACAAATTAAATCACATTTTACATCCTTGCAAAGGATTCCGTGCCGCTTGTAATGGAAAAAGGAAACCCTCCCAATTTCTATTCCAAGTACCATCAAGTCCTGCAGGAATGAGGCAGCAGAAGGAGTAGGAGCAGCAGGAACAGCAGCAGCAGCGATATATACAAAACGAGATGGAATACTTGAATAAATGCTCCGGGAACACATGTCCACTGGACATAATGTTCCATGTCGAAGAGATGGGATGTGTGTGCCTTGTTTTTCGATTAGACGACACTTTGCGTCACTAGCGTTGTCTCAGTCGCCATCGTCGTCATCATCATTGTAGTCATCGTCGGTCGTCCTTGGTGTCATCGTTATCCTGTATTGCTATATAACGCTGGGAGTGTGTACATAGTGCAGCTGTAGACGTTGTTGAGTTTCAATGGTGTTGCGTATAAGTCTCTGCTATATTGCTTATGATATGGCGATGGCCCAAAGACAAACGGCGCTGTGTTGCCTTCACTACGTCTTGGCATAGTCACCTCCTCATCAGCATCGTTGTCGGTATAGTTTGACACCCAAAAGAAGCCGGAGGAAGTGCAGCTGAGTGTGCATCAAGTGGATATTATTCGGGCTAAATTTGGAACATGATAAAGGGATCTCTTTATTTCAGTCACGAAATGAAGAAACTATGTGTACCTACGAGTATACGTTTTATTGTTCCACAAAAATACATATCTAAATGTATATAATGAGAGTACCTCTATCACTCTAAAAGCAACCGACGAGGACGACGACAACTACCAACGGGACGAGCAACGTACCTACACTTATGATATGAGGTCATTTCGAGTGTTGGCTTTTTGGGGACAACAGAAATGAGGGTTTGAGATTCTTTGTACTCGTACTCGTTTTGGTTCTCATACTCGTACATGGAAAGAAAGTTTGGTCACAAAAATTCCACGAATTTGCAAAATATTTAAATTTACTTAAAATGAAAATGGTCACTACAAACATTTATTTGATTATTTGCATAATTCTGTAGAAGTTGAAAACTCTGCTTTGTTGCTGCTCTTATAATAGTTTTGGGTTTTAATACTTCTCCGAAAGCATCGTTTGTTTGTAGTTTTTCCGAGCGGCAGCGGCGGTGAGCGGACGGTCGTAACTATGACTGCACGTGTAAACATTCAGGTTAGATGATAGCAACTTAAAACAATTGCAAATACTTGACGCCAAATTCCGGAAGAAGGTCATGGAAAATCATATTCATGTGGAAGCTTTTTGTTTGTTTGAGGTTTTCGTTTTGGTAATAACTCTGAATATGTAATTTGTTGTTGTTGTTTTTTACACTACACCTGTTTTGGAATCCCTTTTGGAACGAAAGTCTTTGTTAACCATTCATAAGATCATAAATGTTTGTTTGAATTATATGCAATAATTTGTCCAATACAAAAAAGACAGAATATTGATTTACTAGCAGCTGTTCAATCAATGCCTGCCGTATACACAGAATTGCGGTCAAAATACTGTGTTCAAAATGCGAGTTGGTCCAGTAATGCTTTTCAAAATTCTATTTGATCAAAATTCTGTATAATACTGTTTGGTCATATATTGTTAAACTGAAGTTTTTTTTTCCAAACACACTTTCGCATCTCCAGCCACTTGATCAAGTCTTTATAAAAAACTTCAAGACCTATTACAGAAAGTGACTTATGCTAAATTTAATTTTAAACACCACGAAGCCTATCGGAGTTAGCAGCTTGAATTAAAATGTTAGATGTTTACAGCTGGCTTAAAAATGCATGGGATCAAGTTACTCCATTAGCCATATCAAATTGTTAAAGAAATGTGGTTTTTTGGAAGAAGAAGACAACAATGTGGTTGCTGAAAAGTTAATACTTGACATTCCGAATAAAGAAGATTTTTTGAGTATGGGTTATAATGTGGTGACATCTTATGAAGGGTCGGAGAATTGGGAAAATACATTTTAAAATTCCATTCAATAACCAATTTCTCACACTGCAGAAGAACGTATCTCTGCTGACTTTTCTTCAGAAGGAGAAACTGAAACAATTTCGGACCTTCAAAAGCTGTTTCGTACAAAGCAACCTTTTGGCATCTTCAAATTCTTAAGGGTTTTTGAAGCGAAAATGGTTTAGACGATATCTGAGCATGCCTGAACAATTGTTCACAAAAATTACTAACAAATTTCAAAAATACAGCTGTGATGCAGAAAAAGAAATACTTTTTAAATGGAGTAATCCGATGGAAAGTAACCTTTATAATTTGGCCACCATCAAATCAAGTCACTTTTCTTCGGCCCTAAGGTAGGTCCAATTAGACAGCTTTTATTCAAATATAGAAAGTTAAACAAACAGTATTTTAAAATTGAAACCAAACAACTCTTAGGAACACTAAAAATTCATGTTTGTTAAAAAATATTATTATTGATACATTTTACTTTAAATATTTTGCTTAGGTATAGTCATTGAAAACTTCTTCAAAATTCTGTAATATATTTTTTTATCATTATTTTTATCAGACTAATTACAGTATTATTTTGACCAACAACAGAACTTTGTTCATATAGAATCAACAGTTGACAATATTATGAATATTTTGGTTCCAATCATTTAAACACTTAATATCAAAATATTGTACCTACTACAAAATTCTGTGTAGTAAAAATACAATTAGTCAAAATTTAGTATTTCAAAATTTTGGATGGAGGTTTCGAGTTTTAGGTTTTCCAACAATTTGATTTAAATGTCAATCAAATCAAAATAGCGCCTAAATAATATTAAATTTTGTTGACTTATAATCAAATTTCTGAAAAACTTGAAACTCGAAAGCATTTTTGTTGTAAAACTAGTTTGAAAGAAACTTAATAGTATAAGTATATTACAATAATTTTAGGTTTTATTTTTAATGGGCAGCTGTCACTTTTGAAACTGTCATCTTACGACATTTGACAAGTAGAAACAACATAGTTACTACTTAAGAGAAAGTACAGGCTTCAAAAACTCATCGAAATTGTAAACAATTCACAGCAATAATTTTGCAAACTTTTGTGACCGTCAGTAGTTTAGTTGAAAGGTGTCCGTTATCGATGTAAATAATCGTCTCGTGTCATGTCAAAGAACTTAAGAATGCTTATGCTTTAGTTTGTATTATTAAAGATAATTACAGTTTATCGATTTTTCATCGGTCTTTGGAATGAAGCCATACGCAAACCGTATCTTGCAAAAAGACGTAGGTCTTAAATGTTTAGGAGTCCAGTGAACAAAAGAACTACAGCGAGTCGATCATCAATAACGTCATAATCATCTCTGAATGGTTTCTTGAAATGCAACAAACTAATCCAAATATTCGTTGAAAAGTCATTTTTAGGGATGTAGCCTCAATAGCAAGATTCTGGCATATGGGGCTCGGAAAATTAGGCTGGTGCGGCCAACGTCAGTTTTTTTTTAACCAAACGACAAGCTACAACCATTTTGCAAGTAGATCTTACTGACATAGTTATTCCTTGAAGTGATATTTTCAATTTAAAACAAATCTTGTAGTTTAACAACTTTAGACTTAAGACAAATGCCAAATCTTCAAAATCAATTTCAGATTTTAATAATACAATTTTTAAACATACAACCGAAAATGTGCGAATTGTTCATGTAAGAGTAAAATGTCATCGGTCATTTGTGAATATCGTTCTCAATTGTTAGCATAAATTTCGCGTTACAATATAATAAACAATCATTTTTCTAAAATTTAAGACTTTTCAGTGCATCTTAATATATAGAAAAATAAATAAAACAATTAAAAACTAGTATGTTATTTTTAGAAAACGGAATAATTTTGAATTGGAAATAGTCGCAGCCCTTTGAGGAGTCAGCAGCCAAAAGTCAAGTTTACCATTTCTTTTTAATTTTTTAATTTAAATTATTCCTCCATAAAATATTAACAAAATAATTTAAGTTTAAAGAAAAGTTCTCAAAAATAGGTTTTTCTAATAAAACTAGGATGCGAGAGGATCTAATCAAATATCATACTTTAACTTACGACATTTTTTGAGTTGCTTCGGATATAGCTTAAACCTCAAGCTGAAAAATTTGACTTAAGTAAACAATGTATTTGGTGAATTAGCATGACCTTTCGAAAATAAGAATAGATGAAAATGAAGGTTGAAAACGTCTATTTTGTAAAAACGTGTTTTTACATAACGCCAATAATTTATGAAAACTGAAACGACAAACAGGCTATTTAAAAACAGTACATTTGTTTTAAGATTTAAAAATATAAATCCAAAACAGAATTTATCTTAAAAAATATAAAAGACTTCTCAGAAGAAATATAATGTATCAATTTTAATTGTTTAAGAATTTGTTTAAATAAATTTTCTTGGAATTAACATATCCAGACGGCAACGCTAGGGTTGGAATTCACACTGCCACACGGCAACGCCGTTTTTTTGTAACCAACTTGTTTTTGAACTCCACAGGTATTTAAATAAAATGTTGACCCGTTTTTGAGTCAATTTTTTTAAACAATGAAAAGAACACTAAATGTGAATCTGCCTTAAGCCATAATTTCCCAACTTAAGCTCAATAAACATAATCGTTTTAGACGTACGGTGAGGACAGACATTAGGTCGGAATAGTTAAAACCTCGAGTTCGAAATAATGAATGCAATACTTGCCATTTAATTCCTATACACTAGTTTGTCTTAAGTGGAAATATTAATCCCTAATTTCTAAAAAAACGTCTTCATTTTTCGATTAGTTCTTCACTCACAAATTATGAACACATATCCCACATGACATGTAACGCCATTTGCATAATCAACCAGGACCCTCAAGACGAATGAATATTTTTCCCTCTAGTGATGAAAAATAAAAATAACTTTATTTTTAATAAAAGTAATTTTATTTTCTGATGACCTTTTGTGAGATAAGATAAATAAGTTCTTTTATAGAACTTTTGAAAAAGTAATATCTTGAGATCGATTTCAATAAAAATTAACGTTCTTTTGTTTTCCTGAGTGTACCACGACTACAACATAGATGGTCTCAAAACGTTTCACACCTTTCCTCTAAAAAATAGTTCTTTTTTTTTTTTTTTAAAGTCGTTTATGCTATTTGCAAATCTATAGATATGGAAGCAATATAATCTTAATGCTGAAATGTCCACAACTGTAAGTATAATCTAACTGTAAGTACACGACAAAACGGTTAAATTCTTCTCACGTCCTAATTCACACATGAAAAAGTCCTTTCGAATGCACATTTTGCTCCTTATTTTCTCAGCTATATTCAAGGCGTATTATGTACCGCTATACCACAACACATCGCACGTCAGGTTTGCTTTCATGAGAAACGCATGGACATTGTACATGAAACCGAAAAAGAAAAACTACAGTTGACAGCGCCGAACACCACTTACTACGGTGCGGTGCGGTGCTGGACGCTGTGCTGCGCTCTGGTGCCATAAAATAATGGTCGTATTATGTAAGGATATTCTTATTCTTATTCCTTTTCCTATTATTATTATTTTATTTATATTTTTCTTTTTGTACTCGTATTCAAATTTCAAAATCCATTGTCAACGAAATTGTTATTTTTTGTGTGTTGTGTTCGTCCTGTTTGTGCCTTTGTATCGTTCTCAATCCTGCAAGTCCAGAATATAACATTTAGGCAAAATGAATAAGAAATAATGCTTTCTTCAATGGCCCGACATTTGTAATCATTTTGTTCTGCTGGCTTGGCCAAGCCACCCGCCCACAAAACCCTTTTGGAAATTTATTCAGGGCCGCAGCTAGATTTGTATGGAAAGACAATTTGAGAGCCATAAAAGTAAGGACGTTTAGTAATCCCCTTTAGAATATTTGTTGAGCACGACAGATTATTTATTGGGCTCTAATGGCGATATCCACAAATAATACAAATAAGGAAGTGGACAGCACAAAAACGAAGAATCCTGTTGCCTTAACTTTACTCTCAACTCTCAAAGAAAGAAGTTATGGGCGAAGGACGAAAGAAATGGCTTTGACTATGATGTGGCGACTTGGCTATAGAGGTTAAAGCTTAAGAAAAGTGGGACAAGTGACCGAACTGGTCATTATACCGAATGTCCGCATCCGTATCCGTCGTCTTTTAGGCCATAAAACTACGATGATCGTAAAAGTTTTGCCTCTTTTTCAGCTGTTTTTTTGTTGTTGGTATTCTTTGGTTCGTCCAGCGATTGTCGTCAAAAGGAATTCGAACCAAGCCAAAGCTCATACGTCAAACGAATTTCATTGAATCCTAGTTGAGGATGCCATCCACTTGGAAATTTATTGCCGTCTAAGTGGCCAATCATGAATCAGCAAATATGCGTAATGTTTGTTTTTGTGTCATGTTTCGTGGGAGTTTACGGGAAGCGGATAGCACAAAAATAAAATGACGGAGCGCAGTGAATTAGAATGTGGTTATGGACGTGGGAAGTGCTTGTGAGTTTTCGTTTTGTGACTTGTGAGTTCGAGTTGTGATGTGAGTCGAGTCGAGTCCTTGTCCTGTCCTGTCCTTATTCACAGGCTTGACTGGCTGGTTTGGCTGATGGCTTGGCTGGCACTAGGACGCCGCCCGCACCGGATGATCATTCGTTGTGAATATAATTTCTGTGAGTAATGGCACTTTGCCTAAAGGCCATACTAATGTTTTTCTATTATTCAGAGAATATTTATTTATATTGTGTATACAACGTTATATGCGTATAATGGGTGATTAATTAGCATTTCTGGTGTAAGAGGCGATGTCCTAGAAGTTATATGATGGCAAAAAAGGACTATGACTATGACGATGACGAATAAAACGAAAACGACATCAACCAATTCCGAGAACGGCGACGACGACGATGGAATTGGCAGCGCAGACAATGAGAAAAAGCAGCTCTTGAACGATTGAAATGGGTTCCAAAAAATGAATAAATATTCGCCGCTATTGTTCTGTAGTAAACGTACCTTATACCTATACCTACTAAGGACAATCAGAAGGCAATAAGGAATATGAATTATAATGAAGGACATAATAGATATCAGACTTAATGCAAAGATTTCACGCTTTTACTTCAAGATATTTGCATGAAAATTGAATAATTTTTGTTTTCGTTGTATGTTTTTCAATAATGGATGTGCGCTGGTTGGAGTTGTTTTTTTTTCAAGGACGAAGGATAATTTTATTTTGAAGGTTGAAAAAAGTACATCATTATTATTTTTAGAGATTTTTTTGTATAGGTACGAATTTTTACCTGTAGTTATGTTGTTTGAAAAAATGTGCTGTTAAAGCTTAAAGGGACACAAAATAACGTAAAATGTGAACGACCTTGAATTTGTTGAAATAAAACTAAAATGTTTCTTAAATAAATCAGATTTTATTTTTTCACCATCGTGTTTTTGATAAAACACCAGTTTCCCAAAACTGAGCCCTAGGTCATAAATATTGACAGGTGCGACAGGTGACAGTTTATAAATGACAAACTTAACAACTGTCTAAATTTTGACCCATACAAAAATTGGCAGTTTTATAAAATTGTTGCGGAATTTGCCAAAGTTGTCAAGATTTCGGATCATAAAACAATTGTCACGGATTTTTTGAAAATTATCACAAATTCCGCCACAAATTTGTAGTGACAATTTCTTATGAAACAGAAAAAATAGTAAAAATTACAATTTTGTCAGGATGTAGTTGACAATTGTGACAGGCAATCGAGTTTCGGTCTCGCAAGGTGACAATTTCATGTTGATATAATGTTTTCAAGTGAAAGTGATGATGAATGCGAAGTTACAGTGATTTCGTGCAATTAAGTAATTATTAATTTAAGGAAAAATTTCGCGTCTGCAAATCATCAGCAGAATATATTTTGTTCAAGATCTGTTTGCACCTCCAGCATCCCACAAAAAAAACCGTGCTCTTGATGCTAAGACCCAAATTTTATGTGCTTAGCACTGGCTTGGAAGTGTAGCTCAGTACCATGTAGTTGCTGATGGACAGGTTGTTTCTAAAACTTCCATTCAGTGCTGCGTAAAAAAAATGTTGCTATCTGACGCTAGATAGTCTAATGGGAGAAGAAGTCCGCAATCCTTCGGAAAATATATACCTACAGATTTTATAAATTTTGCGTATCATTGTTGATGCGTCGTTAGTGAGAATTTATGCTCCAATGAGTCAGCATTTGTTGACAGAAATTGTGACCACTCAATTTATTCCATATTTGCATGCGGCCAAAATTTGAAGTTTTCTTACGTTTCTTGGCCTGGATCCGTTCACGATGCAAAGGTTTTAAGGAATGGTTCATCAGCACGACGCTGGAGAAATAGAAAGAGGCCATTTCCAAATGCTATATTATTAGGAGACACTAGACAGCGGTATGGACGAAAAAGTTGGCTAATACCACCAGTTGTACCATGTTGAAATGTTGACACCAAAGTGGTGAATAAAATTTCTTACAATTCAACCTGCTGTGAAGTGGGGGGTGCGTTTGGTTCAAATTTGAAGTTTTTCAAAACAGGTTTATTTTGACACTAGCGTGGGGAATAAATTCATTAAAATTTAACCTGCCGTCTCTTCAACGTAAAGCAGGCTTAAAGTTGTTAAAACTTGACATTTCTCAAGAAAGTGTGAAAAAAGAAGTATTTTTGTTTATTCTTTTTGAATTCCTTGTAATAATGCGTTGACATTTTAAAGAACATGCATTTTAATTTTTTAAGTTAGGTAATTTATTTTTACAAAATATTGCCGGAAAAAGTTATATTAAAAGTTCCACCCGATAAAAATTAAAGACAATTTACTTTATAATTTCTTTTATTTTTTTTATTTTCTTTTTAGATCCAACGGAACAACACGAGCCCCCATATTCAACTTCGCCAGACTAAAGATCCTAAGACCCGTCAACAATTTAGGGTCCACCTGTCACACGAAATGAGAACAGCAGCACAGTATATGACGACGTCGAACACCATTGGAATGCTGTGAAAAATGTTTTCATTTTAGATACTGACAGAATAGTCGGTCGGATAAAAGGAAGCAACAACACTTGGATTTCAGAAGAATTTTGGGAAAGGATCAACGAATAACTGCTGCCCAAGAGGAAGAAAGAAACGAGCTTGAGTCCTCGTATCGCATGAAAAAAAAGAGGCTCACCGCAGTGTGCGCCGTGACGAGCGTAACTACATCAACGCATTGGCGCTTCATCCGCTCATAAAAGAAGCCTGGACCACCGAAAGCTTCCCCCATGAGTGTAAGAAGGGAATTATGGTCTAGTTCCCAAAAAGGGGAGATCTTACAAAGTGCAAAACTGGAGAGGAATTTGCGTTCTACCAGCCGTTGGTAAAATAGTAGCAAAAGTTATACTGGAACGCATCAGAGAACACCTGGAGTCCACACTCGATGCCGAACAAGCAGGATTCCGCCCTGGAGCCTCCTGTATTGATCACACCCTGCGGATCATTATTCAACAGTGCGTTGAATATCAATCACCACTACACCTGTTGTTCATCGACTTCGAGAAGGCCTTTGATAGCGTTAACAGGGAGTATATCTGGTTAGCTTTGCGGATGAGAGGCATCCCAGAAAAACTAATTGCTATTATTAAAGCAGCATATGATGGATCCAAGTGTCACGTTCTGCACGATGGTAGGTTGTCAGATGATTTTGAAATCCGAAGCGAAGTCAGACAGTTTTCTGTTTTCTGTCGCCAATATTTCTTTTTGTTGGTGATAAGCGATGTACTGCGCTCAGGCGTTCGGTATGCTGTAAAAATTTAAAGGAATAACTTTATCAACTTAAGAACAAAGCTACCACTTACTTACTTACTTAAGGTGGCGCTACGAATGTTTCGCATAAATTTCGAATCTGTGCTTCTTTATTGGTGCAGCACTTGGAAGGTTACTTCAGCCATAACAACAAAGCTGGAAACCTTCGTAAATAGATGTCTTCGGAACATCCTAAGGATTTTCTGGCCAAACCGTATTTCAAATGAGGTACTTCATAGAAGGACAGGTCAATAACCTATAGAATCTATAATACGGAGACGTAAGTTGCAATGGAATGGACATACGCTTCGAAAAGGTAATGACTGCATTGCAGGCCAAGCAATGCAGTGGAATCCGCTAACACAAGAAGGAAGACCGAGAAGCACATGGCACAGGACAGTCGAGGCGGAACCAGCGTCACTATGCAAGAGTTGGAGGGAGCTGAAAGACATTTCCGGAAACCGTACACAGTCTGAGAACCTAAGTAAGTATTAATGTAAGTTTGCCGTTTCAATTTTGAGTAACAATCTTAAATGCAATCTTAACTTCGTTTTGAAAAACGTAAAAATTTAAAACCCAAATCTTTTTCTATCGATAAAAATTGATTGTATTACTAGTTTGAAGTTGCTTATACATCCAGTAAAACGTTCACCTGAAATTTTATATTTCGCTATACGCCAAATTGGTGCAAAAACGGTAAGAACTTTATGTTTAAAAATAGAATATTAACGAAGATTGACATTTGAAAGGTAGACAAATTTAAATTATTAATCCGAGAAAAATGTATTGAATCATAAGTTTCGATCGAAACGGATAAAAAAATAGGGTTTTTTATCTTAACAACCCGAAAAATAAGTATAAAAATCTATTTTCGTAACACTTTGCCAAATCCATCAAAAATTGTCAGCACACAGACTTTGGGGGAGTTAACCAACATTGCGTGTTCGTTCTTATTCTCAAAAAAGAAAAAAATTCATGTAAACAAAATCAAACCACTGACGTATAAATGGAATTGTTTTGTAATTTTCCTAAAGACTGCATCATGCTCCCTCCATGACGAGATTCCCATCACACATCATGTACGAAAGAAGGGTAGAATGATCGATGTTATGGCATTGTATGATTGCATAATTGAATTAGTTTTTCCATGAGTTATGGTCATATTATTTATGTAGTGTCCATCATGACGTGGTGGTTAGGTCTGAGTTCAATCTTCTAGTCCCATCAGTCTTTGCCACATCCACATAGAAGTCTTTTTCACGGCCACTGGCTTTTCCTATCCTCCTATATATTTTCAGAAATTCTTCGACAAAAGCTCCTGTCATAAGGAAATGGCTTTAAAATTTTCCGTACAGATTCATTATAAATTTTTGGGTTTTCTACAAAAAGTGCGCACCTGCAATAACTTCCACAAAGAAATGGTTGACAGTTGTTAGTAACTAGGCATCTGTTCTTTAAAAACTGTTGCGCCACCAAGTTCACATTTTAAGAATTGTGTTTTTTATTGGTGTTTATAAGAACAAATATTAGAAAAGTTAAGACAAGTAAGGCAAGTTTTTAGCATCTGATTGGCCATCTTGCAAAAACTTGCATATTAATTCAGGCAAGCATTTTTGTATTCAAATTAAACCTGAATTTCATAGTCATTTAATTTATTTATTTTTTGAATAATTTTAATTAAAGTTTTGTACAAAAATATTCCTCGTAAAATTAGAAAAAACTAAGTACATACATTTTTCAACCATACACAAATGAAACGTATGTATAATGAATTTGTACCTTGTTTGACAATTGGTGTTTTTCTTTTTCAGTTCATAGCAGAGTTCGAACTGTCAAAAATATAATTGTGGTTTTCTTTTTAAGTTCGTGTTTTTTTTTTTGTTAGTTCTCAACATGTTCAAAGCGCGTTCTGTGAGTTTAAAATAAAATAACAGAGTAAACGGAGTAAAATGCTGAACATAAACAATTTGATATTTGAAAGATGGGAAATTAAAAAAAATCATCGTCAAAACAATAAAAATGGCGTAAAAGGCTGTTCGCTCTAGTGCAGAAGTTGTTTAATAATCAAATCAGAGATCTCTAAGCATACTCTGCTTAGAACTCTACTCTACTATACTCTGTTCGCTCAGACTCTGCTCAGTGCTCAGCTCTGGACTAAAAATGAAAAACGCCAAATAGCTGTCAACCAGCTGACAATCATCAACTTACAAGTACAAAATAATTAAGAATATGTTTGTTCACACGATTGATTGCGTGAACGCGTAAGATTTACTTTAGGCATTTCCTTTTTAAGTTAAGAGCAGAGCCTGAAATTCTAAAGTATCTTTTGAGCAGAGTTTGATAATAGCTCTCAAATTTAATTAAAAACACGTTAGAGAACTGGTCTGTCAAAAATCTTAGAATTAGCTGTCTGTCTCTTTTATACCACACAATACAAACCTGAAGTTAGCTGGGCTCAACTTTTGTCTCCTTTAGTTATATAATATTATTTAGATCTCATAGAGGGCGCTCCGCCATAGCTCTGATAAAAAAAAGAGAAATACAAAGTGAGCACTCTGATGTGTCTGAGCTGAAAAAGAAACACATATCTTTTTTGGCAGCTCAGTTCTCTGCTCTGAATGTACCTGACAATGGCTAAAAATGACGTTTCTGCCAAATTATCTGTAATTTCACATGATTGTTAGACATTTGGGAATAGTGTTTTACTGACAGATCTGACAATAGTTTATGATCTGACAATCGTCAGCTTGCCTGATAACTAAACTAACCATAAAAAGGAACAACTTCACGATAATTTTACTCATCCATTAGCATATCTATTGATATTTCCATTTCCCGTTTACTTAGCAGTAATTCAATAACTATTTTTGTCGGAGTTTCTATCAACATCTTCCTTTCTTTGAATTATTTAAAGATATTTTTCTAAAAACATACCTATTACTTTATTCCTTATCAGTTAAAATTATAAATTAAAAATTATAAAATGAGTGGCAAAAATTATCACATGTATACCCAAGAGGCTTATTCAAATTTAATTAAAAGTTGAGGTGACCTATGCTCCAGTACACGTGAGAATCAATAAGACATATGCAATTATCTACAACTACACCTGTTTTTCGTCAACAGACAACTTTCTAAGAACTCTTAACTGAGTTAGGTCATATTGGTTTTAAATAAATAAGAATCTACTTTTCTGTTTGGCTTTAAATTTTCATCTTAACAAGAATATTATAAATGAAACATTTTGAATGGTTAATATATAAATACAATATTCAATTATAAGTATCAAAACCAATGAATTATAAACAACTTCATCAGAAATCAGAATTTAAGTTATGTACTGATGAATTTCCATAATTTCAATTCAATGATTTCAGGTTAATGAATTCGAAATTCTTTAGACTTTATATCATTTTGAATGTAGTTACATATGTTTGAAGTTAAATTCTTGGTATACTTTATGAACATAGCCTGGACTGATACACTTTTTAAATTCAATGCATTTAATAAAATTAATTCGTAAACGTTTGATAATTTATAAATTATACCCAATTATTTACATACATTATAAAGAATGTATATTATTTGTTACTGTTAACTTTGACTTCATTTAACTCATATATTAATTTGTCTTCATACAAATTTTAGGGTGTTGAAATAATATTCAGAAATGTGGGACATTCTGAAACGAATGGTATTTGTCTATTATCAGAAACTCAAATAAATACAATTATTTATAGGAAATACTACGTATGTTATATTGTTGTTAAAGTTTTCAGCTGCACTTCAAGAATGTGGAATCCTACACTTAACTCTGTTTTACAGACAGATGTGTCCCGGTTGTTTTCCATTTCTTTAACGACTTTTAGTGAGGCGAAACTTACTCTGATAAACAAAATAAGGTTTATTGCGGTTTAAATCATTTTAGTATCTTACTTGGTTTTCATAATTTCTCTTTAGTTATTAGATAACTTATGAAAATGTATTTCACGATATCTGAAGTTTTGAAACACTTTGAATGGAATTACTTTTGTTTTTTAATAGTTTGTTCTAGAGTTGATCTAAGTGCTGTTTCCGAATCACAATTTAGCTTAATGTGCTAAGATTTTGAAATGCCCGTTTTGAGAATTATTCTTTTTAATGTAAGTATTGCAAAAACTAGATGTTATAACCTCAAGACTATATGAATTCGTAGTGAGAATAAAAAATGGTTTTATATCGGATTGCGTTTTTTCTCTGTTTAAAACTGAGTTATCATAAATGCTTCAATATTCTTTAAAGGTTTATGTATGTGTAAAGGCCTACAACTAATGAGGACTTTTTTTTAAAACAATTAATAAGATACCGAACATTTTAAAATGGAATATTGAAGTAAGGGATTGTAGATTTAGAAAATCATCACGAATTTTATTGGAAAAGATATCGATTTAAACACGTGATAAATTGATTTAGAAATTGGATTCGAAATAGCCATCAAAAACATTAAAAATGAGTATAATTTGATTGCCAGCAGAAAGAAACAAATATAGGCTAAACTAAACTAAACTAAATGTATTCGTTTTAAAAAATACTTCAAAAACAAACTTAGATTTTAAATAAATAGCTCACTGTAAGGAAAAAGAATATTGGGTTTTTGAATACGAGGTTTCATTTTGAATATAACGTCTTTTTACAGTTGCCACTTTTGAAGCTGACAACTGTTCCATATACTAAACAACACTCATAACTAACAGCTCTTCATATCACAACACATCCTTTACAACTATGAGAAAGCTTTAAAAACCTTTTTATTTTCTTAAATCCTAAAAATTAAAGTTGTACCAATCCAGGGCCATCGAAATTAAATAGTCTTTCGTCTAAAAAACACATTATACCAACACCATGCTTTTTCCAACTTATTTCAGTTCTGTAATCGCTTTTCTTTGTTTGTCAAGTAGTTTTTACTAAAGTTTAATTCATTTTAGATGGCTTGAATTAATAACTCTTAAAACAGTTTAGCGACTTGGGGTTTTGCCAATTTGTTGGTTTATTTTTGCTACAGAATCAGAAAAGCACTTCTTAAAATTGCTCGTCTTCAAGCTGCTATAGCTGCGGTTTTTTGTGCCTTTCTTCATGTTATTTCCGTACGAAGCTTTATCTTTTAAGTAAGAAGAAAAGTCATTAAAATGCTGGCCAATTTTATCATCTTCTACACGGTTACGTATTAATGTCTAAGCAAATCGATATTTAAAACACTGCTTAGGCATTTTTCGAAAACGCTTATCAACAACGATAAAATTGTCGTTGTACCTATTCAGTTGACTCAAAAACAAACTTGTACTTTGCATCAACAATAAATGGCACAAAAACTAGCAATATTTTGAAAAAAATTAAAATTGCAAAATCTTTTTAAAAACGGTTGTGCGTATTCAGTTGAAGCGCAGTGTATGTGCTTAGCAGTCTCTTCAGATACAGGAGAAAGTTCGTGCGACCCAGTCTTGGATTTTTGTAATGTAGCCCTCAGAAGTAGGTAGGTGCTTAAAAGTCATTAAAAATATAAAATTCCTTGACAGGCGTGATTCTCCTTTTTTTGCGATATGTCCATAAGGACCCATTTCCTGATCCTAAACTCAAATATCTACTTTTCTTCGGCGAGCATAAAATGTCACATTAGTGCTTGATGCTTAAGTTTTGCCTTTTCCAAATTGGTCTAAGAAGATTTCGTATAATTTAAATAATTTAAAGGATCTAGTGATACAATTAGGTAGGTATAAAAGATTTTGAACATTAGTGTTGTAATTTTATAATCAGTCTGGAGAACTGTAGACATTAATATTTGTAAGCAGCCAAACGCTCCTCCATTTTTCAACGGAAAACATCATTAATAATAATAAAACAGCAACACAACTTTCGTCCGACAAATAAATGTTACAAAAAAGATTATTAATTTTCAGTACAACTTTTCTATACCTATAACGTGGTTTGGTATTTAGGCAAAGGAAGGTTCAGGTATAGGTAGACGAATAGGTAAGATATAATCCTTAAAAACAAACCAAATTAAATTCCATAATATAATTTTCGGTCCTCTCATTCCGTTCCAAGTCCCCGTTGCTGCTTCCCTCTGATCTGATGTGCTCAGCGCTTTACCACATCAATCAAAAAAGCTTCCTACCTGCATTCTTATCATTTCTATGGAAAGGTTTATGGTCTTGTTGTTATTCGTCGTTTTCAAAGGAACAAAAATCCTCTTCCTACTTCTTGAAAGTGCTGTGTGTGGCGACGTAGCGGTGGCAGTAGTGGCGGCGGCGGCAGCTTCAACGGCAACGATGGCATTTGAAATTAAGGGAATGGGATGATACAAATTGACTGCCAATTAAAGAGTTAAGTGGGCAGCTTGGCAACTTAATAAAAGGCTACCAGCCAACTGGCAAAAGTTTTCAAGAGCCAAAGCAGGAACATACATACATACATGCATAGATATTCGTATATAACATAGAATTTTCTCAATTGTTTTGTGAAATTCCTTTGATCACTTGAGCCGGGTGAGAAGTAAGATGCCTTTTGATTAAGTAATTTACCATCGTCGTCGTAGTGTTGGAACCCTAAGTCGGTTATTTGAAAAACGTTAATACCACTCATCATTCAGAAATAGAACCCTAGTTCTACGTTAATTTGAAATTTGATTAAAGGATAGTCAACGCGACATAAGAACCATCTTTCCCTAACCCTTACCCTCAATTTCACTTCACTCCATACCCAACATTCACCCGCATTATAACTTTTTGTCTCTCCTTTATACCCCATCATTGGACGAATCCTATTCAAAGGATATGGACTTTCACACAAACTTCTATAGGTACAATTTCATATTCTTCAGATTTAACCTCTTGTTGAATATTTTTATGAGTTGGTACATTTGAGGTTGTTAAAAGACATACACTTTGTAATATAAAGTTATTAATTTAAAATATACTAAAAAATGTTACAAAATTTAAAAGTTGTTCTAAAAAAAAGATAAAAATCAATTCCGCTAGAAAAATGTAAGTAACATGAAACAAAATAGCCTGAACTCATACAAATACTGAAGCCTTGAAATAATCAATATAATGTCAATAACTGAAGAATTTTTTAGCGAAGGGTGGCTTGGCTTTGTCCATAATGAACCCTATCTGGAATTTACCGTGGAATCGTATTTTCATCGGAGATTTTTATACTCAACAAATATTTCTAGTTAAAGTGAACCTCCCTTCGGAATAAATGTTTCCCATGGAAAAAAATACCAACATTGAAAAACAACATTAAATATTTTCGGAGATCAATTTCGACACGTGTGTATCGTTGTCAAAGGATCATAATTAAAAAAGTAAGATATAAGTCGAAATTCCCTTTACAATAAGACAAAATAACAAAACAATATTCGGTGAATTATATTGATTTTTGACTTGTGGTTTTCAATATGGCAAAACTCTTTTAGGTCTTCTTGACAGCTGTCACTTGATTCATGTTCAATTGCTTTGCCAGGTTATAATTAATAGAATTACTCATGAATTAAAAATCGAGTATAATTGTTTTCAGGTTTCTATCATTCGATCGATTTCACTTCAAGTAAAATTAAAGCAGTTGGAGTTATATCACATCAATCAATTTTTTCATGTTGCAAATAAGATTTCCACTTCTGAGCGAGGTAATTAATTTCGCAATTCTCAATATTTAATTCAAAAAGAAAACTAAAAATAAAATCCCTCCATCTGGGAACACTATTTTGACACTGACATTTCAATAATTATAGAAAATTTAAAAAAACATTAGTTCCGTTTGTAACCAAATCCTGTTCGCGTACTGAAAAATGTCGTAGTTTTTCGTAAAAGAGAGCGCTCACGAACAAATATTTATATACACGAGTAAAATATTTCCCCAACCTACAAATTTTAATCCAAGAATTTCCTTGGCTGATTTGTGAAAAGTGTAAAATTTGGTAGAACTTCAAATAAATTAAATAAATTGCTCGCTTTTACTGTCACTTATAAAATTCAAAATTGTAATTTTCAAGTTTCAATTAAATCAAGTTTTTTCATAAAAATCAGGGGTGGAATCATTAGCTATCAAAATTTTGATAGTCAAATCGAATATCAACAAGTTTTCGGTCCGTGTAAGCTGATTCAAATCAATTCGATTGAACAATTTCAGAATAAAATGATCACAATTCATTGTAGCTATGGTGAAATTTTAAAATGATTTCTTTAAAATATTTAAATAAAAGTATCGGATGACTTTGTGCCAATATATTCAGGTAAGTTTAAGTCCAACAGTAAGTCCAACAGAATATCATCGATGTCGTTAATTCTTTCAACACAGCATTCAAGCGCAAATTGAAGTTCATATTGTCTTAATTTATCCATTTACAGAAAAAAAATCTTACAAGCGAATTGAAATGATGATGTTTCAAAATTTATATTTTTTTTGACAGTAAAATTGTGGTAAAAAATTGTTGTTTTCCCGTTCCCGTTCGCTTTCTTTTTTGTATTTTTGTCTTTTTGTGAGAGAATTTTACCCCACTCTTTATAATACCTCTTTTTACGAATTTTAGTAAAGAAAGTCCGAACGGATCAAATTTTAAGATTTTATATTTTTAAGTCTGCAAATGGAGGGCTTGTATTACTGCCGAAAGAAGAAAAAGAAATACAAAAAGGAAATCAGATGAAAATAAGACGTGAATTAGAGGTTAATTGTAAATAAAATGTATCACTGCACTGTGCCACATTATTTTTGTTTTTAATTCTTCTTGTTTCAAATTTAGCAAAAATTAACCAATAAATAAAGTTGTGTTCGAATATTTGCTGGATTGCTTCTCCGATTTCCCCATGGCAAACCAATCATTTCCTATGCCTAAAATCGTTTAACTAAGTGCAAGCCTCGTTTTGTGCTGAAAGCTGGTACCAATGTCTAGTCGGAAATGTAGGGTTTTGAATAGTTAACATCCTCTGAAGCATTGTCAAACTTTTTTAACATTTTAGAAGAAAAACTTGGAAAAAAGTATTGCAGTTTTTAAGAAATGAACCTAAATCAAAATGCATTTTGGCAAACTTCTGTTTGAAACATAAATATTATTTGTTTTCAATCAGATAAGGATTTAATTAGTGGACCAGGACTATTGAGTTGAGCTCGATCTCCGTTTTATTCAAAAGTAATTTCTTAACATTGCTATCAAAACAACTCTGGTAAAGATATAAATCGTCGGTAGGGTAGCCATATTGGTTTGAGTGCAAGCTAAACCGGAAATCCATAAACTCATTTAAGTATGGGTGTGATTTCTCCTCTAATTTTGTATATTATGAAATTTCCCCTAAAAACTCAGTATAGTTGATTCTATGTATGCGTGAAAACACGTCAATTTTTATCGTTGAATTCGACTACATTACAAATACAACAACATAAACAAATGGGTTTTTGGAGGGTGATACATAAGAAGGCTTTATACCTTCATATTATAGTGTTTTTGATTACTACTTATGGCCTAGTGACTCACAGCTCTCAACTATTCGTGTGTGTCGGTAATGTTATCAGGGATGTAGGGGACCTACAGTTTTATGCCAAACCTAAATGGCTTACTTTTAGAAACCACTTTTCATGGCAAAAATTCCTCTTGGAAAATTTGTCAATTCCTCGCAGTACCCATGATATAATCTTTAGGTGGTACAAGCAGTGATTGAACCTAAGACCTTTAGCATGACAGTCCTACGCCTAACCATCACGATACAGCCCACGGATGGTTCCATTTGATTTTTACAAACTTTACAAAAACCGATCTGACAGTTCTGCATATAATAATATTGGCCCCTATCGGGAATTCCTCGGAATATTTATTTTCTGGAAATATTTGCCGGTATCCTGAATCGTCCTAAAAATAAATTTACTACGAACGAAAATCATTTACTAGAGGGAAAAATTCTCTGCGGATATCAAAATTCTAAAAGAAGTACTTGGAGTAAAAAAAAACAATCACATGAAACTGTTTTCCCAACCTTTACTGTATCCTGAGATTATTCCACTCTTCTAAAGAAAAAAAGTATAAATAAAACCAACATTAAACTTATAACGATGAAATATTTTCTGCTAATTCCATGGAATGTGTTAATTTTCCCATGTTGGTATATCTGTCTACAATCTCAATCTACATATGCAGCCATATCTTTCAAGGATACAAGGGAAACAACAAGTGAACAGCAGCGTTGAATTTTATTTTTTAAAATATATAATCTTCAGCTCGACTTCATTCTTTAACAGCACCTGATTTCGATTTTTCATGACGATGTGGTGGTGGAAGCAGCCAACAGCAACAACAACACCAAATGGCGGCGGAGTGATTTCCTTCCTTATCAGTGTAAACCTGCATCCCCCAACCCAACCCAATCGCTAAAGATGTCTCGCACATCCTGTGGAAACAGTGTCCTTGCCAATTGAATATTTTCGCGCTAACAACGCGCAAATTAAACGGAAATGGAATTCACCTCCTTCGAATGGAATGCCTTTTCCTTATTTTTTATTTTTTATTTTCCATTTTTCTTTTTGTCAAGTCAAGAATTTTTATAACATTCTTGAAAAAAGCGTGTACAGTACAGTGAGTACACATTCGCTTGTATTTTGTTTGCTTTATTGTTTAAAAGCAAAGCACATCTTTTGCTGTTGTTAATGCTCCTGTTAGCTAGTGAATGAATATTGTTAAAGCTTTTCCCTTCAAAATAGGGGGAGGAAATGTTGGAGCACGATTTTAATAAAGAGAAAGAAATATATATTGCAAATGGGAGGCACTTTAAAAGAAGTAAATTTTAGGATTGTGTACCAGCAGCACTAATAAAGCGTATTTTCCATCTTGTTGTAAGGGAATATAATACAGGGATACGTTGTTAAAGAGAAGATCCCCAAATCCAAATCCCAATCCTCTGTCTTTTGTTGTAATTTAATTTTGTATTGTTCGTTGTTTTTTACTTTTTTAATACATATTTTTATTCGCAATCACAGTCATTAAATGCGAGTATCTATAGGCACCATAAAGCCATTTTAACATAACATGATTCTAAGGATTGTAATTATAACTAATTTAAAAAATAAATCTAGAACCGGTAGAAAGTGTATTTTCTGTTTATGGGCTGAAGAACGAAGTTTAACTAATTTATTATTATCCAAAAAATACCGACATTTCGAGATGTAAAGTGCAAGTTATTTTTTACGTAAACCTATTAAGCAACATATACAACAAAATAAATTAAGTTTTTAGAAAGGAGATTTTATGACATATGAGTGTCTGACATTTTATTATGATATAAGTCCATTTTTACATTTTTTTGAGCTGTTGAAGGGTTGTTTATAACCTCAAAATCTCGATAAAGCTGGAAGAAAACCAAAAATCTTTAATGACTGTTCTGAAAAAAGAATATTTAAAGTCAACTGACCCTCAAGAAATTGTGAAGGCTAGTGAGTTAGTGCTTCGAAAAATTGGAAAGCGAGATTCAGACAAGCTTTTGAAAGATTTGTCGGAAGCCTCGTCTAGTTAGCGTACGGAATTGAAAAAAACTTTGTAAAAGATATATGTAGTTCTGAGTATGTACCTTCAGTGGGCTTTTCTGCTGATGAAGCATTATCTTTATTGGTTGGTGCTAATTTGTCGAAACATCAATATGATGTTATTCGGCAAAAAGTCAACGCACAATGCAAAGATCGTTTTCCCTCATATACAGACATTCAAAAAGCCTAAAAAACTTTTATCCAGCTTAGTTAACAATCTCTGAGGTATATGCAAAAAGATCACTGTAATCATAGAGGACTTGAAAATTGGCGAAAATATTATTAATATTTTGATAAAGTGGGGATGCGATGGGACTCAGCAAAAGCAGTATAAACAGAAATATATTTTGGAGGAGGGCCATACGGATGAAAGTTTATTTAGTATTTCACCTATTCAAATGAATTTTAGTTCTTCAGAAGGAAAAATAATTGTTTGGCAAAATCCAGCTCCTTCATTTTCAAGATATTGCCGTCCAATCAAATTTGTTTTTGATAAAGAGTCAATTTATTTAATTTTTCAAAAGGTTAATTTAATCCAGCAAGAAAAAAGAGATTTGTCTCCAGTTCTTATCCGAAACGGCGAACAAAATTTTCTTGTCGACTCTACGTTTATGCTTACAATGATAGACGGTAAAATATGTACTGCACTTTCATCCATGACTTCGTCTTCTCAAACGTGCTTCATATGTGGAGCGATACCAAGTGAGTCATCAAAAGTGATGCGTTCAAAAAATCGTTTTTTTTTTTTCATAAATTGCTATTTTAATACGGTAGTAGAAGGATTATTCAAAATTCGAAGTCGTTTTAAAGATACGACTTCGGACTGTTAAAAAAGATAAAATAAATAAAGAAATCGGTGGAAAAGGACCAGGTAAAGTTACTGGTAAAGTTATTCGGGAAATCTAGGTTTTGAAGGTAGTTTGAAAGTTATGTCGGTTATGGGATGCCCTATAGGCCACGAAGCCCATACTTATGTTGAGAAACGTGATGAAAAGCGAATCTCACGTTCTGAGCGGCGCGTAAGTGATGCCGTTAAACAAGCCAGAATTGATTCAAGAGCTGAATAATCTGCTTTGAAAGAGTTTGAAGAAGAAGAGGAAGGAATACTCAATGGACCAGACATCATCGATTGAAAGATATACCAAAAATTGGAGTTTTGGGAGACATTTGAAAAATGTCGCGAATTTTGCGTTTTTTAGAATTTTTACTTGTTGATAGTTCATTCCAAGCGTTTACATGTGTTGAATCCAACCCATCAAATTTCAAGTCATTCGGTCAAGCCGTTTTTGTGATACGATGGAGGAAAGTTTGAAAAACACAGTTTTGAGAAAAACTCGTTTAAAGTTGTTTAGAATCATTAATATAATTGAAATCATTTTGTATGAAAAACATAAGAAAAAATTTAAACTAACGCGAGTTATTAATTTTGTCCAGATAGTTTTGTTATCCACGACACTGTGCGTCGTTGATTTCTACAGCAGACATTGTTGGTCGATTTTTAGCACGAGTGATCGCATTACGTACCATTGGACCGACTAGTTTTTCCACTTCCTTGTGGATATTGCCTTGCTTTTTTAGGTTTTAAATCAAAATTCTTGTTTCTTTGTTGCAATGTTTTCCTCGTCCCACTAAATATCCAATATTTTTTTGTTTAATACAACAAAAATACTTAAATATTAAAATTTACTTACTTTTTGTACCATAAATGTAATATTTTGATATTAATTAAATATTTATAAATAGTTTTTATTTGTCGCTACTATTTCATTGCTCACTTAGAAAATCAAATGAAGAAATAAAATAAGCGGTTACTAATAACGGTTACAGTTTGACATCTGAAAATGCATAGCCAGGGTTGTCGCAAATGATCGTTCATTTATTAATAGTATCAATTAATTTAAGACGTAATGCAGACCATTGCTGTACAGTATGCGAAATATGTAGTAAAATAAATTTAATCAACATCTCATTGTTCGCATGAAATAATAGTGCCTGTTCCAATATGTTTAAAATGTCAAGTCGATCGATTGAAAATTGGCTAAATTATTAGAGCGGCCAAATTAAAAAGTTCTGTATTGATATAAATGCGTTTGAAGTTCTGGTTAGTAGAATAATATGAATTATTTTGCAAGCAATACTTTTATACAAAATTTTTCCAGCTATACATTTTTTGAACAAAATTTTTGAGGGAACATAAAAAGCGATTTTTCAAAAATTCGTAGAAACGCTCCTCACCACATGAAACGGACTCCCCTTAGGTTTTTTTCTATCGTCCATATTTCCGAAACCAAATATGCGACAGTCTTTTTTTTAATCTTTAGTTCAAGTGATTGTTTTTATTTCTCCTGAAAAAAGATTTGATGCAAAGGATTTAAGTATTAATGAAAAATTATTGATCAAAAACAGGCAAACTGCAAGGTCCAAATTTAGCACCACTTGAATAGGACACTTTAATAAAACACCATTTAAGAGTATTAATATTCTTTTTATTACGAACTTTACTTTAATTGGAGGTAAGTGGAGTATTTTATTTAACAAACAAAAAGGTTTTAATAGTGTGTTGAGCCACCTTTCTGCCCCAAAACTTTACACATCCTGTTTCGAAGGGTGCATACAAACTGTCCAAACAATTTAGCGAAGTAGAGCTCCAAGTTGGTGAGTAGAGCGGCCAGCTTAATAGCTCCACATTTTGGATCTGTTTATACGATTCAGCTATTCGGGCTGTGTGTATTTGCTCATTATCATGTTGATAAATCCAGGGCAGAGGTCCAAGAAGGGGTTGAAAGTATGGAAAGGCCTCTTTTAATATACCTTTGTAAGACAACGCATTCATTGTTGTTGACACAAAATGTTGTTTGCAGGTGCCATAATAGGAAATAGCTCCCCAAATAATTGCACTGCCATGCAGCCGGTCCAGATAATGAGTTCCATTGCGGAGATCATGGAAATAGTAGCTATATCCATCGATACCTTCCAAATTAAATCGGAGAAGACAACTCGATGCCATTCAGAACACCAGGTAATATGTGCGCGGCAAAAACTGAGGCGTTGCTCTTTTTGAACTGTGTTAAGGGGTGGCTTCTTCTTGATTTTAAGTTTTTTTTGTATGTGTTCAGCTTTCGAAATAACACGACGCATGGTTGTTAGACTTGCTTTTAAACCACATTTTTGCCAAGAGTCGTGAGAATTTGACGCTTTTCTTAAAATACATAAGTCACCTTTCCGCATGTTTTTTTCATATTTAAGCTCATTACCTAAAAATTTGGATATCACGTGTCGACTTCTCTCGACTTTTTTTTAGCTATTTTGGCAATAGATAAGCCATCGTCCTTATATGCTTTGATTTATCCTTTTTCCGCCTCGTCAACACTTTTCCTCGACCTCGTGCCATTTTACGTTTTCTTAAAAATTAAATAATCGAAATTTACAAAATAGTTAGATTAACGAAAAATACAAAATGCATGGCCTATTCAAGTGGCGCAAAAACATTGCTTTAATTTAGACGGAAGTTAACATAAAGTTGAAAAAAATATAACGGCTTATTTCCAGGACTTGCAATTTGTCATAGGAAAGAAGAAAAGAGTTGCAAAAAGATAACGGGCAAATTACAATTATTTTATCATTCCGCTTTTGAGTTATAAGCAAAGTAAAAAGAGTGTCCTATTCAAGTGGCAATGAGTGTACGTTATCAAGAGAATAATGATAATATTTATTAAATTACTTACTTTTAAAGTTTCTCTATCAAAAAAATGAGCTATGTATACACCGTCTGTGCATATGTCCTTTGCCACTATACAAAAGGATTTACTTCTTCTTCTTCTTCACCAACTGCATAACAATTCTATGAAGATTCTTGTTTGTCCTCATAGAGAAAAGGCTTGCATAATGTGCCACAACCACAACTCTTCTTCCTCTCCCAGAGCTATTAACTCCCATTCAGAATCCCATGACATGAAAACATTATTGCGTTCTACAAAATGTGTGAATTGATATCCATTTTATTGACATAAATTTATTCTATTTATTATTTTGTGTGACACAACTTTAGACATACAATCAGACATACACTTTTTGACTACATATGTTCATAAATATAATTAATAAAATTTACCTTAAGATAAATCTACTATCTGTAACAAGCCTTTTTAAAGATGTTTTTGTTTTTGAGTTTATTTGTTTTTTTATTTCATTTTGTTTGTTTTTACATTTAAAGAAATGCTTTCCCTGTTGTAATTTAAATTATTACTTATCTATTGTTTCTTTTGTTTATTATTATTTAATTATTTAATTTATGAGTGATGCGTGACAGGAACAAAGAAAACAATTTTAAAACTATTACAACAAAACAGCATCTCACTTACCATAGCTATTTATATATGTATATATATATTTTTTTAAATAAAGAATTCACACAACTGGCAGATAAATAAGAAAGTAGAAGAAAGAATTAAAAAAAAAAAACAAAATTAAACTACTTAAAGTTATCAAGCCCCAAGGGAAGGACTTGCAATAAATTAAGGATAAGTATTTTCTTTTTTAATGAAAATATTTTAGTACAACGAAATGTCATATTTTCATTTACAGCCAATTTACTTATTTTTATCGGTTTCATCGGCAGGGATGGTACTCGTGGTGGTGTTGGTGGAGGTGTTGATGGCGGCAGCGGTGGCCGCGACGATGGGTGAGGCAGCAGAGAGAGTTTCAACTTCCTTCTTAACAGGACTAAGTCCTTCGTTCTTGATAGCATGCTCGTCCTGTAAATATAGAGACAGAGAAAGAGAAAAAAACGTTTGATGTTTCATGATTCAAAAAAATAAAAGAAGATTTTTGCTGATGGTAAATATGTACCGTGATTTTCTTTTCCAACTTCATTGATTTTCCCACACTGAGTAGACGGTAGTTCTCCTTTGCTCGTTCCCTTAGTTTCTGTGGCACAATCATCAGAACTGTTGTCATATTTCCCAGGAAGAGTATGCTGAACAGGACACACATAACCGGAACCTATATCGACGTCGCGTCGAGGAAGATAGAGTTAAAAGTTGGAGGTAGAACGAGGACAAAAGTGAAATTCAAACAATGCATAGCCAAAGCAAGCTAGCCTCATATTGACTCAAGACTTGTATATTCGTTTACCTGCCAAGTTGCATCCGGATGGAATGATAACTGATAGAGCTTCCATGCGTTGTAGGCCTGGTATATGTATCCAATGACGAGGAACGGAATAAGAAAGCTCAAACCACGCCACATCCATGAGTGGAAGCCCTCGATTGTGATGTCCATGTTATGCCGTTCGCCTAGAGCCTTTAAGCGATACAGCAACCCCTTCTGATAGCCAAATTGTAAATATTGAACCATGCCTATATAGTGGGGGGAGTGAGTTTTAAGTTTTCAAATCATGTACAAACTTAAGCTGCAATCAACCGCACACACAACACACGGCCATACAGCTTCAACTTTACTCACTTATATACGCATTGAAATAGAGGAACTGCGTCCGGAACAATTGCCAGGGCTCGCTCTGTGGCCAGACCAGCAGCACTCCGGCAGCCACTGTTGAAATGAAATGATGTGCTCGCCACCAGCCCTTAATCCGTGATCCATTCACTTTCAGAATCGACTCACGTATTGTGAGTGTGCAATAATACCAAACCAGCAGGAAGATAAATGCTAATTCCAGGGCCCTTTGTGCGAAGAGATATTAAGTGGAATTTAATCAAGGTGCACCACCTACAAACTCCTTCTCGTGCGCTTGTGCTTTATTTACACCGCACCGCACCCCCTCTCATCTTATCACACAACACAAAACACAAAACACAACTCACCTGTAGTTGAATATTAAATTAAGAAACGCCATTATCAGTCCTATTACGTTGAGTATTAATTTAAACTTTTCATAGTCGTCTTTGTAGCGAACTTTATCGTTTCTGTTCAGTATTGATACGTTTACATCGCCCAGGATAATCTGTGAAGGAAAAGGAAAAAGGAAAAAGGAAAAAGGAAAAGAAAAATAAGTAAAGTGAGTGCTTGTTGGTTAAGAGATAAGGAAAACTATTTTCTTGGGTTCTTTTTTCCTTTCTTTGGTTTTTTGTATTTTTTTGTGTTCATCATCAAGAAGGACGAAGGTTGGAAGAAGACACCCCTGGGATGAATGGGATGAAGATGATGAAGACGATGCCAAAGAAGAACTTCTTACTTTTAAATAGAATCCGGACTTTCTTGGTAGGGACTGCTCGATTTCATGGAGTTGGGCTTTCCGCTTGAGGGTGTTCTTGTTCAGTTCGGCGACTTTCTCCTTCTCCTCTTCGCTTTGTGCTGTTTTGCATCTGCAAAAAGGATATAGTTTAACACTTTTAGAATGAATTTAACTTAAAGTACGAGACTATAATGGAATTGAAGAAAAGTACCTATACACGAGAACACAACGAATACAAAACTTTAGCGTCAACCGTCACCCGTTACCCGTTATCCAACCCCTGGCCCTGCCTGGTGACAGCAACGACGACGACCTAGTGGGAGGTGGATGGGTTCGAACGATGATGCTAGTAGTGTAGGTTGTATTGTAATAGAGTTCAGTAGTATAATTACCGTTAGGCGACAGATAATTGGAGGGTAACTAAGCGCTTTACTGTTTCCGGTTTTAAATTGCAATCTATATCCGGCAAGAGGAATTTTTGGCAAAATATGGATCGAGGCGGCTGAGAGTATAAAGGGTGCATGTAGATGTAGGGGAAGGAATTTAATATTTAGTCTAACGGTTTAATTGGATTTTTGATTTTCCTACGTCTATTCATTTTTTGAAAGTTTCTGTTAAGAAGTTAAAAATGTGCGGGTGTTTCAAGGCAGATTGCTGAAAGGCAAGACGACCCAGGAAATGATAAAAGTCCTTCAAGAAATAAATAAGCCGGTTAACGGTATAACGATGATAATGGCTAGAGAAAGAGGCGCAAGTTCTAGGGACACATAAAGTAAATTTTTAAACTATCTTACTTTGCATAAGTTGAAGTCTAATAAATAAAGAATTATATTATGATGATTACCTCGATAGCTGATAGCATGGATCGAAAATGTTTGGGGTTACTCTGCAGGGAACCAATTAGTTATGGATGTAACCTGTATCTTTTTTTTGTTGAAAATGTGGACCTGATATGGAGCAGTTTAATGAAACTTGGTCTTAAACCTTCTTAATTTAGTTAATTTTGGTTAACCTTAAATATCTCACGAACCAATGATGCTAGACTTGAATTAATTTTTTTATTATATATTTTAACGTGATACCAAACAAGTATATTTTTGGGAAAAAATCCAATTAACTTTTTTTTATAAATCAAAAAAACTGGAAAAAAAATGTATTACCTACCTTGAAAATTTTAAGACTAAAATATGATTTCATCTCCAAAAAATGTTTTGCAACGAAGAATAATGTTTTGACATCTGATAAAATTTTGAAAAAAATCTAATTGACAGTTTTTTTTTATAAAAAATAAAAAATTACTCAAAGTTGAAAAACACTAAATTTCGACTCAAATATCTTTTTAAAAACTTGAGATTATGGCTTCAAACTTATTTTATCTTATAAGAAATATTGTTTTCAACATTCTGAAAAATGTTAAGAAAAATCGAATTGACTTTTTTTTTACAAAAATTAAAGCCTACAAAAAAATTTATAATTGTTGGTAAAAAAATTGAATTCGACTGAAATATCGTTTCAAAAACTTGAGATTATGGCTTTAAACTACATTTATCTTTAATATTGTTGTCAACATTCAAGAAAATTTTGAGAAAAATCTTAAAAAATTAAACACTTTAAAGAAAATTTAACAAAAGTTGGTAAACATTGAATTTCGACTCAAATTCAAAATCTTTAAGCACAGATTCGCCATATTTCGAGTATATATAATAAATAATGTTTGGTGCCAATTTAAGATTTGGGGGTTATGTTTTGGGGATTTTTTTCTTTAGGGCTAGGGTACTTAACCCTCTTAAGTTTCCTATATCTTCAAGAGAAGATGACTATCTTAAAAAGTAGTTGTCCTCGCGTTATCCACATTCAAACGCTTTCGAAAACGAATACCACTAAAACCACTTCGGAAGAGAAAGATAATGTCCACAGAATTGTATATTTTCACTAGATCCATTTCAATAGAGAGCATCTACTCATAAAGAACTTCCGACGCTCTACAGACCATATTTTAACACCTCGACTCCAAAAAGTTATCGTGAGAAAAGTTAAAGGGCTTTAAGCATGAAATAATTTATTTGTTTTAATGAAAATATTTTTAACGTTGAAGGAGTTTAAATCGATGAAAACGAATCATTCTAAGGGTCAAAATTAACCATGACCTCTCTTTTGTAATGATTTGATTGAAAGTCTTACTCCAAACTGCCATATATAACGGAAGTTTTGGGAACAAATGTTAAAACGGTTATGCTATATAAAAGTGGTAGAGAGTCTGGTAAATTTTTTAACAAATACTCTTTTCAATGGAGATAGATGAATTCTTCTACAAGACAAACAAAGCCAAAAGACAACAAAAAGCTTAAGATTGGCTCTTGGGAAGTCCATATTTTAATCCCCAAAAGCCCTATTCTGCTATTCATGTGGATCGTATATTCGTAAACCAATTTGACATCCAAATAAACAGCTGTTCATGTAAAAATCTTGGGAATGTTGGATAAACTGTTTTGATTCATACAAAAATAAAGTTTAATCAATCCATCTAACAGAATAATTTGTGTAATTTTTGGAAATGGGCAGTATTGAATTTTTTGTTCCAATTGTTAGCAGAGAAATAAGAGAATCCTCAAACAAAGAGCTTCGGAGAAATGTTAAAAAATGTCTTCCTTCGTCTAAAAATGTTAATATTCTTTTATTTATAAAACAAATGTAATAAATTTAGCAATAAATTATTTTTTCACTTACATTTTGCTTACAAAAATTAAAAAACAAATGAAAAATCCGGTGCATTTTATATGCGGATCTGAATTGTATAGAATGAAAAGAAGAATACCGCGCAATATTACCGACTTTACCGACATACACAGATTAACTTCGAATTAATAGCAGAATAATGATTAGTGAAAATTCAAGTAAAATTCCCCCCGATGAATAGCAGAATAGACCTGTAAGTTTATTTTTTGTGGTCAGAATTTGAGTGTCTCGAAGATTTCCTATAGGAATTTTTAAACTCTTTAGATAGAGTTAACGAAAGCGGTGTCAAAAATATCAACAGAAACAGAGAGCGTGCACTATAGTTTGATGGCCACATCTTTTAAGGGCTTTCGTTAAACCAAAGGTCAGTCATTTCGAGTAAAACAATTTTCTTATTTGAAATTATATTATGACTTATGGCACGACTACGAATATACATCAAACCATGCGTTAAACTGGTAGTTCTAATTTGTTGGTTACTGTATGACCTAATATTGATAATCCAATTTGTCGACCTCGAGTGCTGAATGCAAGATGTCCAAAAATTATGTGTTTTGAAAAGTATTGGGTATAGATACGGAATTGAGCTTAAAATGAAGAAAATATAATTAGCTTGAAATTGTAGAGTGTGTTTATGGGGAAGAAACTATCCCATCAGGGTAAAAATCGGCAACTCCAGACAAAAAGCTAAAGTTTTTGGCGGTTTTGTCGATTTTTTCCCATGTTGCAATAACAGATTTCGAGGCTGAAAATCGGATTATTTATATGAACAACGTTTTAAACACCTAGAAAAAAAATTGGATTTACCGGATAGAAAATGACTCCTTGACTTAAAAATAGTGTTTTCAACTTTTTTGTTTTTGATTTTAAGACTTAAAATTATTTTTTTCTTAAACTATGGATTAAAACAACATTTTTACTAGCTTATATGGTTTTCTGGTTTTGAGAAAATATATATCATAATATGGCAGTTGATTTCCCAACTTTGAAAAATGCCAACTGACTTTTCAGAATATTTCGAGATATTTGATAATAATATTAATTTCTTTTATGGTTTAAGTTTTGGAACTACTTTTAAGGTCATTTTATAAGACAACGCCGTTCGAGAAAAATTTTAAAACGTTGAAAATCCATAAAATTAAAATGTTTCGAACGGCACTTTATCAACGCGTCAATGAAATGTCAATAGATGTTTGAAAATGATTCAATTAGTGCTTGAAAGATCAATAAGATTCAAGGACAAACAAAGGTCTAATCGAAGAATCTCTCATCTCTTCAGACTTGAAACACATCGATTTTTGAAAGGTCATGCGAACAACAAACGACTGTTTTAGGAAATAAGGACCTTGAAACTTTAGTTGTTGGAATACCTTAATTGAGAGAATACTATGATTTGTATTCATTCAAGCTCTCTCCACTTCCTCAGAATACTTCTGATATCATGTTTGTTTTATTATTTGTATTGTGTCGTGAGGTTGCCATTAATTTTGCAGGCACATCGTCTGAAAAAAAAAACAATAACAACAACAAAAAAGAAGGAAAAAGCATTTAAAGGACAGGAGCTGGAGCAGAAACAGGAGCAGGAGCACGATGCGAATTAAACAAGATAAACGAAACAAAAATCACGAACGTTGTATAACATGTGGAAATGTTAAATCTGTGGACATGAACCAATCTGTGCGAGGACATTAAACAGGATAAGACCAGTGCTGGACTTTGTTGAGGAGTAAATATGTACCTTTGCAGTTTTGGAAAGCTATTTTTATAATGTAGGTGGGTAGAAAAGGTATTTCAAAAATGTCAGCTAAAATATTACAAATTGTAGGTTTTCAAGGTTGATAAGGGTTTTTCAAAAAAAAATAACTAAAATCCTTTAAGCTTAAGGTCTACTTTAAACAAGTTCTATTGAAATTCGAATTGAAGAAGAATTAAAATTCTTTTAACTTTCAAAAACTAGTCTTTTTTGAGGGTTTGGAGTTCTTGAAATCCAGCACTGAGTTAAAGCAGTATAAATTATAGTGTTTGAGTTAATGGGGTAATGAAACCTTTAAACAACAATCACTATACAAGTATGTACGGTACGTACGTATAAAATTTACTATAGTTTGGATATTCAAACCGGAAGTGTGTTGTATTTCTGTGATGGTTCATAAACTTAAACCATAAACTATCCCACTCAAAAGCTATTAGGATATACTCTATTCCTATAAAATTCCAGCTTATTTGAATTTTGTTATTTTGAAGTAAAGTAGCTTCATAAACTATGACATGCCACTATAACATTCCTGGATGATGGCTTGACTACGAGTATATGGATATTGTTTTGGTGTTGTGTTGGGGGGGTTGTTTTTTTATTTGACCAAGGGTTTCCCACAACAAATAAATTTGTTTGGAGCTTTGAAAACACTTTGACTACTGAAGAAGTCATAAGGTTTTAAGTTGTTTAATCTAAAGATAAGAACTTATGGGACAGTTTAGGTTAAATAAAATGGATAATTTATCAGGCAGCTAAATAAGCTCGTACTTGTATGGGATAGAAGCAGCAGGGCGGTATTGATGTAATTTGAATCTAACTTTATTACATACAAATTGATAATACAGTGTATGGGCTTGATGGCCTTTTTAAGTATGACTTAAGTTTAAAATTCGAAAGTAAGACTTTTGTTCTTTCCGCAACAAGATACCATTAAAATGGAGCGGAGTTGAAAGAATGGTTTTAGTTTGAGTAACGTGTTAAGAAGAAAAATCATAAAATTGATCTTGGGCAAGGAACACACAATTTATTTTATGGATTTTAAATTATTTTATAACTTTTAAATTATTTTATAATTGAAATGAATTTTGAAAGGAAATATGGAATTTTATTTTGAAAATTGTAAGTAATAAGGTGATGGATGAAAAAGATACTCATCAGAAATCCCTCTACATTCTTCCAGAGTTTTGAGATGTATTAATTGAAGGCGGTTCGGATATGGTCGAAAAGAATAAGAGGATTATGCTTAAGTAGACCTCGAAGGGGTATTTTAAAGAAAACGTCGTTAAACGTCTCAGTTTTTACAATGATTTGAGAATTGTTTATGAGGTGGAGTCGGATAAATGTAAATAATCTAAATTGATCTTCGAAAAGTCTTTACAAGCTTTTGTGAATTAGGAATTAGGTGACATTTGGTTATGTTTAGATCTCACTAATTATTTTTAAAAAATAAGACTTGGAAACTATGGAGGTATAGTTAAATATGTAAGGAATCATACATAGACGTAATGGTCGGTTTTAAGAAACTTGATGCATTTTTTGACATCAAAATGTGCGGTTAAGTTATTTCCAACTTTTACTGGGCTGCCGAAATTAGACACGGCTCCATGCAGTTCCTTTCTATAGAAACTTTTATATGAGGCCTTAAAATCGATGAAAAGATTGTTGGTGTCGATTTGATGTTCATGGATTGGATGTGAATATTTTTTCCACTGTGGACTTTTCTGGTCTTAAGCCACATTGATAACGACTTATCATGTTGTTGACTATGCAGGACTTCGACTTTCTTATATTATGGCAGAGAAGATTTTGCATGCGATGTTTAGGAGACTGATTCCTTTATGTATGTTTAGATGGTCCTCCTTTTTCGGGGATCAAACTGACTTCCATGTAGATATAGGGAAGCTACATATATTGATTGTCTATAATCTGGAAAGAAGAAGAGCTTACTTGCACTTCCACGTGGTGGCCTCTGGGCACATGTAAGAGAAATCAGTGCAGCCCGATGATGAATGATACTGTTGCAATTCATAGTTATTGAAAAAGGCACCGCTTGAAACTGCACTGAGTAAATTCTCTACTTGTGAGCAAACGCAAAAAGCTATGGTTGGCTTCCTTCCAAGATTAAATCTTGAAAGATGGTCAACAAGGGACTGTTTTCCAGCCTCTAGGTTAGAAGTTGACCTACTGATATAAAATATAAAAAGCCATAGAAATGTATACAAATCGAATGGCTATTGTCATCGGTATTTCATATAAGATTTAAATAAGTCTGAAGTGGAAGTAAAAATCATTTTTAGGAATGATGTAATTGTAGATAAAGCTCGGTGGATTACGTCCCACATGAAGCCGGGCGACCACTTCTAGGGTTATCTTTTATTAACACACCACTGAAGACGTGGCACCACGGGATATGTTGTAGCCCCCTGGTTAATTCCAGGAACATACATGGGATGGCCTCCTTGTGAGAGTATCGTGGTCGCTGTAGTTTATCCTATAAGCATAGGGTATTGGTTTTTCATTGTTACCCAGAAAAATCAATATATAGATGAGCAAAGCCAAGACCAAACTTTTAAACATAGTTGCATTTGTTATGTCTTGGTAGCTTAGAAAGAGGAATTCAATCGAAGCATTCCGCCAAATAAAAGGGTTAACCTTTGCGTAAATCCTTTTGGTTATTTTCAAAAATTAAGCGAACAAATAATGATCTAGGCAGCAAGTGTAAGAACTTGCCACCACATTAAGGCTTACTGTCAGATGTTGGCCTTGTAAGTAATTATCTTGAGCTGTTCCCTTTTTCAGTATCCTGCCTGAATTCGGTTCGTCGTCTTCGTTATACAGTCTGCAGCAGTAGTCCTATCATATCCTGAGTAGTGACATCGGTTCTGCTATGATGTTTCCACTCTCGTCTTTGCAGCTTTCGTTTCGAGATTTATTTACTTGTGAACTTATATCGTAATTTGTGAGAGTAAAAAGGAGAGCACCCAAGTGGCTACCTTGTGGTACACCGGTAGCAAGCAAATGAAAGGAAAGAACACAACTTAATTAAACATTGTAGACGCTGTTGTCTAAGTAAGATGGAAATCTATTTCAACAAAACTAATTCGAAGCCAAGAGCAGATAGCTTAGAGTATAAGCCTATGGTGATGCTAAAATCAGTTAAGATAACGTTAACTTCGTTTTCTTTTTTTTTTGGACTGAGACCTAGGGGAAAAAATACTTGAAAGCGATGAAAACCTAAATTTAATACTATTTTTGGGACTTTTTATCAAAACTGGAAGGTTTTTTAAGCGTGCAGAAATTCCCCCTTAGAAGGGAACATAGGAAATATATCAGGGAGACCATCATGTCCAAGTAAAAATTCATCATTAAGTTGGTTTTATTTATATTTTATCAAATTTGGGCCAATTGTTTGAGGAGTTAATGGAACAAGAGAGATATTAGTCAGATTTTCGAAATATGGAGAGTCTGGAATAAAAATATAGTTTGAAAAATATATTGGATGACATTTACAGTTAAATTATAGCGAATAAGATTCGGAATTATAATCTTATTTTCATTTAAACATGTTGACCAACTGATACAATGACTTTAAAAAGTTTAAAAGCAGCAAAGAAATAGAAATATTATTTCTGTCCTTTTATATTTTACTAGCGGACCCAGTGAACTTTGATTCGCACCAATCTTATGTACGTCTTTAGTGATTATTAAACACCGATAGGTTAAATTTCAATGGAATTGATGTCAGTTATTTTTGATTTGATTTCCGGTGCAATAATAAATAACGAATATGATTTGCCAAAATGCGAACCTCCTTATCGTACAAAAAAAGCAGAAAAGTTCCAGATAAATCACACTCCAAACATTAGCCATGAAATGTATTGATTGATATCGCAAAGGCCATTCCAATAAATTCGGTTTTAATTGGAATCGTAGATCAGAGAGAATTATCTGATTTCAAGGAATTTGAATTGGCCTTTGCCATCTGTCAAATTGCTCACAGGCTAAGGGCATGTAAAACGCAATCTGACGTGTTGTGGCAATATTTGCAACACAGAGCCATCTATTTGTATCTCCTAAATTTTTGTACACAAAATATACAAACTTCATCAAATCTAAGTATTTCAAAAAGAGTATCTTATTTCTTTATTTCCGAAACAATTGCACACAAAAATGTATTAAAAAATCGGCTTACTGTAGAGTTTTGGCAAAAAATGTTTTTCGTGAAAACCTTCTCCTGCCAATTACGTTGTTCCCAATTGATAAATTATCATACATTTTTCACATAATTTTTAAATACAGTGTTCGCCAAAATAAAATCAAAAGGTATGATGGTTATGATGTGCCATCTAAAGTTTATTTTTCACGGGTACTGCCTCTTGCGAGGAATTGACAAATACTCTAAGATTAATTCTTGTCATGAAAAGTGCATTCAAATTATCCGTTCGGATTCGGCTTAAAATTGAAGTTCCCTCCATCCCTGACAACAGCACTTTATTTATTTTGTTTATTTATAGAAATTACAACGTTGTATTGATTTATAATTTTAAAAACCTACAGAATCGGATCAAAAATAAAATAGAAATGATTTTTTGCCCCACTTAACGTATAGTAAATGCAATAGTGTTCCAGATCCCATTGTCTTGGATCTTCTGGCCCATATACCTTGAAAATACAAAATGAGGATACATTATTATTCCAAATGTAGTAAGGACTTTGAGTATTAAAAATGTAATACAAATATTTCAACCTAAAAAAAATCCACCAAAAATAAAAAGAACAAATTAAGTTGCTTGAGTTTTGGTCAAAACTGTAATAAGAAGTGGACCAAATACGGAACCTGTTAGATAACCATGTAACTTCGAGTGATAGGTCTTCTTTAATTTAATAAAAATTGTTTAAAAGTAATGTTTCCCTTTAGAATAATAAACACATTCTATAATAAAATAAAAAAAATTAAAACTACTACAGTACTAAAAATATAATATTTTTGGCTATTATCTAATAAAACGGGGTGTATTCAAATATGTTTCCCACATATCACCTTAATCGTCTTTTTAAAGAAGATTTATGTAACATGTTATTTTTTTATTACTACTTTAACTATTTTCAAGTATATTTACAAAACTTTGATGGAGTCCAGAAGTGTGTGTATATAAAATATTCAATATTCAAAGCATAATATCATGACTTTAACTAATCGAATTAGAAAAGAAAGAAGAAAAACCTGCGAAGATAAACATAGGAACTATTAATAATAAGAAGTAGGTTTAGTATATCCAAACATTATCCCAAAAGTCCTACGCAACAATACGTGATATGATTCCAAAAACCAACATCATCTTCATCGGATCTCGGCTCACTTGAAATGAAAAGGTAAAACAAATTCGTTCTCTCTCTCTCAATTTTCTTAGGCATTTAACATGCACTATCAATCTTTTAGTCAGCAAGGCAGCCAAGCCAGCATAAGCTAAAAAGGCTATTAGTAAATTAACTTTAAGCACACAAAAGCCTATTCAATATATTAAACGAAACATGGTCGATCTATTTATCATCATGCTTCTGTTCTAGCTCAACTTCCACTTCCAGGTTCAGCTCCACTGCTCCAGCCCCAGCCCCAACTCAAACTTAAGTCTGTTCGATTGTGCATAAATAAAAGTATAGAAAATCTTAGAAGTTTTATACATTAATTATTTTATTTGCAAATGTGGAAATTATATGAATTAGGTTTTATAGTTGACCCTGGGACGCTAGGACTTTGGATGTCTAATAAATGGAATGACGTTTGTCACACAGAGAATCGTGGAACTATTTAAGTTAATCTGCGTATCTACATCAAATTAAAATTAAATTAAATCGGTTGTCAAATGCACGCAAAACAATTGGAAAATTTAATAAAATTAACTAGTAATTTATTGCATAATCATAAATATTTAAATAAATGTCAAAAACATCAATTTTTTGTGTACACCTTTAACTTTTGAATATCAAGCTTCACTTGCAAACTAGAAATCAATCAATTTGAATTTGAAAACTATCATCGCCAATAGACATGAGTTTTATCTATAAAAAGAATATAGGGCAAATTTTGCATTCATAAACATGTGCAATAAATATTGCAAATATGAAAGAACTAGCTACGGAAATTCCATCTTATCATCGCTGTATTTGCAAATCGATGTACAGTCTAAGTCAATTAAACGACAACGCAGCATATTTATGTGTGTTACCTGTCAAAGCTTTTTCTGTTCTAATTCTGACAATTGCTTCGGTTATAACATTCATTGTACAGATGACACTTGACATTTAAATACTTTGCCGGACAAATTCCAATTTCCTGAACGAATTCTTCCAACTTTTCACTTTGTTGTTGTTAATACCAATATAATTGATTAAAACAGTAATCTTACGTTTTTCGTGTCATATGACAAACAGCTGATTTGACAATGACAGCTAAATGGAATAGATTTCGAAATTTTAGTACTTTTTTTACATAAGCACGGCATAACTATAATAGCTTTTTAGGGATTGTTTCATTAACCCTGATTTATACAACGTTACATAGTGCCTTCATATACGAATAAATAAGACTGTTAAGAAAGTTACAATATTGGCAAAGGTAATAGGGACATTTAGTTATTTTATGTTTGACTGTTTTTTCTTTTTGTTCGCTTAAGTAAGGCTAAAAAGTCATGAAAAGGTTATTTTATATTAACAGCGCTGTATAGAAGAAGGAGAGCTACAGAAGAGGAGTGAGAAACACCGACTTCTCAGAACGAAAAAGAGAGAACAAGAATAGCATGCTCTTGAAGATGTGCAGAGGTTCAGAAGCAGAGATTAAGTTCGAAAGTTCTCTGAATAGGTGAAACGAAATTCGTAAGCACATAAACCTCGAACTGAAGGCTAGAAAAACGAAACGAAAAACATCATAGTACAACTGCAGTCAATGCTGAGGATGTGGAACAACCACTTCAGCAAATTGTATAACGGCGACGACAAACCCAATTTCGGATTCCACGTATTATGATCCATTCAATATAGACGACCGCGACCGCCAATAATTCTAATAAAACCACTGGAGCAGATTGGTAAAATGTCGAGCTTTTAAGAGCAGCCGAAATGTTTCTAGCATCACTGTAAATTAAATTAAAAACTGGCAAACATTGACAAAATGTTTACAATTAATTTTAAATGATTAAATTGTAGATTTCTTACCTAAAAATTACCAAAAAATTAAATGTCCTTCCTATTATTTTGACCATAGCTGTATATACCTAGTATGATCAATTAAAAATTCATTATTGTGGTTCAATTTAATAGTTTCGTTATTTTGACCAACAATAATCCAACCTTCAGCACTTTGTTAATAAATTATCATAAAAAGATAGTTTATTATTACAAATTTTGTATTCAAAAGTTTCTAATAACGGATGCATAACTTTCCCTTCGGACTTCAGTCAATTATAAGTTATGCCCTATGCACATCTTTTAAGTATCCAACACAAAAACAACCATGAAACGATAACAACTTATGGATTTCTTAACAAGCTTACTCGAATATCATAAAAATTACCTAATGACCTTTAATATTTTGATAAATTTGCACTTAAACAAGTAATACAAAATAAATAAAAAGACAATTTATTAAGATAAAATTGTAGACGAAGACAGTTTTAATTATCTTTTTGCAAAATGTCTATGTATGTAGCTATAACCTTCATATAAAATAACGACGAGATACCGCAACACTATGAAGCTGGAGCACTTCAAAGTCATGGTCATGGTCATAAGACTATGTTATTGTGCAACGACTAAACCGACGACGGCGATGACAACGACGACGCACGTCGAATCACTTTCGTCTGAGTACTTTGGATAAAACATTTCGTGTCTGATAAGAATACAAGTCGTATAATATTTTGGTTTAATGCATATTTCAGAGTTCGTTTTCAGACAAAAAGCAGAACCTCGAAGCCAACTTTAACGACCAATGTTTTAACAAGAGTCAAGGTTGCTTATTTATTTTGCTATCGGGGAATTACATCAATAAAGAAGAGCATGTTCATAGAATGAAATGTGTCTAGAGAAGAGAACATAAAAAGACGATTCATTGTGAGGAGACACAATTATTATTCTTGTTGACCAAAAATGCTCTTTTACAAAATTACAGAGTTTAGGAGAATGAGCTGTCGTCATGAAACTTGAAACTCACAAAATATAACAATTACCCCGTTTAATGTTAGTGAAGTGGTTAGAGGTTAAGTTTAAATCGTAAAGTTAGTACTTAGTTGTCATTTCGTTTCATCTTTAGAAATTAAACTGATAATATGGAAGACAGCTTGAGTTTAAATTATTTTTCTTTAATTTAATAAAAATTCATAAAGTCGAATCTAATTTAGTCAATAATTCGATCTAGAATGGAGTTGGAAGTGATTTTCATATGCTTCCAAGTTAAAGTCGATATGAAATGTTTCGGAGCTTAGATTGTGAACCATAATAGGAGATTATTTACTCGTAAAGTCTAAAACTAAAATCAATTCAAAACAAATACTTTAAAAGTATATTTCACTTTTCTCAACGCTAAAGTCGATTCATTGTCGTGTTTATTTACACAACTTAATTACGGCTCAACTGTATGAAATGTGCTGTATCATCCGCTTTGTTTTAATCCGAGTAAGCTACAATTTTGTTTAATAACAATTGTTCGTATAATATGACGTGTAAGCTAGATTAGTTTTAATTTTTTAGTTCTGATCATGCGCTAGCGCCAACAGCGGGTGTGTTTGAAGGCCGAGAAGGGAATTGACATCAAGTTCAAAGCTCTCATCATCTTGTTTATAAATAATAATACAAAGAAAAAACAAAAACAAAATAAAAACAATAAACACAAGCTTTATTTTTTTTTTTACTTAATAGGCAGCTCAAAGTCTAGTTTTGCATATTCACAATTAAACCCTACAATTGACTCATATTTTAAATGCATAAAATGATAACTATGAATATTATGTAAATTGTTTCAACTGCACAGCGTCGTTGTTCATTTGTTTAATAGTTCTCGATTTAATTTTTAAATTCATAACTTGTTTTAATAAAAACAAACAAGTAAACATTACAAATTATAGGAAATTAAATGCAAGGTTTAAGCCATAACCTTTTCAACCAATACAGATTCTAAAAACCTTTTTTCTTCAATATTGTTATAACTGGTTGTAAATACTCGTTTTTATTACATTAAATTATGGTCGAGATATTTAAAGATACAAGGAGATATCACATAAAAAGATTATTAATCGTCGGTAAAATAGTTCTTTTAAGTTTTACCAACGCACTCCTAAGACAACAAAATTCGTAAATGCTAATACTCTTATCTAGTCTACAAAGTTCATTGTCCAATGTGAAGCAAATCAATTTCTTGTTAAAGTTCTAGTTCGTAAAAACCAACTGAACGAACGAGAAATACTTCAAATTGCATGTTCCTAAAATGTATAGTTTTTTTTTAATGTTAAGATAATCATTTGCAGACATCATTTACCATAAGTGCCAATTTTTTTAATTTTAAAAAGAAACTTTAGAGAGACACATAGTCAGACAAAATTTAGTTTAAAATCTCGAGTTTAATTTTTGTATCGCTTTTGAAAAATAAATATCAGGTTTTATTGTTGAAATATACTTTTATTATTGTTCTTAGATAAAAGATTATAGATAAAAAGATAAGATTTAAAACATTTTTTTTTTATTAAATCAGCAAAAATTCAAAATGATTCTAAGAATGATGTCAACGCATTTATTTTGTGGCTAATTATGTAAACAAAAATTGTTTGCCTATTACCAATTTTCATTTAAACAAGATCTCAATCAGGCAATCGAATTATACTTTTTCTAAGGTATGGCTTCAGTTCTAATCCGATTTCAAAATGAATCTATCACGTCAGGTTTTTGAGATACAACTTTTATAAATTAAAAAAAAAAAGAATGTATGCTTATTCTTATTAACAAAAGAACTCAAACTTTGTACTTACTATTACGTCTTAAGGTCAAGTTTTATAATTGTATTGATAAAAAAAAATATCAAAATAATGTTGAAAACGGGTTTTTCTGAATTTAAACACATATGTAGCTAAAATCGGAATTCAAATTCGGAGCCATAACCAATAATACATTTCAAGTCGAATTATCATCTCATAACTAATAAGAACTTACAAAAACTGAGTGAGATACTAAAATGACTTTATGGATCTGAAAGATAGATTTGTACTTTCAAAAAATCCGAAGCTAAACTACATTTTACTTAACCAATACATTTTGGCAGACGGCTCTAATGCTATTGTAAATTATTATGTATCGTTTTTAATGAATAATCTATCTATCTACTTTCAAAAATCATCATTCAATATTTTGTTAAGACCCTTACCTTAAGTTTTATACTAGCTTAAAAGAAATCGTGTTATGTATTTTTGTTTACATTTTCTGATAAATACATTTCAAAATCGTGGCCTAACAAACAATTTATAAGGTAATATTACAATTCAGAGCAACAAAAGCTTTTGAGTATTATTTTGTTTGTGTTGCAGCACGTCTGTTACAATTTTTTCAGAATATTGGAAACAATATAAAAAATTAATTTAAAGAAAATAATTCTTAAAAAATCACAGAAGTACTTGGGAAAGTTTCAAATTGGAAAAAGTAATAGAAACGAATTGGAAATGCTGTTTTAAGATCGCTTCTTCGCACCAATGAATTGATGAACTTGTGTAGTACCATTTATTTGTATTTTTGATTATATGGCGTCTTTGTTTTTGTTGCTTTGGATCTTTCTTTTAGGTCTACCCCATAGAGGTTACAGTATGTTAAAAACATTGAAGTTTGTTTCGGGTTCTGCGTGAACTTCATATAATTGCCATTTCCCCTTTCGATTGAAAGGCATTATTATTCTTCTATTTATTCTTTAATCAAACAAAATTGGTTCTAACTCAGATGATTAAAAAATAAAGCTCAAAATTAAAGTGCCTCCAACAAAAATCTTAAGGCGCCAGTTATAGCTATCATTGGTTTTCATCATTGAAAAAAAAGCATTGGAATTGGAATGGTCGTTTATAGCTATTACTAAAAATGTTTGTCATTAAAAAAAAAAATTTCATGATTGAAAGTCAAGGGACGGTTATGAGTAAAATCCCTCAGCAAAATTTTGAACTTCCCATAGGAAGTTATTGTAATGGGTCCGATTTGTCAAATTGAAAATTTTGACATTGCTCGACGTTTCAAGTTCCCTAGACTCGAAATAAAAGATTTTTAAAAAGGTGTCTGTGAAATTTGGAATAGTTCGGGTAGTAAAAATGAAATACAAAATTATCGTCCCATTGCAAGACTGTCCGTCATCCCTAAGTTATTTGTAAGGTCAAATCGTTTAATTGTAAGTCTATAATTATTTACAGTCAACATGATTTTATTCAAAATAAGTCTCCAAAATAAGTCCTTCGATAAATTGTGCCATAAAGCATTAACTTCCAAAATTAAATCCCAAGGCTTTAACAATAAATTTGTTAGTTGGGTTTCGTCGTACTTCTATAATAAATCATACAGCGTAGTGTTTAGGAATGAACGGTCATCATACTTTTATACCGACTCTGGCGTACCACAAGGTAACCACGTAGGACCTTTACTGTTTATTTTGTACGTTAACGACTTGCCTTCTATTATAAAACACTCATCTGTTTTAATTTACTGTTTACTCCTACAAGATAATCTTTATAATTTTCGCGAATGGAGTTTTATAAATAAGCTTTTACTAAACATAGATAAATGCAAATGAATGTGTTTTACACGAGGGTTTTGACTTTCAATTATCAATTAGACTCTTCTTATTTGACTGAACTCTCTACTTTCTTTGACTCAAAATTAACTTTTACAAATCATTATGACTATATTATTAAAAAAGCAAATAAGACACTCGGAATTATAAATCGCTTTTCACATGATTTTTGCGACCCTTATATTCTTAAACTTCTTTATATATCATTTGTAAGACCAATATTGGAATATGGCTGCATAATATGGGCTTCATTTTATTCAGTCCATGTACACAGAATAGAAGGAGTACAAAGAAGATTCATGCGCTTCTGCCTCCGTTTCTTCCCATGGTCCAATAGGCTCGAAATTTCACCATACAATCATAGGCTCAAGCTCATAGATCTTTCATCGCTTTCTAAACACAGATAGTAAAAAAGCTGTGCTTTATTATAAAATTAATCAATGGGTCATATCACCATCAATTTTGGAACAATTAAACTTTTTTTATAGCCGTTCAAGTAATAGAAGACAAGTTCCTTTACGTCCTATATCAAGCAAATCGAACTAGGGTAAAAACAGTCTCCTCAACCAATTCATTTCAGTTTACAAGTATTACTTTTTGGTATATGCCGTAAGCGATGTAAATCTATAAATCTAAGAATAAATTTTATATTAGTCTTAAGTTCTACCGTTAGTTTGTTTAACGAATTCAATAAATAAATAAATGTAATTGTATATTATATATTGTAACGTGATACCAAACAAGTATATTTTTGAAAAAAAAAAACTCGAATAACGATTTCTTTTATAAGCCAATAAAACTGAAAAAAAAAAATATTTTTCAGCTCAGCGAAAATTTTACAAATAAAAATTGATTTCATATCCAAAACAATTTTGTGCAATGAAGAATAACGTTTTTGATACCAGGTAAAATTTTGAGTAAAATCAAATTGACAGGTTTTTTTATAAAAAATAGAAACCTAAACAAAAATAAGAAAAGTTGGTAAAAATTGATTTTCGACTTGAATATCTTCTCAACACTTTAGACTAATTTTATCTTGTACAAAATTTTGTTTTCGACGTTAAGTAATATTTTTGGGAAAAATCGAATTGATAGTTTTTAAAAAAAAAATAACAACCTAAAAAAAACATTACTAAAACTAAGTAAAATTTTACTTTCGACTCAAATATCTTTCAAAAATTAAAAATATTAGCATTAAGTTAATTTTATCTAACAGAAAATATTGTTTTCGTACATTTTTTTACAAAAAAAACTAACAGTCGGTTTTTTCATAAAAAAATAAAATCTACAAAAAACAGTACGCGAAATTGCTAAAAAGATTATATTGACTTCAAATTAATTTCATTCATATAATTTGTATTTGTTTATATTAGAAATAAAAACTTTTAAGAAATTCTCCTAAAATTGTAAAAATGGGTTTTCGAATAAAAATCTCGTTAACCAACATAGATTTTGAAATCAAACTATTTCATCATATGAAAAACATTGTTGGTAATTTTAAAATTTTGTAGAATAATTTAACTGATAACTTTTTTAACAAAACACGAAAACCTACAATCCTTTTAAGTAAGATAAACCGACCGACGGGATGGGAAGTTTTCAGTGTGGAACGCATCCCAGCCTCTTTTTTTATATTTTTGTGGGCTTGCGTTGTATTTTTTAAGGTCCGAGTACTCGAAAACTCGCAGATATGACATGTAAACTCCAGGCACACAAGTAGTGGCAACTTAGAGGTTTTCTAGGATATAATCAAGTTCTCTGAAGTCAATTATTTCAAAATTTAAGTTAAGTTCAGATATCCAAATAATCTTTTCAATTAAAGTCTAAGACCTTAATCAACTGACTTTGAAGGAAGTGTCAAACGTTTACTGGTACAATTACCCTATACACAATATTTATCTTAAAGATTAATAACCTGCAGCTTAATTTAAACAAAAAACTTGTTTCAGAATATTTCTTATTAAGCAACTCTTAGAGAAAATACAATAAAATTGGAATTAACTTTATTACTTTTCTATTTGATTTTGGTCAATAGGTAAATTCATTGGCTAAGTACGCATTTTAATTAAATGCTTATAAATTATTTGAAGAAGAGCGGGAAGAGTTGCAACCAAATACACAATGGTCAATGGTCAAATATAAATATGTAACGAGTCTAACCAAATGCACCGCACTGTTAAATCATCGTTAAGTGATTCACAAATTTATTTTAATATTCAACAGTTCCATCGCCACTACTGCCCCGCTGTTAAACAACCAACCAACGAAACAAATTAATAATGAAAAAAGAAAGTTTAATTTCATAACAACAACAACATCTTCCAAATTCCATCGCAACAAAATTAACTTAACGTTATCCAAGCGCCATCAGTCCAAAAATAAAATTATATAATTTATAGAAACCTTAATTCATTCACACAGGTGGTGGTGAGGTGGTGGTGGTGGTATATGCGTCGCACAATTGTTGTCCAACTTCTCCAAACAACAACAAAAAATACGATTTATCAAAATAGCGAAAGCAGCGATAAGTGATAACAATTCTATAGCAGCACCATAATCGGCGCGGCTGCACTGCTGTCAAAGGGTTCTTAGCTTTTAATTAGCCAATTTCCTTTCGATGCAATAATTCTTTAAAAATAAATTCAAAAACAAATAAAAAAACAAACGAACGTTTGTTTTCTGCGTTCCTAGATTAGACGTAGGTAATAATTCAGGTGTCCTAGGTGTGGTATTAGACTTTGGCCATTCGCTACCACCAACTAGTGGAATGTTTCCCAACCAAAAACAACAAACATAACACAATTTTGCAATTAGGTAGGAAGGCAGAAGGTACTTACTCTTTGAGCGAGGCCGAAATCTGGCCCATCCGATAGCGCTGGTGCTTGATCTCATTGAAGCATTTCTGCTGGTAGCTCTGAACTTGGTCCAGCAAGTCGATGTACTTGCGGTTGCACTCCTGGAAGGGGATAACTTTATTGAAATCACATTCGTCGGCAAACCTGGCTGTACCTGGCAACTCACCTCAAGTTCGCCATATTCGGCAGTGAGTTCCTCCCACTCCTGGACAAGCGTGTCAATGTTCATATTTGCTGATTCTGTTGGCCAGGTTTCCAATCAAATATCAACGCAACACACGAAACACACGAATTCGAAGGTCGTCTCTAGACTCGCTCCCGACCCTCTACACCGACGTTGTTATCTTCGTTGTCGTCGTCGTCGTATCAATTGCGACGTTGCGTCATATAAAAAGGTAATGAAGAGGTGTTTGATGATGATAGAAATGAAACTGGAAGAGAATTGCTTTTGTTTTTTGTGACGACGCAGCAATGAACTAGATTTAACTTTTAATTCCCCCAACAATTCAAAAATAAAACACACTTTTGTTCTTTCTTTAGTCTTTGGTCTTTGTAAACTTTTAACAAACAATCAATTTACCGTACGAACTCGAAGTCGCAGGAATTTGTTTTCGCTTCCGTGCGCTTTTTTGCTTTTGCGAGGCAACAATCGAAATCGAGAATCGCGATGACGTCTTATCATCGAGAGCCCACTGACTGAATGAACCGAACGAGCAGTGTCGTTTTATTGTTTAAACAATAAACTTGAACAAAATTATAGTTTTTTATCGCAAAATTATGTGTAACCGGCTAGCGGGGTAGCGTAGACGTAGAGCTAGAGAGATGTTGGAAGCGGCAGGAGGGGGTAACTTTATTATACGCTACGCGCACTTTGGAACACGGAACACCTGCCTGTTTGTCAAAAAATTTTGACGTTTGTTGTATGCTTGACGTTTGGCGGCTGTGTTGCGCAGAAGTGTGGTGAATAGAAAAACATCATACGACTTTGGCTTTGGGTGTGTTCACAGTGCGCAAAAGCAGTACCATGTTGGATATTAAAATGTTAATTTATTATTTTTGTTTGTTTGAGGTGAGGTGAAAATTAATACGAGTTGTAGATAGGTTAGGTACATTTATTATTTTAAAAACATGAATTTTGAAATAAATTATACTTGTTAAATTACTATTTATGGAACTGGTCACTGAAATTAAGTCTTTTTTTGCAGCTCACAAACCAAATACAAAATGCTTTTTTAAAGGTTATTTTTTGTAATAAATTCGAATCTCACCATTTTATTTGTTGTACTTGTCTACAGCCAGTTTCTTGAAATATGCCTCTTTAAAATTAAAAAGGCTAGGTTAAAATACAACATAGTTCATAACATAATAATAATTATTAAAGGATTGTTAAATGATTAAAACATTAAATTGTCGGAAAAGTTCATTATTTATGATGTATTTGACTTCATATAATCCAAGTATAAAGTTTTGAAAAACCTTAAACCTATGCTTATATATTTTTAAGTTTATTTTTGGTGCTGATTCTGAATACGAACTCTGATTTTAGATACGAATATTTTCTCAAATTGTTCGCCTATTTCGATATTTTTAGACGAGCGAAGTTTTTGTTTTGAATTCTTCTAATAAACTAATGAATATTTTTTGAAAAGAAAAGAAGATATTAAAAAATGTATGCGATATATTGAAGATTATTGAACAAAATTATTTTATCAAACCGAAGGTTCAAAAACATTTAAAAAAGTAAAGTAAAAGTTACAAAACCTTTTTTAATAGTTTTATAACTTTAGCATTATTTTCTGTTTTTTAAACTTATACTTATGTACCTATACTGTCAGATAAAAAATAAAACCTTAAAAAGAGGCTGGGATGCGACCCACACTGATAACTTCCCATTCCGTCTGTCGATTTGTCTTGCTTAAAAGTTTGTCTATATGTATTTTTTCCAAATTTGCGCACTATTTTTATGTAGATTTTATTTTTTATGAAAAAAATAGACATTTTTATATAAAAATTACTGAATATTGAAAACAATATTTTCTCTAAAATAAAATAAGTTTGAAGCCAATATTTTTAATTTTTGAAAAGCTATTTGAGCCGAAAGTAAATTTTTACCAAGTTTTAGTAGGTATTGTTTTTTTTAGAGTTTTATTTTTTGTAAAAAAAACTATCAATTCGAATTTTTTAAAAATTTACCCAATTGTTGAAAACAATATTTCTTATAAGATAAAATTAGTTTGAAGCCAATATTTAAAATTTTTGAAGAGATATTGGAGTCGAAAATCAATGTTTACCAACTTTTATACATTTTTTCCAGGTTTTTATTTTTTGTAAAAAAAACTGTCAATTCGACTTTTCTCAATATTTGTCCTAATTTGAAAACAATATTTCTTATAAGAAAAAATTAGTTAGAACCTATTATCTTAAAGTTTTTAAAAGATATTTGAGTCGAAAATCATTTTTTACGAACTTTTGTTAATTTTTTTTTAGGTTTTTAATTTTTTGTACAAAAACTGTCAAATCGATTTTTTTCAAACTTTAACTGAATGTTGACAACAAGATGTTTTGAAAGATAAAAGTAAATTAAAGCCAATATCTCAAAGTTTTGAAAATATATTTGAGTCGAAAATCAATTTTTACCAACTTTTATACATTTTTTTTAGGTTTTTATTTTTTGTAAAATTAGATTTTTCTCAAAATTTTATCAGATGTCAAAAACATTATTCTTCGTTGCACAAAATTGTTTTAGAGACGAAATCATATTTCAGTCGTAAAATTTTGGAGGTGACAAATTTTTTTTTCAGTTTTATTGATTTATAAAAAACCGTTATATTGATTTTTTCAAAAAATATACCTGTTTGGTATCACCTTACAATATATTATATAAAATTTAATTTAAGTCTCTAGCGTTTTTGGTTCGTAAGATATTTAAGGTTAACCAACATTTTCACCTTTTTTTAAAACTGCTCTGGTAAAAAAACCACCCACGCAATTTTCTTGAGAGCCCTTTCTGCATCTTTCTGCCTTATTATCTGTATAACAAAATTTATTTGAAGTCGATATCTCTTCTGGTTCTTGAGCTATGGACGACGAAAAAAACCTCGCGAACGTACGGACGTACGGACGTACAAACGTACGTACACACGCACGCACAGACATCTTTCTAAAAATCTTTTATTTCGACTCTAGGGACCTTGAAACGTCGAGAAATGTCAAAATTTTCAATTTGACAAATCGGACCCATTACAATAACTTCCTATGGAAGGAAATCTTTGTCTTCTAATTCTATAAAAATAGGTTTTGAAGTAAATTTTTAGTACTGACTGGTTTCAAAAACGAAATTTAATTTAACTAAATAATCTAGTTTAAAAAACACCCGCTTTCAACATTATTTTCATACAATTTAATGTATTATTCCAATAACTTAATGTAATAGAACTGTTGTTTTAGTATGATGGGCAATTCTTTCAGATTTCTTGTAAACATTTAAAATCTAACAACTTATGGAGATTTTTCGAATATTATAAATAATAATAAATTCTTCAACTGAATATTGAAAAATAGGATTATATGTATAGTTGGAAAACCGTCAGAGATCTTAGATTAAAAAAAGGTACTTTGTGTTGTTTTTATTTTAAAAAGTTAATTCTCCAAATCCTTAGGTGATACATTCATTTTGAAGAAGGATTTGAAATAAGTCCATCAAAAGCTATGGGAAAAGAGTAAATTTGTAAAAAAAAACCTCTTGTCGACAAGAGCTAAAATTAGATATGGTAACTTATTAAATTCCCATAGGAAGTTATTGTAATGGAACCGATTTGTCAAATTAAAAATTTTGACATTTCTTGACGTTTCAAGGTCGCTAGAGTCGAAATGAAAGATTTTTAGAAATATGTCTGTGCGTGCGTGTGTACGTACGTCGTCGCCGTCGGTACGTCCGTATTTCCGTACGTTCGTACATTTGCGACGTTTTTTCGTCTTCCATAGCTCAAGAACCAGAAGAGATGTCGATTTCAAATAAATTTTGTTGTACAGATAATAAGGCAAAAAGATGAAGAAAGAAAATTGCGTCTGTGTTTTTTTTTTTTTGCCAAAGCAGTTTTAAAAAAAGGTGAAAAGTGTGGTTAACCGTAAATATCTCATGAACCAAAAACGCTTAGGACTTCAATTAAATTTTATATAATATATTGTAACGTTATACCAAACAAATATATTTTTATAGATCCAATTAACGGTTATTTTATTAATCAAAAAAAACTGAAAAGAAAATTTTACGAACACAAAATGATTTTATTCCAAAACAATTTTGTGCAACGAAGAATAACGTTTTTAGCATCTGGCAAGATTTTGAGAAAAATCGAATTGACATTTAAAAACCTAAAAAACATTACTCAAAGTTGGTAAAAATTGAATTTCGGCTCAAATATCTTTTCAAAAATTAGAGATTATGGCTTCCAACGTATTTTATCTTATAAAAAATATTGTATTTAACATTAAGTAAAATTTCGAATTGACAGTTTTCTTACAAAAAATTAAAACCTAACAAAAAAAAACAATACTAAAATTTGATAAAAATTACTTTCGACTCTTTCAAAAATTAAAAACATTGTTTTGAAACTTTTTTTTACAAAAAAAATTGTTTTCGATATTCAGTAGTTTTTTTTTATAAATATCCGACAGTCCGTTTTTTCATAAAAAAAAATAAAATCTACAAGAAATAGTAGACAAATTTGGTAAAAATTGATGGTCGGTTCTTGATACCTCTCAAATTAATTTCATTCATCCAATTTGTAACAATTTAAGAAATTATTTTGCAAAAGTGGAGTTTCAAACTAAACTATTTCTTTGTATGAAAAATATTGTTGGTAATTTTAAAATTTTTAAGAATAATTCAACTTACAACTTTCTTAACTCAACTCTACAAACTTTTAAGCGACACAAATCGAAAGACGGGATGGGAAGTTATCGGTGTGGCATCCCAGCCTCATTTTTAAATTCATTTGATTCAATTATACATTTTTGAAAATCCTTAAATGCCATGATTTTATGATTTTGAAGAATACATTTTATGGGTAACATTATTTTTACGAAATCCAATTTTAACTATTTGCTTAAATTAAAAAAGTAGCCGCTTTCAACATAATTTTTGTTTTCTTCAATACATTGTAATAATTTGGTGTAGTTTAAACGACGAATTCGTTGTCATAACAAAAAGTTTCGAATTTTTTCTGTTAAAAAATCGTTTGAGCATGAATACTTCAGCGTTCTACGTAGAACAGGTAAAAACTAACAACTAATGAGTATTTTTGAAAAAGAAAACAAGATACTGAAAATATTTACACGGAATATTGAAGAAGAAAATAATAGATTTAGAAAATCATCAGCAATTTAATTAAAAATTAAACTACTCTACGAATGTGCATAGACCCAAAAAAACTGATATTTTTTTACATGATTAAAAATAACATTCCAAAAACCAGATGTGATATATTGATCTTGAAGTCGAACAGTAAACTGTTATAATCGAAAATTTATAATTTTTGTGATAAGAATCACTTAAAATAAATTTACGCTACTGAATGTTGAGTTTTCAACTTAAAATTTCAGCTTAAAATGCAATATCAAAAACTATTCGAATACTATTCAAAAGTGACTACAATTATTCAATTCCAGACACAACTTGACATTGAAGGCTTCAACATATTTTTTAAATGTGAAGATTCAGTTGTAAGCATCTAATATACTTAGAGCCATATTATTGCAGTTACATAAAACTAATTTTATGACAAAATATTTCCAAGCGAGTTTTGATTTTTAAGTTTTATTCGAAATTTGTACATAATTTCGATTTTATTGACATATATGTAGAACGATAAGACTACTTTTGGCCCAAAACTAGTTTTGAGTAACTTTTATTATAAGGCCGCTAATAAAGTGAATAGAAAGACAAAAAAACTATTACACAAAATGTAGATCGTTTAAATTTTAAATTGACTTTAAGGTTAGCTTTGTGTCACAAAAACTAAACGATTGCAACGCCATCTTTATTGAATTAATATTTATCTTGATATTGTTTCTAAAGATTGCACAGGCGGGGAAGAAAACATAAGCTGGGAGCGTGTGCAGAAACGTAGGTAAGTGTTTTAGAGAGGTACTTTAAGACCCTCAATGTTTAACTTGTTTGCTTGCATGATTTGGTTGCTCGGAGTTGCAGAGAAAAACATTAAGAACTAATATTGCTTTGGACCTTATATTCGGCAACTTCGAGGAAGTTTTTTAAATTTTGTGCCTTGGTGTTTGCTGAGTTGACTCTATTGGCTAAGTTAATTTTCGTAGTACTTCAAAGAAGAAAACATACATTTTAAGGTAAACTGTTGCTGCAAAATTCAAAAAATGCAATGGAAACAATTTTATTTTATCAAAGTGGTGCAAAATGATCTCACATTGACTTTTGTAGATAAGAATGTCTTTTTTGTTAAATATAAGGCTTGAGTTGCCTGAGCGAACACAAAGGACCACAAATTCCTTGTATCTGCGGGCAGAAAAGATAGGAGAGGCTTTTCAAACAGATTCCATCAAATAAAAGTTGCATGCAACTTAATTATCTAGTGATTATTTTAAAGTTATTCTCCCTCTGAATATTTGATAGTTTTATTTATTTTTAAAGCAAAATTCCACCAAATTCTCATTTTAAGAACCCTTAGTTTGCCCAAGATTCACACCATACTTTCCAAAAATGTAACCTTAGTTTAATTTTTATTACGCAGACGCATCAAGCTCACTAGTTCGTCTAAAATCTTCTGCGAAAAAATTATATTCCTTTTTGAACAAATGAAACAAAAATATTAAATTGTTTTCACAATTTTATTAAATAACCACAATATACATTTTATAAAATGAATATAAAAAAAATTAACAAAAACTCTTAAAATGTTATTCCTTTCGTTTTGTTTTCATAACTAATGCCATGTAAGCTGTGATTCTGAATCCCACGATCAATAGAATCAGACCAATAAAATCCAATGGCAAATCTGCTTCGGAGAAATTCAGTGTCTCCAATATCACCCGACCGGAACTCGGACAGGTTGTATTAGATTTTGTACATGCAATTTCACCTGCCTGGACATCGGACCATTGATTTATGAGCAATCCTTCATTGCCATAACGGAACCATGACAAATAGGAGAGCCATTTGAAGTACACCGGAACTGATCCGGAGTTCAAGAAGAATCCACCGAAGAGTAGGAATGGTATGATCACTGGTGAACCAATTGACAATGCCATCGATGTTGACGAACTTGCACACGAAATCAAATATCCAAAGGAAGTTGAAACGTTGGCGATTAAGGTTACTATAGCCAAAGCTATAAGATAGTGGTCCAATCCAGCTCGAAGACCAATCAGGGGATATGCAATTGATGTGAAAACAAACGGAACTGTCAGAAATAATGGCAGTTCAGCTATGGTCTTGCCTAAAAAGTAAGTGTCACAGCGGTATAAACGGCTTCGAGCTTCTCTCATAAAAACTGGCAGCTCTGAAGTGAAGACCTAAAGAATGCAAACAAAAATATATGAGAAAATGCTTTCCATATGAATGGACATTAGGGTAATTCTTATAAGTTAGATCAAAGATTTTAAAAATTATATGGAAAATGTTTTTTTTTTGCTGAGAACCACCCTAATGTAAATATTTGACATTTTAGATACATTTATGGTGGCGAAAACATTCTGAAATGTCATATTCGTTAGGAAAAGAAATATCGCTCCATTAATATTCATAACGCCATCTTGTGTCAGTTGTTGACCCAAAAATATCAGACCAATAAGAACAGCAACCATCTAAAAGAAAATACAAATTAATCATAAAGGAAGAAAAGTTTTAGTAGATACACTTACAGTTGTCTGAATAAGACGGACTTTGACAAGCAATGGTTCCTTAAGAACTGTCAACCAAGATCGCCAAAGAACAGCTCTGAATTGGGTGAACCAAGTAGCGTTGTAGGGATGATTGACATCATCATCCAATGGAATTCCATTAGCTTTGACTGCCATCTTTTGGAAAGTCTGTTCCATTTCCCTCGATACTCTGAAAATGTCAAGTTTTTGAAATTCCAGGGATTCTTTGAGGTATTTTTTTAGCTTACTTTCCAACGGCAAAGTTGTCACAGATTTTGCCAATTCTTTCCTTAGATTCCTGCTCTTTGCCTGGCATAACTGCCAAAACTTGGACATAATAATCAGCAGGGTTGTAATTTGTTGGACATTGGGCTCCCAAGCTGAAAAGAAATACAAATTCCCAATTACAAAGTTTTATAGAATTTTTGAAGTTGTTTGAAGAGAGTTCGTTCTTACTAAGCGAAAAAGTCAGCTGCTTCATTCGGAGTTCCTAAAAATGCCACTCTTCCTTCTGCCATAAGTAAAATCTTGTCAAACAATTCAAAAAGCTCCGAGGAAGGTTGATGAATGGTTAGAATTACAGTTTTCCCCTTTTGCGATAGCTTCTTCAACACTTGAACCACACTGTGAGCCATAAACGAATCTAGGCCTGATGTGGGTTCATCGCATAACAACAACGGGGGATCTGTAAGGGCTTCAGATGCAAAAGCCAAACGTTTTCTTTCACCTCCTGAAAGACCTTTAACTCTTCCGGGTACTCCAATAATTGTGTTTTGACACTTGCCCAATGACAGATCTTGAATTACTTGCTCCACTCGTTGAATTTTTTGCCGATATGGTGTATTTCGTGGCATACGCAGCATTGCTTGGAAGATTAAATGCTCCCTGGCCGTCAAGGAACCAATAAAAAGATCATCTTGCTGAACATATGCACATCGGGCTTGCATCTCGGTAGCATCAACTGCATAGCCATTAAGCATTCTTGTGCTTGATGGAGATATTTGCACACCAGTGGAAGATCGAAATGCCAAAGCGTTAAGGAGAGTGGTCTTGCCAGCACCAGAACTTCCAAGTACGGCCAAAAGCTCCCCCGGATATGCGATACCAGAAACTTAAAAAAAGAAAGTGGTTTTATTTAGTTTAGAAAAAAAAGAAATATAAATACCATTTTTTAGAAGATGCTTCCTTGGTGCTGGAATATGTCGTTCATTGCAGAAAAGTCCCTTAACACGGTTAACAAGGTACTTAAAGCCTGGCCCCGGCTGATTGACAGCACCAAACACATCCAAGTTATACCATGAGTATGTGAGGTTATCGGTTGGTCTTGTAACTGTCCCATAGTTCTTAGTAATTCCTGGATTTATCGAGGCTTGTTCGGGATGTATTAGGTTAGTCTGTGGAAATAGGTTACCAATTAATGAAAGACAAAGGTTTAAGTTAAAAAGACAGAAGCTTTTTGTGCAGAGCTAAACAAATTACAAGGATAAAACAAATATTTCAAATTAATCAGAATGACTTTAAAATCTTATGGGTTTGCTGAGGAGGGAATCAAATGCAAGTACTTAAAAATTCTGACCATAGTACAATTTTCAAAAGTCCCTTGTGAAATATGTGCAGTTTATTCAGTGGATCCTAGAATATTCTATAAAAAAATCACAAAAAGAAATTGAAAATCCTGTCTGTTTAAATACAGTTCTATTTAAATTGCTTCTTCTATGATCACTCTTGTTCAAGGTCCCTTTCTATTATAATCCACGTTTTTCTTTTACAGAATATTATACTTAAAATAAAAATGTTGGTTTTTTACTATTTTATAAACTTAATTTAAAAATACTCACCAAAGGACACAAAAGAGCCCTAAAAAATATTTAAGGGAGCTGTAGTTTTTTTCAGATAGATGACCCTTGAGCTTTCTATCAATAAACGTCAAACTACTCATATGACAGTTCTAATAACCATCAAGATTATGGGCAACTAAGTTCTGAATTCTGATATTATGAAGACGAATTATTGTAGAAATAATTCGAAACCTTCCCGCGCCATTTCAAAGCAAAGCAGGAAACTTTTGATTTGTCGTTTACGATCAAATTTATTTTGGCGCTTGCGATGAATTGGCGCGAAGAGCTCGAATCATTTCTACAATAGGTAGATATTTCGTCTACACAATATCAGAACTTAGTTGTCTATAATCTTGACGGTTATTAGAACTGTAAAAAAAAAGTTTTCGCGGGTGCTGCCTCTTGCGAGGAATTGACAAATCCTTCAAGAGTAATACCTGTCTTGAAAAGTGCCTTCTCAAATTAGCTGTTTCGGCAAATAAACTATAGGTCCCTTCCATCTTTGAAACCTTACTCGTACACAGGACTGGTTGAGAGTTGTAAGTCACTAGGACCTGGTTCTTCATGGACTGTTGCACTACCTAATTTATTTTATTTATAGGAAATAATTTTAAACAGACCTTTTTGAAGAAGGGCATTATATTTCTTTCTAAATTGATTTTCTGTTTATGATAGTAAAAATTAAAGAATTCTACTTTTTAAAGTGAATTAGCTTTAGATGTTCTGGAACTGAGATTTAAACACGAATTTCAGAATATAAAAGTCCGAAAAACAGCAAAAGTGAAACTTTTGTTAAACCATTGGTTAATTTAAAAACACAATGCACGTTTCATATCTATGTATTAATATAAAAGCTTGAGAACTAAAGTGAAAAGAGATTCTGATAGCGATAGTTTTAATAGACTCCCGAAAATTGAGTCCGAAAAAACTAAGTATAAGATTCTTACTCATATTCTGGGTCTTGGAAAAAAGCTAAGTTTCAAAACAATCTCTTAAAAATCTGCGTGAAAAAACCCTCTTAACTATTGTGTTTTGCTCTTAAATATGGCATATTTAGAAAACTGTTGGAATCTTGCAATGCTTTCATTTGTAGAAAGTCGACCAAATTAAACAAAAATCGGAGCCGGAGTAGGAATAGCTATCACAGCTTGTCGTACGTTAACAGAAAGTACGCACACAATGCGCCGTACGACTTTTTGACGTTTGATATAGATTTAGTAGAATTTGAAAATTATTGATTTGATACTTATCATTTGGTTTGAGTTTGACTGAGTTTTAAAATTATTTAATACAATGGATTTTGAAAACGAAGATATAGTTTTAATAGTGTTCTTTTTAAAGTGTCGTATATTTATTTAAAACACTATAGTAAATAAGCGAAGGTGTTGGGGCGGCCATTGTACCAGGAAAGAAATGAAAAGAGGTATTTTGAAACCACTTTTAATTTCATTAAAGAAAATGACCCTGATCTATTCTTTAAATCAACAAGAATAAATCACACCCAATACAACTTGTTGTTGAGTTTAGTGGAAAAGCGTATGACGAAATCGTCAATTTGAAAAGCTATAAGCCCAGAATGTAGAATGGTGTTAAGCTCGACGTAAGGTCACAATTATGTTGTTCAATTCAACTTATGATTGTTTAATTCTCTAGATATCTGTCACAAGGAGTAACACCTAATTATTTGGTAGATATGGTCTTTTCAGATGGGTGCTTCAAAAGTTGGAAAAATAATTGTTGAAACATGTATGGTGTTCTGGGATATTTTATCCCCAATTTATATGCCGGAACTCAATCAATCCGAGTGGAAGCAAACTAGTAGAGTTTCGTGAAAGGTGGTACATGCCTAATTGCGTTGACAGCATAGATGGGAAGCACATAGAAATAAAATGCCCTCGAAACTCGGGATCTAAATACATGCATTACAAAGGGTATTTTAGCATTGTGCTTCTCGGGTCTGCGACGCCAATTATACTTTCAGTGCAGTTGATGTTGGCACATACGGCAGTCAGAGTGATGCTGGAATTTTAGGAAATGCGAAATAGAAAAAAAAAAATACTGACAAATTCCATAAACTTTCCAATAGTTTAAAAACCTTCCCAACTCCCAGAAAAAAGTGCCATATTAATTTGTTAGCGATGTGGAAAAATATTAATTTAATGCACAAACACAAACCACGAAATCAAATTTGATATGCCAAAAATGATAGATGTCAAAAGTGTAGTACGTCAAAGTTAAAAGTTAAAACTCTTCCAACTCCGGTTGCGGTTCCGATTCCAGTTCCGTCGCGTTGTGTTCGTGCATCTGCATTTGCGTACTTTTAATATTTTGCCAGGTATTCCGGTTGCAGCTGTAAAAAAATTCACAAACAAAATACATTTGTTTTGGAGGGATTCTCGTTGGGTATTATAGGCTAAGCTACTTCCACGATAAATTTAATTTTTTCGACTTAAAAACTCATATTTTTTTTTTATTTTGAGTAAAAATAACAACTGCTAATGACAAAAGTGCCACTTAAGTAATGTCATATTGGTAATGTCATTCGAAGCAACTTTGAAGCAGGCCCAACGTAACGCAGACGAAGCCGAAGCTGAATCGTGTTTTTTGTTTCAGCAATAAGTTCGTCAATATATAAACTCTATTTTCGAGGAAGATCTAGTCGTATTATATAGAGTTTTTCAATGAGGGTAAATGGGCAAAATTTCAATCGTGGGGTTTGTTGGGTGTCGTCTTGGTCCACATGGTTCAATTTGGGCCATGATAAATTAGTTATTATCGTTATGAAGCCCTCGCTGTTGACGGTGATCGCCTCACTAACGGCGTTTTAAAAAAGGATGGGCCAATTACGCCGCGCCGCGCCGTCGCCGGTCCAAAACACTAAACGGTAACTTTCTGATAATGCATTATCACCTTTGTGGTTGATGTCGTCCTATATAAGCAATTTTGCTTGTTAACACAACCATTCATCCTAAAATGCGCCTCGTCACTAAAGATGATTTTTCTTCTAAACGATTTGAAGCCCACTCTGCGAACAAACGGCGTTGTTTATGGTCATGAACTTTGAGCTCCTGGGTCTGTTGGATCTTCTACGGATATAGGCCCGCGGAAATGTTCTCGTTTGATCTTGCGTTCCTTGAACGCACGAGTGTTAGTTGATTGTTTACTAAGCTGGTCGTCTCAATTTTGGCCACCAAACGTTGATGAGACGACGTTGAAGATGGCCACCACATCAACCCATTGGCGCAATGCGCGCAACGTTTGCGTTAACGAAAACTCACAGATGTCACCAAAACAAATTGGCTGCCATGGCCGCCAGAATTTACCCACGCCAATTAAAAAACCCCAATACAAAAACCACTGTCAAAGATCCTTCTCCTATTCACATTCTCCAGTTTACTGAAATCAATAAAGATTACATATCTTTCCAATTTCCAAAATCCAACTAACACACTCGTAAACCCCCATCAATAAAAATGTAACATTGCCTCTTGAACAACATCACCCATCATCATCGGTCGACCACAGGTGTAAATTTTTATAAAAACACCTTGTTATTTTATTCAACATGATTTGTTTAAAAAAAAAAACAAAAATAAGTGTTGCTATGTAATTTCGTTTGGTTTTTATTTTTATTTTTATATTTTTTCAAACGTCTAACCTGAGAGAAAAATAAAAACCCGATTTGTGTGGAATTCATAACTATCACAATATCCCAATCACAATAATTCCAGAGATAGGTTAGGTAGATGCAAGCTAGCGCAACGGTGCGGTAATAATCGCATATATCATGACAGGGCGATAAAAACGATGAAGAATCCAACCCAATCCAACAAGAGAAGCATTTTGAAATTCGATCCGATTTCTAATAATAACAGCAAATCGAATGGTTGTGCTTTGGCAATACATACGAGTATATCCAACACAGAAAATTGTATCCGTCAGATGTGTAGCTACATACAATATTTTTGTTGTAGCTCCGTCCGGCGGCGCCGTCACCGCCACCATCACCGCCACCGTTCGTATCGACTCCGACTTCGATACCGACACCGATAGTTCGGAGATGAAAATGTCATGAAGGTAAAAGATACAAATCTCTCTTTCCTCCTCTGTATAGGTACATAGGTGTAGGTAAGGTAGGTTTCTTACCTATAGTATACTTTTGTGTGTTAATGTACATATATAGAAATATAGAAAATGAACTACTGCTGCTAAAGCTGTTTTAAGGGAAAGGGTAAAGGTAAGGGTACGAGTTGCAAGAGAAATCTGTAGACTCCAGATTACATCTCCACTGATGTCAGATATTTACGTGCATAAGAAGATAGCTCGACAGGACTCTGGCTTGGCTTTGGCACTCTGGCACTTTAGCACTGGCACTGGATGGAGCTGGATGGTAAAAAAGGATCTACTGAAATATAGATAATCCCTTCACGTTTGTCGTCAACTCTTCATCCCTCCTTCTTTTCTCGTTTTATCTTCTAGTTTTGTTTTCTTTCATTTTTATAATCCTATTAAAGTGCTAATAACGTTTTATTTTCGTATGTCCCTTGATTTCTGTCCCAACTACACTCCCATCCCAACCAACCCAACTCAAACCCCCATCATCCTGCTTCAGCAACCAATGTATAGCAGCACCACCACCCGTCGCTCGTCGTCACTCGTCGCGTCGACTAAGTCGTCTTCGTCGTCATCATCGACCTTCTGACTTTAATCCTTGAAAATGCGCGATATTTTTCAATTAAAATATTTTCTTGAGCAACCTCTTAAGAGGTTTTTGTTTTGTAACTTGCCACCTCCTCGTGGAGCCCCTTGTGAATAGCCCCTCACCACGTTTACCCAATCCCTACGTTTTCATCAGTATGTCTGAAGATATCCTTATTTGTTTGAACTTTATCCAGACGGTCGCCCCCAAATGAAAATTTTGCTATAAAAATCCTTCCAACTGTAAGTGTGAAAATCCGCCTTGAATCCAAGAGTTGCCCTCTGGAGTGTCGTGCCAGTGCCAGTGCCAGTACCATACCAACCCCTTTTCGCTTTTCGGTTGAAAATTTTTGACCTCGATGATGATGATGATGATTCTGCAAGTCTACCGTCCGCGTCGCCCATCGTCCGTCATCCGTCGTCCTTCGTCGTCGCTTTTATTTGTCGTGTCGATGGAAATGGAAATGATGTGTCCTTGTTTTTCCTTATTATTGTTTTTTTTTTAAATATGTATCTTTTTCCAGAATTTGTTTTTTGGGTAAAAAGATGGAAATGGAAATGTGAGTAGGTCGAAAACGAACGATTGCGGTAAAATTGTTTACGCTAAGAAATTCTGTTGCTTTCGTCCTTTATTTCTGTTCTGTTCCTTGCTGTTCTACTTGTTTAAGTAAACAAGGGGTAGAATATGAAAATTCCTCCCTCAGCTTCAACTTCAGCTTAAGCTTTAGCTTTTCGGCATCGTGCATGAAAAAGAAAAAGACCAGGGAGAAACCGTAAGCGCGTGAGCGTTCTACGTTATACGTACTTCCCACCAGAGATTGTTGATTAAGTTATTGACCTGTCGATTGGGGATAAAGCCGGCCGTTCAAAACGAACTTTCCAGTTGAATATACTGTTTCCATTTTTCTGATAGGAGAGTTGGGCATGGGGCATTTCACCCTTACCCCAGTTTAAAGTGTTCGGAGTATACTTACGGTATATAAGGCATGGATGGCGCACCGTTTTCGGTTATTAAAAAATGAAGACAAAAATAAAAAGGACGGAGGAAAAATGACTAGCAAAAAGAATTGCTGATGATGATGTTGATGCTGCTGAATCCTTAAATCAAAAAGGAAAGAAAGATATGATAATCACTTTGATATTGAAAAAATAAAAAGGAACACGCGGTGGGGCCACCAGATGGCCAAAAGATGACCAGATGGAGCTTTGGAATTTTTTAATTTTGTGATAATTTTGGAAGATCTTGGGGATTAATCTTGTGCTTGGCAATTTGAGATGGAATGGTTAAAAAAAATCCGGCAGTAAAGTTTAAAAAAGGAAATAAAAATATAGGACCTTTATAAAAAAATAAAAAAAAGGAAAGTCAAGTGAAAGTGTAGGTAGAAAGAAAATAAACAAGAAAGTTGCAAGTGGAAGTGGAAGGGTTTTTAATAGATTTTCGGAGAATTCTTTCGAGTCAGGGTAAATTTAAAGGTTATTTTTTATTATTTTGTTGTTGTTGTTGTTTTTTTTGAAAGTAAATGAGTTTGTTGGTGTTTTTAATTATGTAGATATAGAAGCTCATGGTGAGATGGAAGAGTAGGTTTTAATTGCAAACTTAGATGTTTTTGATTTACAATTTCTGTGGTTATTATACATGAAAGGTTTTTCTGGTTCTTTTTTTTTAATTTCTTGGAGAAAATTTACTGCTGATGGAGAAAATTTTATTATTTTATTTGTAGGATAGACAATTCTGTAAGAATAAATGTGGGTTGAATTATCCAGGAAGAGAAAGAAGTCAGCAAAGGACTTGGGTTCTTTTTTAACGCGGTCTTAGCTTTTTACTCTATCTTCACATATCGAGTACCGAAAGAACTAATTAACTTTTTTTCTCATAAAATTAAAAATTGGGATTTTCTAGGAAAAAAATATCATTTGAATATTACTTGTTGTTAATATTAAGTAGGTTCGTAGTTAGAACCAACATTTTGCCAAAAGGAGTTAGATTTTGGAGACAATGTAATCATTGTAACGCGGCTCCGATGTCATGAATTAAAGAGTAGATATTGTCTTTGTTATCAATGTGATTTCAGAACTGGAAAGATTACCATCCACCAAAAGTTTATATTACACCAAATACTGGACAATACAGCTTATGAGAGTTTTAATAGGATTCCTTGATAAGCTGATACGTAATTAGGATGACGTAAGAGAATGCTTGCTGCACTGTGAAGATTAGAAGAGCTTAACCGAAACCTTCCAAACCATCAAAGGACTGCGAAAAAAGCGGAACGATGTTAGGTTCATAGATTCAGATCCTTGTCCTTCGGAAGTGGAACTTCAAAGGTAGCGTGAGATAAGCTCATTGAATTCCGTTCTTGACAGCATTTTCGAATGGGGAATTATTAACCGTGTTGAATTAAATGCTTTAAAATCTCAATGCTGTTTCCTGTCGTTGAAGTGTAACTCACCCCGATCGAGAAAACTTGTCAACTTTCTCTACTTGGTATGTGCATAACCGATTCCTACTTACAGAATGATAACATTACGCCAATATTGCCAGAAATGCTGCTAGGTTCTTAGGATTTATCAGACTGTGCAAGAAGTTTTTTACACCTTCCGATCTGGCTGCAATTTACAAAGCCTTTATTCGCCCAAGACTTGAAATGCTTTTTGTTGTTTAACTGATATTTTTACTAACATTGTTTTGCCTGCAACTGGCTCACTGCATTTCTTTACCCTCAAACTGAATTCTGGACTTACTGTCAACCATAGATACTCTTTTTTTAAACGCACATCGAGAATGTGGAATGCTTTATCCTTCCATTTTGATTTGCAAAACTTTACGACTTTTAAATCCTTCCTTATTTTTTAAGGCTTGCACTTTGTTTGAACTTTTAACATTTTAAGGGGATTAATAAATCCTTTAGTGGCTTTTAATTATAAAAGAAAGGTGGCTGCTTCAATCTTTTTTTTGGGAAAGGGTGCAGGGTCCCAGGCCATCACAAGTGGCACCATGTTTCAAAAATAAAATTAAGTACTAAGATATGCAGATGAAGATGACTTCTACATCATGGAAAGAACCAAAAAGGCAATAACATTTTAACAACGAGTTCGATGCAAAGAAATTGGGTCTTGATATCAATTAGGAGAAGACGAAATAAAGTGCGGTGCCATCGAATTGAGTCGATTCCGACTGAAGGAAGGCTTGGTCAATGCATGACTTTTGACTGACAGGATGGTAAAATGGTCAGTGAATTTGTCTAGCTGGGCACTGGTGTAAATTGTAAATAATATCAGCGCTGAAAACTAGCAAATATTAGCTCTTAGTTATAGCTGTTTCTTTGAGATTCTTATAGGCAACTGGGGAATAAAGCACTATTGAGAAATATTAACAAAACTTTTTAAAACCCTTATCTTCCCGGTCCTGCTTTAGGGCACAGTAGCATGGACAATTTGTATATGGATGAAAGTGGTTCCATTCGTGTCTTCGAGAGGAAGGTACCATATACCATGTGATGGAGATGATACTAATAAAACTAAACAGCGAACGTACCACTGGTAACGGTTATTTAAGACCTTATATGTCAAAATTGTAATCCTTGATAGCTAGTAAAATGCTTATATCAAAAATGTTACATCTGAAAACTTGTAAACATTGACAGTTCGTAAAAACGAAAAAAAACTAACGGGCCTAAACCTCTGCAATGGACCAACTCAAATGTCAGACTTTGGAGTTATCTGGATTTAAAAAATAACAAACATCTAAGCCGCCATTATGTGATTTCAGATGATAGTAAGTTTCTAAAATCGTTTAAAATTAGCACTATAATTTTCTTAACAACGTCAACAACGTCCAAAAGAAAACATCCAAATTAGGAATTTAAAATTGAGGATATGTCATTATTAAAAATTATCTAGAACTGTCAGACCTATACCATACAAAGATAACAACGTTTTTTCCACGAAGAGTGTCGGCCAAAAAAAGCATCTTAAATGGAGGTGAATCCTTTTGATTTAACAAGAACCCCGTTTAAAATACAATTAGGGCCCTTAAAAAGCCTCATTCTTACGCAGATATTTAGTTTGAATTTAAGAAAACTTTTTATTATAATGAGTCAGCACTTTAAAAACAATGTTCCAATAAATATGGATATGGGAATCCTTAATTTTTTAATGTGAAATATTTTAGATTTAAACAGATTGGTATTTAAACGCATCATACAGTTTCTAAGTGCCTGATTTTTCACCTTGTAAAGACGAAATGAATTTTAGTGCCAGTGGCATGATGGTTAGTGCTTTGGATTGTCATGCCAGAGGTCTTGGGTTCGATGCCTGCCTCTTGCGAGAAATTGACAAATTCTCCAAGAGTAATTCTTGTCATGAAAAGTGCTTTCTCAAATTAACCGTTCGGATTCGGCTTAAAACTGTAGGACCCCTCCAGAGTTGAGAGTTGTAAGTCACTAGCGTCAGCGAATTTATTTTATTTAAAGACGGAATGATAAAATTAAGAGACACGTTTTTTAACTTTCTGTAATCATTTATCTACAATTTTAACCGAAGTACCAAAGAAAGTTTTAATAAGAATAGTTTAATTAAAAATATTCTGTGCATCACATCTAAAACTCTTGGTTTAATATTTCTAAAACGTGTCTAAAGTCTGAATTAAATAGGTTTATGTACCTAAATATGTCTAAAGCAGTCATGCACGTTTTGTAAACCTATGGGTATTATACACATCTTGAAAGCTTTCAGTATTAAGTTTTTATTCAATCAAGCGATACTCTTATTAGGTGCTCTCAGTAAAACTGGCTTCTGTTGTTTTGAAGTGAATGATAACAAAATTTAAACTTCTTATGAATTTCTAAAAATAAACCTTTATTTGAAATGACAACCTTTTCAAATTATAAGATAAACCTAAAAGTCTTTTTAACTTAATGTCTACTTTCATTTTTTCATATCACATCTCAAATTTGGATAAAAGAAACCTTATCGGAGTTGAGGAATTAACACAAAATCACGCATCACTCAATCTCAATCTCAAAGCCAAAAGCATGTGTGAGTTTGGTGTTGATTATCTATCACCATGCTCTATGCAAATAATCCCATCCTTAAACCTCGAAATAATTGTTTCTACCGCAACCGCTACACATTAAAATTATCCACAGAGGCCAAAGATATAAAAGTTTTTTTTGTTGCTTTTTCCTCTCTAGGTTCGTTTGAAATCAAATTAACCTTTAATTTTAGTTTCAACTTCATAATTCTAATAGACCTTTCTATTTACTGGAGCTGAATACCTATGTATCTAAATACAGCAAAAGTTGTCAGCAAACATCAGAAACGAACTTCATAGAAAAGATAAGCCCATCATCGCATCCGAAAAACCACAAGTCTAAAACCTGATGGATGGATGAAACGAGAGACTCTTTGCTTTGATACTTTGAGGGTTTTGGATTCTGCGACGGCAACGGCGACGACGATGATAACCACATTAACCGCTACGACACGGCTATATCGTCTCTGCGTAGACTTAGGGCGCTATCTTATCAAGGTTCCACTCTCATCTCGTATCTATCTAAGTACCTATGCCTACCTCTATATATTTGTATTAATTTTGTAATCACATTTAGATCAAGAGGAATTATGATTATTATTTACCCGGGGGCTAATGATGACAAGAAAGATAAAATTTCAGAACTCGCACACTGATGTTTACTTTCCTAAAGGCTTTTGAATCGCATTTTTAAGAAAATAATTTCTTAATTTTACTTTTTTTTAATTTTTAAATAACTCACATTTAAACTTTCTGTTGAACCTTTTGCTATAAGCGCTTCTTGATCCTCCTGTCCCAACGTCATGGTCGATGACCGATTAATTCAATTAGACGGAATCACTTAGTTGACATTCGCGAACCCTTGAATTCCCCCAGAAGTGTACCTCTACTTCAAGTACCCTCTGCCTATATCTCTGTATATCCCTTAAAACACTGAATGAACACTGTGGATGAAGGTTTAATATGCTTGTCCGAGGTATACTCCTATATATGTAAATGGCGGATATGGTAACGAGTATAGAGGTATAGGTCTCTAGATAGGCACTGTAGGTAAGGCAGTGTTCTGTTCTTAATACCGATTTATGTCCACGCGAGGGTAAAGTCAATAGCTAACTAGCGTGTGCTCATCTATCAGAAGCCGGAGTGGAGTCTCTACCTCTTCTTTGCTATGACTCTCGAGTAACGAGTGCAATCTCGTTATCGGATAGATGGATGGATAGGTGTGAGGAAATGAAGTATAGGGGCCGTTATGAGTCGTATCGTAAAGACAATGAGTTGAGTATAGTGCTCAAGTGCGTTGTCTTGTTTTCCCTAAGGGTTACCTTTGGGTTATTTTGAAAACAACTATTTAAAGACAGAGGTTTCAAAAATTCTATTAAGAACCATTATTGGGTTCAAAGATAAGTATTACAAATTTGGATTTCAAGTTGAGCTTTGTTTAAAATGTACTATTGCTGCAGGCAAAATATAACAGAATTTGAGATGAATAAAGATACTTTTGAGGCAAATATATTTTGAAAATTTAGTTGACAGTTGAAAATTAGTGTAATAGTTTATGTTGATAAGCGTTTAAGTCTTTAGATATAAAACTATAAAAAATAACCATTATTTTAACTTGTAAACTTAATTTCCTAATTAAGCAGCAACAGCAAGTTATGTTTTTCTCAAAATTCGTTTTCTCGTTATTTCATTAAATAGTAAGAGAAATGAAATATAGACAATTTGACAACCTGGAATTCAAAGTATTCTTAAGGAACTAAAGCGCAAAACTAGAACCGTATAAACGTTTCACCGTCTATTTATTGCAAATTAAAATTAAAATTTTCAGAAGTAGAAATATTACTGCAAATAAATTAAAAGGGTGCTACAAAATGTTTGCAGTATTTATTTTATTTTGTGTATAGGTAGATAGATAGATTTTGTATATTATACTAGCTGACCCAACAAACGTTGCGTTGTCATATAAATAATTTCTACAAAATATTTTGATAGAAATAAATGACTTATTGTAAGTATGTAAGGATGTGGTATATAAGTGTGAGAGGTACAGAGCACTGTAAACGGTGACAAAATATAAAAATAACAAATCACCAAACATTTTTTTTTAATTTATTAAAATTAGTTCTTTAAACTATGACTATACTTAAAAAAAACAATATCTATCCCTTAATGCAACAGGGCTTACAATATTATTTTTTGATTCCATCTTTCGTCAATACAAAGAATCTGGAGCACGCCACTTATAATTGTCCGTTTGAAAAACATGAAGTGCTCAAATCTAAGCCGTAGGCAGACATCGTTCGGCCTTGAGACTTATTGATAGTCATTGAATGTCAATCTAATTTTAATTTGAAAGAGTTTGAATTGAATTGGCACATCTGTGGGTATAATAGGGACTTCCGGTAATAATATATTTTCTCCTCGGAATTTGCCATTTTAAATAATGGCTTCGATTACATTTTACATTCATTTTTTAATTTCTAATCGCGTGCCGTGTCACAACCGTGGTGATCAGTTGTAAATTATGCGGTGGCATGCCTAATAAATCTAATGAGTTCCAAAACTCAGTTGCATAATTTACAGCTTCGGTAGCATCACAAACTGTATCAATAGATCTGTATGACACCAAGTCTCTTGGTAAAATTTCTCTTTCTGCCACCCACTCCTGTTTGTATAATGTCTGTGTACATCGAGAAATATCTGGTCAATAAGAGCATCGTACAGAAATCTACCGGTAATTTTATGCATTTAGTTCCATCTGTAGTAACTTTTCCGTGACATATATCTAAAAGTTGAGATGAGAATGTTTCAGTGGATGGCTCTTGAAGCATTTAAACACACATAATTTAGTTTCAGTTGTACTTTTTCAACATTACGCCAAAGTTACGATGATTTTAAGCACTCGTTAATCTCATCAGCATACGTTGAACGTGAAATAACGGGAATGTTGGTCTGAAACCACCTAAAAAGAGTGCCGCCAAATAGCCTGCCGATGTTTTTTTGTCTATCAATGTCCTGTTGAACGCATTTATCCCAGATGATAATTTTACACTGTTTCATCAGCACTGTGGCCATGGATGATTGTTTTTTTATATTGCACACAGCGTCTGGGTTATTTTGAATATTTAGTGACAGTTTAAATAGTCAATGAGTTGTTTTGACTTCATCCAATTAAGTTGCGGTATTGCCAATAGACGCAACAGCCAATGCGGAAAAAAAACCATTATTTGATCTTTTTTAAGCAAGAATTAGCCAGAACGTTTTCCCAGTTCCACCTTGTGCCTTCAAAAAAAAAAGCCACCTTTCTCTGCCGAAACTGCGATCATGACGTGGTCAAAAATGGTTCTTTATTCTTCTTTCATTAGTGGGACATTGCGAGCAACAATCGCTGCCATTTCTACAATATTGTATTGTATTGTAGTTCACGATTCCATTCAGTGTCTATTAAATCAGATTCATTTCGATTTGGTAATTGCATACCGAAATGACTGAGTGCTAAGTTGGCAATGATAATGCCAAGATCGTCAATAGCAATCAATGCTTCATTGTACATAGCGTTACTGAAGACTATCGTAAGATCGTTGCACCGTGTACGATGTGGATGCAATTAAGCAATAGCATCTAGAAATATAACAAATAGATAAAAACCTATTCTCAGACCTACCGAATGTATATGAAAAATTTCATTGAAATTGGTTAAGCCGTTTCGGAGGAGTATGGTAACTAACACTGTGACAGGGGAATTTTATATTATATTTTTTATATTTTTTTTTAAACTTAAATTTATTCTATTTTTCACACACAAACAAAAAACTGAAAAGTCCTTAGGGTGGAATATTTGCCTTCATAAGAAGGAATTCTAAAAATTCTTATACTGTATGTATTTTATTTTTAAATAATCCACAGTTTCATTTGTACTTGAATGTAAAACAAATATCACCACAGATGACCTAAGACATTGCAAAATTTGAAAACCTAGAGGACTGCAATGAATTCCGACTGCTATGTTCTTCAAAGCTCGTTAGCAATGCTCTAAGAACAGTGGCAGTACTATCATCTTAAAATCATAAATATTTCTAGTTTAACTTACGCTTAAACCATTCAAATCAAAGTTTTTAAAATAACTGCAAAATGAGGAACAGAGGTTTCATTGTAAATGTATTTGAAGAATTATAAAGATTATGAAATGTTCGTTAAGCTTAAAGTTGCTATCATTTATCCAGAGATTTGGTAAGCCCTAAAAATCTTACCACCAGAAAATATGGAAATATGTAAGAGTCCTAAAACTAAAAGAAAATTTGAACGATCATTTTCTTTCTTCTAAATGTTCCTTTAACACTTATCTAAAGTTAAAAACGCAATGTGGTTACCTTCAGTTTTCGTTATTTGATAAGACTTTTTAATTTTAAAATTGGTTTGCATTGTGTCTGCTTCTTCAGATGTTCATATTAATTTTGTTTTAAGTATGTAAAAGTTCATACATTTTATGAATTTGATAGGAGAAAATCATAAAGAAAGAAAGAAAGTTTCCAGTATCTTGAAAGGATGGTGAAGAGTAATTTTGTATAATAAAAGCTAAATTTTGACGTTTCTTAACAAGGAGAGAATATTGCAATTTAAATTATATTCTGAAAGAGCAAAATTGATAATCTGTTACATTTTGCATATCGAATCTTCAACTTAATATTTCGTCAGCAAAATTTTTTGAAAACCGTTTTTAGGGTTATTTATTTTTTTTTAGAAAATTTTAATCAACGAAAGGCTTTTGAAAGTCCCATTTACTGCAATTCGCACAGCAAAAAGCTAAATTGTATCCTATTTTTAACAGAACGACAAAATTTAAACAACATTTTAGAGCAATATGCTTGATTAGCTCACAACCTGGAAAATATAGAAACTTTTACTTAAGAAAGCAGCCAACATTCAATTGTAGAAGTCTATGAAATATTTTTAGGAGTTTTTAGCGCAATAGTATTTTTTACGAAGAACTTTGTACACCAAAAGTGGTCAGCAATCTTGGAAGGACTGCTAAAGTATACAAAGACTGCAAAAGAGCTGTTGCAATCTTTTTAATTTTAAATTATTTGTGATTGCAAATTTGAGGTCCCATAGTCTTAGTGAGTTTCAAGAATGTAGGTACTCTTGAAATTGAATTCGAATGAGATTGCATTCGAAAGATATTTCATTCTTTATAAGTAACTAGCAGACCCGACCACGCGTTGCTGTGGCTGTGTAATTATAAGGAAGGACTTAATAGACAAAATTGAACACTAATTTACATAACATCTTTAATTTTATTTTATTAATAAATACTATGATTAACATTATTAAATAAAATCACAGTTAAAGTTTACTGAAGTGCCAATCGATGAACAATATTTTTGGTCAGCCTGTCTTTTGTCAACATAAATAAACTCGATGGTCACCCTACACGTGAACAGGCCACGTATAATTGCTCATGAGAGAAACATGGATTCTCTAAGTCTAAGCCATAAATAGACATTGTTTGTCCTTGTGATTTGTTAATAGTCATCGCGAAAGCTAAACGGATAGGAAATTGCAGTCTTTTGAAAGGTATTTAAGAATCTGACGGTATCATTGGAATGCGTGGTAACAGAACGATTTCTCCTTTAAACTTTCCTGCCAAAATAGTTGCTTCGAGAACATTTCCGGTGATTTTTTTGATTACCAAACGTGTACCGTTGCATAATTAAGGGGGGTTCAAATTACGCAGAAGAATAATCGGTGATCCAATTTTTAACCGAAAAATTGGAAAATTCACTGCCTATTCTTGATCGACAGTAGCGTCGATTGACTTAAACGGTAAACGGTAAACGGTTGCCTGGTAAAAATTGTTGTATCTGGTAGTTAATTAGATCTACATCAACATTTTTTGCTGCCAAAATAGCACGATTACTGTGCCAATTGTGATTTAGATAGTTATTTATTATATCTGGGAGGACACTCTCGATCAGATCATTTTTAGTTTCAACAACAGGACATAAATTGTCTGGCAATCTTATGCACTGGGTATCTTGATTAAATTCCACTTCACCGTTTCCAATATACTCGTGCTGTCGGATCATTTTGTAGTTGTACTCGCATGTTTTTTGTTAACCTTAGTGTTTCGACGTTTCTCCAAAAAAATGATTGCATTGATTTCATCAGAAAAAGTAGAGCTAGAAACCACAGGCAATGTTTGCCGAAAATCACCAGATAATAGTAAAATAGCTCCACCAAAAAGTCTGTATTTAATGCTTCGAGTGAATGTTTATGAGAAATGGTACACTCATCCCAAATTATGATTGAACTCCTTTGTAACACTGTAGCCATTGCACTCCTTTTCTTAATGTTACACAAAGCATTTGGATTTTTATGGACATCTAGTGGTAACTTAAAAGCAGAATGTGCTGTTCGACCACCAGCTAACAAAGTAGCAGCTATGCCTGATGATGCAATTGCTAATGCAATTTTCTTTTGTGACCGTACTTTCGCAAGGATCACATCAGTAATATTATCATTCGTGAATTTCATAGGAAATTTTTTTACATTTCCCATGCATGGCGATGTCATATTAAAAGCACCACACGGCCCGTGAATCATGTGACTTGTAACAATGTCAAATAATCCTTGATCAATTGATGAATCTGGAATTTCGGCTGAAATAATTTGATCAATTTCTTCTGAACGAATTTTAACATCAAGCCAAATTAAAATGTGAGCATGACGTAAGCCTCCCTTTTGCCACTCAATTGAGTACAACCAACAACACGTTTTGCCAAAGACTGAATATTTTACAATAAAATCAATTAAGGATTTTAATTTTTGTTTAAACACTCGTGCAGTAATGCCGTGGTAATAATAAAGTTTGTATTTCCTCCCAATTTGGATTGCACGTAAATGTTATAAACAAATCTGGACGTCTGTAATGACGGACATAAGCCATCGCGTCCTGAATGTATTCTTGCATGTTTCGTGGACTACCGATGTAGCTTGAAGGTAATAAAAAATTGTATTTCAAAGTCAAAATATATTTCAGAAAACATAATGATCATATATAATTAGAAAAGTATTTTATATAAAATATTTTCATTTGCAACACATATGTAAACAATTTAGACCATTACTCGAAATATAAACTATCCTATATCTTAAGTTAGACCAAATTACACATAAAAAGCCAACTTTCATCGAAATCGGTTGACTTGGTGAAGAGTTCACTGGGAACATACATAATGACACTCGATTTTTATATATTAATGCAACATATATACAATTTAGACCATTAATCGAAATATAAACTATCCTATATCTTAAGTTAGACCAAATTACACATAAAATGCCAACTTTCATCGAATCGGTTGACTTGCTGAAGAGTTCACTGGGAACATACATATGACACTGAATTTTTATATATTAAGATATAAGTAAGAACTGTCACGAAAAGAAAATATTACTGTCGGCTTAAGGAATACCATTTTTTATAAAAAAATCAGACAGATGTATCATTTTTTCATAAGTAGTCTTTAAAAACTTTCCTTTGAAATAGTAAATAGTATAAATGTCTCTTATAATTGGAAAATACTCTTTGAAGTCATGTTCACAAGCGAATCTTCTTATTTCAAGATTTAAATTAAATTTCTATACGAGTTTTTTCGATTTGTTTCTAAAGACAGAACATTAACTCTCCACACTTCAGTCTTGAATGAAAAGAGCTCTCAAGGTAACCCTACTTGTGATGTGTGCACTATTGGTATATATACCCGTACTCGTACATCCATAGATACTTTAAAACTTGATATTTTCGTTTTTTTGTCATTGCCCCTTCACTTCAGTCATCGATCAATACTTCAACATTCAACTGGTCATAACTCTTGGAGGTGATGACGAGGAGCTGATTGATAGATTCGATGGAGCGATGGCGATGTTGATGTTGATGTCGAAGCACGAAGGCGTTATATATGCCCGCAGGAGTTGGGGTTGGGCGTCAACTCGTCATCAGAGCGAGGTCTCGAGTATATGCTCTGCCAGTTTGACATACTGCCGAAATGCACGTAGATCAAACCTAACCTCGTCCTTCAGAGTGAAGCTCTTTTGGTTTTCATTCTCGTTTTCGTTCTCGTCCTCGTAACTCGTCTATACATTTGTCATCCTTTCGAAGGCAAAATGAAAGAAAATCCTTGCAAATGTTTTCCTCTCTTTTGCCAAATGTCAATTCGATTGATGTGTATGTCTTTCGATTCCTAAAAAGTTTGTTCACGAGGACACACCCTACAATATCTGAGTGGCGTTATAGTTAGGAGTATATGCATGCATAGAGCTTGATGCGGATATGCATGAGAATTGAGACTTGAATGAGTGGAATTGCAGTGCAGCTGAAAAAAAGACGAAGAAGTGAAATATGCACTTGAACGGCTTCCTTGCTTGATTTTGATTCTCTCCAGTCTTTGCTCTGCTTTGCTACTCCACAGAATGTTAGGGGCTTAAGATTGATGACTATATGAGAGAGGGGCTGAAACTATATAGAGAGGTGGAATGCGTGGTATCTTTACCTACAAAATGTGAAATTCGTGTGGTTTTCGTTAGTTTGTTTTGTTTTCTTCCCTGTTCCTACCTCAAATTAACTCACCCTTCTTCACTTCACGTAATTTACGTAGGAATAAGTGTAGGTACGCATTTTGGCGGGTAAACATATTAAATGACAGTTAAAGAAAAATGAGTGTAAAAACTAACCCACAGAGTTGTAAGTTTCCTTTCCTATAAAGTCGTATAGAGGGTTTGAACTTGGCAGACCACACAACACTTTTCAAATACCGAACCGTTCTTTTTTTGTTGATATCGGGAACATATTAATTGCCAGTGGTGAGTACAAATAATGGTCTCGATTTTTTCCCATCACTATAGAACACCGTTTAAGGGCTTAACCCTTCCTCCTGTATTTGGGTGACCGGACCCTATGGTGAACCCCATCATTTTTCACTGTGCCAGAGCAAAAGTGACATAATCACAAGCAACAAGCCCAAAGCCCCAAGATTGATGAGATGTCCCCACACCTAACCTAATATTTTTGCAAAAAGGTCGTCCTCCTCTGGACTGGTGGAACACGTTTGCAGAGGCTAATAATGCGTGCGATTCGATAAACTGAAACATCGAGGAGGCATAAGCAGAGATAGGATGGGATGGGATAGGATAGGATATAGGATATAGGTGTGTGGTTCGGTCTTCAAGTTGGAGAGCTTCGGGCACCATACAGACTAATCTACCCTTGTCCCACATGCGACAATGTTGTACAACAATGATAAATTGAAATCCGATTGATGATCCCCCAAGGCAGTCCTATTCAAAAGTTCGGCACATAAAAAGTCAATTTTGTGTTTTATTCTATTTTTTTTTTGAATTTGGTTTCAGACTTGGAGCCTTTTGTTTGGACTCCTTTTTAATAGAAAAAAGGTCCACTTTATCTGCGTCATTTGTTTATTTTTATTTTTTGTGTGAATATCTGATGGGAACTACTTGGATATGTAATCACATGTAATATGACTAGTGTCCTATATGTGTCCTTTCGCAAAGGTACACACATATATATGGGAGTCAGAGAGCCTTCGATGGTATATCCTTCGATGAACTGATGTAAAATTAAATCCATGTGACAACCTTTGTTTTATGGCGCACCTTTTTTTTTATTCTTGTTGCTTTTAGCCTTTCTTTTTAGAAAAATGGGCACTTTAAACAGTTGGTGTTTCTTCGATAACTTTTTTACTTCTACTTTTGTTTTTTCTTTATTTGTTGAGGTTGTTCAAGCTCAAGGACCAAAGTTATTGCTCCTAAATTTTGTGTGTTTGTTTTTATGGAAAATGAACTAAAACCTTTTATAAATACCGAGTAATTTTTTAACAAATGATTAACATGGACAGTTTTGTCTTTGGGTTTAATTGTCATTTAACAAAAGATTGCAATTATTTGAGGTTTATGTTTATGAGTGTGGATTGTTAGAAAGAGTTTTAATGACAACCTCTGTTAAAAATGATATGATTTACGAGCTATGGTGGTTGAAAAATCACTGGTTATGCCTCTGCGAGGCAATATAAAGGCTGGAAGGATATTCATACTTGGACTTTAGCTTGGGAACATAGTTTTTAAACTAATCTTCCATAATATTTATTGGGGACAACATTTTTAAAATAACTTAAAGGTAAACTGTAAAACATTTTAAACTATATCGCACCGTTTTCGCTCGTGAAGTAGAAGGTTAAAAATACAAATTACGTGTATTTAAAATGATTTAAAGGGCCTTTGAATTCAAATTGATAACACAAAAGATGCGTTTCTGCTAACAAGAATTTTAACTGACAGATAATTTATGTTCAGTACTTTTGACAGCCATTTTTGAAAGTCAATTATAGCATACATTTGGTTCCGTGAGTGCAATGGTGCCCTAACATTACTTTCAGTAAAAAAAAATAGGTTACACTTGCAACCAAGTCATAGATGTTTTTGTGGGTCTTATAGGGTCTTATAGCTGTCATTTCTTTTCAGTAAGTTTTAGAAATTCCTCAAATTCCTTATAAATTGTTTAATGCCATATCAACGCTTTGAAATTGTGGGAAATAATTTTGAAGAAAATAATTCTGCTGGAGAAGTTCATTGAACAATTCGTCCATTTTATGATGTTTAGTGATGAAGCTGGTTTCTGCTTAAAGAGTTTCATCAGTAAGCAAAATATATGGCAGTCGAGCAGGCCATTTACTAATCACTGATGCATTCTTTAAAATTGATTGTTAACTTCCCATAAATTTTGAATTTAAATTGAATATCGAAATTTCAAAAATATTGACTTGACTCAACTGGGACACGATCTATTTCAGATTAACTTTCAACAAATATATTTTATGGCTTCCGATGATCAGGTTTTATTCTTAGAAAAATTTATTCGTATCTTATTCGATAAGCATGTGAAGCTCAAAACAAAGGTGGTCAAGCATAAGGAAAATTCGTGGTTTTCTCTTGAAATTAAGGAACTGATAAAGCAAAGAGGCTTGGCTTACAAACAATAGAAACGTTTTCGATTGACTGAGTTTCATAATACTTTTCGTCACTTTCGCAACAAAGTATACATTAAAATAAGGGAAGCTAAAATACAGGTATATTCAAATCGTTTGAGGAAAGATCTTCCTCCTAAAACATTCTGGAAAAATATACGAGATCTTGGAGTAGAACCATTGAAAGGAAAACACTCTGAAAACATTAATCCTGAAGTTCTTAATGCTGATTTTGCAAAAATCCAGTCTGAATCTCTTAATGAAGTAGAAATAGTGGATCCGAGCTTAAATTGTTTTGAATTTCAGGCAGTTGAAGAAGCTGATTTAGTAGAAAATATTTAAAAAAAGGAGGCTGGGATGCGACCCACACTGATAACTTCCCATCCCTTCTGTCGTTTTGTCTTGCTTAAAATTTTGTCTATATGTATTTTTACCAAATTTCCGCACTATTTTTTGTAGATTTTATTTTGTATGAAAAAACGGACTGTTGGATTTTTATATACAAATTACTGAAAACAATATTTTCTGTGAAATAAAATTTTTCATTTTTAAAAAGCTATTTGAGCCGAAAGTACATTTTTAACAAGTTTTAGTATTGTTTTTTTTTGAGTTTTATTTTTTGTAAAAAAACTGTCAATTCGAATTTTTTAAAAATTTTACCAAATGTTGAAAACAATATTTCTTATAAGATAAAATTAGTTTGAAGCCAATATTTAAAAATTTTGAAGAGATATTTGAGTCGAAAATTAATTTTTACCAAATCTTACACATTTCTTTTTATTATTATTTTTTGTAAAAAATCTGTCAATTAGATTTTTCTCAAAATTTGTCCTTATGTTGAAAACAATATTTCTTATAAGAATAAATTAGTAAGAAAAAATTATCTCAAAGTTTTTAAAAGAGTCGAAAATCATTTTTTACGAACTTTTGTTAATTTTTTTTCGGTTTTTAATTTTTTGTACAAAAACTGTCAATTCGATTTTTTTCAAACTTTAACTGAATATTGACAACAAGATTTTTTGAAAGATAAAAGTAAATTGAAGCCAATATCTCAAAGTTTTGAAAAGATATTTGAGTCGAAAATTGATTTTTATCAACTTTTATACATTTTTTGTTAGGTTTTTATTTTTTGTAAAAAAAACTGTCAATTCGATTTTTCTCAAAATTTTATCAGATGTCAAAAACATTATTCTTCGTTACACAAAATTGTTTTAGAGATGAAATCATATTTCAATCGTAAAATTTTGGAGGTGACTAATTTTTTTCAGTTTTATTGATTTATAAAAAAACCGTTAAATGGATTTTTTTTTCAAAAAATATTCCTGTTTTGTATCACGTTACAATATATTATATAAAATTTTGTTCAAGTCTCTAGCGTTTTTGGTTCGTGAGATATTTAGGGTTAACCAAAATCTCCACCTTTTTTTTCAAACTGCTATGGTAAAAAAACCACACACGCAATTTTCTTGAGAGCATCTTTTTGCCTTATTATCTGTATAACAAAATTTATTTGAAGTCGATATCTCTTCTGGTTCTTGAGCTATGGACAACGAAAAAAACGTAGCGAACGTACGGGCGTACGGACGTACAAACGTACGTACACACGCACGCACAGACATCTTTCTAAAAATCTTTTATTTCGACTCTAGGGACCTTGAAACGTCGAGAAATGTCAAAATTTTCAAATTTGACAAATCGGACCCATTACAATAACTTCCTATGGGAAGTTAATAAATCTAAAGGGTTTGATAAAATGCACACCTCGTTTTTTGAAATAATACTACCTCACATACTTTTCACCCTTACGGATATTTTCAATACAAACATTACGACAAGTTCTTTTCCACATACCTGGAAAGTTGCAAAAGTAATTCCTGTGATCCAGAAACCTGCAACTTGCTTAAACTCTCCCTAATATAGACCAATTTCGATTCTTCCATTAATTTCAAAAGTCTTAGAAAAAATTGTACAAAGCCAGAAAAATAAAAATCTCTTATGAGATCCAGTTTTGGAATAAATCACAGTTGAGTAACTGCTATCATTAAAGTAACTGATGATCTAAGATGTGCTACTGACCATGATCAAGTATCATTTTAAGGTTTACTTGACTTCTCGAAAGCTTTTCATGCGGTTAATCACAGTGTGCTTATTTCCAAAATGAAAAGGCTGTTCCGATTCAAAAATTCAGCTTCTCATTTAATGTTTTCCTGCCTTTCTGGGAGACAACAAGCTGTCGTTGTAGATAAACATGCTTCAGAATTGCTGGATCTTTATTCCGGAGTTCCCCCAGGGATAAATACTAGGACCATTGCTATTTTGCATGTGTATTAATGACCTTCCGACTCAGGTGCATTATTCGTCCATTGATTTGTATGCAGACGATGTCCAGATTCGCCTAAGTCGTGAATCGGCCATGATTGAAAACGGTGCTTTCCTACTTAATGAAGTATTGTATAGAATTTATCGTTGGTCAGAGGAGAATAACTTGAGGTTGAACCCAACAAAATCTAAATGTATGGTAATTTATAAACATACGCTTGAAATAAAAACTAACAAAAAAATCAAAGTTGGTAAAAATTGATTTTCGACTTAAATATCTTTTCAAGACTTCAAGATATTGGTTTAAAGCTATTTTTTTCTTTTAAGAAATATAGTAACAGTCAGAAAAATCGAATTGACGGTTTTTTACAAAAAAATAAAAACCTAACAAAAAGAGTAATAAAAGTTGGTAAAAATTGATTTTCGTCAAAATATCTTTTCAAAAATTTGAGATTATAGCTTTAAATAAATTTTGACTATAATACTGTTTTCAACATCCGTTAAAATTTAAAAAAAATAGAAAAGCTAAAAAAAAACAATACTAAAATTAGTAAAAATTTATTTCGACTCAAATATAAATTCAAAAATTTAAAATAGTGGCTTAAAACTAATTTTATCTCACAGAAAATATTGTTTTTGACATTAAGTAAATTTTTTTAAAAATTCAACAGTCGGTTTGTTCATACAAAATTAAAATCTACAATAAAGAGTACCCAAAATTGATAAAATTGATGTTCGGTTCTTGATATCTCGGGAATGATAGAAGACATTGACTTTAAATTAGTTTGATTCATTCAATTTGTATTTGTTTATTTAAGAAATAAAATCTGTTAAGACGCCCTACTTTAATTGTAAAAATTGGTTTTTGACTAAAAATCTCGTTAACAAAAATTGATTTTGAAATCAAACTGGTTCGTCAAATGCAAAATATTGTTGGTAATTTTTAAACTTTTTAGAATAATTCAACTCACAATTTTTAAACAAAACACCTAAACCTACACACCTTTTAAGCAAGACAAGTCAACTGACGGGATGGAAAGTTATCAGTGTGAGTCGCACAGCTCTTTTTTTATCATGAACTCACATTTGAGGAGAGTTTTTGTAAGCTTTATTGTGTCAGAACAGAACACGCTGTGAGCATTTGTAAAAGGAGAGATGGTTTAAAAGGAGGTGTCAGTGCACATTTATATTTCAATAACTCCGATAACAGCGAGGTAGAACATTCCACATAAGCGTAGTACGGGTATAAGGGTTGAAAGGATTGAGAGAGAAATGATATTAAAAAAGAGTAAGACAAGAAACTTTTGCGACGGTTTTTAAACGACGTAAATGATTCAACGAAGATATCGTCATCATCAATTTTAATTTGAGGAAAGTTAAGTAAGTTGCAGTTGGGGAATTGCCAGTGCTATCAATCGAATAGACAATGCAGATCTTAAAGCTGTTTAAAAAATAAATGCCATAAAATTATGTACCAGATTTTAATAAAAATATGAAAACGAATGGAAATTTAAAGTCACTCTAAATATACAAACACAAAATGGAGAAAATAAAATGATATCTAAAGTACGTTAATAAATGCAGGAAAGTTACATACACCTTAATAAACAAATGTTTATGTTTTGCCTATTTAATTTTATCATCCAAAATATACTAAAATTTAATTTAAATTTAAATTTAGATAGAAAAAGGATTTAAAACACTTTATAATTTCCAGGAATTTAAACAGCACCATTTCCCATCAAACCAACACCGAACTCATTTTAATCCAAACGAAAATATTTACTCACCAAGCATAGACAATAGGCATAGACAATATGCATGCATATATGCACGCATATATTAAAAAAGCTACCTATTGCAATTTATTGTGGCGCTGTTTTAAACGCAAATGTTTCACTATTTTTAAAGTTGTTTTTTTGAATATTCAAAAATCATACAATTAGATTTTAAGAGTGAAAAGAATTATCTGTTGTTTTTGGTGGAAAAATTACCACCAATCCTTTTATTCAGCAGGACTCAGTATGCATGTAGTGCATTATCTTCACACAATATTCACCCGCCCGTACCGGGGGGTGGCGTCGATAGCGTGGCAAGGTTTGGCGGCGGACGAACAAAAGAAAAACAACAATAGCCAGAGATAGGGACTATAAAATGAATCCAATAATTGCTCTGAATCACTGGCAGTAGCTGTCAGCGAAATGTTTGCTCCTCATGGGATCTGCTTAATATGGCAGCCAATTTGGTGCAAATATCCCAGTATCCCAGTGCGGATTACCTTCTTACACCCCCGCTAATCCTCCAAGAGCCAACAAAAAGACCCACAGTTGCCTCATACGAGTATCATCTCTATCTGGGAGTATACGAATCTATGTAGGATGTAAGGATACACTCGACTCGAAATCGCTATCGCAATCGCACTAACAATCATCAGGACCATGAAGCGGAAGTCATTGCGAATGGTGGCGTTGGCGCTGGGATCGTCATAACCATCGGTTTGTCAAGCCTCATTAAGTAAAACATTTTCCAGAAAGTTCGGTAATTCGGATTTCCCTTGCACGGAAATTGCACTTAATTTGTGTTAATTGCCGAGCGCGTAATGCCAATACAATTTAAATAATATTTACGCACTGGAATGCATTTGCAAAAAGCAAAAGCAAAAGGTCCTGCCGCCTCCAACACCGCTGCCACTAAAGCCATCTGATGGAATGGAGTCACGTCCGTTTGTCCGTCCGTCGTCGTGTCGGTCGTCGTCGTCGTTCTCGTCCGCCCTGCCAGGTGGCTTTTTCTGATGTCATCGAGAGGTTTTCCATCACACATGCGGTTGGAATCCTTTAAATCCAATTCAAATTGAACAGTTGCAGCTATTTGTTTCAATTAATTTCGCTTTAATGTCACAGGGATCGCGAGGGCGAAGGCGATGGCAATGGCGACGGCGACACGAGCGTTTCCAATCGAAAAACGTTCATATACACATAAATTGTGTAGGTAGAAGGTATTTGAATATATGTACGTATGTACCTACTCATTTATTTTGAATTCTGTGTTTTGCAACCCCAAAAATGCAGACCGCACATTCGAAAGAGCCAACAGCTAAAACCACCAGCAACATCACGAAATTCCCTTAGATATTTTTCGTCAACCAAAATGCCAATGCATGCTTGGGATGCTTGATGATTGCAGTGCGCTACCCTGCGCTGGCTGACTCTGCTCTTGCTCTGGATGGCATGCTACTGGCAAAGTTGCGGCGATTTGGCCAAATTGCTACATTATCAAATGACCCGTCCCGTTGTTGCTGTTCCATGCATCAGCATCAACATCAGCATCAGGACGACTAGTGTAAGGGTATTGTTCTTTTCATTTGCATTGATACGCGGTAGCGGTTGATTGTCCATATGATGGGTATGTCACAGGACGGATTCCGCATAGTCACCGACACAATATCACCATCACCATGGCTTCACTTCTGCATCAAAGTGACAAAAGAAACTATTGTCTATATATTCATGTCCCCTTGCTTTTACTTTTCCTCTTGATTTCAAATACTTTTTGAAGACTGAAATTCAAATGAGATTTTTGTTTTGTTCTCATTCTTGATGTAAATATTTTCCTAGTTTTTTGGGGATTAGAAATGGGGGAGTCAAAATGGGGGAAAGACAGGAGTTTTATTATATCAATTTGCAATCAGTTGAAAATTCACTTGAAGAATTTCTGGATTTGAAATTGAATTTATGTACGAGCATACTCGTAGGTGAATAAATTCTATCAATCTAAAATTGTCTACGGTAAGTGCAGATTAAGGAACTGCATTATCGACCATGTTTAACAACTATAAATTAAATAGACTTATGTAATGTTAAGTTATATCATTGACTATGGTAGTTGATGCTTTTCATGACTATTGATTTTCATTCAAATAATTAAAAATGAAAGTAAAACAGAGCTGCTAAGAGTCAGTTATGCACCGAGAGAACGAATCGATTGCGGCAAACGAAAAAATTGCCCAATCGACTTTTTCTTTTGCTGGAGAATTTCTCATTTTATTTTGCAGCAAATTCTTAGATTCTTTTGTAGTAAACATTTTATCGTTTGTTGCAAACAAATTGAATGTTTGTTTTAAATGAATAACTAGGTTTTGCAAACAAGTTTTTACTTTGTTGCAAATGAATCATTCGTTTGGAGTAATCGTTTCTCTCGTTTATGACTAAAGAAGTTTTAAGTTGTGACAGTCGAATTACTAGTTTGAAGCAAATGATTTATTCATTTATGACTAACGAAATGTCAAGTTGTGGCTCAGTACCAAAAGTTGGTTGTGAAGGAATTGAACGTTTGCTGTTAAGACATTGTAATGCTACCAATTTTCGCGGTTGAGGCAAACGAATCAAGGAGTAGGTTCAAAGGAATATTCTTTATACTTACATTTGTTGCAATCGCATCTTACGATTGTGGCAAAGAACAGAATAGAATTTGTTTGATGCAAACAAAAAATGCGTTTTAATCCAATGAATCATTCGTTTCCGGTTGAATTGTATGCGTTTGTCCCACACTACTCTCGCGAACCTGCTCTTTGTGCTAAACAAACTAAACGTTCTCAGAAAACGAAGTACGTTAGCGAAGTTTTTTTCGTCGTCCATAGCTCAAGAGCCAGAAGAGATATCTATCGATTTTAATAAATGTTGTTGTACAGATAATAAGGAAGAAAAATGCAGAAAGGGCTCTCAAGAAAATTGAGTTGGTGGTTGTTTTACCATAGCAGTTTGAAAAAAAGGTAAATCTTACGAACAAAAAACGCTAGAGACTTGAATTAAATTTTATTTAATATATTTAAATGAAATGGGGTGGCGCAACAATCCGTTGTGAACCAGGACCTAGTGACTTACAACTCTCAACCATTCCTGTGTGCGAGTACTGTTGTCAGGAATGGAAGGGACCTACAATTTTAGGCCGATTTCGAACGGCTAGTTTCAGAAAGCACTTTTTCATGACAAGAACTACTCTTAAAGGATTAATCAATTCCTCGCAAGAGGCAGTACCCGCGAAAATTATTTTTATTTTTTTTTAATTAAGGTGGCACAGGCAGGGATTGAACCCAAGACCCCTTGCATGACAGTCCAACGCACTAACCATCATGCCACGGGTACCACATAAACAATATATTGTAACGTGATATTAAAGAAGTATATTTTTGAAAAAAATCCATTTAACGTTTTTTTTATAAATAAAAAAAAATGAAAAAAAAATGTGTCACATCCAAAATTTAAAGACTAAAATATGATTTCATCTCCAAAACAATTTTTGCACCTAAGAATAATGTTTTTGACATCTACTAAAATTTTGAGAAAAATCGAATTGACAGTTTTTTTTATCAAAAATAAAAATCTAAAAAAGAACATTACTCAAAGTTGGGAAAAATTGAATATCTTTTCAAAACCTTAAAATTTAGGCTTCAAACTTATTTTATCTTATAAGAAATATTGTTTTCAACATTTAGTAAAATTTTGAAAAAAATTGAATTGACAGTTTTTTTTACAAAAAATGAAACTCAAAACAAAAAACAATACTAAAACTTAGTAAAAATTTACTTTCGACTCAAATAGCCTTTCAAAAATAAAAAATATTGGCTTCAAACTTATTTTATTTCACAGAAAATATTGTTTTCGATATTCAGTAATTTTTATATAAAAATCCAACAGTCCGTTTTTTCATAAAAAATAAAATCTACAAAAAATAGTACGCAAGTTTTTTAAAAAATTGATACCAGTACATATAGACAAACTTTTAAGCAAGGAAGATATCAGTGTGGGTCGCATCCCAGTCTCTTTTTTTTAGATAAAAGTATAAGCTTGAATAAATGTGACGAATTTTGTTTTAAAATTTGTAGGAAATTCATTCTTATGAAACTTCATTAATATTCAAAGTCCACCTGGCACATAAATAAAAAAAAATGTGTATACCTATTGTTGAGTCTCAATCTTTTGATGATTTTTTCGATCTCCTAGTAATAAGCCCGGTGCTTGATAGCAAATTTCTGTAGTTTGCAAAGGTCTCATATAAGTTTTCGGCCTTTTTGAAATAAAATGTTCACCGAACTAGCCTCTCAATAAGTCCATTATTGCACGTGCTGTTTAGCATGTGGCTCTTGCATTTTGGGCAAAAAAAAGTTGGATATCATCTCACGGTAGCGTTCACCATTCACAGTTACGTTACGATTCGCATCATCTTTGAAGAAGTTAGGTCCATTGGTGCCACCAGACCATAAACCTCACCAAACTGTAACTTTTTTCGCATTGGTAGCTCTTGCAATGCTTCTGGCTGATATTCACTCCAAAATCGACAATTCTGCTTATTTACGTACCCTTTGAGCCAAAAATGAGTTTCGTCGCTGAACACAATTTTTCATAAAAAAGTGGACTTCGGCCAACTTGAACTTTTTTAACAAAGCACGCATTTTGATAATAAAATTCAATAATTTGCAAGAGTTCATCGCTTGTTAGACGGATAAAGGTTAAATTAACAAAAATGTGGTTATTCTCAAAGAATCATTTTTTTTTGTTTTAGTTTTTTCACTAATTTTAAAATGTTTTTAATTTTAGAAAAGAACAATTTTAACTTCTATTTTGATCAAAACATATGTTTAATGTCGATGTTTTTAAACAACTAAAACAAGAAGTCAGTTCAACTTGGTTTCGTTGTTAATATTACTTCTTTTTGTTTTATCCAAAGAATATTTGAAAAATTACTCTCAAAGCATACCTGACTTAATTTTTAACCTAAAAGGTATCCTCCTAGGTAAAACTATATTAAATTATATCCCAATTGATATAACTCATTTCCTCTTGTTGCATTGAAATATTATGTAATATGTATGTTTCCTCATTTATCAAAGGACATTCAAGACCGCACAAAACAAAAATATTATAGTGCAAATTATCATCACATCGCAGCTTGTTCAAAATTGTAAGCAATAATGTAAAACACTCTCAGATGACTCAATTGCCAATGTTAAATAAATCAAAACCACATTCAGTGTGTTATACAAAATACAAAAAATAATAAAGGTCCTTTGGACATCCCGAGCCCGTCACCATACAACTAGCTGTTAACAAATAAAACGAACAAAAATATTCTTCCATAACCAACAAAAAACAAAAAAACAATAAAACAACATTATTGTCAAGTCTCCGAGGGATAGACAAAGTGCCTGATGCCTATTGGTTTATGTTAACAACAAAGTGAATATAACATCAACATCACTCTTGTGCTTTTGGACTCACTGTACTTATGCACATCACTGCCCTATACATAATAATATGTTAATCAAAACAATCATACTTTAACTATTAAATTTTTTTAATTGACATCTCCAACAATAAAAAATTAAAAATTAAATATGCAGGAGTTATGGTATGAGACTTTGTATACGAATACATCCCGTTTACGTTTCGCGTATCTCATATCTCTATGGAGCTGTGAGGTTTAATTGTTATTAATCATTTTGAATAACGGTACTCCGTTCATAAATTTCAATTTGTCCTTGTTTCCGATATATAGCTTTTCGCTTGCGTCGCTTCGCTCTGATGTCGCTGCTATCGCGGCGCTGCTGTCGCTGTTGCCTGATTGTTACTGCTTGTATTATTATTATTATTATTTTTTATTTTGTTTTTGGCAGGGAGGAGGTTTTTGAAAGCTGTGCGTTCTATAGTAGATATATTTCCCTATTATGTATTATAATATTGAGGTCTAGGACGCTGGGGAAATTAACATTTCGCCATAAGCTACCGAACGAACGATGTTGCCTTTTTAGCTGCTGCTGCTGCTTTTAATAAATATGATGTATTTTACATGTAAATGTAATGCCACTGCCATCAAACAGACAGACACACAGACGCACAGACACACACACAGTCACAATCACAACCATATGGGTGAGTAATTCAGAAATTTTAATTAAAAACATATTTTTTAATGTTTACCCAACAGATTAAGGGGGGTGGTTCTTGGTTTGGTTTTCGCCAAAAATATACGTATAAGGTAGGATTACTTACTTATACATCACACTGAATCTGGCTAAAAAGCTGCAAGTCCCATTTTTATAAATATTACGTATAGATGTTGTTTATATGAATGAGTCCATAATTTCGGATGATGCCACAATTATGCTATTTTTGATGGAAATGAATGTGGTTGAGGTCAGTTTCGGGAGACAGGCGGTGAATTACGATGAAATTCTTGTCAAAAATCACTTGGGCTTAATTGCAATTCCTGGAAAGAGGCAGACGTGGGCTATTGATAAAATCTGCCGTACCGAATATACACAGCCTAATGTAAGCCGGTGTTGGACTTTTAACCATTTTCTTATTATAATTAATAGGGTGCTATTTTAGGAGCTTAAAAACTTGAATGCAGAGAGAAATATTCTGTTTGTTTGAAAGAAATAGGGACTTAAGATGCCTCCAGCAGAAACACAACATGCAGGCGCAAAATAGTTAGTTTCAATAAATATAATGGTAATTTTTATTTTAATAACGAAGCCAATTAACCAGAAATGAGATTTAATACTGAATACTGTAAAACGGACGAAGTGCTCTATGAACTCCGACACAATAATGAATGAGAGGTCAAGGTCTTTAGGCCCAAGTTCTCAACGGTCTGTAGCGTTCCTAATTTATTTTATTTATAAGTAAAATTTCTCAATTTGGAAGAGTTTAAGGCCCAACTATAATAGACTTAAACGAACTTAAGCCAGCTTAAGGGAACGAACCAATACGCAGCCTTATATGTCACTAACCATAATAGACGTTCTGCTTAGTTTAGTTAAATTTCAGTAACTTTCGCGCAATTACGCAAGAGCCATTTAAATGGCTCGAGCTTAAGCAAATGTCAAGTTTGAAACGTATTTCAACCCAAGGCAGAGGTTTACATGTCGTTGTCTCCTATTAATAATTTGTGTCCCTTGTCAGTTTTGTTTTGCTAGTGAGTGACGCGAGCTACTTTCCTTAACAAATAAAGATAATTGGAAACAAAATTACTAATAAAAAACAAAAATATATGTTTTTAATATCTAGTGCAGGTAAATATTATTATTGGTTGTGATACAAATATGTTTATTAATCATAAACAATTTCTTTTAGCAAATAACATGTACAATGGCACTGGTAACGCAATCGGAGTACGAGTATTTGTCCAATTTGATTAGTTTTGTCAGAGAACATAAATGTCTCTACGACAAAAAAGATCCACTATATTTCAACCGGCTCATTGAAGAAAAGGCTTGGAATAATATTTCCATCAAAGTCAATAAATCAAGTAATAACATTCATCAATTTGTAACATTATTTTTTTTTTGCATAATATGCACATATTATTTATTTATTTACAGGCGATCAGTGCAAAGCTAAGTGTAAAACTTTGCGGGAGCGGTATGGAAAAGAGCAAAAGAAGACTAAAACATCTTTTCACAATCTATGTGAAAAATTCAATGATGCTTTGGAATTTATATCAACAAATTTAAATTCGAAGTGACATTTGCGTTTGACATTTTCTTAAGTTACTTGAATCCATTATGGTTACTTTTTCTTTTGACGATAACTTCTGATAACTTATCGTTCGGTTTTGATTTTGACATTAGCTTACTTTCGGTTAAGTCTATTATAGTTGGGCCTTTAGTCTATTGTTAAATCGATTCATTGTGAACTGTCAAACCTTACTAAACAGAAATGTCAACACAGTGTGACATTATCAACTGTCAAACCATTAATAAGAACTATTAATACATTTCATGCAGCTAAAAAGAAACACCCTGTAATTTCCATTTATTAAAATAACTTAACTTTAACTTCATTAAAATAACTTAAGATTGATTTACTTTTCAAACGTATTCGGTAATGTAATGACCTTAAAGTTGTTAATGATAAAATAATTTTATTTAAAAGAAAGTGTTTTACACACAAGAATACTGAAGTTGTTGTACAAATACATCCGAACTTCCTTACTTGTTGGGATAAAATTAGTTTAGAAACAACCAAAATGTTCAAAACCTTAATGGCTGAATCACAAACACGCTTCAGCTTTGGCTTCACCTGACGTTTACAAGTTCAGCCATAGAAATTCAATGCATGCTATCACAACGGAGTTTTGCCCTTACGTTTCGTTTGACAATCGTAAGGTAAAGAACGTAATGCAACGTAATGTGACTCCAAACGGAAGCTCTTGTTCAATTATCTGAACATTTGCTTTGTCTGACACTCAACAGCTGTAAAAAAAATGTCAACAAACTAAATATTTGCTCTTTGGAGGAATGAAATAATATAAATGTCATTCAAAGCAACCTCGAAGCAGGCCCACCGTAACGCAGACGAAGCCTAAGCTGAAACGTGTTTGTGATTCAGCCATTAATTTCTATATCCTCGAATCTTCAAATTATTTTGTTTTACAAACATTTTTATAAGAAGAACTGAAATATTTAATTCCATTAAATCAAAGCAAACACTCGTAACTCTTGATTTTAAAGCATATTTTAAAGCCCAATCTAACGAAATAAGCACGTTACAACAATCCTCAGAAAAAAATAAATTGTTATAGTCCCTTAAGCAGTGCGGATAAAACACATAAGGTAAAATATATATATATTATCAAATCCCAGTAGTATGGTGATAAAACATGGAGAATATGTTTCATTCATCATAAAAATAGGAATGAAAAGAACCCATAAAAATATATCTTGGAAGAAGGGGTTTTATATTTTGAGAGGAATAAAAGGGATAGTGTGGTATTAATATCAGAAAAAAAAACCTTTCCAAAATTGTTACGTTGATAAAATAAGGTTAAGAACCATTAAGACCCAAAAGTGGTCTTGAATTTTGGAATATTTTCTAGGGAAGGAATTTGACATTCATTCAACGAAGTTATTTTAATCCCTTCTAACCATGTTAACCTTTCATATATTCCTTAAAAAGTCGTCTGCGTATGAACTTTTTCATATATTCTTGGGTATGCCAACAAGGCTATGACTGTATAAGTCATTTAAGGTATACCTCTGAGAACCTATCGCTAATTATCAAACATTTTGTTAACATTGCAATCGATTTTATTGAGAATTTGTCAAGAAATCAGATATTTTCTTTTCTACCAAAAAGGAGTTTAAAACATTAAGTTAAATTATTGAACCAGCTTTTAACATTTTTAAGCTGAAATGATGATCTCTACTTTTTAAAAAGCTACTAACCTCAAAAGATGATTTCACTTATTTGTTAGTATGTTACTGTCTCTTGACATTTAACTAATGTCAAAATTTTAATAAAATGTTTAGTGATTCACTAATTCCATATGAATTTTGAGCTGCTGACGTTTCGAATTAATAGATCTGTGACCCTCATTTAGGTTTGTTTGATTTGTAATGTTTTTCTCAAGAATAGTCACTGTTTAGAAATATTTAAATGCACAGCTTTCAATAAAAAGGGATTATAATAACTTAATAACTTAGAAAATACCAAATCTTTGACAATAGAATGACGATATCACATTAATGGAAAAGTCAGGCTTGAAGAATAAGCGGAATGGTATAGCACCTCCTACTTGAGTTTTGTCAATTAGTTTTGAAACATTTTTATTGGTGCGTTGTAATGGTGAATCAGACTTCCTTTTTTGTATGCAAAATTTCGTTTTTTTGCCTGTCGTTCATTTTATGGCTCACTCCATTTTTCCAGTCCAGCTATCATTAGACACGGACATGCTTCTGGAGTAACACCCAATAGCTCTGCAAGCATTTTCTTACATTGCATATTGTTTTGGAAGAGACAAATCACTGTTTGTATTTTCCAAAAAAGCATTTAATGGGATTCGACAGCCATGCCCATGATCTTATTCTGAAATGTTTATTCTCCAGGAAAAACACACTTCGTTTTTTGAAATTGCTGCTGATTTAGACTGACAGACGTCAAATTTATAAAAAAAACAATACGGCGTATTAATGGTGTGGTGTCTTTTATTGACACTAACTGAACAAGTGCGAAAGTCACCACAACAGCAAGCGAACTGAAGAAAAGAAACACTGAGTTTAGTTTAACGATTTTAATAATTAATAATTTTAATAATAATAATGCAACAATTAAATAAAGCTTAATGAATATTAATTTTCAAATTTAATCGACTGTGCGGTGGGACATCAGAAAACCAGACCGAGTCCAAAAAGAATGAAAGTACGAATGGTTAAGAATTTTCAAATTCCAGTTTGTATCTGCTCACTTTGGCAGTTTGGTTTTTTGTACACTTTGAATTAAAAATGTGTTCTGTTCTGGAATTTTCTAGCTCAGTTTTTTGTACACTTTGAAGATAAAATGTAGACTGTTGGAATTCGCCAAAAGGAGCGTGACTATCGTAAGAGTGTCACCACAATGGTAACTCACTAACGTCATCTTTGAGCAAAGAACGGAATTAAGGTTATAGACCTGGTAAAACTTTCTACAATTAATATTTTATGTAAATACGTATAACAAAATATTAAATCAAGAAAATCACTACAAATATTAACAAAAACTTACCATCTCATAGTGTAACTCTCTCTGGTAATGGGTACGTTCCATATTCACTGAGCACAAAGATAAAGAACATAAAGTGACATTCCTCCATCAGACTAAAAGTGACATTAAAATATTTCCCAGTATCAATTGTTTTGCTATCTGGATACAATATTTTTTTATTCAACAAAACAACGTGAAAATGTATATTCACTTCCAATCCCTTCAGCATTTTAATTTACATGGCAGGATCCTTTACCTGTGCTGTGATGATGGGCAATGTTAACTGAGTTAATTAAAAACGTCACTTGACATTGTGTCTCACTTTATGAACAGACAATAAAGTGAAAACAATAAAAATACAAACACCACACAATTTGTTACAAAAAAATATTAACCAACCGGACCCATGTCAGAGAGTACAGTCCTTTCCCTCGGACAGGCTATACGTATGTAGTTCCTATGGATAGGATATATGGTATTGTGTGATTTAGCCTGGAATCATGACACTAGCCCTGCCTGGCGATACATGCACTGACACTGGTTTGACTATATGGTTTGATAAGTAACTTTTTTGTTGTTGTTGTCTACTTGTTTTCAATTCTGTCAACAATGACAGTTAAAACAATTCAATAATTGTCTGCTACATTGTTTTAACCCCAACACCGAACATCAAGCAGTCAATGACAGGATAATTTGTCAGTTTAATACTTTTTAAGTTCCAAAAATTATACCTCAATGACTTTTCAACTCCAACTCATTGTTCATTGTTTTCGTGAGTTTAGAGCTACTTGAATTTATTTAAAATCTCACGACGAAAATTCTTCGAACATAAAAAGTTAACTTCATACCAGACACCTTTTCTTTTATAGAGGAAGGTATATAGTTACCTGAAGGTAGGTATAAGGTTGGTGGGTGCTGCTGGTACTTCAGCTTTGTTCGCGGAAGGGATAAATACCACACAATGCTTTTCTTCATTACTCATTCAAGTTGATTTATAACCTCAGTTATCTGGCAACACTGTTAAAACTTTATCTTCAGCTTTGTGCGCTCGATGGGTTTTGCTATAACAAGTCTAACCTCATTTTTCTCAATCTTATTTTAGCCAAGAACAACTTATAAAACCACGACCGGACTGACGGAATTCTAAGAACCTTGGTTAGTTTTTTTTTTTTCATCTTGTCTTAGCCTTTTTGAAGGTACCGTGAGTCTCCAACTTTCTCTTTAAATTTCAATGTAAAGCTCTTTGATTTTAGCGCATTCTGTTGGTGTGTATCGAATCATAGCTCAAATGTCACTGAATGACGTTTCAGAATGATGTAACGGTCAAAATGGTGCAGATAATCAAGTTTGAAATAGGTTATGTTCAGATGGCGCACCCTACTTCATTAAAACTAGATCAATTTCGAAACTATTCCGAATGCTCTCTGCTTTTAATAAAGATATCATCTTTTTACGTAAGCTTAAATGACACTTAGTGACGTTTCAAAATGTTGTTTATCTGTCAAAATCAGATATGGAATAGTAGAATCTTTCAATTTTGAAATAGTGTACGTCCAGATAGTTCCCTGTATCTTCAGTATCTCTCTGCCTCTTGAATGTAATCCTGACATTAGACTAAGAACTATTTTGAAGCCTTACGAAAAGGGGTTACTTACCTTCCTAGAAATTCCATCTTTCTATAAAATCTAATCCAGCCTTGTTTAAAGTTAACCTCTTAATTTATTAAATACCCTCCCACTTCTTTGTTCAAAGTGGACCCAAGCTCTTGAACACCGTCTGCAAGTAAAACAAAGGGGGATGAACAACACTAAACCAACAAAACGGAACACCTAATGTGAAGGATAACAAGCTCCTGACTCAGAGATATATAAAAAGAAAGAGAAACAAAGAGGGAAAGAGTTACACCAGGATCCACCTTTTTACATATATAGAATAAATTCGCTGCAACTGTAACACAGTTATAAGTTCCTTTCTGCAGTTTGGTCGCTTTTCAAAATCCCTACATTAAGCCCCCTTTTCCCTTTCCCCATTCCCCTTTTCGTGGATGAAGGATTAAATAAAAACATTCTCAGACTCAAAACCCTTTACCACAAGACCATCACCTAAATTCGTAGGGAGGTGGCCTTCGTTTGCCATTGCCAGGTGTTTTTCGAGTAGAATAGGGTTTAGGAAGTCTGCTGCTGCTAGAACTTTCGCGTCCAATTTGTCTACTGGACTGGATTTCCCGCAGTTAAGCTTTAATTAAGAGAGACGAACGGTGAGTGCTAAAAAAAAGAAGGGTTTATGTTCAGTTCCTGCTAACCATCAGGGAAAAAGTAAATAATTGTCCTTACGAAATTTTCAGCACCAGTTCTGGCCAAAGGCAGGAGGGGGCCATCATCGTATTCACTAAGATAACAACTATATACCTAAATAAGTTTAGGCTCCCAGCTTTCATATCCCGACTACTGCCGTGTGGTGGCGCCTTCGTCACATAGAGGTTATTTAATTTGCGCAACGGACATTTAAAACGTGAGTGAGAGCATATATGGCATCGATTGGCTTATTAGGGAATGGAAGTGGGTTATGAGTTCTTCCCTTCCTTCAGGCTCGTCTCGGTTTTCTGTTGCCATCATCAAATCAAGGTAAATGGGTTGCGTGCGTGCCTGGGCACATTAATGGAGCGGTAACTTTATTTTTAATTATTTCGTGGTTCCTCTCAGTCTCCGTCTACGCTGCGTTAGTTTCCGGTTGCCGCAACAATGCAGCCAGATGCGAAAAGTGAAATAGGAGTTTTATTGGTGTTCATTGGCGTTGATGTTGTTGTTGGGGGGTGTTTTTATCGGGCCATGGCTTCCAATCAATTAGAATTTGAAGGAAATATTTGGTTCGATTGCATGTGCGTGGATATATGGAACATGGCCACCTGCACACGTGGAAAACCGAACATCCCGCAACTATCCATTTTCAGCAAAATTGTTATAATTATTGTTATTGAGGATTTAAGGACCGTCATTGCATCGCTATCGCTGCCACCGCCACCACTCGGCCAGGGTAGCATTTATTTCTCGTGCCTGGTGCTAAATTTATGGCTAACATTTTTGGATACTCGTATAGCAAATTTGATGCGAAGGCACGCACGCTGAAATTCAATTTAGCTTGCGATATGTGTGTCAACAGTGGATTAGGGCGAGTATGGGCTTAAATTCTGTATTAAAAAATAAAAGTTGGAACGAAAAAAAAATGTTTGATCATTCAATTATATCACTCCCCTTCTGGACGACGACGAGGATGTAAGCTTGACGCCTGCCATTGCCGCCGCCACAGATGAGGCGTTTTGGTCTTGTTTTCCAACCCAAAAGCCTGAGTGGGGGCCATGCGGTGTCAAAATTGAATTACACAACATTGTGCTTATATAAAATGTTGGCGTTGCCGCAGCTTCCGTTGCTGTCAATGAGTCCGAAAGTCGTCCAATGTAAAACGTATAAGCGATGTGTCAGAGGAAGTTTTTGATAGGGAAGCCGATGGAACAACATTTTTTTTTTAACTTTAATTTTATTATGCGGCCATCAACAGGGGTTATTTAATTTTATTAGGATGAAATTCGATATGGCTGAGAATTTGTATTTTTTAAACTTTGTTTTGTAATATTAGGTACGTAGGGATATTTATTTTTGTGTGTGTCAATGGTAACGTTTGTGTATTAAGTTAAAATAATTTAAGGATATGTATTTCGTGGGAAGATTTAATTAATTTGGGAAAAGTTTTAACTAAATTTAGCTATAAAGTCTTTTACTTTGATGTTAAAGGTAACTATATAGGGATTTATATGGAGCTACATAAGGCTGGGTTCAGTGAAACTTTTCAATATAATAATTGAAAAATTATGAACCTGTTACTACCCATATAAATAAGAAATATGATTCGAAAGATATCCGAAAAAAAAGAATTGTTTTTAACGCTTCCTTAACGTTTTTAACAAGTAGTTAGAAATTTTAGTGAGATGAGAGGTTTATGGTGAGAGCAAATCCAACTATATTTTATTTGACAAAAGATATGAGCACTTATTGTAGATCACATAATTCTTAGGGCCCACAGCATTGGAATATAAACAATTTAGCCAAAAAAATTGGTACTATAATTTTAATAAATTTTTTTATTTGTACAGAGTGCGCCATCTACACATACTCTTTTTTACAATTAATTTACTCCACCATTTTTCATCTGATTTTGATAGGTAAACTAAGCCTTGAAACGTCATTCAGTGTCATTTTAGATGTGAGTCAATGAAATCGCAGTATTTTACATTTGAAACGATTTAATTTTGAAAAATATGTAATCCAGTGACATTACTAGAATTATGAAAATGGGGCAATGGACATTATAGGTATTTAGGAATAAAGTTTTGAGCACCTCGTTCGTTCCTGGGGTTGTAAATCATATCTCAACTATTTTTATTTTTCAAAAATAGAAATGGTTAATACAATTGGTTAAAAGCTTTAACCAATTTAAAAAAGTGTTGAGCATGGAACTCATTTTGCCTACTATATTTTTGAAAGGGTTGAACACATGATAAACACATTGAGAAAAATATATTAGAAAATTTTATGCTGGACAATTTTGATAAAGGTGTTTACTTATAGAAACGGAGATAATCACGAAAAGGCTCGACTTTTAAGGGTCTATAACTTACAACACGGACACGAGATTTGATGAGACTTTTTACACAATGTTTAGGACACCAAATGAAAGGTAAAAACTTTCTCTCATTTTAAGATAAAACCCTTATTTAACTACGAGTATATCAATATATTTATTTAAAATTAAATAAACAGCTTTTTTGGAATTCGGTGACATTTTATAAATATGAGTAATTGACAGAGTACACTTGATTTAAATTAAGTTAATAATATTCCACCTTGGCCCAACAAAATTTAACATTAAAATAATTAAATAATTTAAATATTTTTAAATGGAAAGCTTTGTTTATAATTATTAATAATAATTTGAAATATATAAAAAATAAAAATTAGGTGGCGCAACAGTCCGTAGAGAACCATGGCCAAATAGCTTACTACTCTCAACCATTAATTTTTATACCTTCAATCTTAAACCTATATTAAAGCAAGACAAAAATTCATAAAACTAGCCTAATTAACCATAACCTACAACTAACTACTGTTCCCACACTAATGCCTTTCCGCCCTAAGATCTATTTAACTTCAATTCAACTTTATTTATTTTTGTATTGATTAGAACATTTAAAAAAAACTAATATCAATATTCTTTTTTATTTTTACTTAAGAACTACTTAAAATAAGGTCCTTAAATAAAACTTAAAACTAACTTAAACTACCTATTCTACCTATAAACTACTTAAAACTAGAACAACCAAAGCAGCAAATCTAACTATCTTACATTTTTTGTTTTTCATTTATTATTTTCCTTTCTTTTTCTATTTCATGTTTTTTTTAATATTATTTTTTTTTGTAATTATTTTTCAACCCTAAAAACTATAAAACAAGTATGTAAACCGGCCAAGGCTTTAAACCCCATCCCGATACCCGACTACCCACTATCAAATGCCGATTGAAGCCACCAAAACTGGTTCTCCTGATTCACCCTATCAGTTCGGGCCGGTTCGGACACAGCCCTACTGAACCGAAGAAGCTCTTTTCCGCTTTGTGCCATGACGTCACGATCTTACAGGAGTCGCCTATCGGTTTGTCGTCTGACGTGGTAGATTAGCGGAACTGCCAATCTATCCTGTATCAGACCGCATCTGTCTAAAAAGAGGAATGCCTCTTGTGGAATAAAGCCGCTCAAGCGTCCACTCTCAAAATACTCGTCGTTCGGATAGAACGCCCCGAACATTAAATTGTTGGTCCAAGGCATATGTCGCTCTTGAAGTGTGACCTCGAACGAGTTTATCACGAAATTGTCAATTCTGTTGATTGGATCCCCTTTGTGTAGGACCTCGTTGGAATAGTAATGCACGTAAGAAGAATCGGTTGTTCGATATAAGCAAGTACAGCGTCGTAAACATTGCCGCTCGAACAACCAAAACTTCTCCATCTGGGAAGGGGCAACATTGAACCACACAGGACAACCTAAAACTACCATCGGCCGTATGAGGGCCATGTAGCAAATTACCTTCACTCTGGGGTCAAGCCGACTGCTGTAAAACAGCCGTTTCATTAAAGCGAAGGCTCCTCTGGCCCTGGTCAGAGCAGCACTTACATGTCTCTCGAAATATAAATAATGATATAACCAGATACACTACACTTTTGCTCGCTAATGGCTGCCCGTGAAGATCAACGATAACCATCTTGCGCCAGTTCTTGCACGTATCCCTCGTGGCCCTAGCCAACGGAGTCCAAAACGGAATTGTATCCGACTTCTGGACATTTATTTTCAGGTTCCAGTCGTCGCAATATCGCTGAATCTTGTCGAAATCACGCTGAAAGAGAATTCTCATAACCTCAATCTTTCGGGTCGTTCTGTACGTAATTAGATCGTCGGCGTACGCAATTGTCCTTGTAAGAATAACTATCAGAAACGAGTTTAGACGCAGCATGAATTTTATCATGACCCGCCTTGAACCTGAACTGTTTATCTGGAATTATTTCATTGTATTCAGCCCACTCAGTCAGACCTATTAATGATTTTTTCGAAAACTTTGCTGATGCTCGGAAGAAGACTTATCGACCGAAGATTTGACGGGTTGGAGTTGTTCTTTCCCTTTTTCAGGAGAGGATGGAATACAGCGATATTCCAATGTACTGTATAATATGCATTATTCAGTGCATTGTTGAAGAGTGTGGTGTAAATGTCAATTGCCTCCATCGGTAAATGTCTTAGTACAACGTTGGATATACCATTGACACCTGCTGACATTTTATTTTTTTTATTGAGTTGAAGATGAGCTGAAGCTCAACCTTCGCCACGGGTATACTACATAATTTGAAATACACATACAAAATAAAGTTCTTAAGGATTCTTTAGGAAATATTAAAGTTAATATGGGACAGAAAGTTCAAAGTCAATATTTTCATTATTTAATAATTTAACAATAAACAAAAAAATACACAAAATAAACTCTGCTCTCAAGACTTGGCATATCCAAAAATACCAGTTTATCTGCATAAGGTGGAAGATCTAAGAGATTTTAGAGATTAATATATCTTAACTCCTTGAGTGTAAATTTCAGGAACAGTTTTGCACCCGTTCTAGTCTGGATTTATGACGGCCATAATTTTCTGCCCAGGTCTAACAAGCGTTTTGCAGAATTGGTCGAGTAAAATATATAAACTATTTATAAGAAAGATTAGAAAATTACAGGAAGCTTTATTATTAGGTTCTTAAATCAAACCAATCAAAAAACGAACTAAGACGAAATTGTTATTCTTCACAATCACAAGTATTTTAAAAATGTTTGAAAATTGTAAAATCGTTCGCATAAATGATGCACTTTTATTGCTTCAATACAGACAATATAGCTATCGTTTCTAAATCGAATAAAAAGAATATAGCATAAGTGACTGCCTTGCGTTATTTTTTTTAATTACAGAGTTTAGTAATTATTATAAATTGATTTGCAACTATTAAAAAAAACAGCAGACGTTCGGGGCTCATTTCGAAAAAAATTGTCGAGATTTGGGAAATACAAAAAATCACGTTTTATTAATCAAGCCACATTTTTTAAAAGATGAAAAAAAGCACTCTACCTTTAGATTTTCGTACCAAACTTAAATCGACTGGAATATCTTGTGGAAAGAAAAAGATATTGGCTTTAAGTTTATTTTAAACAAAGTTTAGTATAGATTAAAATTCTAGTAAAAATGTTGCCTTACAAAATATATCATTTGAAAATTAATCATAATATATGTATGTCAAAATCGCCTAAAAAGTGAAATTTTTTTTTAATGTTCTTTTTAGGAAATTTAATTCCGCTAAAAAGTTAAGGGAAAAATATTTTTTTTTAAATTTAAAATGGGTGTTTAGGAGCTCAAAAATGTAGTCCCAAAAACCTTTAAGTACTTGGTTTTGGAATTTAAGTAACAACGGTTTTTTTGTTGCTCTGGTTATTGCATTTTTGTGTACTGCTTTAAACAAACTTTAAATGAGCCTAATAACATGAAAATCATAGCAATAACTACTGTTGAAACTTACACCGCACCTGCCGACTGAAAATATGCTCCAAATGAAGCCGCGGAGTTGAAACCATAAGACTTATTGATTTTCGTACTCAGAACCATCATCATCATATCCACACTTACGTTTGTTTTCATCAACCTTTCGAACGAACAAAAAGCCTAACATAAAAATATAGGTCAAGGTAAAGACAGAAAGCAAGTTGGTAAGTCTTTCTTATTTTATACCTCTTAAATATATCATCATTAAAAAATCTCTGAACTTTTACTCAGAAAAACTTTTGAATGTCCCTCCCGTTTGCAATTTTCCTATTTAGAGTTTGGGTAAGCACAAATCCATTTTGTCTTAGGTATAATCATGCTCATAAATTCCAACTTGTCTAATTGAATGAAAAAGGTTTTGTAAGCGACAGCAAAAATCCACTTAGATAATGTTTAAGTCAAAATCCTTTTTTCTCCCTCTTGTATAGTATTTCAAGGACATATTTAATTGAATTCCATCTCTTATACGTATTCGAGTCGTCGTATAAATAAAGGTATGTACCTACGAAAAGTTTCTTTTTTCCTTTTTTTGTCCCTCAAGCCTTGTGGTATGGAAAACTTTTTCACCACTTTTTTTCCCTTCAACAACTAAGTCAATAACTGAAGCCCATAGCAAAGGTGAATCTATATATGAAGAAGTCCACCTTCACTCCAACGACAACCTACGACTGGAAGGACTTGATTCTGATATCAGGTGTGGAAGACGAGATAATAACAAGGACTATATGAGCCTGGATCTGGCATCTGGATTTTTATCTGAAGTCGTAAAATATAAATTTTATGTGACCACACAAAACTTACAGAAATACCAACGGCAAAAAAGTGTTTCTTATGCATTTGTAAAATGCTGCTCTTGCGTAGCATAGGTCTGCGTTATTGCGTCAATTACGGCAACGTTATCGTAAAAAGTTCAAACAAAAGCATGTAAAACACCATTGCCATAGGTATACGCAAAAGCAAAAACACACACATCCTGCTCGTAGAGATTCTCATTTATTTTTTGGTTAAGTAGAAAGTTAAATTCTTTTCTATTAGAAGGCGGATGCCACATAAAACATAAACCGAATGAGGCTCGTAAAACTGAAGGAGCTTCGAACAGAGACATCACACTCAAGTCACAGTCTAACTGTGGAGGCCCAAGGGAGGTGAGTAGTGAGCTGGAGCCCCGTTGCCGCTATTCGAGATGCGAAATCACCGGTAAAACTTTGTCCCAGGCCTGGAAAGAGCTAAAGTTTCTCCTATATTATAACCATCGAAGTTCTCTAGAACCTACAAGCTTACCCTATACGAACCTTATACCTACCTATCCACCACTTCATCGCCTAAATGGTTAATCTAATGTAACCATGTTTGTATGTTTAAGGTGTCCTCGATGCAGCCTACGAGTATTATTATGGCGGCGGCGGCGGTGGTAGCGGTGTTGGTGTGTTTGGGTATGTTGGGAAATTTTATTACTCCATTAACTACCATTACTCTATATGTGCGGTGCGGTGACGGTGCGTCGCTGTAGCTATAAATACATAGCTGGCTCCGTCGATACTTAAAAGGCTCCACGACCACACCACAGCCCCCCGATCCACCGCCGCCACCAAGCCGTACCGCACAACCATGATCATTGGAACTGGGAGAGTCCTCCCAAAAAGTTCGACGATAGCAATAAACTGTAGCACTGGGCCATCATGGAAGTGTAAAACTTTTACCAGTTCCCAGAATGGTATACCAAAAAAGTTATATATGTCCTAGCCTTAGCCTAGGATATGTCATAGAAAAAGGGATGCAAGCAAGGTATGAATATGATTGCCAGGTGAGTAGGAATTGAAATGTTTTTCGAGACATTTGGGATATCTGCACTTTTCTGGTTCCATTGGTTAGGATAGAAATATTTATCTTCAAATGGAAAACTTTCAACCAGTTTTAACAAAGAAGGACCATTTCTAGGAGGAGAGGTTCGTCAACGCCGAAAGTTAGCAGACATTATCAAATGCCTTTGAAAATTCATAGGCAATATTCTTATTTCAGGACTAGGAAAATAGTGGGCTATCATAACTTGATGCACAGCCTGCCAACATCAAGAAGATTCTCGGTGCATTGGACAAACCAGGCGAGTCCTCAAAGAAAGATCCCAAGAGATAGTCATGAAGAAATTGCAGCCCATCATAACAGCTTCAGTGTTCTGTCTGGATGAGTGTGATTTTGGTACGAATCTGGAACTAGGAAATGACTTTTTCTGCTCCGGCCATAAGGACCTACAAGAAATCGTTCAGAATCTTCTCAACCCCAGGTATAAGTTGGTCGGCCACAATTATATAGATAAGGCACATTTGGCCAACAGAAGCAATAGTCATAAGCTCAGTATTTTGGATTAAATTTGTTAAATAAAATTAATTTGTATTGTAACAATTTTGTTTGTTATTGATTCTATGATATATTTTCTACACAATTAGCTTTTCCTAAGTAAATTGTTTGGACCGATTAAAGTGAACTCTGAGAATAGCTGCAGCCAAGCGAGCTTGTATTTCTTGTTGGTTCATGTCGTGAACCCATTCCATCCATCCCCACAACTTCAGATGACATTTTTTCTAAACCAAATTTGTTCATTAATGCAAAATTTGGCAGCCGGTGTTAAAAAAATGTTCTCAAATGAAAACGTGTTCGTGTTCGGTGTGAACTATTCTCGGGGTTTCGAAAACATTTTGCCGAAAACTCGGTTTTGGGTTTGGTGTGAAACAGAAATGTAAACATATTTTTACATTTGCTAACTGTCAAACTTTTGACAAAAATCATCGATAATTCCTGCATGACTTTTGGAGATATTTATTATACTCTTGAACCTTAGACTGTCAAAAATAAAAATATTAATTATTACAAATCTAACTTGGCAACCATATTCAAATAAAAACCAGCTAGGACACCTATAATACTGCACCATATACCATAGAGAAGAATAATTGAGCTCGGAAAATCACTTTAAGCGTATTGGAATTTATTGGTTTTGTTTATTGGGGTCCAGGGATAATAAAGGAATGGGGCAGACTTTAAGACTTTCAAGTCTAACAAAACGAACGCAACTACCCCCCTTAGCTAAATTATTGTTAACTCATCTTGTTTGTTTCGCTAAACTTTGGTGATTTCACTTGAGCATAGTTCCGGAAGTTACGAAACTTATTTCACTCTCTTCAATTTATATACATTATAATATATCGTATCATATAAAAGTGTGAATATAGCCTTATACTCGTATACCACAATTCAGATAAAATATTATAAGTTCAGGGTTCATTTTCGAACGCGATAAAGTGCATTTAATTCGCAACAGATGTCACAAATCATCCCAATCAGTGGCTAACGACTGCTTTGTATTTAAAGTTCAATTAGGAAGCCGATAATTGTAACGCAAAGTGTAATTGCACAATGGTCATGTTCATATATTGTGTACAAATGTACATTATATTGTATTTTTTATGTTTTTATATACTTTTTGTATGTTTGATATTGATTTTTTATTAAAAAGTCATTTCATAAAGTTATTTTGTGTACATTTTTTTATTAACATGTAGATATGTTGATAAGCCCAATGGATTAATGTTTGTTGCTGTAGCACTAATGGTAAAGCGTCATGTAAGGTCGGTAAAGGAGTTTGGTGGAGTGGATTTGTGCATCTGACGTTAATTATTACGTTTCCATTACAAAAATAAAGTAAAATAAAAATATTCAATAAATAATATTGACCTAAGTAATAAAATGTATCAGACGCATTTTATACGTATATTCAGAGTTAATGTTTTTATTTTTGTTGCTCCCTATAAATGAAGGTAACAGTTATATAGCCAATTAAGGATAATTGAATATTGTATGGATTGCTAAAGGCTGCTGTGCCATTTTTTTTGCTATATGTTGGTTTATATTGAAATACAACAAAATTTGAATCTACATATAAAACACACTATATGGCGAGAGGGGCGGGTAGGTGTTGCGTTTCGGAGAAATTATCATTAAAACCATTGAATCGTATATTTAATATACGAAAACACAAATTTTCATGTCCTTATTTCTATTAATAGGCTTTAAATTGGCTTGAAAAAATTCAATTAGGATTAAATTTAATTGTGCATAAAGTTATAAATAAATCCAAGAGCTTTTTTGATTCAGTCGCTATTTAAAAATAAAAATTCATACTTGTAGAAGAATTTTGTATAGCTGCTACAAAATTACAATCTACAAACATCACCTAGGAACCTCGATAAATTTTTACATATTGCAACGACGTAAGTAAAAAAGTCCATTATTCAAAAAACGTGATTTGAAAACGTTTCTACTAAAAAAAACCATTAAGTTTTATTGGAACAAACTATTTATTAAAGAAAATTAAACATAATTTTCGGTACTTCAATAATATATGTTTGTGCCTCAAGCAGTATTATAAAGAACTTTAGTTTAAATAAGCTTAGCATGACTTTTTAATAAACAGACTTAAACAAATTTAGTCAAAAAAGGTTCATAATAACTTGGAATGATATTATATTTAAACAGGCTTAATAAATCTGCTTTTTTCTTTGGTGCAAGTATTATTTTTAATGAGTATGCGAGCTTTAATTGTACACTTTGTCGCAGAAGAGCACCAATTTTTCGCCTAAAAAAGAACTTGTTCCTAAGTTATAGCTTGGTTCGTACAAGTACACATTACTATAGCTTTTTCAAACGGTTAAAGTTCTATTTCCGATATTTTAATCTGGTAAATTGTAATGTTCTACTTATGGGCCCGGTAAATCTATTTTAGAAAATGCAGATAGGGCTATCCACACATGGTCCGAAAGAAAAGGCGCCATAATCATCCCTTCAAAAGTAGATTTATTTCACTTATGCAGGAAAAGAAATTGTTATCCATTTCCGTTGAATATTTGCGATTCTGTAGTCTAGGCTTCAAAAGAATTAAACATTTTGGGTATTACATTTAGTTCTAATTTAAAATGGAATATTCAGGTAAAAAACGTAATTCTTCAATTAAAAAATTATGTAACCTCCTAAATGATGATTAGTGCGTTGGACTGTCATGCTAGTGGTCTTGGGTTCGATCCCTGCATATACAATCTAAAGTCTTTTTACGGGTACTACCTCTTGCGAGGAATTGACAAATTCTCCAAGAATAACTCTTGTCATAAAAAAGTGCTTTCTCAAAATAGCCTTAGGGATTCGGCATATAAACTGTAGGTCCCTTCCATTCCTGACAACATTTCTCGCACACAGGAATGTTTGAGAGTTGTAAGTCACTGGGCTCTAGTTCTCAACGGACTGTTGCGCCACCCAATTTATTTATTTTTAACTTCCTAAAAATGATTTGCTTCCAAAAAAAGTACCTAATCTTGAAATAGCCTTAAAAAAGCAAAAACATTTGTGGAAAGTACTTTACAATATGGACTTACAACCTACATGTGGACAACAATCAAAAACTGCAAAGACATCGTCACCTTGATCGACAATTGCTTTCGTTCAGCCCAAGGAGCACTAAAATAAACAAGGATCGAGGCTCTTAGACTTGAAAGCTATTTCAATTGCGAAAACTTATTTGAGACAAAGTTTAATCATGACAGATGACCTTGCGATATTAAAAAGTCTAGAAAATGAGACAAGCTGATGCCCTACTCTGGGACAACTAAGATGCACAATGACGGAAAACATGGTACTACTACTACTACTTGAAAGCAATTTCCTATTCAAAAAATTATGTACCATCCTTTGCCCAGCCGATCATAATACAATACAAAACAAAAGCAATTAAAAATGCTTTTGATATTCACAATAAATTTAGTAAAATCTAATGTAAATATTTCTGTTTTTAACTATAAATGTTAACTAAAAAGTCATTACTTTCGACAATCATTGTGTTAAGGTTTCTCTGACGGCATCACTTATGATCTTTTTGCCCTGATGTCTTGTTAAAAAAATAATTTGTAAATTTATTTTTTCAAATAAATAAATAATGAGCCCTATTCTTGAGTTGACCACCACATTTGTCTGTGTAAAACACAATGTCTGCATATTTATGAGTGAATGATAGCTCTTCAAATAACATAAGCACACAATATCTTATCTCGTGTGAACCTCTGTTCCCACACAGTCTGATCATTTTCCATTTCCGATATCTGCAAATTATAAATCAAAGACGTTTAGTCTTGATTTATAAAAAAACGGAGAAGTTTGTCCAACAGGAATTGGAAGAACATCTTGTAAGTCGTACGTTGCTCCTTAAATGTCGGATATGTTTTCTTTATCTTTGGTCTTTTCGCCACGACTTATTTTTCTTCCTGGATAACTTGTAAAAGCCTTTGAACTGCTTATTTCTTAAGATTTTAAAGCATAGACACTCTACTACTCTTACGCGCCGTTGTATCGGATTTCAGTAAATTTAACTCAGTCGTCTTCAACTCTTCCACAGTAGAGCTAACTCTTGTTCGAGGTTGAGCGTTCTTCACTAAGTACCCCAATTCACTTGTATTTTGTTTCAGGGGGTTCCACTGCATCACTTGGCCCACAATCCCCCCTTCGCTTTTTGGAAGCGTATGATAAATCCCCTGTCATTTTCGTCTTCTTAAAATAGAGCTTTTGGGTTCCTGACCTGTTCTCCCTTGAAGCTCAGCATTTGAGAAACGGTCGGAGCAGAAAAACTTTTGAAAGAAATTTACTAACGGACGTTGGAAATTTTCTTGTGCCAGTCTCTGTGATTTTTCAAGTGCTGAAATTATAGAGCAGCAATGATTAAACATTGGAGCAAAACAGTCCTATATTGGTATTTAAGTTGCAAGAATAGGTTCTCAAAATTTTGAACAGAATTTCGAACGCTGCCTTTGCTTTTTGATACAGGTGTTTTCGCCCAGTTCAGTAGTAGTAAAGACATAAGTACAAAGGAATTTTAAATCTCTATCATCTCTTCCAGCTGTCCATAAATATTGACTTGGATTGAAGGACACTGCCGAACACATATAACAATCATCAATAATATTTTGACGGGAAATTTTAATTGAATTTTTTGGTTGTGATGATGAAACCTTCCTTTGTTGGATTTGATATTACCTATCTGAACGTAGTACAAGTAGTGGGCATTTCCACAGTATTTTTAACTTTCATGTTACCACAGTATATTAAGCCTTAGAAATGAAAATGGCACTTTCTAAGTGGATAGATTTTCGTATTATGACTTATTTCAATTATATAATGTACTTTTGACTTGATTGGATTAAAATTTTTAACTAAAATTAATAAAAAATAGGCTTAAATATTGCAAATTTCAAGCGTACCAGATGCAAATTTATTAAGTTTTATAAACAAAAAACATTTCAACGACCTTTGACCCAACTTAACATCCTTAATTTCTAATTATTTATAATATACACTGATAGAAAAACCTCGAAAGAAAGGTGTGCTACCATTTAAAAAATAGTACAAAGCAATTAAATTAGAGTACCTCCGTTTTTACAAATATTAAAATCTGATCTTTTTCTCTATATAACTTTCTCAACGATCGATTCTGGTAGAATTTTATAGACTTAAATTATTCTCTATCAATCCATAAATCAATTAAAATTTAAATGGATCATGTGCCTCTATTTAAAAATAAATAATGTCATTTTAAAGTTTAAAATTGAAAACGTGATTGGTATAGAATATGTGATTTTTTTAGCGGCACACATATCGACAAGATCTTACAGAAAAATAAATGATTGTGAATGATAATTTTACGAATAATCAATAGTAAAAACAAGCCGTTGATCGAAATTTTTAATTTTCAAAGTTTTTACGACAGTACAAAATCAAATTTTTGTATGAAATGAGGGTTTTTCATTGAATGCACACATATCCACTGCACTGCACAGAACTGAAGATATTTTTAAACGATGTTTCAAAATGAATCACGCAAGTATTTTCTTGTTATTTAGATGATAAACAACCAAGAAAATGTTTGTTTATAGATGTGCCTCAAAATAAAAAAAAAAAAATTTCAATTGTTGAAAATGAAAGATTCTGTGGAAATGCCTGTAGTATGTTATGGTTCTAAGTACGATATCCATAAAATAAATGGTGGTGTGCTTCTTCGTCTTCCTGTCTGCAACTTCTAATCCATTAAATTGTTTTTCAGACTCACATTCCTCTACTTTAAATGTGAAACTACAACTACAAAATATGATAAGCTCATTATGTTCCAACCTAAACATCATTCTGCAATTGCGAATAAAAAACCACGTGGAATTTAATCCTTTGAAAACCTAATGCTGTCTTGTATCGTTAAAGTGAGATATACACCCTTGCCATTATAAATGGATGGCACTTCTATCAATGGAACCAAATGTATGCCGATATTCTCGGTAATGTCGATGTCGACAAAAATGTCGGAAGGTGTTTGGGTTTTCCTGAGACTACAAAGAAAAAATAGTAAAGTATTTTATTTGACTTGATTTTTAAAATAGATTAGTTCTAAAATAAACATATATTATTGAACCATCATAGTTTATAATCATTTGTTTCATTATTTTTATAAACGTTTTCGTTTTTCACATATGTAAGTTCAAAAATGTTAAAACTGAAAACTATTTATGATGTTGGTTAATGCGGTTACTTATTTGAGAACATGAGGAATTTTAAAAAAGTATAAAAAACATCATCGGAAAGAGTGATATTAGAGGCAAATGGCACGACAAAAAGCAATCAGCACTATTAGGTTACTACGATACGAACACAACCAACGTAAGAGCAAACAAAAAATCAGAAGACTACGTTCAAAAATAAGAAAATTAGGTATACGCCCAGGAATATTACTTATACAAAACTTCCACAACTACTGACAACTTTAAAAAAAAGTCATACAAATTAACACCAAAATATTCTCATGAAGTCTTATGACTTCTGAAGTTTGAATTTCCACAAAAATCTGAAGTTTCGCTTTATTTTCTCGGAACATCAGCAATTTACATTTAAAAGTTTGTATCGAAGGCATAATGTGAACCTGGAAAAGGGTTCGGAAGGATGCACTTTTCTTTCTAAATTAATTCTAAGAAACACTTCTAATAACATAACTTTCGCCTCATAGAAGTCTCCGAATCAAATTCTCGAGAAACAAGTGATTTATTTTAATTGATTTCAAACAAAGTTTTATATGCGAATACGGAGCATGTATTTTCATTTCGTTTGATTAGAATTTAACAAGAAAAAAATGGCTATAATGAAAACAAGAATATACAGTATAGGCTCTTTGAGGTTCAAATTTAAGTCAATTTCCCTTTTCATTTCCACACACGAGTATAAAACGAATACGATATAGAGCAAAGCGATACCATATCTTTGGCATTGGAACTGCTTCAGGACAAACTCCTCGAACAGTGTTCCGATGTACATTGTACAAAATAGAATCAAAATAAAGCAAATAAAATGAGAATTCCAAACTGCTCCATATTCTCTTGATTTTATTAAAATTCAACAAAAACCGATACGAATGAATTGAGTTCAAGGCTGATTCCGAAAACCCCATATTCTCTATGCAGCAAGGATCACACGAGAGCAAAAACAGAAACAAAAACAAAATCAAAAAAACAGAGCCTCATGAAATAAAACACTTTGTTCAGCTTCATTGGACACTTTGACTTCCATCAATCGACTTCCACATGCCTGACTGCGATTATGGGAGCACTGAAAAACCAACAACTAGATTAGTCTTGGCTCTGGTTCTGGGTCTGGCTCTTGGCTGTTGGGCCTTGGACTGGACGAATATCGAACATCAAGCATTGTGGATGGGAACATAGCCTCTTTTCGGTTCCGTTTTTATTAATGATCATCGAGTGTAAGGGTCAGTCAATACCATAAATCAATGTGTGTGAGATGGTTTGGTCTCTTGGTCGTCGTCGGTTGGCCGGCCTTAAAGGACCTTATACATTTATACAAAAGTTCATCACTGGCATTCACTCTGGAACCTTTAGCATCCTCCACACGCCTGAAGCAAAAAGTCTAAAGTCCCATGCCTGACGCGACGCCTCCACATTCGTCTCCTTCTTCAGTCGTAGCCGCACCATGACGCCACTTCAAGAGAAGGTAATTATTTAACTCTCCAACTCCAAACCCGATTGGTTTTCTTTGTCCAATACATTTTATTGGGGGGGCCAGTTGGGTTCGGTTGAGTTACATTTTTCTTCAGTTTTATTGTTTTTATTGTTGGTATTTGCGTTCAACAACAAACCATCAAGACCAACAATTTAGGGGTTGACTTCAGTTGCATTTCAATTATAAAGCCTTCCTGTCCCTAAAAGAACCCACACCCTTCCGACTTTAGGCATGGGCTGGGCCATGAATTGGACATTGGACAGAATGATGAAGACAGCTTAATTTAGCAATTTAATTGCAAAATATTTTGCTTTGTTTTTGTTTCCTGGTCCAAAAATATTTGTTGTCTGTTGGTTTCGGTTCCATCCGCACATCCCCACCAACACTACCGAGCTCGGCCAAAGGATACCATCACCATAACCATTGGACTTTTCTAGAAAATTGTCCCGCAGTTGCAGTTGTAATACAAATGAAAGCAATTGTTTCTATCTGCTGCAGCAATGTTTCGGAGTTTATGAATTTGAAATTTGCCCATTCTGCCGACCAGGCCGGGATTAAAATGGCAATAGCCAGCCCCATGGTTCGTTCCATCATCTGTATATGGCCATTTCTCTAGAGTCGAGTCGGCTCAGCAGCCCAGCCAACGCCAGCGTTCAGAATTCGGCGTGGAGCGGCGCGACGCGGCTTTCCCACTCGAAACGTGGATTTAGGTTCATTTATAACTTTCTCTGGGAAAATGGTGTTCATAGAAGATTATTCCTTTTTTTTGGTTTTATGATTTTGCAATGGCGGCTTGCTTGCTACTTTTTATACGCTGTTCGCTGCCGTCATACTCGGCGGTGGCGGTGGCGTTGGAAAACGCAGAACGGACAGAAAAAAAGTTGTGAAACATCGAAAAATAAATAAAGTTAGATGGCGATGGCGTAGCGCAGGAGGAGTCCTACAAAAGAGTTCATAAAGATAAATAAAAACAAAACTTTCAGTATTTCCGATTTGTCTTTATGAACATACTCGTACAACATGTGTGGCGTTTGTGTGTGTTGTGTGTTTGAGGTGATTTCGTCCTTTTTTTCGTGTTGCGTCTTTTTAAAGCACAATTTATAGCAAATATGTTTTGTAGAGATGCCGTGGATGCTTGGATGGTACAAAATGAGGAACCTACCTATACTTGAATGTAGTGTAAAGTTGCTGTTGCTGGACATTCAGGAGGTTTTATGCGAGAAAAAGGAATATTAAACAGGAAGTTGAGCTGTCAACGTGACCGGAAACAAAATACTAAAATTTTCCATAAAAGTCAGAAATAAAATGAAATATAAAAAGGAATGTCCGTTCTCATCGTCGTCGTCCTTTTCGTCCTTGTTGTTTTTGTTGTTGATGACGCCTTGGGAAATGTTTTGGCTCAGTACAATCATCGATCTAAAATGTAGAAGAGTTGTATATATTCAGAACATAAATGAATCTGGAATTAGTAAAATATGTAGGAGTTGGTTTTTGGCGAATAAGAAATAAAAGTGTTTTTTTTCCAAAACTAACTTACACATTTTTTAGGTTGTTTTTAATTGGAATGAGAAATGATGTGTTTTTTTTGGAGGGGGTTTGAAAATCGAGTTAAAAATTAATTTTTGTGTAAATGGTTTTCTACAGTTTTTGGGAGTGATGTTGGTTGATACAAGTGGGATGAAATGGAACAAATGTAGAGAAGAGAATTGATGGAAATTTTAAACAATATCTTTTAGAATATTAATAGCAGGGAAAATAACATGCAGATAGGTGTTGTAGTAGGGGGTTACGAGTAAAATCTTAGCTTGTAGCTGCTTAATGCTTTTAAGCTTATATTGTTATTTTTCTATTCATAGAAAAGTTTTAAAATAGAGTTTTACTATTATTTCCAATGCAATTAAATGGAATTAAAAAAATCCTTTATTTTCAAGGTATGTATTGAGATTTGGAGAGTTTACATTACTAAGATTTCTTAGAAATTTCTGAGTCAGATTGAAGGTAATGAATTGAAATATTAAACAAAATACACTATTCATTCTTAGATAGGAGCCAAATTAGCTTCTTATTTCTTTTTTTGAGAAATCGAATCAACGTCTATTCTTAGAGTTTTGACAAAAAAAGGAGAAATAGAATGAAACATTTTGTTTATATTTCTGGGAATACAAAAATTTTCGAGACAAAGGAATTCAAATATTTTATAATTCAAAACAATTGAAATTTATTTCATTTCGAGGCATTTGTTTTTTTTTTAGAAAATTAATTGTGTAAACTATCTTTCTATAGTTTTTAAAATCTTAAAATTCCCGTACTCGATTGATCTAAAACCTTGTCTTGTGATATTGATTTGGTCTCATGTGTTAAATTAAAAATGTAGGTCTTTGTCAACTATGAAGCACCTAGGCAAATATTCAATAAATGCAAAAAAGTGCGTGTACGACTTGATGTACACACAAACTTGACAACTAAAATGTTTAGTGTTTATAAAAACAAAATATTGCTGATATCAGCTTTTTTGTTATCTTGTATTTTAGATATCAATGTCTGATTGATATATTTATTAGATTTTACCGATAAAGCTACTGTTTGTTTTATAAAACAATAAATTAAAGGTCTTTAAAAGCGAAAACACAGCAATTCTTAAGTAACATTTATGGATTTTTGTGTGCCAATTTACTACTTTTTTCATGGATGAGCACAAAAATCTTTAAACACAATGGTTCAATATTTTAAAAATACTTATAGTAGGGCTTTTCCATACCTTTTGATGGCCGATTTGTACTCTAAAAATCGATTCGCTTTCCATTCGACCTCAAATCGAAAGCGACAGTTACAGCACCTAGTTCATCAAGCAGATAATTTCACTTTTTTTCCGAAATAGGGTCTTACGTGCAGAAGTTATTATTAAAAAAAATCGCGTCGTTCGTTGTAATAAAAAGCCATCTATCTCGAATCTGCACTTACTATGAGCTGTGATTTCGCTTTATTAAGTAGTGAAAATGAGCGAAATTGAATCTGATTTTTCGATATCAGGTTCTGATTACGTAAATGAATCTAGTGATCAAAACTTTACCTGTTGCAAAACTTTGTCTGTTACAAAAGGTAAGAACCTAAGCTTTTTTTTATTTTCATGCAGCCATTGTTTGATTGTCCTTTATACAGGAAAAAAGCGCGTGCAAAAGATGAAAATGTGAAAAAAAGTCAAAAAGGAGTTCATGGAGTTAACAAAAGTAGGGTTGAAATACTCTCTGGTTTCTTGCTTGGAAAAATAACAGAACCTTCGGACACGTCAACAGAGCTAACAAGATTCCAGAACATGTTTTAAAAAACGATCTTCGCACTTTAGTCAAAATAAAGAATCGAGATACTTACCTTCCGGCTTAAATGTAAAAAAAGTATGGCCATTATTTAGAGATGTTTGAACCTAAGTATTTGCATTGATGAGTGAACAAACTTACGACTTTTACAGGGAATATTTTTCGAAAAATTTCAAGCTTTCGTTTGGATTCGGTCACCAAAAACAAAATTGCAGCTGCTTAATCTGAAGAAAAACGAAATTCACTCAAAGTTGCGTAAGACTTCAATGAAAAGAAGGCTAAAGCATTTTATGAAGATTTACGTGAAAAAAGCGCTTTGTGCTTGGAAGACTCAACAGTCGAGTGCATAACTTTCGATTTTCAACAAAATTTGCCTTTTCCTTTAATACAATTTGTTGATGTTTTTTTTACAAAAGACAGTTATGGGGTTTTCAAATTTTGTATTTTCCAATGAAGTACAAAAAAAGCCACATGTACATGTACGACGAAACTATAGGAAAAAAAGGTTCAAATGAAGTTATCAGCGATTTGCAACATTTTATTGACAACTTTTTGGGGGAAAGTTTTACCAAACTATACATATTTTCTGATAATTGCGGTGCTTAAAATAAAAATAATACTCTCGTCCAATACTTATATGCTCGTGTAAAGAGCACAAATATCTCCGTCATTGTACATCACTTACCAGAACCGGGTCATAGTTTCTTACCCTGCGATCGCTTTTTTGGCGTTATTGAAAAACAAAAGATACGAGTAGAACGTCTTTATTTACCCAAAGGCTGGAAAAACTTAGTGGACAAATATTAATTCTTAAAGATTTAATATGTCAGTAACCAATCAGGATATATTTGATTTTAAGACCAACTTAGGTCCGTTCTACGAAAAAACAGGGACAAACAAAGATAAGATTAAATGGTACACTTGAAAACATCGAAGATTTTGTTATGCCAATGAAGGAAATATCACAAGTATATCAGCTTCCATAAGTCACCATGGGCCATTCACGCTTTACGAGATCGAAATGAAGGTAGCCCAAACCAATTCAAACCGAAAATACTCTACATGAACAGCTTTCCCTTAAACCCGAAAAAGTATGAGGATGTAATGAATGACTTTGGCAAAAATCAGAAAATGATGATGAAACCGAAGCCCTTAATATTGATTTTTACCAAAAACGGTTCAAGAACCAGACAAATCTAATACTTTATATTTGTTTGTCTGATGAACAAATAATTTTAAAACAAATTTCTTGAACTTAAAAAATGTGTTTTTATGTTTTCTTTCAAAAATTTGTTTTTCTATTTTTGAAGTAGTTTTTTTTTTTAATTTTCTCAAAACTTTAAAAATTGGAGTTGTCTGGTTGTTACTCCTGATGCTTCTTCAACTTAATATCATTTTTATTGGACTAATTTTTGTATGCTAAATTCCGTCATAAGGTGTCAAAAACATACATCTGCACAACAATTTGGTGTACTTGTAGATTGTCTTAAGGAGAATAGCGGCATTATGGCCATTTCATGCATCACCTTTCAGACCGTCTTTGGAGAGATACCCATGTGGTATTCTTGCCCAAAGCACTTCTGGTGTAAAAATCGTAATCTTTGATCTATTCGGAAAACGTACAAAAATACTTTTCTCGACAGACGAAACAATTTTATAAACGTACTTACGTTTTAGAAAACTCGAGATTTTTGAGAGCTATTAGGCCAACAAATAAAAAAAATATCCAATAAAATTAAAAAAATAACTAATAAACGGAGAATTTAGTTCAATTTGTATGATTGATACGTTTTGTAAACTGGTGGTGATTACAGGTTGATGTAAAGCAGCATTAGTTGTTTCGAAATATTGGTTCTTGTTAGTTTAAGAAGAAGATAAGACCTTATGTCTTCAAAGATTTGAGAATTTTGACTTGATTTCAAAAGCCGAGTAAGAACAGAATAAAATTTCAGATTTAGTTGCTTTTACTTTTAAATTAAAACCTGGCAGTTAAATGTTATCAAGAAGTCTTGGACCATTTATGACGAGATTACAAACAAAAACAGACTTTCCTTTTTGTCTGGTTAATTCATGTGATACTCATTTTCGGTGCTTTAAGACTTCCCAATGGAAAGATATCCTCTTCGCCCAAAAGAGTCTGCAATTGATGGTATTTAAACATCTTGGGTGTTTTTTTACGCTTCTAGTCCGGTAGGTCAAAATAATTGAAGTCTCTGACCCGACAAAGTACTGTTGCCAAAGGCCGGAATAAGCATTTTATGCTAATCGAAAGACGATTTTTTTCAAATTGAAGTAGAAAAGCTGAATAATAACTGAAAATAATTAACCAATGACAAATGATATTTGTGTTATGAACATGGTGGGAACGTGCACTGACTAAAGTTGACAGACGTCAAACACATGTGGGACGTGTAAATAATGTTAGCTTCAAACGCGAACTAACGCCATCTATGCTCAATATAAATTTATACACTTGTCTTGTTTATTATTTAGAATATTTCAAAGCTTAAAATTGAAATCGAAAAAAGAAAGGGATCAATCTAAACGTTTAATTATATGAAAATTGTTCGTTTAACAGAAGTATTCATTTGAAGTTTTTATGGAGAGTATAAAACTTATATAGAAATATTTGGAAATAATTTTTGATTTAAATATCAGAGCTCTGTTGGAAATATATTGATAAAAAATTCAAAAATTAATAAAAGAATAATGAGCCTTTTATGTTCGTACATTTTTTAACTGCTAAGATTTTGAAGATGTTTTTGATTTTGATTTTGATTCTGTATAGTATTCTTGCGATTGCTGTAAAAAGAAGAAAAACTATTTGGTGAATGAAAAAATAACCTGATTACTGCGAACAATTATTTTTGCCTGTATTTTGTCGGAATTAATAGGTTTTGACATCGTCAAGGCTTTAAGATATTCGAATTACGAATAACATTATTTGGTTTAAAATTTTTCACACACACTCCTTTGTTTTGAACGTTAAGCTCTTAAAATATAAAATAGGGTGTTTATGAGTGTTTTTTTCCGAATTTAACCAATTTTCGTGTGTTTTAATTAGTCTTTTCTAACGATGAAACTCTTTCCATTTAATAAGTGGTCTCGACTGCCTTCAAACAAAAATTAATTATTCCTAAAAGCGTAATTTTGTACAACTGAATTCTATGGCACTTTTAAACAACAATATTTTCTAATGATTAATCTAATAATTAAGGTGGACTTAAGTGGACCTTAGTATAAACAAAAAAAGACATTTTGGGCTTTATGAAGATTTACGTCTATTTTTGTATTAAACAGTAGTGTTTTTTAAGTTGAAACAAAGTACTTACAATGTGTAACAGCTGAATAGCAAATAAAATCATTAAAGCCCCTTTGCTGATACTTGTCATAACTATTTAAGTTCTACATACATAAGTAACTATGTCCTATTCTAAATGGTTTGTACGGAACTTAGAGTTCGTCATAAATGGCACTAAGTCGAACTTATTTTATGGGGAAGAAATAGTAGAGCATAAAGTTCTTAAATTGCACATATGAAATTTATAAGGTTATTTCCTTTGATGACATTTCAATAAATTTTAATTACAAAACTTATTTTTGATTGACATTAAGGTAAAACTAAAAACATGAATTTGTAGTTGAGAGATGTTGATTTACGATAGGAATGAATATTTTTGTTGGCTTCGATCAAGAGGCCTTATACAAAAGATTTCGCCTAGCCAAAAATATGACAAATCGAAAACAAGCTGGAATGGCTTATAACAAGTTTCATACAATATTCTTGTAACAGAAATAAAAGTTTGAATACCTTTTTTTGAAACACTTCATCTTTTTTGATAGCTGCAAAAATTGGCAACGTTGAAGCGCCTGTACAGTCTGCACATTCATAAAGCGTCCGTTTTTCATTTGATGTAAGATTTGGGTTACTTCCTCTTTTTTTGGCTGCCATATCGTTAATTAATTTTTGAAAGCTATTTTGTATTCTTTCCACAAGTCAAAACCTCGAATTCAATTTCCCATTTTGAAATTTCATGTAGGTATACTTACATTGACGTCTGTTTGGCATTTTGTAATAAAACTAAGTTGGATGCGTTTCAATCTATGTGGAACTTAGTTAAGTGTATCTTAAATATTTTCCGTCAACCAAAATTAAATTATGTTGCACTTAAAATCTAAAGCATCATGCACATGAGCTACGAACTGCGAACTGTGGATGTTCGCATATTTTGACTTTTCGTATGAGCTTTATTTCTATTCGCAGACAGCGACGAATTTATAATTACCCTTTTCAACAAACAAAACAAGAGTGGTATTATTTTGAGGTTATGTTGAGCGCTAACAAATTATTCGTTGCAGTGTGGATGGTATGTGGAACGAGAATATAGTTTGACAGTTCGTACCAACCGAACTGCAATTCGTTACTACTAACTTATTTTAAAAAATTGTCTTGTTTTAGAGAACGAAATGCAAATTTTATTATCGATAGGGCCCTTATGTTAGATATGTTTCAATTGGTTTCTTATAATTTAAATGTGATTTTGTTTGAAATTGACTTTTTGAAATGTGTAAACTCACGTTTTTTCGTCCATTCGTTGTTCGCTCTCATGTGCAAGGCCCTTTAGATGTACTTAGTTACGACACACATTTAAGAACAGTATATCAGCACATGGGCCTAAAGCTCGGAACGACCAAAATTTATCACAATTTTAGCCAAAAATTCGGCCGAACTGTATAATTACTCCAATGGAAGTATAAATACAAACGATGAAAAAGCTCCAAACAAATTATAGTTAAATCTGAATATTTCTTCTATAAGATTTTAGAAAATGGTTTGCACAACCTAAAATGTTCTCATTTTTCAACTCTAATTTATCAACCCAAAGAAAGGATTTAAAATAGAAAAACTAATAGTTCTGACACCTTAAAAATACAACCAATTATGGAATTTACAATATGTAAGTTCTTTCAAATATTACATTTCTCTCTGATTCAAAACAAACTTCAACACAACCCCTAAAATTCCCCAACTTTCTAAAATGTTGTATTATTCCTCTACTAGTTTATTAAGCTCTAAAATAAAATTTAACGTTGATATAGCAGTACAATAAATGTAGACTTTTGTAGGCGTAATGTAAATGTCATTTCATGTGTCATTATGCGAATCAAAACTATCTCATTCCATTCGAAAAATAGGTTGACATCTTCAACAGTAACAGCATTATACATTCAACAACTAAACTCCAAAGTAAATATCATTAAAAGTTATTCCCTACCTCCAGCCCCAGTCCCAGTCCCATAACAAACAAAAATGTTATTCATATAGGTGAATAGAGGTGTAGGTATAAGGCAGGCTATAAGGCAGGCTATAACCAAGGTAAAGGTATAGAACAAACGGAAAGGAAAGAAATAACAATTTTAGTAACGTTTCACCGAACTTAAAACACTTCGTTTACACAACAATATTATAAGGAATATACTAAGAGAGCACTTACATGGCTCATGGCTCAAGGCTGAGGGTGGGGTTCATGGGTTAACGTGAAACCATATTCCATGTTGGCCCGGGCCCATTGCCATCAACATCACCATCACCATCAGCATTACCATCACCGACGCCATCACCATCACCATCGCACTCATAACCATATGCGTTCGCACAATTCTGCGGTATTTACAGAAAAAATTATCAAAAGTACATTTTACCTAAAAGATTACCTGGCAGCTTTTTCTGACAAGCAGGTTTTTCCGACAGCTAAACATTGCAAAACAAAAAAAGCGAAACAACCAAACGTAAAACTTCACAAGTCGCCCTGCCTAACTGCTTTTGCTGATGGAACGATTCTTTAAGATGGGGTGAGGCCGGTACGGTGGCGGCGGCGGTGACGGCGGGCGTACAGCGTTTACGGCCAGGTTGAGGCGGTATACAAGAGCAAAGATAAAGAATACTTGTAACGAACTTTAATGACTTATTCCTTTATGTCTACAAACAACACACAGCACACGCTTAACAAACGTAATGACATCTACGGAAAAGCAATGGCAGCATAACGGTAACAGCATTGTAACAGCAACACAAAAACATCTGATAAAAAAATACGGCCCATTTCTGACAGGTGCGGGGTTGGACCCGGCATCGAGATTCCAGATCGTATAATGGCGATGGTGATGGGGTTGGAATGGGTGAGAACGACGAGCGGCGGCGGCGGCGGTGGCGGGTGGGAGAATACACACGGGCGAGATAATAAAAAGACCTACTCACTCAGATGCGCAAGAAAGTTTTGCAACCTTTTTAGTGAAATTAAATAAAATTCCTAAATCTTGCCCGGAGCATTTGGAGCAGCAGTTGGAGCCGCAGTTGGAGCAGGAACCCAGGCGGAGCGTTTTTGTTATACCTATGCCTTTGCCTTTGCTTTTGCCTTCAACGTTTTGTCCTTGTTTTGTCGCTCGCTGCTTTTAATGTTATTTGCTGTGAATGTGATTCATGGGAAATTACGAGCACGGGACAGGATTTATGTTAACTGTTTTTGTGTTGTGTCGGTTCTTTTCGTTGTTGTTGTTGTTGTTTTTACTGTACTTTGGGACCGTATAGAAGAAATCTGTGCCATAAACAATGAAATCAACAATCTAATTTATTTTTAATTTTTTCCTTTCTTTTTTTGTTTTATTTTTATATTTTCCCGTTTAGGAATGGGGAAGGGAAAAAGGAGAGGAAAACTTAGGTATTGATAGGGAAAACAAAAAGAGGGAATCGAAAGGGATTGAGGCAAGGCAAAGGCCGGGAAGTGGTGCTTCAAAGCCTCGGGAATTGAATGAGTGATTGAGTACTTTGTGAATCTGATTAGAAAAGGATATCAGGGATCAAATTTTTTGATTAGCTTACAGGAAAAGGGCATCCAGTTTTGAATTTGATATACAATTTTAAAGGGAAAACGTCTTGATATCGGCTTCGGCATCAGCATCAGCATCGGTATTGGCGTATTCTTCGTCGGAAATGCTTTTATAAAGTCATTACATTTTCGTAAACTTTCTTTTTTGTTGTTTTCTTTTGTATTTCGAAGGAAGAAAAAGGAAGCAAAACAGATGACTGTTTGATGGCTTGAGAAAAGACTTAAGAACAATTATTATTTAAAAATCATCTGGAATTGCTTAGTTTCAATCGTTTTTATGGCTTCATTGTTTTTATATCATTTGGTTCCGCTTTTAATTAAATTTGTTGTGATTCTTAGGCACATCTTATAAAATGATGGCTGGCCGTCCGTGCGTCGGTCTTAGTGAGTGATGACTTTTTAGGAAGGCATAAAAGAAGGCAGTTTAAAATCACAGAAAGTAATAGAAAGAAAAATTATCTAAGACAATGGCGGCAAATATCACAATTTCTTAGAAAATTCTTGTAATTGCTTTCTGGGTTTCTGAGTTCTATGAAACTGCCAAGGCGTTCATTTAATGTAACTTCAAAAATAATTTTCTTATTTGGAAATCTTCTTGGTTTCATCTTTAAATGTGAATACATCAAGGTTTTTCTTGTTGCTTTCATATGAAAAAAATTTAAACTAGAATTTAAAGACTTTTCCATTCTTTCAATTTGAAATAACTTCTAAACTATCATAACACCTACAAAAAGTTAACTTCACTCCAAAGCATTAAGGGTGTTTTTTTTTTTTTCATTTTATTAATATTTTTGTCAGAGTTCGGTATTAATTTTTTTCTTAAAAATATATCCTAGTGAAAGATTCATCAATTTTTAAATATTGGATTAAACATTCACGAATTAAGATAAGTAAAAACGTGTTATAAAAATAACCACAATATTTAATGTTTGACAAACTCTGTATTTTTCTCCTTGATAATGCTGCATAAGAAGTTTTAACTATTATTGTCTAAGCTTTCACAGTTTAGAATATAAGATTTTATTAAAGTTTCTGGTTAGTCCTACAGTAGAGAAGCATCTTAATATATTTCAAGCGAAGAATCGCTGAACTTTCTAGTCGATACTTACTTTTTTGGTGGCTCGAAGCCTTAAGGAGTTTCAATACGTTCTTGTATCTTATCGTACTCACAATTTCTAATCACAAAAGATAAACCACGGTTAGCTCTCAACAGCTTTAAATCGTAAAGGACCAAATGCCATAATACCCAAAGAGCTTCAGAAAACCTCGTATATAATAACGCCAGTATTTGAGATAATTTTCAATAGTTGCGTCAATCTGCAAAAAAAAGGTTCAGCTGGGTTTTGAAAACGAAAAATTAATTTATTGTGGAAGTAGCTTACACAAACTAACCAATGGGAATTTTTACAGCTGTTGAGTTGTCAGACAAAGCAAATAACTTTGAACTAGAGCTTCCGTTTAGAGTCACATTACGTAACATTATGTTATTTCCTTAGGATTGTCAAATGAAACGTGAAGTCGAAGCTTCATTGTGATATCATGCATTGAATTCCTATTGCTGAACTCGTAAACGTCAGTCGAAGCTGAAGCTAAAGCGTGTTTGTGTTTCAGCCATTAATTCTGGTGGGTAAATACTCACAAGTAAACTGTACAAATCTAAGACCTTTAAGACCATAATAATTTCTTCTAAGAACCTTAAAAAGATTGATTGCTGTTCACCTCTGCGCAAACATTGATATAAGATTTCCGTGTAAGTCACACCATGCTTACTGAAATGGTAAATTGGGAAAACATTGTTACACACTCTAGTAGACACCATTGAATACTTTATCCATCATAAAGGATATGCTACAGTTGTCTTTCTTGACATTGAAGGCACCTTTAACAACATGGTCCTAACTGCAATAACATCTGCATTAACATTTCTAAGCGTAGAGAGTTTGCTTAGAGAGTTAATTCATAAAATGCTGAAAATAACTTAGAACTAGGAGACTCTTCTACCTGAAGGTTAGTCAGCAGAGGTACGACTCAAGGCCTCTGAAACCTAGTAGTCAATGAAATTTTGACTACTTTAGATGTGAAGAGTTTGAGAGGGATTGCTTATGCGGATAAATTTGTCATAGCAGTTTCATGGAAGCATTTTCATACCCTAAAAGAAATCTTACAAAACGCTCTAACCAAGCTTGTATAATGGGCTAATTGGTGTGGATAAGGTGTCAGCCCACAAAAAACCGATATAGAACTATTCTCCAGGTAATATAAAATTCCCAATATTAACCCTACTTTTTTAAAAGGTTTTCAATAAAAGATTTCGGAAAGAGATAAATATCTGGGTCTACCACAAGAAAGAGTCAAGAAAGCTACTAGTGGCTCTCTTTTCTTACAGAAATACCATTGGTTTTAAATGAGGCTTACAACCAAAAAACCGCGCATTGGTTATACGCATCGGTAATCATACCGATTCTACTGAACCATATGGCAGTATAGTGGGTGCTAACCGGGACAAACTTAACGCAGTCCAACATTCTGAGCAACATTCAACTACTGAGCAACATTCAACTTTGCTGGTTACCGGGCCTAACAAGCAATCGAAGAAATTGTAAGGCAGACGAACTCGTCAAAAAATGGTTCAGTACGTTTAGATAATGAGAGCTTATTCATGTCTTTTTGCGAAAAAAAATTAAACGTTATAAAGAAATCCTACAAATCTGGAGAGATCATTTCAATCAGCTGCTTAATGGTGATGAAGTCAACGATTCCGCCAGCGAGCAGCCACGTCAAATCCATGTGGTTGACAATCTAAAGTTTCACCCACCCGACCACAGTAAGATCAAACTAGCCATCAACAGGCTGAAGTCGAACAAAGCGGCCGTTAATGACGGTCTGCAGGCGGAGCCTTTTAAGTACGCTGTTGGCAATGAGCATGCACCAGCTAGTTACTAAAATTTGGGCAGAAGAAAGCATGTCTGACGAGTGGAACTTAAGCACCATCTGTTCGATCCATAAAAAATGTGACCGCCTTCTCTGCGCCAACTACAGAGGCATTAGCCTTCTAAACATCGCATACAAGATCTTGTCCAGCATATTATGTGAACACCTAAAGTAATTTTTTGACGAACTAAATGGCCCTTACCAGTGTGGCTTCAGGCCTGGAAAATCTACCATCGACCAAATGTTCACTCTACGCCAAATCCTGGAAAAGACCCAAGAACATGACATGGAAACTCACCATCTTTTCATCGATTTTAAAACAGCTTATGACATTGTAGACAGGATGCTCGTTGCTGTGTCAAAATTGGAAGAGACTCGACCGAAACCTTCGAAGCACCAATAACTTCGAAAAGGCGATGAGCTGTCATGTAGCTGCTTCAATGTTGTTCTTGAAAGAGTGGTGCGCAACACCAACGCCAATAAAAGTGGCACCATCTTTCAAAAATCCACACAATATCTTGGATATGCAGATGACATCCACATTATGGGAAGAACTAAACTAGCAGTGACAGTTGCTTTCTCTAATACAAAATAATATATAAAAATGGGTCTTAACATTAACGAGGACAAAACGAGGATTTACTGTCGTCAAATAGAGTCGATTCACACCTTACACTTGCTCAAAATGTGACAATTGACAGGTACAACTTAGAGGTGGTAAACGAATTTTTTTATCTGGGCACTACTGTTAATTCTGCAAATGACATCAGCGCGGAGATAATAAGTAGAATTACTATTGCTAATCGCTGTTTCTTTGGCCTAAGCAAGCAGTTAAGGAATAAGGCCGCATCGTGAAACGCCAAAAAGACACTGTACAAAATTTTAATCATCAAAGTCTTGCTGTGTGGTGCAGAAGCATGGACCCTCTCCCAGGAGGATCAAGGATCTCTTGATATCTTCGAGAGAAAGGTTCTGCGTATGATCTATGGTCCGGTTTGTGTCGACAGGCAAAGTAACATCTGGCAGAGAAGATTTATTCAAGAGTTATACGAGCTGTACAGCGACTTGGCACTCGTCTAAAAACTGCGTGTACAACGCTTAACATGGCTAGGGCATTTCGAGAGAATGAACATCGAAGCTCCAGCCCGTAAGGTATTCAAAGCCAAGCCTGAGGGAAGAAGAAGCAGAGGTAGGCATCATCTTCGGTGCAGTGATCAAGTTGAGGCCGACGCACGTCAACTTGATATTCGAAACTGGAGGCAGCAAGCTAGGGACTGAATAAGCTGGTGAAAGTTATTACTTGAGGCCCAGGAGCACCATGCGCTGTAGAGGTAACTAAAGTAAGTAAGTAAAGAAATCCAACATCAGGGGCAATAACATCACCATCTATCAGGCCACAATAAATATCTGGCCTTTTCTAGATTTAAAGTGATCAAGGTTTTTGACATCTCTTAACAGATTGCATATAAGCTCTATAATCGAAGTCATAACCTGACACTGTCTGATGGGAAGGCCGCTACGCGGCTAGACTCAAATAACTTCAGCAGAAGGAGTATGGACAAGGAACACATGTCCTGCTGTAAGACAAAAACGAAAGCCCTACCTAGAAGAATTTTTTATAACGGCCTTAATAATTTTAAACACACTAAATGGCTTCATTGGATTCAAGATTCATGTGGTATCATAATGGGCCAACAAATGTCCTACTTCATCCCGAATAGCCACGTCAACCTAACCTAACCTAACTTAGGTTTAGAAATTCGTAATGAATCATTACGCCTCCAAATTGTGAAAATTTAGTAAAATGTATGGAAAAGATAAATCTGTTTCCGAAGTTCATGAAAATTTAAACCTGATGTTCCCTGATAAAGCAAATTTTTGGTTGCATATCTAAGTCACTAAGCGTTCTTATAAGGAGCGCAGAAAATATTCAAGCCTTTAAAAATTCACCTTTATATCCAAAACGCCAGCAGCTCTTGAAGCATTGAAAGAAAATATTCAAGCCACAATTGACGCCATATGGCCAGATTTTTTAAACAATTCATTAAATTTAAAAACTTAATTTAATAAAATTATCCATTATCATATTTCTGTCTTGTATTATTATTTATAACCTCCCAACCCAAAAATGTTTGCTCACTTCAGTTCTTCCACACAAAACACTCTACATAGCAGAAATGGTTAAGAATTATACGTCATAATTCCTGTGGTGCAACCGAATTATTTTAAATTCTCATGTTTCTTAAATTCGATGCGACCGCACAGCATTTTCGTTTTAGCCTTTTATTTTTCAAGCTTTCCAAAATCCAACACAAATATAAGTGCTTTTGTTTTGGTCGATTTCCAGTGAGAAAAACACCATTTCCTAAACATCAACTCACGAGCAAACAATATTGTCGGAATAATTATTCAGCACAGAACGAATAAAAAAGTCAGTGTGATAAGCATTTCAACAGCTGAAACCTCAATAACCCAAAACCAACCCACACCGACTCTGACTCCGATTTCGACTCCCACTTAAATGCATTTGGGTTGATATACAATGTACGAGTATAGGTAGAAGCTCTATATCGATCCAGTTTAATTTGAAAACTGTTCAAATGTTTGTTTGACCGAAAATAGAAGAAAAGTCTTTTCCACACGGCCACACATCTATGATTTTATTTCTCCTCATTTCGAGGATTTTTTTGAAAAATCCTTTTCATGACTTTCCAAATAAACGCGGTCTTTGCCCACACATTCATTAAGAATTCATTTACACAAAGCTGTTCTTTTAGTATTTTTTACCCTGTCCTGAATACTTTCACGAACAGAGCAGAGAGACTCTGGGTGTCCAGAGCAGACGTTTCTCACTTTTCACCTGCTGCGGTACAAGCCATAAAGTCAGTTCCAATTGAGAGAACGACGACGAGGACTACCACGACGAGCGACGACACGATGGCTAAGAGCATCGCAGTCCAATGTGAACTGCATTAGAGAGAAGTGAAGATGATGACGAAACGAAACGAAAGCAGCTGGAGCTGGAGGTCCAGCAGCAGCCAGCAACCAACATCAACGATAGCGATAACGGTGGCGATGGTGATGGTGGTAGTGGTGTTAGCGTTAGCGTCACTACAAAATTATCCTTAAACGCAATCCAATTTGAAATTTCTCCCAACGCCAACACCTTAATTTATGATTTTTGCCCGTTGGGAGTGGGTGGCGCTCCCTCCGCACAATATGCACTAGTTCATAGCTGGCCCGGGCCATGCAGATGGCGCTGTTCAAGCGTGTGTAGCAAATGAATACCCATTCAACTCGTACGTCGCGTCGCGTCGGTCGTACGTACGTCAGGTGTTGGTTGTACACTATGTACTGCGTGAAATTAAATGCAATTCACTATTTCATAATTACGTTCTTGTGTGTGTGTTCTTTTTTCACTTGTATCCTTTTTTTGATTCTCACCACTTCCTGATCCTGATTTTTCTACCGTTCTACCATTGAGTCCTTGGGCCATGGCCCATATCGTGCCAGTACTGAAAATTTTATGAATTTAATGCACACTGCTTGCGTTTGGTACACATTCTCTACACTCAGTTCACACGGTGGGTCGTCGTCGTCGGTAATGTGGCGTTGTTGGCGTCTAGTTGCACGTACATACGTTATATCCGTCGTAGTTTTATGGCAAAGAAAAAAGGAGCAGGAGCAGAAAATGGATACGATACGGATACGGATACGAGCCGCCTGCAGGTGGGCTACGTATCTACCTTCGAAAATATTTGAGTTTATTCAATTTTTTTTATTTTTTATTCCGGCATAAGATATAGATGTGTAGAGTTTTCGTTGTGATGTGGGTTGGTTGAAGGTTGGTTGAGGGGTGGTTGAGGTTTATTTAATCGGAACAAATTCAACTGTTTGTGGATTTAAACTTTGGATAGGGAATATGTAAACAAGGATGCGATCTGTTACAGCATTTGCAACCTTTTAACCCCAAGGACATTAATTTGTTATTAAGTTAAACAATTACTGTCTTTAAGCTTAGTTACATAAGGACATGCACGTGTATGTATGTATATCGAAGCTTAGTGATGTAATAATTTTTGTGAATGTAAAAAAGAGAACCTCTCCTCTCTATGTCCTTGGGAGGTGCGCTTTAGCTAATTAATGTGCGGCAAAGAGATTAAAGGAGCGCTTGAATTGCGGTCAGTTGTCAACCTAGTCCTGGTGCATGATTAATCAAATGCGAAGGACAAGGTTGTTAATCAATATATAGATATATAAATGTGGGTTGAATATGGTCGGTGGCATTGGCGGTTAAAGCTCGGTGAGATAGGAAGTCAGTTATACTTGGTCGTGTTTGCATTATTTACCAACGCTTTGGTAGTTAAACAAATGCGGCGGTGACAGTGAAGGTGGCGGTGGCGGCAACGCTTTCCAAGCAAATATAAATATGTATGTACGGTTGTCGGTCGGTTTTAAATTGCTAAGAAGAGTTTGACAACTATGACATTTTGACTGACTACACTTCCTTTCACAAACGAATGAAGTAACATAAACTTATTGGGCCAGAGATCAATTAGTCATTATTAGGCAATCAACGAAGTAGAGACGATGACTGGGTATGAAAGAAGAAGGTACTCAGGACGACGACCGCCACGTTGTCGATGACGATGACGATAACTAAAACGACGACGATGAGGAGGTTAAGGAAGGTTTGGGGGAGTAGGAAGAAGCAGAAGAAGAATGACTTGCGCTGCGTTGTACTGTGCTTAGGGGTTAAGTCAGGGTGAAGTAATTTATTTGCCTATTTGTTTATTCAGGGTTGTATTTATTTTGTTTGCTAATAACAATAGCAAAGAAAACGCACATTCATAGCTATATAACAACCAAAAACCGTTTGTATGAATCGTTTATTGAATTACTGAGTAGGTTACAAAAAGCAACAGGGGGTTTGGTATATAGGTCGATATACTTACCTTCCTGCCTTACTTCTGGAGCTGAGGTACCTATGTTTTTGTTTCTGAATTATTTTAATGATTTATGCGGTTTTATTGATTAGGTAGAAAATTATCAAATCATCAGAGAAAACCTTGGAATTAATGTAATAAGCAAGGCGAGGAAGGATAAAGACAAGTTTTTATCTACCATTTATATTCTCATGGGACTGAAACAATGTCGACTTTTTTTAAGGAGCTAAGGGAGTTGAAAAATAAGTAATAGTAACTGGCAACTGGCAGGCAGTTTTGTTTATAGATTTTCATCAGACAGGGTCGAAGTGGATAATGAATAAATTATGTATTTTAAAAATTATTACTTTGGGAGTTTCTTTTAGTAAAATACTAGAAAACTGCTGGAATTTTTGTGCAGCTGCCTTCTACATCGCTGTTTCATTAAGCTACAATAAACTCAATACTATCGATAGGAATATTTACACTAATATTAACTGAAAAGGAACAGAATTTCGTCCACTTATAGCAAACAAATTGAATTTAAAGCTGGCTTTGTAGGGTCTATGAACCAAAAATCAAACAATTTGTATTACATCGTTTCAAAATTGATTGAAATCTTCTTAATGCTATTATACAATAATTGATGGGATTGAAAATTCGAAAAATGATAACATCATCTGAATAGATAAAAGCGATATAGAATTATTTAAAACAGAAAGCAAACCATTAATGAATAAAATAAGAAGTAATGGACTAATGTTAATCCCTTGAGGTACACCAGAAGTGACTTTAGATTGAAATGAAACATGGCGCTATAAAATTATCTTTATGATATGACCAAATCCCCATAATGAAACGGTCGTTGAGTCCAATTTTACTTAATTTAATAAGACGAATTTCATGTCAAGTTCCTTGATATAATATCTGTAAAGATGTAATCGACTTGAGAGTGTTTTTTGAATGCATCGTAACAAAAAGTATAGAATTGTAATAAATTAGTAGTTGTGGATTTTTCTTAACCAATTTTGATGTTCACTTATAATGGAATAACAATTAAAAGAAAATATATCACAGACAAGAGTTTAAACAATTTAGGAATAGAAGACAATTTTGCTTTAGGACGATAATTGTTGCTGAATTTCTAGAACCTCTTTATGGACTAGTGTTAGGTATCAATATTTCCAATGATCTGGAAACTTAAAACATTTAAGAGAATGTGCTTGCAGAAGAAAAATCTCCAAAGGTAGTTTTAAAAAAACCTTCGAACATGTTCGAAACTGACTCTGGTAGAAGGCTTGAGGAATTTTGAAAGGTCATACTAGCTAGATATGAAATTTACTTTTGCTACTAACGTATCTCCAAAATGTATACGAAACAGTATGAATAAATTACAAAGTCGAACTGCAGTTCTTCATTAACTCTAAGCGTCTCATTAATCTTCGATGGATTATAAAACGCTACCAAAATAAAAATTAGAAGACATAATTTACATCTTAAAGCGATTTAGCTTATTGGCAAAGCTATTTAACCAGAAATAACCTTAATCAAGATGGAGGAATTAAGACTTTCTTTAAAACAAAAAAAAAATTAAGTGGAGCAAAAGTCCGTTGAGAACTAGGGCCAAGTGACTTACAACTCTCAACCATTCCTGTTTGAGAGTAAAGTTGTCAGGAAAGGAAAGGACCTACAGTCTTAAGCCGAAACCGAACGGCTATTTTGCCGTTGCCACGGGTAGACTTTCATTCAGCTATCACTTTTCTTCGTATGTTTGTTCACTTTGCAAACATTATCTATTTCTTTTCGTACAACAAGAGTTGACACTACTTTACCATTTACAAATCAAAATAGCCATCTATCCGACATAATGAAGACTACATACATTTTTAGGTTTGTGAAATTAAGCAAACAAAAATATGATAACCCATATGAATTATTCTTCATAATTAAGTGCAGGTAAGGATAATTGGTATGCATTTTTTAAAGGAAGATAGAACTTGGACAATAACCTGATTGTCGAGCCAATAAAAATGAGGCTGAAAATCAATCTTCAAACCTCTAGTTTAAAGGCCTTATGTTGTTATAGTAACCAACAATTTTTCGTGAAATGGTCGGTTTTTTGATGGATTTACACATCTTATACAAAAGCGTAGGAACTCGAATTAAGTAAAATGATAAGCAAAACATTGTTTACTTAAGATCTCAAGACCCCAAAATGCATTTAAAATGTATAAAGGTCATTAACAAAATATATTAGGAACCCTATAAAATGATAATGTGACTCTATTTATGTACCTTAAACCGTTATACCTTACAGAAAAACCACAACAACACACCTTGATCTTAAGCAAACATAGAACAACATGATAATTCTTACAATATTTGAAAGCTTAATGATTTTAATGTCTCAACACCTAATAGGTTCCTTTGAAGGAAGTGATTTGTTCTTTTTTTGTTTTTATTTTATTCATTTTTTGTGTACATGTACTCATACCGTATATCTGCGCTACATTACCTACATCAGAAAAAAAAAATAAGAAAAAAAAAACTTAAAACAAATCTTCTAACCTCAGCTGCTGAATTAGGTTATAAAAAATATAAAATTACCTTTAGAGCCTCTTTACTAAAATATACCATAATTAGGTATGCGAAAGCGTTTAACTTAGAGCCGCTATGAGTTAAGCGATAAGGGAAATTGTGCCAATAAAACACAGCACCAACAACAAAAACAACCTACCTTACCTACAAAAAACGAAAAATGAAAAAAATGAAAAAAACGAAAAAATAAACAACGCAAAACCATTTCAGACACCTATATTGGAAAATACATAATCCCTGCTCAAAATGTGCAAGAACGCAAAGACTGCTGGAGAATATTTTGTCATTAAAGTATCCTTACAGCTCAGAAGCTATATGAAAAAACAATGTTCTGTTTTTATCCTTGTTTCGTTTATAAGGTACACAAGCTTTTTGGTACAAGCAAAAGCAAAAGTTCGCTTGGCTGCCGCTATCACCTGGGTCTCCAATAAAATTTCACACCGATAAATCTCCCTCCGAAGGTTACACATTAATTCCTTCACCTTCTCTGGTTTTGGCGTCATCGCAGGAACACAAAGCCATTGCCTTCACCTTCCAAGCCACCAGCACCATCAACAAAAATTAAAAAAAATATAAACCCAAGAACTAAACAAAAAAAAAACGTTCCTTATACCTAGGTTAGGTAATGTAGGTAAGGTAGGTTCCTAGGAACCTATAGAACAAGGAAGCACTAGTTCTTCCTTCAGTGATGTTCCTAAGCTCAGGAAAATGGAATTAGGTGCATATCCTGCACAGCACACAAGAAAGTTTCATTATTGGGAGGATTTTCGGCACAAGCTCGGTAATGGTAAACGAAATATATTAAATTTATTTTAGATTCATTGGTTAAATTGGTTGGGAAAGCACAAAACACACAACTTTAACGAAAGTTGTTAATTTTAATTGTGAGGATGGACGTTTAGAGGTGAATTTAAGTTTTATACGGTGAGAGAAATGCTCTGTAATGTCTTATATGACTTTAATGGGAGTGTGCTTATTCCCTCCGCAATGGTCGGTCCTCAATGGATATGAATGAGGTAAAATCTCAAATAATTTAAATGAAATTTGTCATTTTAATTAAGTTATTTTAGTTAAGTAAAAAGCGAATAAAAAGCATGCAAACTTATTGAGAATTTAGTACAATTAATTAAGGATAAGAAGATAATATGTATTCATTTGATGTACTATCTTCTTTTTAGATATGACTCATAAGGTGAATATTTAGCCTAACAAGCTTCATGGCAGATTTAAGAATTTTTTTCTTCGGCCTTTCACATTTCGAATAAAAACAATAAACTCAGACGTTGCTCCGATATCATAGTATCGGAAAAGTCAGAAAAACAGTAGGCCTAAGCATAAATATATCTATTTACCATTCGGTCTGGAATTTGGCAGTCCATTGTCAGCCATTTTGTTTGGATTGCGAACGTGGGGTTGTGATTTGACCATTATCCATTAGTATCAAAAAGTGACTATCTTATCACCTTAGCCGATCCAAAACTTAAATTTGTGGTAGAGGCTCAATTGTCAACTGAGGAGTGTTTTTTAGATATGGGATTTTCAACAGGAAATAAAACTCTTGTAAATTAATATTTTTTTGATTTTTTATATTTGCCCTTTTGTTTTAAGAGGGATATTTTATTATTGGCAAAGAGAAAGTTACAGATTTTACAACATTGTTAAGTCATTGCACAGCACAGAAATATGATAAAAAATTGTATCTTACTCTTGAAAAATAATAATTAGTTTTTAAACAGTACGTGTATATTTTAATATTATAAGTTTGAAAGAAAACATTGCAAAGAAAATACCTTCATTCGAGTTTCGGGAATGTAACCCCCGCGGCTAGTTCGAAGAAAGCCAAGCCGAGAGGCCAACTTTTTGTAGCATTTGGGACTATATACGTCGATAAATAAATAATAAATAAATTGGGTGGCGCGACAGTCCGTTGAGAACCAAGGCCTAGTGACTTACAACTCTCAACCATTCCTGTGTGCGAGTAATGTTGTCAGGAATGGAGGGGACCTACAGTTTATATGCCGACTCCGAACGGCTAATTTTGAGAAAGCACTTTTTCATGACAATAGTTACTCTTGGAGAATTTGTCAATTCCTCGCAAGAGGCAGTACCCGTGAAAAGACTTTAGATGGCATAGGCAGGGATCGAACCCAAGACCTCTGGCATGACAGTCCAACGCACTAACCATCATGCCACGGGTACCATACGTCGATAGTCTCGTTCTAATCTGCGCGGAAAAGCGACTTCACATAACTTCAAGTATTAGAAACAAATTTTCAAACAAAATTAGGTATAATCCAATTGACAGCTGTCAAAAAGACCAACTTCGAAAAAACTATTACCAGATTGAACGTAAATATGTAGGTTCTTAATAAATGGCTCTTATTTTTTTTCCAAAACCAGATGAGTTGTTGATATTTGATAGCCTTTTCACACCAAAGCCAAATCCGGGATTTCAGCAAAATGATTTCAAAAACTCGAAAATCGTTTACACCGAACATTTACACGTTTTTATTTGACATTTAAATTTGTTTATTGATGAAAAAATTTGTGAGTAAAAAGTTTTGTTCTTCTCAAATTATTTGTGAAAATAATATAAGTTCTAACCAATTCAAATTGATTTTAACGTAACACTAGCTCGTCTAGAAAAAAAGTTTAAAATGAAGTTCTGGGGATGGTTGGATAGTGCTCAAGACATAAACCAACAACAGCTACAAGTTCGCTTGGCTGCAGCTATTCTCTTTGCTCACTTCAACCGGTCCAAACAATTTACTAAGGAGAAGCTAATAATTGTACAGAAAATATATCATAGAATCAACACAAACAAAACTGTTACAATAAAAATTTGTTTCTTCTTCTATCACAACAAATTCAATCAAAAAATGAGCTTAGGACTATTGCTTCTGTTGACCAAATGTTCCTTCAGAATTTCAGATATTGTGGCCGTCGGAGCAACATATTCTTATTCAACTTGAGAAGATTCTATACTATTTCGTGTAGGTCCTTATGGCCGGAGCAGAAAAGGTCAATTCCTAGTTCCAGACTCGTATCAAAATCACACTCATCCAAAACGATTGCTGAAGCTGTTATGATGTGCTGCAATTTCTCCGTGACTATCTCTTTGGCTTCTTCCTTTGAGGACTCGCCTGGTTTGTCCAATGCATTGATGATCTTCTAAATGTTAGCAGGCTATTAATCAAGTTGCGATAGCCCACTGTTGTGGTTTTATTCACTAGAACAACGATTCCCACATTGTGGAATGTTTTGGTGCAAATTTTCCTAGCCCGCTGCTACTTAGTCTCCACCAGAAACTTTCTTTCATACTTATTCTCCTCCACAATGAACTTATCGCCTTTCTCATTTCTCTCCAATACTTGTGATTGAACAAAGTTACCGGAAAGTCTTTCTCCAGGTAGTAAGCGAAAGCGTCGAACATATTTGTGGCGACGAGTTCGAAGATCCATCCCTTGGAAACTTTATTACGATCTATGAGCAAGTCTACCTGGAGCGTTTGAAACTCTGGAGGATCATAAAAGAACCGCCAGTGCCGCAAATAGTTACCGGGGCTTTTATTCTCGACGTTGGCAAATTTTCCAGCAATTTTGTCTGTTGCCACGCAGCTCAGTCAAGGTTTCCTTTTTTTTTTCTCTCCCATATTCTGTAAATAAGAAACAAAAAGAAATAATTCTTATTTTGTAAGGAAATATAATAAATAATATTACTTACCTTCTGTGGTTTATAAAAATGTATGGGAAAACTTGAGTTTTCGATCTCAAACCGATAATTTCGTGAAAACCGGGTTTTGGACTTAATGTGAAAAGCCTATAAGACTGTTGCCTTCCCTTTTTTTCAATGTCCCTTTATATTGTTCAATTTATTGAAGAACCTTTCAAAATTGGGGGCTCCACTGTTTGTGCTGTATACCTGCAACCAATGGTAAACGCATGAACTGCGAACTGTGGCGTCCTAAGACTTACAGCAAAAACAATTTTTAAGAAAAAATTGATTTAATGTTTACAACAAAAAAAAAAGGATGGCATAAACTCTGTATCCAAGGAGAAACCCTTATTTAACCAGACCTTAAGCGGTTCACAGTATTTGATTCATTTTTTAATTTTCGGTTTCCGCACATTTTTGCGATTACAACAATTAAGTGTATGCTTAAATAAATAATGAAATCCCAAGTTTATTGAGATAACTATTTAATTCTTCCATGTAAAGCTTCTTAACCCAACACCTCTCAGAATGGGTATATAATAATAAAACAACACAGTAATAAAAATTACCTTATAGCTTTCTTCTTTTCATTATCCTTTTACCAAGGACTTTGCAGGAATGTTCGTCCCTTTTATGAGATTAATCCCAACTAAAATACCACATACCTTTGTGCTTAACTAAAAGATTACTACACATCAAAAATGTGTCTAGGTAAACTCGCAAATTTTCCTCAACATTCCAAATTCCAACCACAACCGCACTCATCCCACCCAACAAAAACTCATGCTCTATCGTTGATTTATGTTAAATCATAATTTTTTGTTCCCCCAGGCGACCACAAATCATAAACACATAATTTTGTTTAAAACACAGAATTTAAAAAAGAAACTGACAAATTCACAAGTTTCATTAATATGTATGTACTCCCCTCAAACCCCCCAATGACAGATATTTCATTTTGAAATACAAAAAAACAAGATTCCGATTAACCAGCGTAAAGTTATGAAGTGTAATAAAAAGAACTATATCCTTTTGAATCATCTGATGGCACAACCCTCACACGAATTGCTACAATCTTGCGCTACTCTTCCTCCCCAGAAAACCAAAACAATGCCATACGCCATATTCTCCTCTCTAACTAAACCATATCATCACCTCACTCACAGCAATTTCTGACATCATTGCCGTTATTTCCTCCTTCCAGGACTTCTCCCATATCCATACCGCCACCGCGTACAGCGCCATCAGTAAACATACGTTCGCCAAAAACTTCTCGCTTTATGAGTCACTCGCGACCATAAACTTTTGTTTGCAGCCCCCAAAACGAATAAACTTGTATCTCGTGTAATCAAAAATAGCATTGGTACTTTTCGACTCTCTTGCATAAAAATATGTATGTTTCTTGTACAATAAGGATATGTATGTCAGTGCCGATGCCGAGCGATTGTTTCTAGAAGGATAATAACGCGAATATACGAGCAAGTGTTCAAACACTATAACCGAAGCCGAATCCGATGCATTGCATATAGCTCCTCCGCTTATAACAGAACTTAGCTGTTCTGCACTATACTCGTAATATCAGACTTTTCGCATTTAAATCCTGGGAGAACAAAAGCGAATGAATATTAGTCTCGGGGGTTGCACGAATATCCTTGTTCCAATGTTCGTTGTGAAAACTGAAAAGGAAGAAGACGCGGCACAAAGTCGGTCACGTCGTAAATCCATACGATGGCGCTAGCACTAACGCTGGCGTTGCATTGGCTCTACGATTCCAGAACTATACAATTTGGTAATTAGTTGCAAGACGCTTCAGTGCTTTTTGAGGATGTTTGTTGTGTTCTTAGTCCTTTCTTACAGATTCATAGATACTATATTCGTATTGTGTATAAATATCCTTGTTTACCTATAAATGACCACAAACCAACTCTTGTTTACCATCACTAAAACAACTCTGGCGAATAATAAACCCAAAGCTTCCACGCATACGCCCGTTGACCTAGCCAGCCCAACGGAGTCCAGTGACAGCAAGTCCTTTTGTAAGAGCGGTAGCGGTGTGTGTTGCAAGTTGACACCAGGGTTACCATGTCCTGAACTAGTTCCATAGCTCAATTTTAAAAATATTTACAACCCAAAGGTGGAGATGAGAAGGTAGCCCAAAATAGCCCAGTTTTAATACAATCCAAGAAAAGCTAATCTCTTCGATTAGAATTTTTTTTGTACCAAGAAAAAATAACGGGAAATATAATTTACATTTAATGTTCATAAAAATAAATTATAATTGAAGGTGCCAGTTATTTGAGCTACTTTTTTGGCCAGGCCATCAATATTAATATTAAAACTTTTTAACTTTTAAGAAACAAAAGATGCAAAAGAAAGCTGTCAGACTAATACACGAAAAATATCTGTTGTCACACTAAATTTTATATCGATAATTTTGAACAAAGATCCTAATTTTCTTTAAATAGCTTTATCTTGCAAGCTTGTCCACATGCACTTTATGTGAATAGGAACACAACCAAAAAATCGCCCACGATTAGATTTACGCTATTAGTAGCCCAATTATGATTGAGCGTCATACTGAGATTATTGTGGGCAATTTAGGAGAAAAAAAAACCAATGTGACTAAATATGTCCGCATGTACCTTATACTAAAAAGGAAGACAACCAAAAAATCGTTTAAGATTAAAATTGGGCTACTTTTAGCTCAATTACTGTCATGTAAGAGATTTTGATGGTAGAAAAATGTTTCTTCATTTCGGCGTTGGTTTTCACTCAAGATATGATTTGGGTACCTTGTAGACCATTTATAAGACAACTTTCAGATTAAATAAGCCCAAATTTTTCGACAAATAGCTCAATCTGGCAAGCCTGGTTGACACCATTAACGCTCTGCAGATAGACTTTAGTTGCATTTGGCCTCACTTAATATTTCCCACTCAGTTCACTCATACATTTGTAAACAACAAATAAACATTCTCTCTCTCACAGACACACACACGTCTACAGGCTAATGCAATGTTGGAAAATTGGGTAATAAATTCGAGGATATAGTCGAGTCGAGGCATTCATTTATGTCTTCTTAAACGAGTTCTTTTAGGCACTTGTCCAATTTAATTTTCAGCTTCCATTATACCCTTGGGTAATGTTATGACAACAAATAAATTCCAAATGAAATAAAAGTCCCCACACTATGCATGATGGTTCCTCTACTCCTCCAGAACTAGAACCAGTACCAGAACTAGGTTGGGTCGTTGTTGGTCGTCGGTGTCGTGGAGTAGCTTTATGGTATAGTAGGCCCAGATGAGCTGGCTGATTCCCCTACTCCTGATGCTGGCAAACCGAAGCCATTGCTTCATATTATGATTATTATTTTATTTAGATATTTTCTAGGTTTCGGGAAAATATAGTTGTAGCTCTTCTGTCTCTGGATCCTGGAATAGGTAGGAATAGAGGTTCCTTTAACCCGCAGACAGTGCAGCTCCAGCGCCACCGTCGTCAGTGCCAGCAAAGGCAACATGACAATTTTTACGAGCTCACCCCTAACTGGTTAGATTTTGGGGTTGTGCTGCTGTCTGGCAGAACCAAACAATTACACTGAGTGCAGTCGCAGTAAATATATTTACGTGAAAAAAAAGAAGAATAACGGTGATCCAAGAGGTGAAAAGGTCCAGATCCAGGGCTCTTCAACTAACTCCCTGTTCCTATACTTCTTCTTGTTTCCGGAATAACACTTTTGGAACATGGCACACATAATAAAAATGTATACCAACGTTCTTTCCCGTCTCTTTGACTAAAAATGAATACAGAGTGTAAAATGGGAGCACTTTTATTTTTGTTTTCAAATATTCAAACAGCAGCGGACTTTGTGGTCACTGGGGAGAACTCAACTATAGCTTTAAGTAAGGGAACAGAAAAAATTAATAATAACTTTTACGGAGATGAAATAAAATAGAGGGCTGATTTTTGGAGGGTTCAAATAAAGTTTTGAAAAACTTTAAAACTTTATCCGCCATTTTGGGAAAATCTGAATGTTGCTGGGGCCTAAGACTAAAGCATTTTGTATATAAGTCTTTAAGGTTAGATTGCAATCCAAAATAGAAGTTTTAATGAAGAAGACTTATGCAATATGGTGCTGATTTGCTGTGTCTAAGAACTTTAAAATCATAAAATTGCTACAAAAGCTTAAGGGCTCCTGGGCTTCAATTTTTTCATTGAGTAGGCATGTTAAAGAGAAGAATTCTGTCAAAACATAAACCAAACTAACTGATAAGATATCCTCACTAGTCTTCTAAAGAAAAGGTGGCAAGAGCTTTAATAAACCTTATCTGATTTTAGGAATAAGTCACTGTGAATCAGTAGGAGAAGGACACTTTTGTAAAATACAGCTGCATAGATCGCTCGCTAAATACTTGCACTTTGACAAAAAGGTTTCAAGAACTTGATTCTCTGAATTTCAAAAGATCCTTTAAGCTCACATTAATTAAGGAATATGAATTGCTTAGGAAATAATCACTATATAAATTTATTCGAGGAAGCTTTAAAAATTTATTTAAGGTAGATTTATTCGTTTCGACAATATAAGAGTTTTTTAAAGAATTATTTTAAATATTCTTCATTTATTATTTGCAAAGTCTGCTTACAAAATAGGAACTCTAAGTTGCATTACCAAAGATGCAACTACACCCTTATTGTGAATTTCTAGATATTTTTCAATCAATGATATTTTATGTCATTATGACTGTCATTTGTCATTCACCTATTGGGAATGAAAAAATCGGTATAGTGAATAACAATTTTTATCAATATTCTAATCAGCTGTCAATTTGAATATTTGTTTTAAAAGTTATCGAGAATTTTAACATTTCAGAATTATGAAATATTTTGCTTTTAAATTAGGAAGTTAAAGTGTTTGATATTTAGAAGATAATTGTTTCAAGTTTTTGTCATCGTCGGAGGTCAGTCGCTTTCCGCATTTCCTCATTATTTGCATATGAAGTGCACTGGAAATGTCAAACATACAGCCTACCAACGAATTTGATTAAACACTAAAGAGTAAAGAGCCACAAGAACTCCATAGTTAAGAAAATAATTAACAATGTAGTAATTGTTCTATAATAAAAGCGTGATTTGAAGTTGGTAGTGCCGACATTTGAAACCTGTCAAACTCAACTGTCATTTGAAGTGTCATAATATAAGTGGAATTATTTTCCATTTGCGAAAATGGATCGTTTAATAATCATACAACACGTTTAGGAATAGAAAAATTGATAACCCGGCCAAATGTACACGTTCAAAATTTTCCTGACATATACGACCATCAAGCCACATTGACAGATTAATTATTTTATATTTTTCATTGAGAACACCAAGAATTATGTTATTATACCAATCAATTATCAACTTGAAAAGCGTTTTTATAAAATAAATTCAATATTTGATAAGAAAAATATCGTAAAAATATGGCCAAAATGATTATAACATAATAATAGCTGTCAATTGACCCAGACAAAATAAAAAGAGTAATGGATACCTTAAAGACTTGCTTCCTTAAAATTATGTAAGAGATAGACCCAGGCTCGTATTCGTTGACTTTTGACTTGCTAAAAAACGAAATCCATTGATAGAGCCAAACCGAGCCCCCTCAGTTTCCCAACACACTTTTTATTTTGGATCGGTTCAGGTCAATGTGGAGATTTGGCTCCGTCATGTAAGACCAGCTTTAGAAATTTTGTAAGGCCTATGCCCCACCGTCGTGTTGTAAGTGAAAGAGTTGCAAGCGTTAGTAGCAAGTAAACATGTCATTCACTGCACTATGTCGTTTTTTGCATTTGTACCATTATAAAGTTCAAACTGAAGCCTACTGACCAACTTAAGCGCTTTAGGCACTATTCTTTGGTTTTGAAACAACAGGCAGTGAATTCCGATTGTTTGAACAACATTTTCTTCAGCAATGAGGCACGTTTCTCACTCATTGACTAAACATCTCCATGGGTCTGACAAAAAAAACGCAAATGATTGAAGTTTTGATATAAGTCCAAAAAAGTTAGCTATTTTGAAAGGTATAAAAACTGCAGATCTCGACACATAACGTTTGTAGTTCCAACAAAAGGACGATCCCCAAATAATTACTAGTTATGGCCAAGAAACCTCAAAAGAATAACATGTTACAAATCTTCCAAAGACAGTCCATGTAGGTTACCTTAAGAGTCCAATACCTATAAGCTTTAAACAAGTCATATTAGCTTTATGCAGTTACCTCTTTTTTTCCGAATATTTGTTCACTTTTCAAACACTTTATGTCTCTTTCCCTTCAACTGAATATTGGACTACATTACCATTTGCAAAATAAAATGTCCATCTACCCGTCATAATAAAAACAATTTTTTTTTCAGGCAGTAGTTATAAGATAATGCATTCACTTAGAGCACCCGCATAGGGTCAGTAAGATATTTTTTAAGTTTTTGAAATTTACGCTAGTTTTTTTAAGAATTTTTGTTTAGCTTTAAGATAGTTTTAAGATTTTGATAAAATAATAAAAAAAACTATTTTTAAGGAATAAGCTTATATCAAAACCACGATCCCTGAATCTTGTTGTGTAAACCCTATTCTAGTTATTATTTATGAAAGAACATGTTTTGTCACACTTAATGGGAAAGCCCAAGTTAAATAATGAAATTAAATGTGTTTCAAAACAGTGTGTTTAATTGAGATTTTTTCGCGTAAAATGAATAACTTTATATTTTTTCAAGATTTTCAAACAGTTAAACACACAAAATCGACATATGATAAACTTTAACAATTAATCAACAGCTAATTAGTGGATAATTATCGCCTCTAACCATTTTTTCGATCCCCCAATATTCCTTCGCTAACATGACACTCATAAATCCAACCCGCATATGAGCAAGAATATTCATGAGATAAACTCTGATTCCAAGAGATTCCTCCCAGCGATGTTCATAGATCCTCTATATTATTTCAAACTTTAGAATAATATTATTCATTTCAAGCTTAATAACCTGCCAAAATAAATATACCTCCATCCGTCCTCAACCTCATATTATAACTACGCGTTTCATTTACCTTAGTTTCTCAGTCTTCTTCAGTTGGAAGACTTGAGGTTCAGACTCATATAAAAATAGAATTGACTTTTAAATAGTTAACTGGTATTCGGTGTTTGGTACTCGCCTTATTTTTATTACCCCGCACAACGCATAATTCATAACTCTTGTTTTTACTACTTTTAAATAAACTTTGCAAGTGCAGTGCATTCAGAATCATTAACCTGGGGCCCTTTAAAAACTCTGTCTATTCCTCTCCGTGTCGTTAATAGCACTAGCACAGTTAGTTTTGTCTCAGTCTGTGTCGATGTCGGTATGGCAGAGTCAGCAGGAACATATCGCAATGAATCTACCTAACAGTACCTTCTACATAACTATAAAACGAGAAACGTTGCTTCCAGTTTTTGGCCTTGTTTCCGAAAAACTTCATCATGCACCTTTATGTGGCATGGTGTGGTATGGTGAAGTCGGGTTGCGCCGTGTAATGTGGTGTGGTGCATTCTATGAAGGTGTTACTATTTTTTATTTAGAAATAAGTAGCAAAAAAAAAATAAACTGAACAGGATGAAAAGGACGAAGGTTTTGATCGTTAATTCAGTTCTTTTCATTTTTGCCGTTGCTCTCTGTGTGCACTTAACTTGGTGCCCCGTTAGGTATGATTAATGTTAATGCCATCCTTCTTCGGCTAAAAGGAATTCGTGTGCACGAAAAGGAGAAGAAGAAGAAGGTAGTACAGTACCTAACCTAACCTAAACCTACCCTACCCTACCTAAAGATTGTAGAAAAAGTATGAGTAGGTATATGAGGTCGAAGTTTAGGGTTGAGGGTAAAAAAGGATATAGTTGCATTTAGCAAACTATTTCTGGTTTTTATTCAATTCATTTGCACACAATGTGTTTTTCACTTAATGAAGCTAACGAAAGTCATCAGAGACAACAAAAAAGAAAATTATAAAAAGGACGAACCTTATAGATGTACTCTTACCTATACACAGATAAAAGTGAAGGATTCGAACAAGAAAAAAAAAGGATAAGAAATAAAACAGACATCATTGCCAACACTGATGACATCCATCCACTTCAAAGCTCGAGATAAGAAAATTACAATTTAATTAATCTAATTGAGACGATATCCTTTTTGATTGTCACAGTGCCAGAGCTATAGAGCCGAAGCCGAAGCCAGAGCTCGAACCAGTTGTATAGGTTAAAGGCCAAGATCATCAGAAACGTGGTGTTATTTTTATTCATTTTCGTTTTTGTTGTATGCCATAATGAACCTTGATGAAGGTGGCGGGTGGTATGACTTGGAACACGGGGGGTAGAATGATAGGTTTTGCATGCAAAAATGCAAATGGTGGGCAGAGGTGGAGGCGTCGAGAATGGGTTAAGCTTTTATTAGAGCGCAACGTTGGAAAATTAGTGGGGAATTTAATTATGGTGTTAAGGAGAAAGTTGGAGTAGAAAAATACGCCTGTTTTTTTTTTTGTTTAATACGTCCAACATTTTCCAACGCGAAAACAGTAGATTAAGGACGTTTTTATGGTAGTTTTCGTGACGCATAACTATACCAAGGTATATCCTTATTAAAAGACCCATCAGAGTCAGCTCCAGCGGTGGTAAAAAAAGAACATAGCATGTATTTTATAATACGGATACAGTGTTTTGAGTACTTTGCCTCTAGAAAGAAAATATGCTCTCCTGTTAAGAATTAATAAAATATAGTAATTAAAAAATGCTATACCTTACCTGGTCGTACCTGGCGGCGCGCAACGAAGCGAGGCAGGCTAGTTTAGGGGGAGGTTTTCTTTTCTGTTAATTATTTTCCAGCCAGAACAGTTTATGGATACCGAACTGATACCTTCTGTAATTGAATGCTCCATTAGGTAGTTGAGGTGGTGTGGTAGAAGGTCGTAGAGGGTGGAGTATATAGGAGCTGAAACACACTCTCTGAAGCTGGCTTATACGAGTATATAGGTGAGGCATTCCAGATAAGCTACTAATTGCTATCATTTTAGCCAGTAGCGATTGTGAATGCAATTAGCACCTTTTCCATATCAAGGGAAGCTTTTAAGGCTGATGATATACAAGGACAAAGTCGGGCTCGCTCTGTGTAGTGTCAACAAAATTATATTTCTAGTTTTTGGAATTTGTAAAACAGGAAATTTGGATATCAGTTAAAAAGCGAAATATTTAGCAGATATCATTTACTATTTTATTTAGGGGCAATGTTTTTAAAAGGACACTTAGCGTAATGAGTATTAAAAATAAATTTTCTGTCTTAGGAGGTTTGACAAGGTTTCATGGTTTTATAAGAAGATGGTTAGTAAATTAAACTAAAATTAAAGTGACAGTTCTTAAGGCTCTAAAGCTAGAAACACACCAATATTGCCTGTTGTCAGATCACTTAGTGTTTCTTACAATTGCTGTGAGTGAGCTTAAAATAATACCAAATGCTTTTACTGTCACGGTTGACAATATCCGTTTAGTTGCTCAAACTTCATACAACGTCACACAACTTTTCATAAATTTCTTTTTGTTAACTCAAGAAAGTTGCAAAATTAGTGTGGAAGAGTAGAGAGTAAAACATTTCTCTTTCATTGAAAAATTTGCTAATTTCTGCTGCAAGAATTTCTGATTGCAGGGAATTTAACTTAATTTTAATTTAATTTTAGTAACCGTACCGTGGCATGATGGTTAGTGCGTTGGACTTTAATGCCAGAGGTCTTGGGTTCTATCCTCGCCTATGCCATCTAAAGCCTTTTCACGGGTACTGCCTCTTGCGAGGAATTAACAAATTTTCCAAGAAAAACTCTTGTCATGAAAAAGTGCTTTCTCAAATTAGCCGTTCGGATTCGGCATATAAACTGTAGGTCCCTCCATTTCTGACAACATTGCTCGCACACAGGAATGCTTGGCCCTAGTTCTCAACGGACTTTTGAGCCACCCAATTTATTTATTTATAAGTAATTTAACATCTGTCAAAATTAGCAATTGCCATTTCTGTCAATGCACTTCCATTCCATAGATTGTTTTGTGGATTTTTGCTAGTTAAAAATTGAAAAATTAAAAATGGAAAATGATTCTAATTTCCACAGTTCTTAAAGAACATTTAAAAAAGTGAGGTACAACTTCCTCGATATAGTTTTTGATGCATATTGCAAATGAGGTCAAGACTAAAATCATTAAATTATTTTAAATATTTTCAAAATTATCTCAGTTATTATAAAATCATTTTTGGATTCACTGGATCTTAGTGACCCCACAATTTCCGACAGCACGGTTTAAATACTTGCAAAAGACATTTTGGTCCTGTCACATTAACGTTCATGCACAAATCGAAAAAAGCGTTTGTTTATACCATCTCTAATAGAATTTTCCCCTCCTTTCATTATTTGACAATTTTTACAATTCCTGCTACAAAAGTAAATAAACAGACCTAATGTAATTATACGATAGGTGTTTTTCTTTCTTTAGTTCAGAGCAGAGTCTAAGTTGTCAAACAATATATTTTGTTTCTTGTTTACCAATGAACGTTCAAAACTTCAAATATGTTTTCCTTTTTTTTCTGATCGTGTTCGGAGCTTGTTGAGAGCGTGCTCTATGAGTTCATTATAAAATAACTGAGCAGACCGAGTTGAGCACTGAACACAAGCGTGTGCCAGTTAAAATTGAAGAAAAGAAATAGTCGGGCTACTAAAATAAACTTCTCTATTAAAATAGAGAAGTCTCTTATTATGTGCATCCAAAGCGTGTATTTCTCTGCGTAAGGCCGCATTTTTTTCGAAAATGTTGTTTAAAAGTTCTGTCCGAAAACTTTGGAACAACATCTTCCCCACATTTTTAATTTTTAAAAATATGTATTACATCAGAATATTCATCCTCACTTTCTTCTAAAAACAAATCGAATAATTGTTTTATTATTATTTGTTTTACCATTTTAATTAAAGCTTTGAATCTTATTTCTTGTTTTTGAAGAAAATAATAAATTGAAACGTCAAATAGTGACAGCTATGTGTTTAGGTGTGTTTCATAAATAATTCTGAACGCTCAGAACACGATCGTTCAGAGGATGTTCTGAGCATGCTTGATATGATCGGACTCCGTTCAGAGCTCTATTCTGAGTTAAATAAAATGCACGACTGGGTCGCACGAACTTGCTCCTGTATGCAAAGAGTCTGTTTAAAAAAGTACTTATATCATATGAGATTTAAAAATATTCCTATAAAATAAGTTTGGCTTCAAAGATATAAATGCCATTTGAGTTGTCAAAAAAACCGCACGATCTTTGTATATGAAAACCATAGTACTCTCATGAGCAGAAACTTTTAGGGCGACCAGATGCCGAGTCGTTGGCGTGGCGATAGTTTTGAAAGTGGAGAAATTCAGCGGGAGCGAGAGAAAAATATTATTCCCATTCCCATAAGCAGCCAGCAAAATAAGGGAGATAATTAATTTTCGACCCAAAAAGTCAACACAATTTCCTTCATTTTATTTCAGTCTATCCTCGTATATGTTTTCATATGAAGGTTGATGAATTTGTTTTTGTTTTATTTATATCAACGCACTTTATATAACAAACAAAATGGCTTAATATTGTATATAATAAGGGGATGAAACAAACTTTTGTATGCATAAGTCAGCTGCTTAGGATCTTTTATCGATATTTGTTTTTATTTACATTCAGAAGTCTTGTTTTACTTGTGTACGATCTATGTATATGAATAATGGTTTCTATTACCTATAAAGCTACAATGCGATTCATATAGATTCATCTTGTTCCTTAAAAGCTTTTTTCCTTTAGATAGCTTTATTGTAATTTCATATTAGAAGAACCAGGATGGAAAATAAATAAGATAAGAAAGAGGCAGACCATGAATGTTTAAATTGTAAGGCGATCGCCTATTGGTTGTGTAGTTAGGTAGCAGGTAGATGTCTAAAACGACCATAGAATAGTTCACTTGGCGTGCTTAGCTTTATGCAGATAGATAGATAAGGACATGTTTATGATGATAATGAAGGAATATTATTGGTGGCTAGAAGGTACATACTACATTCCTTCTTTACTACAAGTTTTCAGCGCAAACATGGAGTTATTACGTTCAGTCTATTTTTTTCACTAAAGTTTTAAAAAACAAGCATACGAACAAGTACAAGAAATTGCTGTTCATGTGTTGTTTACAGTCAGGCTCTTGTGAGTTTTGGATTTTAGTTAAGAGGTGACACGTAAGCAGTAGTTGTAGAAGTTGTACGTAATACCTTTATAAATAGGTACAATGTGTATGCGTTGAAAAAGTGATTCTAATAGAAAATACATATACTCTCTCTGGCCAGTTCCTTTAACTTGTAGGTACTAAGTATTTATTTTTTTTTATATAGGCGAAGGCCAGTAAATCATAAGTGAAACAACCTTATTCGTAAAGAATAATATTTTAAAATCACATATTCAAAGTTACCAAGATAATACTTCTTGATAGACTCTTTAAAATAGATTGTTGACTAAATATATTATATAAATGTGTACCAAATGCATTAATTTGGATGAAAGATAGGAATGTAATTACAATTTTGTCAAAACAATGCGCTCTTTCGGGCTCATGCACAGTTAAAATAATTTAAAAAATAATATTTTAAGATTCAAAATTTTACCTGAAAAATAAGTTTGTCTTCAAAAATTTAAATGCCATTTTATAAATAAAAAAACCGTTGATTTTTCAAATTTTTATTTTGAAAATCGTTAGAGCCGTTTTTTTTTAAATTAATTTTTTATATATAAAATTTTCCAATTTTTTTCTAAAAATATTTTTGGAATGCAGTTGTTTAGCGATTGTAAATATACGTCTTATGTTTGAATTTAGTAAAAAATTGTTGACCCGTTTTTGAGATATAGAGTTTTGAAAAATAAAAATTCAATATTTTTTAAAAAATCCAAACAATTAAAAATTGCATTTTTGTTAATCAAATATTGTTAAGGCAATATAGGAGCTTATTCAGAAAAAAACTTGTTAAAATCAGTTTATAAGTTGCTGAGAAAATTAAAAAACAAAATAACGGTTCTATGAGCGGTACCTTTTCTGAGCAATACAAAAATATGGTTTTCTTATAAAAAGAAGGCAAGTCAAAAAATAAAATTTTAGAGAAAATTTAAAAAAAATCTATCGGTTTGTTTTTGAGAAAATTCGAATTTTCGGTTTTTGACCAAAAAAATTGTATGGGGGCCACTGTTAGTTTTGATCTTAAAAAAAAAATGAAAAAAACGCCTAACGCGAATCTGCTCAAAACCTTAACTTCCAAGTTTGAACTCATTCGACCCAATGGTTTAGGCTGTAGGAGCGTGGACAGACAGACAAAACCGACCGGACGGAATCGCGGGACCCACTTTTTTCGACTTCTCTACCATCGTAATATCATGTTTGATTAAAATCTCGAGTTCGAAATTTTGCACGAATGCAAAACTTGCCATATAGTTCCTATATGTCGCAAGTAAAAAGAAATACGCTTAATGATTAGCTGATTTGATGTTATGTCCTCGCAGAAGATATATGTATAGGGTATTTTTAGCTGGACGAGATGTTTCGATGGTTGTTGTCTTTGGTTTGACAATTGAGATTCTTAAACTTTGTTGACGTTTCTGTTCAAGAAAGTTTTGCAACGAACAACGCTTTTAAGGTGTGGAAATTTATCTAAAAAAATAAATCTGTTCGCAAAGTACAAAGAAAACTTCGTCTATTTAATGGAGTTAGTGTTTAAAGCAGTCCATAGACACCCCTCTTTTGTAGGTGTGCAGAAATATGTGCTGTGTGGGTTGGAACAGATAACAATTTTCGCTGTCAGATACGGAGCGAGTAAAATCAGAAGTTTTTGAATTTTCTGTGTCAGTTTCCCGAATGGTGTGTGACATTTACCATTCAGTTGTATCTGAGATCGTTGTTGACTACGGTGCGTCAAGAGTTGTTTCACTAAAAGCTTCAAGCTTCAACGTTACTCATTCTAATCTTTCCTCTTAGAGCTCTTTTTCACAACTAATGTATATGGTGTATCGTGTGTGCCGAAGTGCTACATCGGGTGTATTAACACCGGTGTGCACACAAGTGTAGTTTCTACGGGCTGCCTGCTCATTTCAGATTCAATAGCAAAGCCTATGCTATTGATTAATCACCATGTATAACCATTAAAGGTGACTGGTGCGTTTCACGCTCTCTCATCATCATCAATCCTTATTTTTTTTTACTTAACTTTGAGGGAATTTGTTGCAATAAGATGTGCTAATTTATTATAAATCTCGCTTCAAAAAATCAAATGGGGTGGCGCAACAGTCCTTTGCGAACCAGGGCCTAGTGACTTACAACTCTCAACCATTCCTGTGTGCGTGTACTGTTGTCAGGAATGGAAGGAACCTACAATTTTAGGCCGAATCCGAACGGGTAGTTTGAGAAAGTACTTTTTCATGACAAGAATTATTCTTGAAGGATTTGTCAATTCCTCGCAAGAGGCAGTACCCTCGAAAATTAATTTTTTAAATTAAGGTGGCACAGGCAGGGATTGAACCCAAGACCCCTTGCATGACAGTCCAACGCACTAACCATCATGCCACGGGTCCTCCCTAAATCACGCTTAATCATCAATTTATTCAAAAATCTAAATGTTTTAACTTTATTATTATTATTTATCTAGAAGTGCTCCTGTCAATTGTCATTTTCTTTGGTTTATGCAGACAAACCTAAAACTCTTGAAGCATTTGAAAGCCAATATTCAAGCCATTATCGCATGTATTAAGAAATTGAACTTAACAAAAAGACTTATCTCGGAAACTGTATTTGGAAACTAATACCATGAAATTATCCACAAAATTAACAATATCCCTATGTGGTATTATCACTAAAATCTCTCAAACTTTTATGTTGACAGTGACAGGTCATTAAAAAAAATTAAGGGAACAAACCTTATTATGGGAAATGGAACAATTATTTCAAATGTCAGAAACTTAGAAGTCATATGAATTTAGAAGATTACTAAACAAAAAAACAAAATAGGGATTTAACTAAATGAATATGTTAAGAAATTGCAAAAATAAGTTCAAAGTTTTCAAAATTATGCTACAATCTTTTAGACTTCGTAGCTTACTAAAATAGCTTTAACATTTTACTAAATTGTATTGTTTTCAAAATCTCTCTTGAAAAATTGTGCAAAACTCAACCGTCAACACTAGAGGCACAATGTTTCAAAGGTCCATCCAATTACTCGGATACCAAAATGATATTTACATAAATGGAAAATCAAAGCGTGATGTCAGTGGAGCGTTTATTAGCATAGCCAAGGAGAAGATGGGTTTAGTGGTCAATAAAGGCAAGACCAAGTATATGCTGCCATCACTAAAGGACATTGAACGACGATATTTTGGACAAAACGTCACCATGGGCAGCTATAACTTTGATGTAATCGATGACTTTGTCTTCTTAGGCACCGCTATAAACTTAAACAACGACACCAGCGATGAAATCAAACGAAGAATAACACTTGAAAATCGCTGTTTTTTGGATTAAGAATGTCAATTGAGTATCGAAAATCACCATCTAAAAGACTCTCATCATCCCAGTTCTCATTAATGGCTCCGTCGCCGGGACCTGGACCCTGTCAAAGAAAGATGAGAGCTTCTTAGGATTCTCCCAGAAAAAATTCTTCGGGTGATTTTTGCATAGATGGAGAGTGGATGAGAAGATGCAACGACGACTTGTACGGGCTGTACAGCTGATCTATTAAAAGAATAAAAGTCCAACAAATTAAATGGCTCGGTCACATAGAGCGAATTGATATCAACGGAAGGTTTTCGAATCCAATCCCGAGAGACGGTGCAGCAGAGAAAGATCGCGACTCAGGTAGCGCACGCTGGTGTGAGAGGACCTCAACCAACTTAGCGTGCGAAACTGGAGACAGCTAGCTAGGGACCTAACTGGTGGAAATGTATGTTGGTTGAGGCCCAGGTCCGCCACGGTCTGTAGCGCCACCTTAAGTAAGAAAGTTTTGCTCAGTATTGAATTTCGAGATCCTTAAACCGTATTCATTGCAAGTTTGACAGCTGTCAAAAGATTTCTGCACATACTGTGGATCTTGTTTAAAAATTTGACGAATCTCAAATTCTATATTAATTTACCCTTTCAAGTTATTGAAAATATAAAAAGGATTTTCGAAGCAAGAGAACAGTCTGTTCTTGTACCTGGAAATATGCTTTGAGAACAGAAGTTCATTTATTGAATCCTATTAAAATTTTCCTGAAAATAATTGGTCAATGCTTTGAGCAAACTTTCTTCCTCATGTCCTCTGATGTGATTCTAATCAAACCTTAATAAATATTTCGGATCATATATGTAATGCACACATATACAACTTTTTTGTATTTCGTCCTCATTCTTTTTCGAAAAATCTACTAAATTCAAATTAAATGATTCCTGCTGCAAGGACAAGTGTACTGTACATGTTTGGCATATATAAAACTCCATAACGACATTGGTCTATATAATATATAGGTAAATATATTTATGTACATGCCCTTAGATATAGAAGGTAATAGAAAAAGGCCATAACATTATTTCTGTTTAAGGATTATTCTCTTTTCAAAATTTAATACCCGACCCAGTCAAAGTGAATACACGTATTTGAATATTAAATTTTTGGACTTTGTCCACTTGGATACCTTCTCTCTCCGCTCTCTATTGCTACCATGTCATCAATAATTTAATTTTCCAGCATCAAATTGCATTTTGGCCCAATCGCAATCGATTGATGATTCCCAGCAAACATCCGGGTTCAGGTTGTTCTGTTGTAGAGTTGTATGTGTTGTGTTGTTATGTATGTCCAGTCCAGGCGATTCTCGAATGTCCCTGCTGAAAACTAATGGATTTTAGGAATATCCTACTAAAATATTAAACATTAACGACACCATCACTACATCCCTACTACTTCCGTAGGCAAATTGAATTTCATCCGGAATCCTAATAGGGCACCACCTTGACGCTCCTCATCCTCGCAGCTCCTGACAAGGATAACAAACCTATGACGCGACGGCAACGACGAAGGACCAAGACGAAGACGACGACGTTAACTACAACGACGACGCCAATGCCAATGGTGTGTCGGTAATTTCCTCATATTTTGCTTCCAAGTTATTGCGATTACCTGACACTGCAGCAGGATCTATTTTTTCTCATTGGCTTTTATATTTTTACTATCCTTTTTCTTTTTGGTACGTAACGTGGGTATCTTATGGATGGCTTTTATAGCTTGTAAAAGAATATGACTCTTGGCTTACCTCCCACTCGTTCGCGGTAATTTATCGGTGTGGGGAATTCCGTAGGAAACAATAAAAATATGGCCTCAACAGGATTAATCCATTATTCCCTACTATATGTATATAAGCAGCAGAGTACCGTACCGTACCATACCGTAGCCTACACCATTTGTGTACAAAATGGGTTGCTCTTCCATACTATGTTATGGCGATATGGCGCGGCGGTACACTAGTGGTTTTGGCCAAATGGACGTATAACTACCTCCATATATATATAGTGTGTGTACAATTGCGTGGTGGTCAAAGGGAAGCAGGATGAACATTTAACAACTACAACAACGAGAAGGACACAAAACAAAAACTACTCATTGGGGATACATTTTCATACGAGTCGACCGCAAATGTCCTTTAAATAAAACAATTTATGCGAGAGCCAACGTCACCGTATTAATAAGGGTTCTGCACTCCTGCCAATGTGTCCTACACTGAAAAAAAATATATAAAAATTTATATTATGGTACATACATACATATGTACGACGTACGTATGTAACTATGTATATAGGAGAAGAATTAATTCCAAGGGGGACATTTTAAACAATGCCATTAATATGCAAAGAGGGATACTGGAAGGACAACTTCTGTATATAGCAAAAGCAAGCTGGACAATTAAACCGTTTCGTTCTGTGTTTCGTTTTTTAGTTTTCCAGAACTGGTGATGTTGAAAATAAAAACCGGGGGCCACCAATTTTTATATTTGTTGTATTTTTCTGTTTTAATATTGACAAAAATATGTAAAACAATGGTTTCTTTTTTTGCGGATAATATTGATATTGGTACTCAGAAATATTGTTTACGTAAATAATAATATTTGGGATTTTTCGAATTTTCAAAAAAAGTCAGAAAGATATTGGTTACAGGCTACAAATGGCTGCAGTTTTAACATTCGGTTACAAATCACCGTTTTCCCAACTAATGAGAAAGTGACATGTTGGAAATGTCATGTCTTTTGTGTATAAAATTGGGTAAAATTGGTTCAACAATCAGGAATCAACATCAACGAACATCGATTATATTGCTGTATTTTTTTTATTTAGTAAAATTTTATAATATCGAAGTCGAAATAAATAAAATTGAAATATTTCCTTACATAATTGGCTTTGTGAGAAGACGCCTGCTGAATAGGTAGTTGGAGATCCTGCTCCAATTAGATACGATCTGACAGCTTAGTGTATAAAACCTGTAGTACCTACTATCATAGTGGGTTTTTCATGGGGGCGACACCTAGTGGTTAAAGCAGTTATTTTTAACTTAGCTTCATATATAAAATTTCCAGCGCCACCTTGAGGTGACGTCAAACGCAAAAAAAAATCTGCATTAGCAGCATGTATGTGACATTGTAGTTAGTATAACAAATCTGACAGATGAATAATATTGTCTTGAGCTGAATACAGACCAGTACCCTTCTGAGCTGTCAATACAAAAATTAAGCCAAATGTCTTACGACCATTTCAAGTTAAATTGTTGTGTGGCAATATTTCAAGAAACGTGATTTGGTTGATTTCGTTTTTTAAATCATGACATTTGGTGACAATTCTATCATTCATATCGATTCGGTTCTTATTTTGAGAGCTTTGGAACTTGAAGCGAGTTACATGCATAGTTTATTCGATCAGTCAAATTTGTATTATTTATTTCCAATAAAGCTAGCTGTAGGCGGCAATGGTGGCTTGAATATGTACTTCAGGAGCTGCTTCCTTGTCGTGATAAGAAAATTAAATTACAAAACGTGTGTTTATAAACGTTTGAAGACATAGTTCCACACAAATTCTTAACAAAACGATAGCAATAAAGTTTCTATTTGATTTATGATGCATACTTTTACTTTTCAATATCATATATTAATAAATTTAAGAAAACCAATTTATTCGTTGCGAAAAAAATTGTAGTTGATACCAACTGTCAAACTATATTCACGTTCCACATTATCCACACTCGCAACGAATAAAATAATCGCGCGTACTAAACCTAAACAATCCATTCTTGTTTTGGTATCGGTGGTGAATTTTGTCTACTTTTTTGGTTTCGTGACTCTCTTTGAAAGAAGTGTCAAAATCGACGAATATTCGTTCATTCGTTGATCGTTGGTCGTGCTCATGTGAATAGTGCTTTATGGCTGAAACACAAACACGTTTCAGTTTTGGCTTCGCTTGACGTTTATGAGTTCAGATATAGGCATTCAATGGATGCTATCACAATGAAGCTTTAACCTCACGTTTTATTTGAAAATCGTAAGGAAAAGAACGTAATGTTACGTAATATTGCTGCAAACGAAGCTTTAGTTTAAATTTTCTGAACATTTGCTTTGTCTGACAACTCCACAGCTCCACAGATGTAAAAAAAGGCAACAAACAAAATATATCTGCTTTTGGAGGGATTTCAATTGGTTATTATAGAAATGTCATTCAAAGCAATTTCGAAGCAGGACGAAGCTGAAGCGTGTTTATGTTTCATCCATTAGGTGCACGAAAAAAAATGGCCAATATACAGGAAATAAAGTTGTCACAAAATTGTCTTTGCAATAAATTGATGAACCATGCTATATGGACAATTCATCCGTCTTGTAGGAGCTTAATGTCGTCGATGTTTAGCTGTAAAATTATCGGCAATTAAAAAGCAGTCAGTGCTCTACAAACTTCGCTACAGGAATTTTTTTTTAAGTAGATCCAGTGTAAACGATCCATTGTGAATTGCAAAATATTACTGTTTGAGATACTAAACTGTCAAACCATATAAAAACAACCTTCGAAGGATTTCATGCAGTTACAAAATCGTCCTTTACATTTGGCAGGTTCAGACAACTTAAAAGACTTAACTTGTAGTCAACTGCATTCTTTGAACGTACATTTTTACCAAGTTATGTAGTTTGTTTTTCAACTGTCATAAACTTCAAATTCGGAGCTTTAATTCAATAACCTCTCCGTTAAGTTGATCGTGCAAAAACTACCAAAACATAATTGTCTACAAAACGCTACAATTTCACCTAGACTTATATTTTGTATTAAAAACGAAATTGGTTATTCTTTTCCAATTTTAGAGAAACCCTCTTACATGAAACATCAAATAGAAAAATATTAATAAATAACAGAGCTATAAAGTTCAGCTTTCAGTTGAATGAAAAATTATGATTGGCTGTCATTTTGAAAAAAGTTGAATTGACTTCATAGGTAGGTAGTATTTCCTTGACTAACTTTCCAGTCAACTTTCGAATAAAATGGCCTAAACTGGAAGGCAAGTTTTTTGGCAGGAGGCCAATCAGATACTAGAAACTTGCTTTACTTTCAAGTCCTTATGTCGATTGAAGCTGCCCATTAGCAAAGGGAGTTTTTTACTACTGTCAAATTTTAGAAGCATAGAATCTGAAGAATTTAAAATAAAAATGACATGGCCTTGTGATTTTTGGAATCATTTAAATAAACTACTAAGCAGCAGATTTGACATTAAAGAAATAAAAGAACCACTATCTACTTTTAGAGATTTTCAAAACCCTTACTATTTTTTACTTTTCAAATTAATTGGTCCCTACTCCCTACAAAGATTTATAAATAAATTAGGTGGCGCAACAGTGCGTTGAGAACTAAAGCCTAGTGGCTTGAAACTTTTAACCATTCCTACGTGAGAGTATTGAAGTCATGAATGGAGAGGACCTACAATTTTAAGCCGATTACGAACGTCTAATTTTAGAAAGCACTTTTTATTTGACGATTTTTCAATCCCTTGCAACAGGCAGTACCCCTAAAAAAAACTTAAGATGGCATAGACATGGATCGAGCCCAAGACCTCTAGCATGATAGTCCAACGCACTAACAAAGATTAAGCATTGTTTTTTTTTCATGAACTATTACTTTTGAGTGTTGATACATGAGAGTTCAGATGTCATTGTTTTAATAAAAGGGAAGGGAATTATTAAATGCTATGCCGTAGACAGTATCTCACTTCTTTAAAATTTTAATCTCCATATTGACATTGTAAAGAACTTAACTTAAAAAAGGTATACAATTAATGAGCTAGTCAATGAAGTTGACAGCTCGAGACAATTTCACTAACAACTGTCAAAAACGGAAAATAATCATCTTCTTCGACACAACCATTTAACCACTTTTTATGTTTATCAGGAATTTATTTTCCAATTCAAATCCAGTCAGATAACTGAATTTGTTTAAACTGTGTTAAGATCTCAAACAGTTTTACCAACTTATAGCTCCAAAAACGAATTTACTTTACATGATTAAAAAAACACACGTAAACCTTTAAAAATAGTCAAAAAATAAGTTCATGCTATAATATGGTCCCACAAAAAAATCAAGGCTTCCAATGTCTCTTTATATTTTGACTATATCAGTTTCAACAGCCTTCATGTCAATTTCAAATCACTTCGCCAGCCAGCGCTGCCGCTATATCGTTGATAATACACGTTTGGCAATCCCTCAAAAGCACAAGGGTGTTAAGGTTCATTGAAGAACGTAAGTAGTTAAACAAAACTATAACAAAAAGAGTTAAACAAAAATCCAACGAGCGAATAAATAAAAACAACAAAATAAAACAAAATATTTACAAAAAGACCACTTAAACCGTAATCCCTTTTACAGATTATATCTACATTGTAATTTTTATTCAAAAACCCAGATTAAAGTCTCGATTTTCCCATAGATCCCTTCGTCCTCTTCCTACCTCCTCGCCGACAACACTTTTCACCATATTATGCTAAGGTGGTGGATAGAATGTTATATGATTCTGTACGTGAAGCTGGGTGCTGGAAGCTGCGAGCTAGAGCCTGGGAATAAGTGTACTGAATGTAGGCATAGCTGTAGGTACCACCTACTACTGTTGGCGTGTTTTTCTTTTGAAATAACAAACAGATACTTCATTTCAATGGCCACTGGAGCACATGTTAATGGCACCATATTCTCAATGACCATCCAACTTCCAAATGGATGCGAAATCCAAAACATTATCCTGCAAATACACAACATAGTACACATATAAACTTATTCAGCTACAAAAATACATTTATGTACATTTATAAAAGGTTGAATTCATTCACAAAATTATTAAAAACACAAAACAAAAAACAAACACAAGAATATTATTCGCGAACATAAATTTGTTTCCAATAAAACAAAATGAATGTCGAAATATGAAACACGGTCTTGAGTGTGTGATTAAAATTCATAATTTTAAAACAGTATATACTTTAAAAATATTAAAAAACAAATGTTCATATCTACCTATGTATAAATTATATCTCGACTGTACAACTGTGATTATAATTTGTATAGCAAACTGGGTGTTCCAAAATCCATGTGAAAGTAATTACATAGAATTAATGTTCATTTCCAGTGATTTGAAGTAATTTGACAGATGCACTTCTGATGGTGAATCTTTCGGTGGTAGCTTTTAACTTTTCAAGGAACTTACTCGTAAGTGTTTGTAAAGCTGACAAATAATGTTGCTTGATATCCCAAACTTAAAAAAAAGACAATGAACACTGCACTTAGAGTTCATTACATCGGATTATTGTTTAACTATCTTAAGAAGCATGGAAACCACAAAAGGAAAGTAGAGCAACAGATTAGGACATTAAAAAAAAATCTAGAGCTCTAAATAATGAACTTTCTAATGAGAGTTTTTATTCTGAATAGGCCCCTATTTAGACAACTGTCACTTTTGAAGCTGCCAAAGTTTGACATTTAACAAGTAAAAACTAAGCTAATACACAAAACTGGAACGATTCACGCTTGGACGACACTGAAATTAATAAAATTCACAACAAAAGCTTACTTCTCCTCTACAGTACTTATAGATGTACATTTTTTGGCAGTAGACAGTGTGTCAGACTAAACTTACGCTGCTGATAAGGACACCCAAAGCCTAGGGGTACGCAACTGATAGATTTATTGTATGAAGTGAGGATGTGATGCCTGATCTGACTTTGATAATATACCTTTAGATATGGGTTTTGACCAAGCTCTATGGATTCTTGATTGATACCATTTTTTTAGACAATCATAAACTATTATTTTAAGGTTATGTTTGCTCTTTTGTCAATAAATTACAATTTAAACTGATACAAGTGAACGACCAAAATTATTCATCCCATCCAATTGTGTTAAAGTGTTGGTTAAGTTCCTACCATATTTAAACTTTGACACTAGCGTGGCGAATAAAATGAATTCAAAATTGAATTTGCTGCGAAGCAGGCTTAAAATGGTTAAGACTTGAGGATGCTTTAGGAGGAAAAAGTGTGGTTAAAATCGGGATGAAATTTAGCCTTTTACGGTGTGTATATTGCGTTAAATGTGACTTTTTAAAACACTTCTGTGTTTTGTGTTGATAACTTCCCCAATTATTACAGCTTAACCACAATTAATACTATATTAGTATTAGTACGGTCATAACCGAATCAAAAACGTACGGTAGAACACGATATATGCAGGGTTACTGTGCTCAGTATAATTATTCATCGTGTCTTGAAGTGGCTGATCGAACTCTGGCGCACTAAAAATATCGTATCAGGTGAAAACATGCATTTCGTCAGGTACGCCACCAAGCTTATTGCGCCGTCCAGATGCCGTATACTGTAGTGGCAGTAGACGCTTGCTACACGGTGCGGCGCCGGCATTCTGCAGTGACCGTATAATATGAAAACATATATGCTCTTCTTCGCGCCTCTAAGAAAATGTCGCCGTCCGGTTTTTTATCGTACGGTCAAAACCGTGTAGTGTGAAAAGAGCCATAGGCGTTCCGTGTCGTACCGATTTTGATATATTAAATATTATTAATGGACTCTTATGAGACTCTGAAATGTTGCCTCAAACTTTACGATCGCCTTAGTTTATTAATATCGTAAGCTCAAGCTTAACGCCCCAATAGATTTATTTTCTATTTTTTTGTGATTTGACAGCTGAAAACTGTGTTTTTGTTTAGTTAATACAAAAATAGAACAAACTAAAAATAAGTAAGCTTAAGTAAACTATCTTCTCAACGTTTTGCAAGTTTGTAGGCCACGCTTTATGACACATGACATAGTAAAATATTGTAAGCTTTGAAGAAGTCTGTAAAAAAGCCGACCGATCTACCGCTTAGTTAAGGTTTTTGTTGAATTTTAAAACACTAGTTGACAGCTATCAACAAATTAAAAAAAAACAATAAGACAATCAATTCGTATTTTATTTTGACCAGATGCACAAAAAACTCAGACATTTTTTTAAATATCATCACATCATAACTGAATCTGCACTAAACCGAAGAAAAGCTTGAAAAACCTCACAAATTTACAGCTTTTATTAAATTGTAGACTGACTCTACTTCAATTCAAACAGAAAAAAATTACCTTAAAGTAAGCTTACAAATTTAGACCAACATTTAAACTTAATTACACCCTGGCCTAAAATATGGGGCCTAAATATGGAAACATAGTAATGCAACAGGCCCATACACGATACCATGCAATTCTTCTACTTGTTGATTTGAATTGAAAAAAAAAAACAATTAAAATAGTTTTATTCGAACTCAATTTTCCACATAACATTGATTTGGACAGCTACCATGGGATTAAATTTTTGCTTTATTTGACCTTGGTTTCTGTAAACTCCAGACGGTGCATACATTGGTCTCCTTCAAAGCGACTCCTTTTGTCATTTAATTTTTAAAGACATTTCTGAAACGTTTTTTTGTCTCTTTTTAACTACCAACTGGGTTAATATACATAAATGTCATTTTGCAATCAAAAACAACAAGATTGATTTTTACACAATTAAAGTTGTCGTCGAACAGATCATCAGATATTGGGAAGTAAAAAAGAACTCCTATGAATTGCTGGTGTTTTGAATGTTGCAAAACTTTCCATCTGTCATAATTGTCAGAGGTATTCTAAGATGACTTTTTGATTTCTCCTTATATTTAGATACCTATATTTTCAATTGACAGAACACCCTGTATTTTATATGCATTAACATTATATTTTCTTATCCTTTATAAAAGTTCATATACCGCAGTAATTTTATGTAAATACCTATAATCAACCGAGAAGCCGGTCGGTGTCCGTAACCGTACCATCTCGTATACGCTCATCATAGATCAATCGATAATTTTGCAATTACGTTGAATTTTAATTAATCCTTATTTTGTCATTGATGAGAGAGAGAGGGATAGAGTGAATGACATGGGATGTCTATGACTCCGATATGATGCAAATTATAAAAATAATAACAACTTTGCCGGTGTATCGTTCGGTCGTGTCGGCGCGTTCCATCACATCAACGAAATCCAATCGCCAAATGAGCCACAAAATTGCCGCAGAAGATCCACCAAGCCAGACTTCCCTTGGAGGGCTTACCTACTTATTCAATCGATTAGTAACAGCTCAATAGCTTATAGCTTGTGTTACCTCCCTTATACATATTGTATGTTATACATTTGGATGGTTATATACATAGGGTCTGATAGGGCTCCAGCTCCCAGCTCCCAGCTCCAGCCCCATACTTCCAAGTCCTGTCAATATTATTATCCGTGCAGGGACTTACGGATTGGATTACAGTAGCCAACACCGAATTCTAAATCAAACAACACCATTATGCTGTTTTGAAGCAATCAGATGCAGAGCGGATGATTGAATGATCCGAAGGAGGTGGGCAGAAAATTCAATCATCTCCTAGAATGGACACACAGCTTCAATATACAATTTGCCGACATCAATGACGAGGACGACGAACGATGACGACGATACACAAAGATGAAGGACGACGACGAGAGAACAACGAAAATGACGCTGACAATGAAAATGAAAACCTTCGGACTCCCACTTCAAAATCGAATTAAATGCGAAGTAATATCCAGCTGACAGGCTTTGCTTAAGGAGCGTGCCAAGAGTAAGACCTTTATATATCCATACTATATAAGTTTGTATGTTGTACATACTATTGCTAAGATATTGTAAACCAAGGGGAATTTCACTTTTCATGAGTAAACTTTAACCTTAACTTAATAAGGTTTAATGAGAAAATGCCAGTGTTAACATACCTTCAAAATGTCAAATTTATAAGTTGTGTCCATATCGCTTACACTCTTCAATTTTAAATAAGAGCATACGAATAAATGCATTTTAATAGTGACAGTTCTTAACAAAAAGGCAAATCAAACACATCTAACTCTGTGAAACAGGACTGTCAGAAACTCAGAAGTTGTTTGGATCCAGCAAATTTTTTTTAAAGTTAAATCATTCTGTGATTTTAATTTAAGTAAATTTTAAATATGCTCAAAATAAATAAATAAAATTACAAACCCCTTTTTAACCTCGCTACTTATTACATGGTTTTAGTTGTGTGTGCCACTTACATTAAATTTAAGGCTTTTTCATTATTGAAGGTTTGATGTAAACAAGAGAACTTGTACCTATCTTCACATTTAACACTTGGGCTGAAAAATTCGAACTTGACACATCTCATTGGTTTTTAATATGTTTTTTCCCCGTGACTTTTTAACTCAAACCTCAAGCTCTTTCTTGCCTTCTCACAAAATTTCTATCACTTACAATTGAAAGTGCTCACTTTGATTGATACCAATTATAAGAGTGTGATGTGAAGCTTTCAATTTTTTCCTCAACTTACAATGTCAGATCATCGTATCATAAAATGGCCCTCAAGCGGTCACTAGACACTCTTACATGGTTTGAATTAACTTGGTTTGAATACCATGGTGGAAATAACTTAATCATCTGCTGGCGGGTACGAGTCTTAACTTGAAGGTTAATCTTAACGTCAGATTAGTCTCACCAAAATCAATAGCTGTTTGAAATTTTTCATTGTTTAATAGTGGAGCTGCGTGTTTCTCGAACAAAGTCCGAGTTCCGTGGAGAAATGGACTCGTTTATTTATCAACTTGTTCATGAAAAAACACTTAATTTTTATTCTAATCAAGATGCCAAAGAAGAAATGAAGTTCAAGCAATTAAGTCTCACTGTCTGCGGAGTTAACACAAACCATGTTTACATGTTCGAGTTTCTACTAGCCATCGTACATAAGACATTTTAACATGGTGGCAGTAAACTTTGTTCGACTTAACCTAGCACGTAGTGACAGTGAGACCATATTCCTCGAAATCGAATAAAAAATATCAAACTACATATTATGTAGTTTTAATATTTGTTTCAATAAACAAAGTTGGTACTCAAGGAAGCCTGAAGAGGCCCGCTTTTCGTTAAAATCGAATTTATCGTTACTGTCATTATCTATAAATGACAGGTGACAAAAATATCCATCAGGAAATTCCCCTCAACGTACTCGTATAATGGTGTTTTGTTCAAACGTCACACTCCACTTCAACTCAAACTTACTTTAACTGGAATAAATCAATATGAAGGACGTTTTATTGTATCGCCATCGCCAGTATCTACACTTAAATGCCATGAAATGAAACGGACAGATGGAAATAAGTATACGTACGTAAGTCTAAGTATCTACACGTAAAGTTAGAAAATTGAAATAAAGCTTGCAACTGCCAAAAAGTCAAAAGGGGATTCAGAAAACCAAGGGCCAAAGGCAAATGCAAAGGGAAAGAAAACTATGGTAGGTATACGAAGAGTATTAGACGAACAGAGGCTCCTTTCCTTTAGCCTTTAGGAAATTGAAATGAAAATGTATTCATTTTGATGCTTGGATTCAAATTTATTGAAATTCTGAAATATAATTGTCTCTTGAAGCAGAAACATCGACCCAACCGAACCGAACCGATGCGATGGAAACAATTAAGCTCTTTAATGGAAAGATGAAGCTGAAGCTGAAGCTAAAGCTGAATAGAATGAATGTGCATTCTAAATTATTATTATTATTATTATTGTTATTATTATTATTGATTGCAAGCAGCAGGATAAGTTTATATTCAAAAACCTAAATTTCGACTCATGTGTGTCTTTGGTTAGGCAAACTACGACTATGACTACGACGACGATGGAAGAGTCTGTATTTTAGGTATAGTTATGTGAGATTATAGGATCCTTCCTTATAAAAGAACCTAAAGACTCGTATGATGTTATGTAAGTTCTCTTTTGGGAATTAAATCACCTGAAAAAAAAACTTTAAGGGCAAAGTCTAAGACAAATTAAAGTTTGAAAACTAATGCAACTTATTTGCTAGGTTGTTTCTTCTTTAGTTTGTTATTTACCTAGCCAACATTACAAGTATTTTCTGAGTAAAGTTTAAACATCCATTAGGTATATAAAACTCTATCTAGAAGCTTAAGAAGAATTGTTGAAAATACGCCGAGTAGGTACTTATATGTTACGTATGTTGATTGTGGTAACAAAAAGAGAAATGATGCAAGTATTTCATTAAGATCTTAATGAATAATGCGGGCTTCATCTCGGTTAAACTGGATTTTCGAAAGGAACTCTTGAGCACTTAAAAAAATATATTTGTACTTTGGAAGTGGATTTACGGATTTTAAAATGTTTCTCTTTCTTACGGAAAAGAATTTGATAACTTTCTATTTTCATATTAAAATCGGAGGCTCAAATTTTCGGGGTGGAACTTTATCAGTTATATCACTAAATAACGTCAAACTCACGAAGTTTTCTATCAACTATGGAAATGTTTTTCAAGCTTCGTTTGAACCAAACCTAACAGATCAGAAATGTAAACTGTCAAACTCATGCAGTTAAAGAAAGACCAATTAAAAGTTATCTTGCAATTTAATATTAAATAAGAATACAACAACTTGATTTAAGATCCCAGAAAGAAACTATTTTTTTTGACATTCTTTTGGAAATTAGTGTAATTGGTCCGATTTGTTAAATTGAAAATTTTGACATTTTTTGACGTTTCAATAGATCAGCAGAAAATCTCAAAAACGTCAGAGATTTCATATTATTTTTTTTTTTGGAAAGTAAGATCAATTTGTGCAGAAATTGCTTTCTTACAAATTTAAAGGGTGTTTTTTTTTACTAAAGTACATAATTAAAAAATGTGAGCGTTTCACCTCCAATATTTTATCCAACAAAATAGAAAGTTTTTGTCATTTTATTAAATCTAATCTCCGGGTTTGTTTACAACAAAAATAAAGTTGTTACATTTATTTGCATAGCAACAAAGGACAATTTTATAGTGCAGGATTTTTAATTACATATGACAGCTCAACAAAATATCATCCAGTAGCTATTATTAAAAAGAGTGAACGAATTAAGAAATTTGTATTTGTAGGCTAAGTCCAGAACAAATGTCAAACCTTGAAATTTTCTTTAGTTTTACAAAAATGTAAACAAAAAGTTCCTCCACGATAAGCTTGAACTTTTATAGACTTGTTGCACAGAATCATGCATATCCACTAAATTTAATAAAAACCTTAAAAAAAAACAAATTTGGTCAATGTCAAGAATATATTAAAAAAAGCTTATAATGGGTTATCCATATTGCGGTTTAAAAATATAGGGCTGTATTTTGACATCTGTCAAATTAAAATCTTAAAACAATTGTTTGTTCAGTTGAAAGTCTGACATTTACGAAAATTAATAGCTTCACTATCGCACAACGCAAACAAATTTTTAAAACCATAAAAATGGTGATTCTACCACAGCCATATATCGTGCTTTAAAAGTAGATTATGTTTTACATAATCGTAATCAAGTGCAAACAGTTGGCAAAATTGTGAAGAAATTTGAAGAGACCGGATTGGTGACAGAAATTGTGAGGCCTGTGCATTATCGTTTCTTGCGTACCACTGAAAATATCGCTTCTGTAAGTGAAAGTGTTGCCAAATGTGTCGATTCCTCGTCGTTTTCAGGAATTATGACTGTCTTACGGCACATTATGGCGTATTTTGCATTTATAACTACACCTACATCCATTTAAAGTCCAGCTCAAACACAAACTGAAGAAAGCTGACCATTCACAACGGCAGCAGATACGTTGAAAGGGTGCATGAAGAAATATTCGATGGACGGCGGTTTTTCGAACTAGTTTTTCTTCAGAAACGAAGCAAATTTCCTACTCTGGGTGTGTTAATAAACAAAATTGTCATATTTGGGGTTCGAGAATTCTCAAGTAATTGAAGAGAGGAAACTACATCCACAAAAAGTCACTGTTTGGTGCGATCTTTGGCCCGGAGGTGTGATTGGATCTTACTTCTTCGAAAACGACGATAGAACTACTGTCTCCGTCAATTCGGGGCGTTATGTTCATATGATTACCATCTTTTTTATGCCTGATATTGAAAAATACGACTTTGGGGATATGTGGTTTCAACAAAACGAAGCCACATGCCACACAACTCGAGGGAATATGGCTTTATTGCAAGAGACATTTCCTGTCCGCGTAGTTTCTCGTCGTGGCGATATCAACTGGCCGCTAAGATTATGCGATTTGACACCACTGGACTTTTTTTTTGGGGGCTACGTGAAAGACCGTGTGTAACTCTTGAGCACTTAAAAACCAACAATAGTCAAGTTATGGCTGAGATACCATCCAATATGTGTCAAAAAGTAATCGAAAATTACCTCAAAATAATCAAAGCTTGCAACAATTGGCGTGATTTTCCTTTAAATGTGTTTCACACATAATTTCAACGTTCAATCTTAATAATAAAAAAGAAATATCATAAAACAAATATTATATAAGTGTTTAATTTTTTATTTATGTTTACTTTTGAAAACGGGAAGTGGATAACCTTGTACAATTCATGAAATGTAAACGTTTTCATTCAAATTCAATTTGTCTTTCATCTTTCGATCTAGCGAAATCTAAATTCAGATTCGATTCGATTTCTCAATCCATTCTTGTAACCAGAATATTAGTTCACCATAATTTGAACAGTTTAGAATCCATGCATTGTAACCCAAAAAATTCGGAATTATGAACACGACCATTGATTCTCTGCCATTGCCTAGTTTACCAATACCGCCATTGTTCGTGTCAACGCCATCTTTGATTATTGAAATAGGTTTTATTAGCTAGCCGCCATTTATATTCAATCAGCAACAGGAAGTTAACCTTCCTTCTTTATATTTGGTCTTTGATAAGTAACAGTTTGTGAAATTTTTGTGCTCGCGATCGTCGTCTTTTGTCTCGAATTGAAAAGTAAATAAATTAATTAAAATATTTATTTTCATTGTGCTGTAGAAATAATTCAAACGAAATGTTAAGTAAGCTTTGAAGTTTAAGTTTACGTAAAAAAATATGAGTAAATTCAGAAGATAAGTGATTTTTTCTTATAAAATGTGAATTAGAATTCAATTCAGTTTTGTGCATTCATAAGGGAGCGGCGGCGGCGAGTGTGTCGTCATCGGTCGTCGTCGTCGGTTGGTTCGTGTCGGTTCGGTAGTTTCAGTTGGTTATTCTGATTGGCGGTCTTATTTGAAAATTTGAATTTTGTAATTTTGCCTTTGGTGTTTTTTTCTTCTATTTATTTATTTTAAATGCATCCATCTTTATTGTGTGGTGAAAAAGTGAATGAAAATAAAAAGTGTGCTAAAGTTATTTATTTTTCCGAAAAAGTGGTATTTAGTTTGTAGTGATTTAAGGTGTTATAATTTATTTTAAATTAAGTAAATTTGATTGGCATCTCTCAGCAGTAATGTAAGTACTTACTTTTCTATTTCAAGTTAAGCTCTTTTCTTTTTGATGAGCTCTTTCTATTTAAGTTTACGTACAAAGTAAGTTCAAGGAATTAGGCAATACTGGAGTGAAGAACTTTTGTACTTCTTATAACGGGTGTTTTTTTCTTAGACGTGTCGATTTCAATGTGGCAATACTTTTTACAAAGTTGGTCTTTTTGACAAATGTCACTTGATTTAAGCTCAGTTTGGTTTATTATTTCTGACCAACGATTGAAATTTGTTCACATTTATTAGCAAAATAATGATTAACTATTGAAACGCATCAATTTATTGAAGGTATTTTTTATGGAATTATGTGAAATTGCTTGTCTACGCAGATAAGGTCGAAATTATTGACTCTTTGAAAGAGAATATTTGGCACGTTATTGCAAACATACAGCCCTTAGGGATCCTAATGCGATTATAAGTGGTCGTTCCCCGAAATTTGAGGGCCGCGTTGGTTTGTGTTTGCGATTTAAAAAAGCCCCGCAAAAAATGTCTAAAAGGTTTAATTCACATTTGCCTCATCGCTAAAAACGATTTTGCGACAAGCCAAGTTGGAGTGAGCGAAGCGGAATTCACTGTCTCCGATTCTGATGCACAATTTCACGAACGGAGGCTACTTTTTTCGGCAGACCTTGTGATCCGTTGCCATACGCTTGTTGGCTGATTTTTTTACTGAGGCGATTAGCTTAAATTTGACCACAAAATATTTAAAAGTTGACTTTGAGGACGGCCATGTAAACCATAAAAAGGTCGGAACGCGATCATCATTGCTGAACGTTGTAACTTGCCATGATGATTTGTATTGGGTGAGGCCCAACAACAACTACTTCTCCATCTGGCTCGGTCTCTAGCTCTAGGTCACTTCGCGGTCTCTTTCTGCTGCGCTGTCCTGTGGGTGTGGATTCGAAGACTTTCTGGGTAGGAGTATTGGTTTCCACGTGCTCTACGTGAGTCTTATATAGCGACACTTTGTACCCTCGAGAGATGACTTAACCACTCAATTGCCTCAATACTTACAAAAGCCCCATTGACATCACGCTGAGTTCTTCCGATTGTGCCAATGTCATCAGCATATGAAAAGTAATTGAACGGACTTTTGGAAGGTAGTGCCTCTAGTATTGACGTGGGAGCTTTGCACTATTCTTTTAAGCACGATGTTAAAAAATCGCATGACAGCGCATCACCTTGTCTAAAACCTTTTTCGACATCGAAAGGTTCTGATAAGTTGTTTCCAACCTTTATGGAGCAGCGTGAATTCTCCATGGTCATCCTGCACAAATGGATGAGTTTGGAAGGGATGCCAAAACTAGACATGGCTCTATACAGCTCGACCCTCTAGATGCTGTCATATGCGGCCTTGAAATCAATGAAAAGATGGGGGTGTCGATTTGGTGTTCTTGGAATGTGAATATTTAATCGACTGTGGACTTTCCTGGTCTAAGACCACCAATCAGGTTGTTGACGATGGGCTTTAGACGTTCACATACAACGGCATAGAAGATTTTGTTAGCGATGTTAAGTAGGTTGATTCCTTTTTTCAGGATCGGGCAAACAATACTGAGGTTTCATTCATCGGGCATGCTTTCTTCCGACCATATCTTATGCATGCTCCTAACAACAGCTGCTTTAAAGAGCTCGGCATTCGAGCATGGCAATCTTTACTTCGTCTAAGTCAGAAAGACGGGATTGTTGGATTTCGTCTCCTATGTTGAATTGATCACTGGAATTCGGTACGTCATTGTTGCCGTCATGCAGTCTGCAGAAGTTGTCCTTCTATGTCAACAGCATTGACTGCAATTCCACTATGATGTTTCCACTTTCGTCATTGCCACCTTCGGTTTTAGGTGGACTTGTGAATTTCGTTTCGCCTGTTCATAAAACTTTTGAACTTCATTCCTGCTTTTGAACCAATCAACATCTTCGACCGCACGCTTCTAATGATTTGTATTTAGTGACTGCTTAAAAGAAGATATATTGTCAGAAAGGTTAAAAAAAGGGAGCTGTCAAAATCAACCATTTGTGTTTAAGTTTCTAAAGCTTATATATGCGTCGTTTAGTTTAATGTGCAATTTTTGCATCCATTCAGTAACTGTATCGATAAGTTTTGCAATTTTTGTTTGACTTTCGTAACTGCGTAGAAAAGATGGTCACAATAACGTTGATTGTCCATTGGAACACCCTTTGTTCACAATATATACAAATTTGGTCTAAGGACACTTACTTGTGGTACACTGGCTTTAACTTCCTTTATTTTCAAGTAATTTTGGTGTTACTGTAGTCTAAAGAGTCTGTTTGTTACATAGAATTTTTATAACACTAGCAGGAAAGGTTCCTCCGCTGTTTGTTTCTCTAAAAAAGTGGTAAAAATTGCAGCTAAGATCTTCGGAAATACTTAAATGAAATTCAAGTTGTTTCTAGTTGAGATAGCTATTTGACACTGTTGAGTATTATTAACAAAACATGGAATGATTAAGATATTGGTGTATATTGGTCGTATATTTTTAAATATCAGTTTATGAGGGAAAATCAAAAGGATTCAACAATCTTGATGTGCAGTGCAAGAATACTATACTATACACCATTTATGCTGCTAAAGGTATTGTTTAAGGTCGAAGTAATTAATTCATGACGTCGTATGATTGGGATTGAAAATTTTACAGATACTCTTGAACCGCGTCGGAACTTCTCCCTCATTTTAAAAAAAGTAAGAACTTCTGACACCACCATTGTGTAAGCCATATCAAACAGTCAGTTTTGATGAGATTTTGCGTGTTGACAAAAAAATAAGCAGGGTGCATTAAACCATTCATGAAAATAATGAATATCTAAACCTTTTCCAACAGAAATGTAAAGACCGTTTGATATTCTCAACTGTTAAACAATAGACAACAGTTATTAAAATGCTCAATTCATTGAGTTAAAGTAAAGTATAAAAATAAAAACATTGGTTACTTTGTTTGAAGACCATCTCTGACCAATGTTAGTGTCACTAAATGACATTCGGAAAAATCGGACAACCCTGTCTCTAACATAAAACTAAGAGCTTTCTACTTGCATCGATATGTCCATGTTTTTTGTGAATGGTTTCCACGAAATATTCCAATTACTCAGTAAATGAAATGCATTTTATCCATCCATACATTCTTGAATTCTTTGGAAATTAATTTGAAAACAAAAACTAAAACGAGAAGACCTGAAAACATCAAGCTTCCTATTAATCCATTAGAAGCTTTTAAAATTGAAGTGATAACAGTTTTCGGAGAACTCGTTTAACTAAGTCAGTTGTTTTACATATTTTTGAGATACTGTGAAATTAAACTATAACATTTTCAACACTTCATAGATTAGAAAACAAACTTTAAAAATATCAACAAGCTTAAGAAAATTTGTCAAAAACATGTGCAAACATTAATCCATTATTTACCAACAACAGAAATCTTCTAATGAATTGAATTGGAATTGCCAAAAACGACTTCGAAGTATTTTCAAAGCAGCAAATAAACCTGTACCTACCTACATATATAACTGCGGAAGTTGGAAATTCCTAATAACCTATACCTATAACCCCAATCGGATACCCAATCCAATACCCATTCAAAGATAAATGCATCATCCTTCGCATGCCCGCAACAAAATATATAATAAACCATTCATCCAATCTTTGAATGAAGAAGCATCATTTTGATTAGATCCTTACCCTTAAGCTCTTTGGGATATATGTATAGGTATAGGGCGAGGCATTATAATGTATGCAAGCTCTAATCAAACAACAATTTTGGGGTTGTTTTTGATTAATTTGCATTAGCAGTGCTTACGAACGTCAAGCACTTATCATTTCATCTCCTCTCAACTCATCTCACATCCTAACGAGAAATTGTAATTCAAATTCAAACTTGTGCGGAATGTTATCATGAGCAATTGGAGTCGAGTCGTCGAAGTCGGCAAAGGCAGCGGCGTCATCATCATCGTTGGTTGTGTCGGTACGGTAGTGATGATGAGAGTACATCAACATTGCATCTCAAAACATCAATATCGCAAACATAATTTCGGGTGATGATAATTAATTTAATTGAATGCAATGCGACTGAAGCCTTGGCGATGATTACTTTACCCCAAAAACACGTTACTCAAACCCGTATCCGAACCTAAATCGATTCAATGGAATAGGAACTCCTTCAGGCACAAGATTTGTACAACACCATGGCAATCCAATAACATCATGCTGATGATGTCCTGGCATATCTATGTACTCTCACTTGAGAACAATAGGTGTTCAGTACATCATTATATGGGGTAAATTTGTATGTAGTACAATGTACTCTATATATAGTATAAGGACGAAGATATGCCCACCAAGTGCGTGTCGCTCTCATCATGAAAGTCATCTCCGACCATATTATGGCTTATTGTTACAGCCCAAGTTCAAAGTTAAGCCTTTTGTCGACAGTCAACAGTAGTCCTGCTGATTTTCAGTAGAATCCTTCTTCTTTCGTCCTGGTTTCTTCTTCGTCCTTCTTGTTCATCGTCCTTTTGGTGATTTAGTTGATCCTTCGGAAGGACAAGATAATTCTAGTTGAATCGATGTGGTGAAAGTCCGACTCTAATTACAAGCTTAAGAACTGTTGAGAGAGCTATCATAGATATACTGTCCGTTATATTACATTCACATATAAAGGCAAGAGGCCAATAATTCAAATGTTAATTAAGAAAATTATCGGATATATATACATATCTGGAGTTGAGTCACGCGTCGCATTAACCACACATTATCGGCTCATCCATCAATCTGCTGGCTGGCTTGCTCGATGGCAAAGGGAGACAGCATCAACATCAGCTTCAGCTCTAGCATCAGTATCCAGCATCAGTCTTACCACACTGAATGACAAATAACACAATTTATGCCAATTGCAAATGCAATGATAATATAATAGAGCTTCATATAGCTGCATAGCTGATGCGTATGTTCTGCAGTCTCAGAAGTGGGATGCACACAGTATAAATTGCTAGAACTAAAAAAGGACTCAGGCATCGACCAAATGGTCAGAATATACTCGTATCTACCTCTACCGAATGTCTAGGACGTTAACCTTTTCATTTACAGTTGATGTCGAAAAGTAACTGACATTGTGATACTTGTTTTTGGAATTGTTTCAAGAACTTGAAAGATTCAGTAAAGATTTTATTGGAAATTGTTCGAACAAGCTGACTGAACGAATAAACACTCAAAAGAAATTATAACTTAATAACAAACAAACGAGAGGTAGTTTTTCTTAAATGTAACGAGCAGTGAAACAAATTGCGATATAGCGAGTTTGAAGAAACAGAAATCTGCATAGGAAAGAGAAAACAAAACTAACGAGTCATCTCTTTTAACTAGCAGAAAAATGAAGAACACAAACCACAAGGAATATTTTATTTAATATTAACCAACTTGACATTGAAAACTATCGAATTATTCAAAGCATTGCAGAGGAAAGAGAAACAAAAACGAAGTAAAACTAACGAGTCATCTCTTTTAATGAGCAGACAAATGAAGAACACAAACCACAAGGGAAATTATATTTAAAAACAATCCAACTCGACATTGAAAACTATCGAATTATTCAATGCGTTTTTCCTCAATATTAGGTTTATTAATTATTCTTAGAGTTATGTTAAAGAAAACTGTATAACTGAAGAGAACCATAGCTAGTTAACAAACAAGCGAGTAGCATGTTGAGAACAGTCTAATCGGAACACTAGAAATAAAAACTGAAAAATCTTAAAGAAATCGAGAAAATGCATACAACTGAAAGATCTACAAAGATGACACTTAAAACTGAATTTTAGCAACTAATTTTCTATCCAGTATGCAAAGTTCATGAAACTATCAAAATAACAATTATAACGAACTTATAAATACAAACTATCGATCTCTTCAAAAATTGTTCAAAAGCTTTTTACTCGCTACTTAATTACTTATAATTGTATTTTTGCTGTGAAAGCGAACGTTTAGAAAAAACCATAATAACCAACGAAACGAGTGGTTCAATAAAAAATGGAACAACGAGAGCAATGGAAACTTTATAAATAAACCATCAAAAGTCTTAAAGAAACTGAAAATCTGAATACTGCTATTCGACATTTTAAAGTTAATTTTATTAGCAAAATAACTTGGAAAATAAATAAGTTAAAGTACAGAATAACGAACAAACATGTGAAGAGTACAAATAAATTGAAATAATAATAATACCAATTTTAAGAAACGATACAAATAATTAATGTATGAAGTTTTTCAGAACGTGTTTCGTGTATCGAGATACTTAAATATCTTCAACTCGTCCTTTTACTGCTTTTTATTTTTGAAGGTTTAAAAAAAAACGAGAACTAGTTTCGAAAGATTCGTGTGGCCTTTTTTCTTGAGTAAAGCCAGCACTTAATCAAATAACTGAAGAACGTGAAACAAACCCTTAAAAATCTTAAAGAAACGAGTAATCTAATAGACTGACGGATCCAATGTGATCCAAACAGCATTTTATCTAAAATAAAACTCTGTTAAATGAAAAAGAACATAACTAAGAAAAGCTAACGAATTAAGTCGCTATTTTATATATAGATCAAGAAACGATCAAACTAAATTAATGTAACGAATTAATACATGCAAAGTATCGAGTTCGAGTGCGATAAAACATTCCACATTTGTGACGTACGGGTAAATTACAATCTTTGCACTTGATGATCAATCTTGACGGCACTCTAATAACGATTGAATTATTTGAGGGGAGAAATGCTTTTGGCTATCTCGCTGGAATATTACTCGTTAAAATAAGGAAAACTTTAATACGGTGTTCGTAAATTATTTCATGCTGATACTATAATCAATAACATTTAGGCTGATATGTAGCTTTTTTTAATTGTGTGCGTTGTTGTCAAACTCAAAGCGATTACTCGTTAATTTGTTATTCTAAACTTCCTAAGAAACCTGCTAACTTATGTATGTGAAGTAAGTAGCTGCAGTTTACACTGAATCAAGAATCTCTCACCATTACCACCACTGTACTTTCTTTTTCAAACAAAACCTAATGTAACGAATTGAGTTAAACAACTTTTAAGAAGCTCACCTATAGCAAAACAAAAGTTTACCTATTGGGGAGAAAAACAAGAGGATATTTTCCCAATGGAATATGTTTTTGAAAACAGTGTTAAAAGCTTAGCAGAATTCATCATATCAAAAGTTCTTGCACACTCAACCACAAATCCTCTTAAATATTTCAAATAATGAAACATAAAATACCAAAAATACATTTCTGAACTCTGCAAAACCACCTTTCACGTTTCACCACCAAGCGAGGAACCAAAAGAATCCTTAAGTACTCTTCATACAAATAACACTCTGATAAATGCGGTTTTTGTTTTCTGCAACACTGTTCCAATGCATAAACTCGTATAGACGATGTTATCCCTTATATGTATACTCACCTCGCATGTGGATGACTCGTTTGTGGAAATGCTATAATGCAATCACCCTGTCCCGTCCCCTCCGATTCTGCCGTTCGGTTGGCTCTGTTGTATTCGTCCTTCGCAATCACAGGATGTGATTCTGTTGCTTTAACTCACTTTAACTGGGTTACTAGGTCCGTAACGTAACTCATTGATTTAAACGGGCGATGCAGTTAATAAATTTAATCCCGATTCCAGGGGAAGTTGCACCTTAACGCAATCTGACAGTGTTAAGTATGTGAAGGTTGAATTTTCAACCACCTCTTCGGCCATATCCCCATCACAACCATCCTCGCATATAGGATCATCCCTTTTGCCTTTAGTTTTATACCACAACGGTGCGGTGTGGTGTGGTGGTGGTCGTCTCATACTCATGTCGGAAGAGTTTGTTAGAGTTTGACATTTCCCAAGCTTCGTAACTGCTCCAGCGCCATCGCTAGCGCCATCACCATCACCAACGCCACTACCAGAGCAGAGTAGAGCAGAGCACAAGCAGCAAAAGTAGAGAAAGTTCGTCTTTTTTATTCGCATCGAAAACTTTTGCAAAATATACTTTTCTGGCAAAATAAAAATAAAAAAGAAAACGAGGACAACGTTTCTGGATAAAGGACGAATAAGCAGAAATCACAATATAATAAAAAGAAAAAGGAGAAGCAAAAAGAAAAAAGAAAAATCAGGAACGGCAGGAAGTGGTAGACACAAAGCACCTGAGAGCACCCGAGATGGTAGTTTACCAAAAGAAGGATTTGAAATGAACAAAGTTTTACCATTCAATAACAATTTGTCACTGAGAGTGCGGAGCTTTGAAATACACGTCACTTCTGAAGTTTTGTCAGCATTTTGAAAATCCTTTTTCCAAAAGAGTCGTAAAAATGGCGCCCCAAATAAGTCCTCAAAGTTCAATCATCACAATGAATATTGTGACGAATTTCAAAAAAAAGCTGAAAAGATTCAACTTTGTGGAATGTCGCGGCTCAAGGATAAGATGAATTTTAAAAAACGTTGTTCATTTGAGAAGTAAAACTTCTTATGTGTGTGTGTGTGTGTGTGTGAAATGTTATGGTTGGCTTGGGATCCTTAAAACCAATGCTTCTGCAATATACTTTATGTATTTCATATTTCACTTTGATAAAGTTGAGCGGGTAATGCTTTTAAGGCCACTTGTCTTCTGTATGTTAGGTATTGCACATACATACATTGTGTACTTTATATAACATAAGCAGGATTGTTTTTATATATGAGAACACCCTTATGTATGCATCATCAGTCGGGTACGGTAGCTGCAAAACAACAAAAAGGATACGTATTTTGAGAACAGTGTTTTACCGAGAACATAGTTCTAGAACTAAATATAGAACTACTTGTATCCACATCCCTCCCGGCATCGATGAAAGTTTGTTTCATTGACTTCATTCTCACCTCTAATTGGGGTTCAAATAGTTTTGATTTTCACCTAGATCTAGATTTTAGATGTCTGCACGCACACGGAAGCCGACTCAACTACTCGAAGCAATAAATAATGAAATGTGCGGAATTTTTGTGGACAAAGTTTTTCAAATTGAATTACTATTGAAAAAAGTGATAAGTGATGTTAATATTTACTTCAATTCATAGTTGGGGAGGTAAAATTAATTAACTTCGAATAATTTTGAAAACACAAGATTTCAGATTGTAAAAATCGATAACCCCACGTTCTCAAGTTTTTTTGGAAAAACAAAATTAGGATTCACTTTCCAAACCGAACAATCAATTTTTCGAAAATGTTGGAATGCGAAATAAAATGGTGATGTTGAGTCCTTGGAATGTGGCCAAAACTGTAGGGATAATTTATTGATCACTTTTGTTTGATTGTGAAATGCTTATACATGTTTGTTTTTTTTTGGTAAACTTTAGGAAGCGCAATAGTTAAGTAATGAAACAAGTTGCTCTAAGTCTTCTTGATTTTTCTATACATCTTTTCAGTCTGAGCGTTTTCAAAGAAATATTTTCTCAGAACGTCAAAATAAATAGTATTCTAAGTGATTCTGTATCTTATAGTTCCACAAAGTTTAGTCTATGTATTTAATAAAGGAGTTCCCCAAGGTTCAGTTTTTGGGCCTTTAGTTTTTTAGAATTCATAAACTCTGTATTCTCTCTTTCAAACAGGAAACCTAACAGCTTTTGTAAATCATCTATAGAGATTAATTTCAATTCTTCCGGAGCCCTTAATTCATTCACTGGTATTAACTAGAATAGTCTATTATGAAGTGTCTAAAGTAAGCATCTCACAAGCTTGATATCAGTAATAAAATATGTTTTTCAACCTTCGTAATATGGGATTTCCGTGGCATGATGGTTAGTGCGTTGGACTGTCATGCCAACGATCTCTGGCTGTGCCATCTAACGTTTTTTGCACGGATTCTGCCTCTTGTGAGGAATTGACAAATTCTCCAAGGGTAATTCTTGTCATAAAAAGTGCTTTCTCAAATTAGCCGTTCGGGTTCGGCGTAAAAACCTATGTACCATTATTTTTTTATTTACACCTGACTACTTTGTTATATATTTAAGTTTCTTGTGCCAAAACACTACAGTTAAGGAAAAAGGTCCTTGGATAACCCTTTGGCTATATGGCAATAATTATTTCAGGACCTTTAAATGGTCACTATGTTTCCATTATAATAACATTAATGCCAGCGCTGATATGATCACGAGTTTGCTTCTCCTGGGGATGGAACTTTTATTCCGAACAGAGTTAAAAGCGTCAAACCTAAAAAACGCATGGTTTGATTCGAGCTGTAAGGAAGTTATAGGGGTAAATGAGTTAAGTTTCCGTTGTTTTAAGGCCAATCGAAATGAGGAAAACCGGAAAAAGTTCAATCCAGCCAGGTAGGCCTTTAGCGCCCATATTCGACGGACCAAATATTTACATGACCAATAATTACGGGAAAAAATACGGCAATGTCTCAAAGGCAGTACAAATTGTTGCTAATTTGTAAAGAAACATGAGGAATTCCTCCTCTTCCAAGGTTCTTACGCTCGTTGTCAATGATACTCCTTTTGTTAGCACTCTCGAGAAAGCTAATCACTTTGCTAGACAGTTAGCTGCCTACCAGTGAGTGTTATGACTCCGTCTGCCATCGACTGTGTTACTGATTCTATGAGGCCAATATTTGTTCGCACTCGTATTGTAGCGAGAGTTTTAAAAGATCTCAACATACATAAGTCCGCTGGTCTTGATGGTATCTCCGATATTGTTCTGATGAGTACTCCAAGGTTGGAAAAACCATTGCGTAAGCTTTTCCATCTATCCTACTCCTCAGGTCTAGTTTCGAGCGCATGCAAAACAGCATTTGTCCAGCCCATCCACAAAAAAGGCAAATCTTACTCACACTTTAATTTACGCACTTACGTCTTTTCTTTTTGATGACATGGAAACGCTGATAAATTATCAGCTCAAGAAATATCTCGAAGATTAAAAGCTTAATGAATGACAGTATAGCTTTCGCAGCACTAGGCCCACTTATGATCTCAAGATTCATGTCATCGAACAGTAGAGCATATCTTTACATCGTTTTGAAAAAAATAAGATTATTGAACGTGATATTGAGAGAGCATTTGAGAGAGTTTGGCATCAGACTGTCTTAACGAAAATATGTGCTTTCGCTTTTGAAGAATCCCCTCTTCATCATTGGATTAGTAATTACCTTTCGGCTTTTTCAATACAAGTAGTATTGGATGGGTTCAAGACTAAAAACCCCCAAAATAAATGCTGGTGTGCCCCAGGGCTCAGTTCTATCTCCAACACTCTTTCTCATTTTTATAAATAATATCCTGTCTGCAACTTCTAATCCTAACATTGTTTCGCTGACGATAGTAGTCTTAGCTTTTCATATTCATTTTCAGATTGACAAACCTCTTTTTCGAATGTGGAACTGCATCGACAAAATATAATAAGTTCATTAAATTTTGACCTAAACAGCATTGTACAATAGGAACTACAAAAAACCGCGTAGAATTAAATGCCTTGAAAACCGAATGCTGTCTTGTGTCGTTAAAGCGAGATATACCCTGCTTGCCATTATCCAGGGATGGCACTTGCATCGAGGAGACTGAACATCTTGATATCCTCTTGTGGAACGATCACATACGCAATGTCGCCAAAAATGCAGTAAGTTGTTTGGGTTTTCTAATAAGATGCAAGAAGTTTTTCTCCCCATCTGATCTGGATGTTATCCACAAGACTTACATATTGTAACTTCCATATCTGGGCTGGTGCTCCTGTAACTGACTTGAGCCTCTTCGACAGTATTGAACGTATAGCATTTCTTTTGATTGGTGATAATACCATCATAGGATTAATTACGTCGCTTGAACATCTCTATAGATCAAAAATCGAAATCCTTCTTTTCATTTTGAAAAACTCAGCTTTGATCTTCTATCCTTATTTGTATTCTTTTGAATTCTAAATTGTGAAAGTAGATAAAAACAAAATTGTATTTTTATAAGTTCTATTTTTATACGTCGAAAGATCCAAGCTATATTATAATTATTAAATTAAATTATTAATTTAACTCCGATAGCGCCATCTGTATCACGTGAAGAACCATTTTACTAATCTTTACTAATCTATAAACAAACTCTTGTCGTATTCAGTGCAATACTGCGTATAAAGTTACCAATAAAACACGACTAATAATCATCAATTTGTATTTGAAAAGAATACAGCAAATGACGAGTTTAACGAAGACTGCTGACGGATTTGCTAGTTCTAATATTGCAACTGTGTTCAAGTAATAACTAATCATTTGACTTGAATAACTTTCATTCAGTGTTTTCCAATCAGAGATTTTATTTTGATATTTGTAAAAACGGGTACTTTTTAAAATGTAAAAAGTTATGCTATGAACAATGCAACTGACAATATTATGACTTATGCGCACATTTGATTCTTTACTAACCCGATAGCTTAAAGCATTTTCATAGACCTTATCTTTAACGTAACACCAAAGAAATAAGTCTGAATGTACTGAATTATAAACTTCTTTAGAAAATAACACGATTAGAAAACTTTCAATTCAAAATTATGTTTTCTTAGTTTATCATAGAATTTTTTTTTAACGTTTGCAAAGAATTTAAAGTGTGTTTTATTTTAGTTTTAGTAACAAACTAATTTTTACCTGTCAAAAGATGACAGCTGCAAAGTTTTTTTCAGATATTAAAAAAAAGAAGTTATTTAGAAAACACTGATAAAAACCGCGCTAGATATTGGGGTTTAAATTGAGTCATTCCATTTATAATTGTTACCCTTAGTTGAAAAACAATAAGTGTCCATAATTTACTTGTACATTTGTACCTTAAATATTTATATGTTAAACAATAATTTAAAACTGTAAGTTTATCTTAGATGCTTAAAATGCTTGATTTTCAAGTTAACCCTTTTTGATTTTATAAGCAATAGTTATGTGAAATTATCAGATATTCAGAATACATAACTTTAGGATAATATTTGTCTTAACTTTAGTGTTATGTATGTTCATTTGACACATTTCGACATTCTTAAGCAAATATTACATTCGTAACCCAATTTCTACGTATAAGGTATGAACTTAAAGCCACATCTTATCAAATAATTGAAAATACATATTTGCAAAAATTTCTCATCAAACACACAAGTCAAACCTAATAGACTTGTAATTTCTGGGATCACCCTTTAGACATCAAGTCTAATGTAAGCTTGCCTAAGTCCTTGTTTAGATTAAACCTTATAACACATATGATGTAGAACATTTGAATTCTGATATGAAATTGCATATTGAATACCTTCTATGCGTACATAGTATATTTTATATCCTATACTATGAGTAAATTCCTTATATGCCTTTCGGATTGTTTTCATTAAGAATTCTTGTTCACACCCGACACCACACTCCGCCACCTGATGCCTCCTCATAATCGTTAATGTCCATAATAAACCCACTTTACAAATTACCAACATCATGATGATGATGGCCAAAAACTCAACTCATACCAAATATACATTTGGGCCTTAAGTAGAAAATGTCAATACAATAATAATCTCTTTCACTTTGCACCAACAGTTGCTGTTCTGATGCTTTGTGGATTTGGGTTGGCGTTGGGAATGTGGATGGGGATGAGGATGAGGTTTGGTGTGATGCGACTTAAGCTGGGATCTGAAGAATAATAACAAGCAAAACATGGTCCTTATACATATTCCATATATTACACAATATGGCCAAGTTAATGAATATCATATCACACCAAAGTTAACTAACAATGTGGGCAGGACAATGTCACACCAATGGCTACAGCAGTGGCTTTGCATTCTCTTTTGCTTCCACCCCACAACACACAGCACACAACAACAACTACAACAACAAACCTATATACAAATCTCGAATTTCATTGTGTCCATCATTACGGACACGTCTGGACTGTGAACTCAGGACGGTCGGGACGACGACTCTCGAAATGAATCAAATTCCATTTGTCAGACGTAACCCAAACCACCAGACATTTGTGTCATAATATTCGAAATCGTCCTGTTAACTGTGCAATCGTTATACTATACTCGACTCTACTCGAATATAGAGGGCTTCACATTCACATCCATATCCACATTTCCATCATCATTCCTAAGGCTAAAAATCCACCTACACAATATGATGACCATTATGCCAGAGCGTTATATGCCTGGGACACATTGCATAAACGACCGCCACCGTATGTGTAATCTATGAGAGTTGATGGGATGCGAGGTGTCTGTCCAAAAATATCATAAGATATTTATAAATGTACATATTTTTTTCTTTCTTTTATTCTGTTGGTGTTTTTATTCATAATACAAAAAAGTTTTATTTCAACAGAGGTGGATTTTAGTTTTTGAAGGGTTTCGACTTTATTTGTAGGCCTTTATCAATAAAGTTCGATTCACTAACGTCCCTTCTTTCCAATGTCATGGAAACGTTGATTAATTATCGGCTTAAGAAATATCTCGAAGATTGAAGGATTCTTAATGACGGTCAGTACGAATTTTGCAGAATAGATACGCAGGTGATATCATTGTTCATCTCACTGAACAGTGAAATAAATCATTGTATCGTACAGAATAAAAATGAGACACCTCAGGGCTCTGTTCTTTCTCCAATATTTTTTTTATTAGTTTTTAATGATCTCCCGTCCGCAACTCTTAAAGCTAATTAATAGTTTCGATGACAATACTGTTTTCAGCTTTTCTTCTTTCTTCTTCAGACTTGGAGGAGTAATGACAAAATATAATAAATGTATCAAATCCAGAAAACCTAGTGTCTCAGAGCTCTAGTAAAGTAGCCACATGCTATCATCAACAGCAATATTCGCGCATACGACTTGGTCGTACTAAATAGTACAGAGACTCGTTCTTTAGCCGTACTACACGAATGTGGAATATTGTCTAACGTTGTCTTATCTGGAGGTGTAATCTCGGAGATTTGTTACAATGGGTTTCCAATACCTTTCCAAAACCCTCACAAAGGTACAAGGAACGGTGTTTGCGGCTCAGCCAAACCAGTTGCTGGAAAAATAGCCAAATAGGAAAATGTAAGTACAGAATACAGGACTTCAAGCCTAAACTTTAAAAAAGCCTTCAAAATTAGCGGAAGGCTCGAAAACAGATGTTAGGGTAGGTGCAGGTGTCTTTTCGGAGACAATTGATCTCTCAAACTTCTTCAGGCTGCCCGACCATAGCAGCATTTCCCAACCGAAATATTGGGAGTAACAAACGGAATGATGGACTGATTTCACAATTTTCGTTTATTAATTTCTGCAACTACAATCAAATTGAAGCTTCTAAATTACTTTTATTTAGAACTAACTAGCTTCTTAGCAAACAGCATAACATAAGACTCTACAGTGTACCAGGCCACTGTGATGTGCCTGGGGATGAGAGGTTTTAAAGTTTTTTTACGGTTATTGGCCCATGCGAGGAATTGACAAAACCTACAAGAGTAATTCTTGTCACGAAAAGTGCTTTCTCAAATTAGCCGTTCGGTTTTGTCCCCTCCATCCCTGACAACATTACACAGGAATGTTTGAGAGGTGTAAGTCACTAAGCCCTGGTTCTCAAAGGACTGTTGCCTCACCTAATGCATGCATGTGTCGAAAACAAAATACTTACTCCGGGAAAATAATGACCGATGGAAAAGCCTAAAAACCTTCTCCTAGGCCAGGAAAGTATAACCCAAAATTTAACGGCGATCCAAAAAATGGTACACTGTGGTGTATGTGTGATTTTCTGTTTTATTGAAAAGAATGAGCCGTCTATTTTTAGGTTGGAAATGTCAGGCCTTCTTCACTAGCAGTGGGCCCAAGTCCAGCCATGTGAAAACATATAGTACTTACAGATTAAAGTGTGTGAATTGTTGGTAGATGATGAGAAGAAAATCGGCTTTGTGTTCAGCTCAACAACAAAGCCAAGTCAAGTCGCTGCCGGGCGGTCGGTCTTCGAATAGAAATTTACAGAAACATTTAAATAAGTAAACCCTTCGTTCCTTTTTTTTTAATTTTCATTTTCTATATGCCATCATTGCTTGTACGAGTATATGAACGAGTTAGCAAGGACAATGCCTGGGGCATGTAAAAGACGCTGCACTGCAATTTATACCACCCTCACTATACACGACCGACACGACACGACGAAAAGACGACGACGTGTAGTGAAGTGGGTTATATTGTTGCATATAGGGAAGGCGTAGGCGTACGAGCATAGTGTATAGAAAGCACTAAAGTGTCATTGCCTCCTTTACTCTTGAAAGCGCTGCTCTGGTCCTCCGGAGTCTCATGCCTCTCATGGAAATTGTCATTATTGTCATCATTATTATATCTTGCGACCTATACACTCCTCTGAAATAATAATTTCTTTTCTTTTTCACCTACGAACAGGTCCTTTGTGCTTTGCATGCGCGCTCCTGCTGCAAGCTATAGTGTAGTGTAGGGTAGTTTAGTGTTGCATTGCATCCATTTTTCTATATACGTTATATAAGGTATACGGTATATAGGACCCGATGCGAGTAACAGGATAAAACAACTTGTTTATGCGTTGTTTTGTTGCTTTATACTCGTCTCGTACTCCCTCGTCCTGTAGAGCCTGCATCAGATTGAGAGTCAGTGAGTCCTTCTATAGCTATGGTTGACACGTAAGAGAGAAGTAGAAGATTTCAGCCATTATTTCACAAAGGATACACTCCTCAGCACAGCGCCTTTTCAACAACAACAACAACGTGAGCATCACAAGAACTTCTTTTAAAGCGGTTAAAAATTTCCCAAGGGGTAGCCTTACTTTAAGTTTCATATTTCAGCGAGTACGTGCCTTGGATCTGGATGTCAGAGATGCGCTGCGAGGACGTGGCATTGCTACTTGCAGGAATGATAAATTTGTCAAATTTGCCCGCTGCAAGCAAAGGCAAACCACCAACGCTGCGATGGTGCTGGCCTGGCCTCTGGCCCCAAACCCTAAGGTCAAGTTGCATCACACAAATGCGTTCTGCTTATCGTCCCTTCTATACTATATACCGGCCGCACGGGGAGGTTGATGGTGATTTAGTTAGAGATGGAGATGACGATGTCGACGCCGACGTAGCGTCGCCATCATCGTCGTCGTCGTTTGGTCTTTGTGGGGTAAGTAGTACCGTTTGTCATTCTGATACAAATTTGCACCGCTTCCGCATCCGCATTGTTCGTGTGGTGATGGTGGGTTAAATTTGGGGTGCACAGAAAAAACTTTCTTCCGATTAATATTTCATCACAAAGTTTCTTGTCAGCCTGCCAGGCAGCATCCAAGCATGCCGGCAAGCAGGCAGGCGGCAGGAGTAACGTCCCAGGCTTCAGGACCTACATACAAAATTCAATTTGAATCACACAACATGTGGGAGTGGGAATGAGGGATAGAAACATGAAAGAGGTCCTCAAAAAGCAAAGCCATCTGCGGACCTTCCAACCAGCTAACCACCCAACCTACCAACGACAACGAACAACGAATGCAGTAGATATCCACTCCTATCTTGAAGTTTCTTCAGTGTTCCGACCAAAATTAGGTGCGGTACAAACCGCAAAAAGTTGTGGACTGCTGTAGTAGCGCACTGACGTAGACGTTTGTTCGAGAGTTCAACATCAAAAAAAACTTTATTTATTTTTCAAATGTGGCAGAGAAGTACTACCCATTCACTGAGCCGGACAGTGCATCTACTCAAAAATAGGGTTGCCATCTTTCAAATTGAAAAACAATATAAGTGAAATTCCTAAAATTGAAGTGAGTGAGTCAGTTAATAAGTGAGTAAATCAGTAAGTAAGTAAATGAATACGTCAGAAAGAGAATAAGTGAGTAAGTGATCAAGTGACTGAGTAAGCGAGTAAGTTAGTAAGTGAGAAAACGAGTAAGTAAGAAAATGAGTAAGTGAGTAAGTAAGTGAGAAAGTCAGTAAGTGAGTAAATGAGTAAGTGAGTACGTTAGTAAGTGAGTAAATAAGTAAGTTTATAAGTAAGTAAGTGAGTAATTGAGTAAGTGAGTAAGTGAGTAAGTGAATAAGTGAGTAAGTGAGTAAGTGAGTAAGTGAGTAAGTGAGTAAGTGAGTAAGTGAGTAAGTGAGTAAGTGAGTAAGTGAGTAAGTGAGTAAGTGAGTAAGTGAGTAAGTGAGTAAGTAAGTAAGTAAGTGAGTAAGTGAGCAAGTAAGTAAGTAAGTAAGTAAGTAAGTGAGTGAGTAATTGAGTAAGTGAGTAAGTGAGTAGATGAGTAAGTGAGTAAGTGAGTAGGTGAGTAAGTGAGTAGTAAGTAAGAAAATAAGTAATTAAGTGAGTAGGTGAGTTAGTTAGTAAGTGAGTAAGTGATTAAGTGAGTAAGGGAGTAAGTGAGTACATTAGTAAGTGAGTACGTTTGTAAGTGAGTAAGTAAGAAAGTAAGTGAGTAAGTGAGTCAGTGAGTAAGTGAGTAAGTGAGTACGTCAGTAAGTAAGCAAGTAAGTGAGAAATTCAATAAGTGAGTAAGTGAGTCAGTCAGACAGTAAATTTCCTACCTTTTTGATAAAGCACATATGATTCCATACAAATAATAATAAATATCTAGAATAGAAGAAAAGAAACGAAAAAAGCAGTGCGCTGGCAGCACTTACACTGATGAAGCACGGTTTTTTGTGGTGTGTTGCAGTAGTAGCAGAGTGTTCGTCTCCTCACAAAAAATAGTTTTTTAAGCAGACGACTACGACAACGACAACGATGGACAGATAGATAAATCCACTTCTACCTTCTTCTCTCCGTCTCGTCGTCGTCATCGTCATCATTGATGCACAAGGACGAAGGACATTACTCTTCAAAGCCAAAACTATATGTACAGAGCAAAAATACACAAAAAAATTGTGTAGGCTCCATACACTTATCCCAACTTGATGGCGTCAAATTGAAATAAATCCACTTTGGCCAGAGTTTCAGCTCCATCTCCATCTCCAGCTTTCGTTGCCTGGCTGAAGAAATCTTTTATTAACGTGCGGCCAGCATTAAGTTCTTTTTCCTGAATTATTGATACAGCAATGCCTGTTTCCAAATAATAAAAGAAAAGATAAAAACAATAAAACGAAGAGCACGAAACAAAAACCAAAAACAAAAAAGATTCGCACAATCTCAGCTACTTTACATCGGAGATTGCCTTGAAATGTTAATGGGCACTGGCTGGCAGCCACACAAAACACAAACCCTCTGTAGTGCACATAATAATTAACAAGAAGAAGCAGAGATTCCTCACTCATCATCACATCACATCGCATATCCCAGATTCAGATACAGGCTCATCAGCCATCCATTCGTTCAGCCTTCATCCATCCATCCATCCGATCCGTCCATCCATCTATCCATCGCTTTACATCGCATCGTTCCATTGTTTCTTTGGTTGAGCAGGTGGTGGGGGAAGAATCTTTTCAATCGACAGTAAAGAATTATTAATGGCCAAACAAATTCATTATTACGCCAGCAGGACCCGCCAGAGATCCTTTTGTTTTATTATTAAATCGTTTATATTTATTCACTATTTGGCGCACAAAGAGCTGTAAAAAGCTGAATGAAGGGGCCCTGCAAAATGGGTTTTGCATGCTCCGTGAATAAGGACTGGGAAACCTGGGCACGGGCGCCCGCTTTTATGCGTGTGTCCTCCTGTGAAATAATTTTCCGCAGCATGAAATTAATAATAATCTTTTATTTGTTGGTCGGCTCTTCCACTGATAACTTTTTTTTGTGTAATTTTATTTATTTTTTGTATTATTATTACAAGCGCGAGCAAGCGGCACATAAAAATGCATTTGATTCGCGGATTCAAAATGAATGTCATGGAGAATAATAAATTAATTCGGTTTTAATTAAAGCCAAACAGATTTAAATAAAATTTAATTAAAATTAAATACCAGCAAATTCATTGGCGCGAGTTCCTATATTGGATTTAATATGTAATATTTTGTAGTATCTTTTGGGGGCATTTTTACTTATCATATTATTATGTGCATAAAAAGCATGAAATTTTGTTTTGTTAATTCGTAATTTGTTTTTTGTTTTTAAATTTTTATTTGTAAGCGAAATTATAGTGTTAATGACAACTTAGGTGTAGGTAGGTTGGAGGTAGGTAAGGTAGTGTGCTTTGGGGGTGTTGGTTGAAATGAATTGAATAAACGCAAGGATTACGTTCGCTAAGGGCAGGGGTATTGTACCGGAAAGGATTAAAAATAATATTCAATGTGTTGGGATTTGTGTATTCTGAGGATTTGCATAATAATCCTTTCGTAATCTAGCGGCATTTATTCCTTTTTTTTTTTAATTTGTTGATAAGAAATAGTGATTAATTTTTATGAATATACGTTTGTCGTGATTGGTCCTTGATTACTTTACTACACGTCATTGCTTCAAAATTTAGAAAGTTCTTTAAAAATAATGAATGAAAGCAATGCACATTTGTTACGTAATGAAATAAAACTAAATCTTTCATTTTACTGAAGTTGAATTTGTCATTGACACGAAAACACAAACGTCACTTTGGACTAAACTTTGCAACGTCATGGAGGACTAAATTTTTATTTTGACGAGACTGCCGCATGAGAATTAAATTAATTAAATAAAGGACCTTTTTTAATTAAAATACAATTTTTTTTGTTATATTAATAATATTGTTAAGTTGTGAATTAAGCTGTTTCACAGTAAGGGCTTGTTGACAGGAAGTTAAAAAAACACATTGCTTACAATAACAGATACTGGTGTCGATTTGTTTCCATTAAAAAGAGTGAATGTCTTAGAGCTCAACATTATCAAATTCAAACTAAGACAGCTCCCCATCATTACAATGTTCATAATCATGCCCTACAGATTTTAGTAAACATAAGAGACCTCGGCCTTTTATGTCAGCGTGAACTGAAATTTCTACTTTATATTGATGAAATAATTAATAAGGCCTAGTTTTCATTAGGTTGTATCGGATTTCTCAATATAAGGGCTTCAATTTTTTTTAAACAAAACAAAAACACTTTTGGATATCAATGAAATTCTTTATTCCTGTGAAAGTATATTCGATGCCATTATGTATGGAACACCACGCGCACCCTTGCAGAAGTCCAGACGCTGGACCCAATTTTCGGCGTTTTTCAAGCCTAAATCGGTCGATACTGCTGCAACTTCACGTTCGATATTCATACGAAGTTAATCAATTGTCGCTGGCTTGTTGGCATAGAACAATCGTCTAACGGCGTCAAAACGCACGACCGAGATGACCAAGCGAATGGAACATTTCTTAATATAACACGTTCTCCAAACTAGGTTTCCAATAAATTGATTGTGACATTCTCTGTGTGGTTTGTGGCTCCGCCCTGTTAGAACCACATGTCATCCAAGTCCATATCGTCCAATTGGGGCCAAAAATATTGGTATATCATTGAACGGTAGCGATCCCCATTCACAGTAATCTGCCGGTCTTGGTCATCACGGAAGAAGTATACGGCTCAAATACGCCGGCCGCTGCCCCGGCTGGCTCATAAACCACACCAAACCGTAATTCGTTCGGGATGCAATGTTGACTCATGGAGTCCGTGTGAATTACTGCACATTTTGTTTATTGACGAAGCCATTCTGCCAGAATTGAGCCTCATCGCTTAAGATGATTTTTCGATGAAAATATGAATCATTTTCAAGTTGTTGCTCAGCCCAATTCACGACGACGCTTCTGTTGGTCAAGCGGCTCCAAATCTTCTGTCAATTTAATCTTATAGGGATGTAGACCAAGATCTTTTGGCAAAATTTGCCACAACGACCTCACAGAGATGCCCAACTCTTAAAAACGACGTGTCAGAGACGCATTTGGGCTTTCTGTGGCAGCCATATTCTCTGTGCTACGGGTACTTCTTTATCTCACTGGCACGGGAATGCTTTGCCAATAGATTCAAATTTTTTCTAAAAGACACTCAACTGTTGATCTGCTAGGACGATCATAGATTGGATGTGGCGTTCTTAACGTTGAGGCCACTGTCCCCGAATTTTGGTACTAAATTTTAATAATTTCGACTCATTGTTGGCTCGTTTATCTTTTTATCATGAAATGGCGAACCTAACTGAAGAAAAATGTCAAAAGAGCCTTAAGAAATATGGCGTCGTTTGCTGTATCTGTCATTCTACTTTTGAAGCTTCCCTGTTGAAAAATCTGTATTAAAATCTAAAAATGTCTAAAGAATGTTCTAACCATACCGTGACCCAATCGCCTTACATAACGTTATCTTATCCCTTTACTGTTACCGCCCTTATCTGCCTAACCTCAACTCATTACAGGAACGTAGAGAAATACGTTTATCCTTTTCTTACATCGGCTTTTATCTGATTCAGTTGACAATCCTCTTTCTATCTTCATCGTATAATAAGAACCAATATAATTTCTCTCTTTCCAAGAAGCTTTGAAGAAACCTAAAGGAAATTGGTGTAACTAGGGACAACAATTCATCTAAATGCTTCTTCGGCCCACAAGTGATAAAGTCGTTATTTGTTCAAGCTAGCTAGTCCTAGCTCCACACGTAATTTGCATGTCAGTAAAAATGATAATACTTTCGAATTTAATTGTGTTGAGTCTCGTGAATTACTAACTGCTATCAGGTTGATTCACTGTAATGCTTCAGGTTCGAATAACATCAATCCAAAGTTTATTAAATTAATTTTACCTGCCATTATAGCACCACTACTACTACTTAATTTATTCATCAATTTATAGTAGTGAGATCCCAGAACAATGGAAAAGTGCAATAGTTCCATTTTTCAGCAAAGTTGCAGAAAAAATTTTGGCTGACCAAATAATAACTTTCTTGGAACTTCATAACCCTTTAACTCAATGGAAATCAGTCTTTCCTGAATTCACATAGCTGTGTATCTGCTGTTTTGAATGTCACGTTTCGTGAACTTTCTGGATCGTGGACAAATTGGTATAATGGTTCTGCTTGAATTTTCAAAGGTGTTTGATAACATCGACAACTATATTCTTTTGTCCAAGTTAAGCAATAAATTTAATTTTTCAAGGACGGCCGTTCAATTCCTTCAGAGCTTTTTAATAAATAGAAGTCAATCAATAAAAACTGATATCGAAACATCCAGTCACTATAATATAAACAGCGGAGTTCCTCAGGGTTCCACTCTTGGACCTCTGGTGTTCTCTATGTTCATCAATGACTTACCTGATGTTGTTCAACAATCTTTTGTACATTTGTATGCAGATTATTTTATCATCCACAACTTTTGTGACCAGAGTAATTTGGGTTTCTGTGTTAACCAAATAAATAATGACTTAGTTAATATTCAAATAAATTGCTTCTTAATCCTTCTAAAACAGTGAGCATGCCTGGATTCAGATAAGAAAAAAAACATCTTGTGAAGAGTTTAATACTACCATTTTTTACTTATAACTCGTCTGTTTATCCTGATTTAGATTCAGAATTCTTTTCTTTGAGTTGGGCAGACTCATAACTCAAGCATAACTTAACCATCTGATTTCGGATTTCGAACACATCTTTGAAAATAAGTTTTCTTCTCTCGAATTCTGAAACAACAAATCTTAAATTGTATAACTTTAACAGCTGTTGGGACTTAAGAAATTCTTACATTAGATTTGTAAGTCTTGAAAGAAATGCTTCGTCTGCTCAAAACTATCGACATAGGTGCGTTTTAGTCGTAAGTATTCATCTTTCCACCCTTAAGAAAGGTCGACTACCTTAGAAGCAGTAGATGAATAGTTCACAACATCTTCATGCAACTCCTTATAAATTGTAGTAAAGAAAGGAGGTAAATCTTCGCTTGGCTTAATCACAATACAAATAGCTCGACTTCATGTTTATGCAAATCTATGATATATGCTTATTCTAAATCTCTACACCAAGCAAGACGACTTACAGCCAACAACACCAACAACTAAATCGTTCACAATTCATATCATCACTTACAAAAACCTACTTCCATAATTAATTTATTAAACAAATTGGTTTGCGTATATATATCTATCTATCTAAAAGCTCATATACAAGCCTACAACATGAACCCTTCTTACATTCACCTCGTTTAAGCTCACGGAAAATTAAATCTGAAGGCACTTAATGCTAAATTTTCATATTGAAACATATCTCTCCGCTTTGTCTATAAAAGTTGCTATGTTTGTGCGTAACTTTTTGTACCTATATAAGGAGCAAAAAGAAAAACTCCATATCCTTTGTCATTGTGCTTCTATTATTCCAAACAACAGCCCAGGCACAGGCACATCAGGCTACAGACCCAAGCAAGCAGGTGGGAGTGTAGGCATAGCGCATAGGTTATCATTATACAACAAAAGTGCCTACACACTAGGGCTTATTTATACACATATCTATAAGCCTTCGCTACATATCTTCATATTCTCCACACAGAGTGTAAAATAAAAGGACGAAAAGCGGAAGAAGTGTATAATAGACAGCATCAACATGAAAATCAAAAACGCAAAGACAACTAGTGGCAGTGGCATCAGTGGGTAGGTAAGGTAGGGCGTGTAGCGTGTATGGTAATATAGTGTATGCCTATATGATAATGCCCTATGCGCTGTTCCGTATGCCTTATGCCGAAGCTCGAGTCGTTTCTCTAACAACAGACAAACCGACACACTTTGGGTATGTTATATAGCAATAGCGGTAAAACAACAGCTCTCCGCTCCGCGTCGCCATCACACCATACTCCTTGCCCTGAGGCGTCAGTCCTGTATGCTGTCGCTGCTGTGTGAATGTGAAGGCACAAAATCATAACTGTTCTCGGGTTGACGCTGATGTAGGACTAGGTGAGTACATTTTCAGCTCTACCAGACAATCCGGTTTGTGGCTGGAGTTCATTTCCGTCTCCTTAGATGGAACTTGAGTTTCCCAGCTAAACATCTCGCATAAAAGGGACTGTTTCTCCTGTCCTAGCCCCAACCCCATCAACATCCCTCATTCCCATCAAAATTTTCACACACCCACATTGCAGTCGTAAAAAGTAAAAATGAAGCCATTCGCCAGTTCCTTATACTGTCACCCTGTATGATGTATAGTTAGATAAAAAAAAAAAGAAAACTTGTTTTTTCTTCGTCCTTTTTCTTTTTATTATTATGTGCTTCATGTTCTTGGGGTGTATTTCTCTTTGTTTTCGTCTCCTCATTATGTGTGCGATAAGAGCGGAGCAAAACAGGAGGCAGACGAAATAACATCTCTGGTTTACTACTTTTAAAAATTGCTCATTAGTAACCTTAGAGTCTGTCATGATGGCGATGTGATGCGATGGTGGCGACGACGAACGGTGGTGACGTCCGCGTCGCGTCGCGTCGTTGGCGGCGGTGACTGTGACTATATGGATGGGGAAGCAAAAGCATTAGATGAAGTATAGGAGCAGGAGCAGGAGCAGGAGCAGGAAGCTATAGTGGTTGTGAAGGTTTTTCGGTGGATTTTCAACTGTCACCAACAGTGTGTTAAGACTGAGCCACAGCCGACAGACAGAGACACACTGAGCCCCCAAAATATAATAAAACGAAAGAAGAAAAGTGAAATGAAAAATTTACGCACTCAGTGATGTTTTATTTTATTTGGTATTTCACTCGTAAATTGTTTCCGCCAATTACTGGGAGCGATATTTTAGCAATGTCAGTTGTTTTTTTTTCTCACTTGATCCGTTAGTATAGAGTGTTGGAGATGAGAATACGTCAACAACAACGGTAATAAAGCATAAATTCAATAAGCACGTCGTTCGTCGTCAGCTATACAAAAATTGTAACAATTGGATTTGTTGTAAATAACTTAGTTTTATAAGGAATTAAAGTAAATTAAAAAAAATAGATCTTTTTTTTTAAAATGGCGCCCGGGAAAGTCTATTATTGCATACATTTTGGAAATATGGACACTTTTTCAATCCTTATACATATGTGGATTTATCATGCATGGAATATTTGTATAAGGAATTAGAAAAAAAATACAAAATTATGTGTCTTTTTGTTTTTTCTTTTTAATTGGCGCCCGAGAAAAACCCCATAATTTTATAAATGAATACGTAACATTACAATTACAATTTATACTTACATTGTAGCAATTGAATTTTTCGTAAATAACTAAATTTAGAAGAAAGTTAAAGTAAATTTAAAAAAATAGAAATTTTTTTTAAATGGCGCCCGGAGAAAGTTTATCCCTGCATATTTTTTGGAAATATGGATACTTTTTCAATCCTTAGATATGTATTTAAAATAATGTAATAGTTTTATAAGGAATAAGGACAAAATAAAATTAGGCGTCTTTTTGTTTTTTTTTTTTTTCTTAAATGGCGCCCGAGAAAAGGCCAAAATTATAATACTAGTGGAAACAACGATTCTTTTTGGATTGAAAAATTTAATTTATCGTAAATAACACAGTTTTGTAAGGTATTTCAATATACATTAAGGAAATGGGTATTTTTTTGTAAATGACACCCGGGAAAACCCCGTAAATTACATCGCTAGTGAAAATATCAATAGTTTTTAATGGCACCAATTGAATTTTTTGTTAAACATAGTTTGGTAGACAGTTAAAAGAAAATAAAAAAAGGACGTGTCTTTTTTGTATTTTTTTTTAAATGGCGCCCGAGGAAAGCTCATACATCGATAGATAGTGAAAATATCAATACTTTTTTAAGAATTCACATAAACTGATATTTTAAAACTTTATTTCCATTTTTCAATTGCTCTTGTTTCATTGTTTTCCTCGGTAATTTAGAATCACGTATTAATGGGAAGATCACGTGATTTAATATCATTCACATGACTCGTGGGTTATTTCTTTCATTACACTTCATAAATCTGATGAAAATGGCTGCACTTTCTGTTTTGATAAAGAAAGGTCGTAAAATGCTTATTAAAAAAATCTAATAAAAATGAAAAAAGCATTTCCAATCAATGTATCCTTCGTTTTGTTTCTTTATTCCTAATATGCTCCAGTTACAGGTTTTCAGTCACCTTTACCTCTTACAATATATCCGCCTTGTCTGTCCTAAAGCAAGTTGTTGTCAAATACCTGAGGAGTCATTATCTGTATCAATATTTCCTAACAGCCTTGGTATGTCATTGCTCAGAAGTCACAGAATTTTGTGATTATGATTATGATTCCTTAAGAAGTTTGTTGTGATCCGAGAGCATTTTCTTAGAATATTGGCATAAGTGTAATTCTCATAGAATTCTTCGGAAAATATCGTGGTGCGTAAATCAATGTTAACCAACATATTGTTTGAGGCTTAATAACTACAAGTATTATCACTTAAGTGAATGCTCATAATATGTACCTATAGGGCTGGACATGATAAGAACACTGACTGAATTTCTGCTATGGTCTCACCTGATTTCGTCAATATTAAAACTTTCAGCGTGTAACCTTGATATAGGTTCTTAATGTTTTATGGATGATATTATTGAATAAAGCAATATTTTACAATGAAAACACCTTTTTATAAACGTTGATACGTTTTGACTATTTCATTTAAGTTTAAATTTTCGAATTTCACCCGGGCGCCATTCAATGAAATTTAATGAAAACAAAAATAAATTCTATGATGTAAGTGATAATAAATTTCTATTTTTATTTAACCCCATACACATAACAATTCAAAGCCAAAGCAACCTCAAGAACTTGATCCACTCGCCGATGACATGATGACACATATCTTAAATAAATCGTCCTAACAAATCAACTTGAATGAAATTCCTTAAATTCAAGAAGAAATTTGACTCGGAACTGCGAATCATATTTCATGTAATATTTCTTTTCTATTTTCACCAAAAACACAATACTTTCTTTTCGGGGAGAAAAAAGGCAAGTCAACAATATAACTAAGCACTCCCAAAATTTTTTCGTTTTGTTATTAAAGAGGACAAAAAAGGAAACACACAAAGGACACACAAAATTAAGATAAATGATTCGAATTAACTTTTGTATACTACGTGCTAGACGCAGCCTTTGCTTTTCATTTCATTTCCACCATCAAACGGCGTGGCGGCTATAGTAACGGAGGCGACGGCGAGCCCATTGTAATCCAAATCCGAATCCAAATCCAACTTCAACCCTCAACCTCCATAACCTCTCTTTTTATCCATATATACAAAACATATCCAAACCCAAAGCAACAGTTGTTGGTATTTTGTCATATGGTGTCGTTCATACATATGTCAGCCTGAAGAGAAGAGGAGAAAAGAGAAGATAATCCACGCTCACACATGATGGCACACTGGTGACACACTAGTGGCAGATGGCAGCATATACAAAACTGTGTGACGTTCCGTTACAACAAGGACGACGACGACGACGAACGGAGCGTAGACAGACAGCAACCCCCAAATGAGATCCGAGGATAAGCCAACTCACGATGATTAGAATTAATGAGACAAGCAATTGTCAAGGAAGCGCTCTTGCGGCTAATTGCTAAGAAATCGCGACATCACCCTTATGCCCCCCATTTCCATTTTGAATCACTACCGATTGTTATACATCCACATCCACATAAACATCCACAGAGCATGAATGAATGCAGGATGTGAATGTGGAAATAGCAGTAAAATTAATTAAACGATGTCCTAGGGCCTGGGTTTGGGCTCGGGTATAGCAGTGAGGTGGTCGGCGGTGGTGGCGGACGGTAACGTCAAGTGATAATACGAATGTTACATAAATTTGGTCCTTCGAACCGGTGATCAATTGCAGACGTCCCAAAACAGATGGAGCGCACGATACGAAGTAAGATTTATTTAATTTTTCCTGTGCGCACCCCAGCCTAGTTCAACCAACCTCATGCTCTGTTTAATCTTGACGTTCACGATTGCCACTAGTGATTTATTTGAATACTTCTGAAAAGAAATAAGTTGTCTAAAAAGAAAAACTGAAGGCCTTTATTTAAATTTTCGTAAAGTAACTTTTAAAATTTAAAAAAGCTCGACTTAGTTTAATCACGTTAATTGTTAAAACACAAATTATGTGAATTCATTCTTGATCGACATTTGTCGTTTGATGTTTATGTCACATTTATAGATAGCCACTTATCTGCCAACTTTCTATTATCTATTACCTTTTCAATAGAAAAACATCTTTTGAAATGCAATTTCCTTACTTTGTGAAATTTCTAAGTTGCTCCCGATCAATTGATAGCAGACAAATAGTCAGATGTTAAAAGTTTTGTTCATAAATGAGGCCTTATTACCTTCAAATTTCAACATTTATCAACTATCAATTGAGGGTTGACACTTAAAAAAAGGATGGAAGGAAGGCAGTTCTTCAAATCGACAAAATTGAACATATTCCTTTTTACATTTCTGTCAGAAGAACAAAACACAGCTTTTGGAATTTGTTCATATGTCAAGTCAGCAATCAAATGATATATGACAAATCTTCTTCTTCTTCGTTTCCGGTTGCTTATAGCAGCACTTTAACTCCTCCTGGAGTATAGGGCGACAACAAGTTCCTTCCACCTCTCTTTATTTCTAGCGCGATACCTCAGCTGATGCCAGGTCTCCAAGTTATGGGACCGATCTTCCTTCATGACAGATGATCTTCATGTTTCACTTGGCCTTCCAGGCCGCCTTCTACTTTAAGGATTCCATTGAAAGCACTGCTTTGCTATGTTGTCCTCCGGCTTTCTCAATGTATGGCCAATCCAGCGTAACTTTCTCTGAGCGTGTCAACATCTACTTTTGTTTGCCTAGTCCTGAGCCACAGTTCATCGCTAGACATGGTTTGTGGCCACCGGATGTTCAGGATGTTAAGTAGACTGCGGTTGAAAGATGTTTGCAACCTCCTCGATATGTCAGCAGAGCACTTCTACGTTTTAAAGGCATATAGCAGCATGGATCTTACTTTGGACTCAAACAACTTTAACTTGGTACGGAGCGCTATTTTCCTGGAATTCCACACTTTAGAAAGAGAATTCTGAATGTCTTACGGGCTTTATTTATTCTATTGGTGACATCCAGGTCCGTTCCACTATCGAGGGCCAAATAGCTTCCCAGATAGTTGAACTGGGTGACCTCTTCTACTGCTACTTGTCTCACAATAAACTGTTGTAGTTGGTTTCAGCTGTGTCTTAGTCTTACTGGAATTAATCCTTCAGCCTGACACGTCCCCATTTTGTTGAAGAGAGTGGCAAATTTGGCTGAGCTCTCCATTTCTGTTTGCCATTAAGCGTATGTCGTCAGCGTAGTCCAAATGGCTTAATATTTCTTTCAGGAGCCATTGGATACTCACATACCGAGAATAGAATCGGTGACAGTACATCACCCTGTCTCACTGCCTGTCATACTTCGAATGCGTCGGAAAGCTGTCCATTGTGCAAAACGAAACACCTTGTGTTGTTGTATGACTCTTTCATTATAGCAACAATTTTATCAGGAATTCTTCTAGCAACAAGCGATCTCCAGATAACATCACGACTAACACGCGATCGAAGGCCTTTTCAAAATCGACGAACATGAGGTTAAGCGGCCATTAGTACTCCGTAGAATGTTGAAGAATAATTCGCAAGGTGTTAATGTAGTCGACACATGATCTACCAATTCGAAATTCCGCTTGACGCCTCTTGAGCGTATATGGTTGATGATTTGCATTAGCGTTTGCATTTTCATTCTGGTCATCGTTCAGCAATGTACAGAAGTGCTCTTTCCATCTCCGCAATTGATCTTCAATTGAAAGACCACCGTTCGTGTCACGAACAGGATAGATGACAATATTTTGTTGGCCTAGAAGCTCTTTAGTGATTTTGTACAGCATCCTCGCGTTACTTCTTCATGCAGTTTCGTCAGCGCTTTCTGCTAATTTGTCTAATCTGGCGCTCTTACCTCGTCTCAGACACTTCTGCACTACCTCTTGAGTTGCTCTATACTCACTTCGCAGAACAATTTTCCAATGAGCATCAATTTCATTACCATGTCCTAAGTGTCTTGGGATATCCACAAATCCTTACCTCTAGATGACCTCAGTACCGTTTCAGACCCAGCTTCAATAAAAATTCTTTTTACCGTGCCCCACAACGCAACGTCTCAATGGGAACATTTGCCTTTAGCCCCTCATTTGATACCTTGTCGTTAAGAGTGTTTGCAAAATCACGGCAAGTATTTGATCACTAAAAGCGATTGTATTAAATTTTTGTCTGGTTGCCGTGTCTGTATGTCTCCGGATAGCAGCTGTTCGCAGTCGAATTGTCGCTAATAGCAGATGATGGTCGCTTCCTGCATCTGCACGTCCTCTCTCGTTCCTCACATGATTTCCTCCATCGTTGTTGTTATAAAATGGTCGATCTGGTGTTCTGTTCGACCATCCGAGGATACCCAGGTAACTTTGTGGGAAAAGGGTTCCACCTACCACCAGCTGACGGGCATTACAAAAGTCGACAAGCATGTCACCATTATCATTTCGGTGACCTATGCCGTGTCTACCCATAACTCGCTCAAGGCCTGTGTTATCCGAGGTTACTTTGGCATTGAGGTCTCCCATGATGATAGTTATGTCACCCTTTGGAGCTCTGCTGTAGACCAAGTTCAGTCCAGCGTAGAATGAGCTTTTGTTTTCTTCTGCTGCATCATTCGTAGGAGCGTAACACTGAATGATAATAATTTTGCGAATCTGGACTTAAACCTTTCTGTCATTATCCTAGCCGAAACTGGTTTCCAGGAAATTAAGCTTTTTTTAGCCTTATTATTCAGCATTATGCCAAAACCATGCATGCATATGCAGTTAATAAAAGGGTTGACTATTAAAAATTTTGCAGACTGTTCTGTTTAAGAAAAAATTCATACCTTTTAATTAATAAAAGCGCAACTTAATATTATTATTAATTGTAATTGTAGATCTTCAACTTTTATCAATTGAGAGTTGACACTTAAGTGCAAAATAATTGGTTTGATACTTTCAAACGACAGAAGCTCATTAAGGGAATATTCCGAAATCAGAAAATCAGAAATTATATTAAAATTTATTTTTATATAGCAAAAAGTTTCTTAATTTTTCACAAATATGACATTGTATTATTAAATATCAAATTTTATCAACTATCAATTGGAAGTTGACACTTCAAAAAAGGTTTTAACGTAAATTCAATCAATTTTATGCAATCAGCGACATTTTGAAAGCTTTCAACAAAAACTACAGTGGTAACCGTGTTCCTGTACCATCATCAGCGTCCAAACATCCCACTTCCAACTTTTCCCACTTGTAACTTTAAGGTGGCCCATTACTGTGCCACCATTCTGCCCTGCCACCATTCATTTGGTTCGTTTGCTTTTGTTTAACGAATGTCATCCCTTGTACATGTTTTTGTTGTTGTTGTTGTACACAATCAATGATACATTTGTTTAATTGATGTTTTTCCAAAGAAAGCTCTGATGAGATGACGTTGTTTTGTATTTTTGTTAAGATAAATGGGATATTGATCCAACCCTCAGTCCTCTGATATTAAATAATTGTATCTACTTCTAAACATAGATTACATGAAGCCTGCCTGCGCTGAGAATAAAGCCAGAAGGTGATGGAGCGTAAATTCACAGAAATTATTTAATTTATATTTTATCAATAATAATCAGGTTTAAGGATTTGGATTTTGGTATAAATAATCCTGCCAGTTGAGTAGATTATAATATAGTACTCGTATAGGTAAGGTATAGAGGTCCGTTCAATCAAACTTTATGGCTATAACATCATGTCGATAACAATTATTATTACTCACATTATGAAGTAGAAATATAGACATAAGTTTTGTAGATATATTTATAGGGGTAGGCGGTGATCCATATGTCCAAAGGAGTACATATAGAAATTTATATAGGAAGAGAAATTGCAATTTCCGGTTAATCGATTGAATTTCAAGAGATGATGACAAATCTACACAACTCACTTTGATGATGAAATTATGGATGAGGATTTATTAGTTCCTGTTTAGAAATGGAGTTATTGCTTTTGATCAGGAAAACGAGCTGTTAAATAACAAAAAAAAAAAATACATTCCGTTTCTGTTGTGATTTCTAATCAATAAATTGAATTTGTATAGTAAAAAAGTAGTTTTGAACACTTATTTCCATTGGTTGGTATTTATAGTTTCCTTTATTTTTTTTTTAACAGGAGGAAATCTTCAAGAGACACTTGACAGTATTCGACACCAAATAGTGTGGGACTGCCAACCAATAAAACCACCTCTTCATCAGGACCAATCTTGAAGAATCAACTTCAGATTTTTCTTTCTTAACTTTGTACAATAACTTTGGGGGAAGTTTAAACTTTTAATACTTTTCTATGTTTTTTAAGATCATAACCTCATGAGGCTTAGTTCTTCTTAATCTTCGAACATGTTTTCTTATATTCAAGACGGACTCAATTTCAGAATAAGTTTGACTTTGCAGACTCTGGTTGTGTGATACAGCGTATTTTTTAACAACTTCTGTAACCATTTCTATTTGAAGGTCACGATGTAGATCGGTATTTCTTATGTACCAAGGTGCATTAACTATTCCACGAAGGTTTTACTGCTGCCTTAGAGACACATTTGTCGAGTACTAAAATTGCGGTATCATCTGCAAAAGTAGCCATTATGGTGTGATTAACAACTAGAATATCCCTTGTGTATAGTTAATACAGGGTAGGACCTACGACACTTCCTTGTGGTACACCGGTTTCTATTTTCTTGAATTCCGAGTATTCTTCATAGTACCTTACTATAAACAATCGGTCTGAGATGTACGGTTTTAATATTTCAAAGTACTGCCTGGGAAGATCCCTTTGCAGTTTGTACTCAAGTCACTCATGCTAAACCTTGTCAAAAGTTTGAGCAACATCTAAGAAAATAGCTGAACATACTTCTTTTTCTTCTAATGCATTTTCTATTACATCCGATATTCTATGAACTTGGTCTACCGTGGAATGTTGATTAACCTTCTTTCTTCTACGATTTTGCTAAGTCTCTTCAGAAGTAGTTTTTCAAAAAATCTTGCCATAATTGGTATAAGCGATATTGTTCTGTAAGCCGTCACTTCTGTAGGTAGTTTACCTTGTTTTGGTATGACAATTACATCAGCAGTTTTCCAATAGTGCGGTACATACCGGTGCTTAAGGCATGCTTTTATTATATATTGGAATTTTATGAAGACTTTCAATGGCATAGATCGTAACCTGGTGATTTTTAATTTGATAGTTGATGTAAACACATACTTTTTATTTCTTTAAGTCCTCCAATTGGTATTTCACTTTCATCTATCTTTTAAACAAACTGTAAGTTATTTTCAGCCGCGTTTTATGAATGTGGCTTAAAAACATTCGCAAGATGTTCAGCGAAAAGGTTAGGTTTTCCTTTCGGGTTACTTGGCTGCTTTCCTTTGAGAATAATCGGTTGAAGCACTAGTCGTTAAATTCCTTAGGAATGTACTGAGTGAATCATTTTTGAATTTGTAAATTTGTTTTTTTAAGATTGTTGCTTATACGGTTAAACGTTGTTTTATCATCTGGAAATCTAGTATTTTGCCATTTTGTTCGAGCTCTTCTTTTCTCTATTATCAACTCTCTTATCGCTAAAGGATATTTTATTTCATTTTGTCTTCTATTAGAAAATGTTGGAGTACTTTCTTCAGCAGCCTGATGCATATCAGCAATAAATTGTTTCACTTCATGGTGAATTTGCTCAATTGTATAAATGGGAGATCCTAAATTTATAAAACTTTAAAGCTTTTCTCTAAAATCACTCCAGTTTGTTTTCATATTTACAAGCTTTGGATTAGTTTTTTCTACATTATCTATGTAATCATTACATATAAACAAATAATACGAAGAATTCTATTTTCAATAGTGCATTCAACAATAAAGGTATATTTCTAAAATCAAGTTAGGACAGAAAGCATTAAATTTAAGAAATAAAACTAAAACCAGAAAAGGATAAATTATCCTTAAAAAGAGGTTTACATAAACATGTAATGAGTACAAGAAGACAAGTGATCAACACAATGGTTGTGTTCTAGCTTCAAATATATGTTTATTGATCAAAAAGTTACTTTTTAAAACTCTGTTCGTATTCAATACATATCTAAAGAGCATTTTACAGTATCTATGTATGTAATCATTACATATTTAAAACATACGCAGAAATATTAGATGATAAAAATTCTATTTTCAATAGTACATCTAAAAAATAAAGTATAATTCTGAAAACAAGTTAGGACGGAAGCCATTAAATTCAAGAAAAAAAACTAAAACCATTGAAGGATAAACTATCCTAAAAAAAGAGGTCAACATAAACATGTAATGAGTACAAGAAGAGTGGTGATCAATACAATGGCTATGCTATAGCTTCAAATATATGTATATTGATCAAAAACTTTCTCTTTTAAAACTCTGCTCCTACTCAATACATATCTAAAGAGATTATTATAATTTGTGTGTTCTCATTACATATTTAAAAACGTACTCGGAAATATTGGATGATAAAAGTTTCTATTTTTAATAAAAAAATCAAATAACTATTTTTTCCGAAACGTGGTTCTCTGCATCTGTAAAAGATGTAACATACTCTCTTAGCGGATATAGGATTTTCCGGTCTGAAAGGTGCAACCGCGGAGAAGGTGTTGCTATATATATCAAAGAAAACCTTATCTGTAAAAAGTTATACTATTCGTCACCCAGCTCTTTTTGCGAGTATTTGTTTTTGGAGGTTAAAGGCAGTAAAGGTAATCTTCTCTTACTGTTATATCTTCAAATATTATCGTATGCGGTGACTTTAACTGTTACCATTCAACTGACAAAAGGTTACTTGAAAACATAAGATCCTTCGACTTGCACTCACTCAACATTACTCAACCAAGCTATTTTTCCCAGTCATCTTGTACGCTATAAGATTATTACTATGTGAGTGAAATCGATCGAGTACTGTTATATCATCAGCTCGAAACTCCAGTTTTTTCTAGACATGATCTTATTTTGTTGACCTATGATCTTAATTCAAGTGTTAACCAAGTGATTTCTAGAATTCAGTTTAGATATTTTAAAAATATCAATAAAACACACCTTGAAAATGAAATAAACATGATGAAATTTTCCAAATGCCTTCACCAGATGACCAAGTCGAGTTTTTAAACACAAATCTTAGTATTTTATTTAATCAACACGTTCCATTGAAAGTGCAAACTAGGGTTCGCGAAAATAAACAATGGTTTACTAGAAGGATTAAAGACCTAGTAAATCGGCGTGATCTGGCATTTCGACGCTGGAAACGTTTCCTTGTTAACGAACTCAGTGAGTTGTACAAATCACTACGAAATAAAGTAGTTTAAGAGGTTAGACGTGCAAAAGTACAATTCTTCTCTAACCGTCTAGATTTAAGATCCGATGGTCGTAAACAACCTCCGCCAGCTAGGAATAGGTACACAAAGAAATAATTTTTCAGCTGCAATGAATATAAAAGAGCTAAACAGTAAATTCGTTTTTACACCTTTAATAACTCCAAGAGATCATGTATCTATCAATACCATACCACCAACTTCTACAATTTCGCTTGTGTGAACGCCTTGCACATAGTTGAAAGTTGCATAAGTATAAGGTCCAATGCCAATGGTGTTGATGATTTGAATCCAATTTTCATTAAAGTTATTCTTGCATTGCTTCTACCCTACTTTACATGTATAATAAATACAATACTTACAACTGATATTTTCCCGCATCAATGGAAAAAAGAAAAACTAATTGTTATCCCCAAAAACTCTTTCTTTCTAATGAATTAAGACCGATTCCAATACTTCGTTTTCTATCTAAAGTCTGTGAAAGGACAATGCAAAAACAATTAAGCAGCTTCATCAGTCGCAACAATCTTTTAGTCGATGTTTAATCGGGTTTTCGTTCACACCATAGCTGATTTACGGCACTAACTAAAATAGTCGATGACATAAGGACTCAACTCGATATTGATAAAGTAACTTTTTTAGTCCTACTAGACTTTTCAAAAGCATTCGACATGGTGGATCACTCGATACTTTTAAATAAACTGCATCACAGATTCAACATATCTTCAGAAGCTATATTAAACTGTTTCTTCCTTTTTGAATGATAGAAAGCAAGCCGTTTTCTTATGCAAATCTCTCTGATTTCCTTCCGATTCAAGAAGGAGTTCCCCAAGGATCAATTTTATCCATCCTTCTATTTTCATTACATTTGAATGAAATCGGTTTCATTATAAATGAAGTATCAAAACATTTGTATGCCGATGACATTCAAATTTACAAAAGTTGTCCTTTGTGTTTAATTGAAAACTGCATTTTCACCCTGAATCAAAAACTAAATACAATGCACGACTGAGTTGCACGAACTTGCTTCTGTATGCAAAGAGTCTGTTTAAACAGTACATATATAAGATTTAAAAATATTCCTGTTAAATAAGTTTGTCTTGAAAGATATTAATGCCATTTGATTTGGCAAAAACACCTCGATTCATCCCAAGACACAACTCAACCTAGGACATTTATTCCGGAAATGAAAAATACTTGTGAGCATACTTAACGAAAACAAATTGTTTGTGTATTCAACTAGTTCGTTCAAAGATTTTTCCTTCATACAGCTTTATTTTAATTTCATATTAGAAGAACCAGAATGGAAAATAATTTATCTGAAGATAAGAAAGAGGCAGAACATGTATGATTAAATAGTGAAGCGATCGCCTATTGGTTGTGTAGTTAGGAAGCGGTCTAAAACGGATAAACAATAGTTGATTGGTGTGCTCAGCTTTATGCAGATGATATATAAAGACATGTTTATGCTGATAATAAAGGATTGTTATTGGTGGTAGAAGATGCTTACTACAATCCAATCACATTCCTTTTTTTCTATAAGTTTTCAGCTTAAACATGGAGTTATTACGTTCAGTTTATTTTGTTCAATAAATTAAAAAAAAAAAAATAGGCATAAGAACAAGTACAAGAAATTGCTATTCATGTGCTGTTCGCAGTCAGGTTCTTATGCGTTTTGGATGTTATTTATAAAGTGACACGCAAGCAATAGTTGTAGAGGTTGTACGTAACACCTATACAGGTATAATGTGTATATACATATACGTTGAAAAAGTGATTCTAATAGAAAATACATATACTCTTTCTGGCCGGTTCTTAAACTTGTACTAAGTATTTATTTTTTATATAGGCGAAGGCAAGTAAAATATGTGTAAGGCAACCTTAGTCTTAAACAATAATTTTTTAAAATCATAGATACAAAGGTACCAATATAATTGTAAGCGAGAACAAGTGGACAAACAAAGTAAAAGAAGAGCGCGACTTACTTCAAGAGTGGTTTTTATTCAAGTGACTTAACTAGTAATAATTATGTGTAACATAGGTACTAAAAGTATATGCTAATACAATAGAACAATAGAATTAGGGTTGCCATTCTGACAATAATACTTCTTGATAGATTTACTCTGGTGAGATGGGAGGTGGTTACATTTAAAACAGATAAAAAAAAAAATTAAGATTCAAAATTTTACCTGGAAAATAAGTTTTCTTTCAAAAATTTAAATGCCATTTTATTAAGCAACTAACACTTGATTTTTCAAAATTTGTATTTGAAAATCGTTAGAGTGGTTTTTTTTTAAATACATTTTTTATACATAAAATTTTTCAATTTTGTTCTAAAATTATTTTTGGTATGCAGTTGTATAGAGATTAAAAATATACGCAATACATATGAATGTTGTAAAAAAATGTTGACCCGCTTTTGAGATATCGAATTTAAAAATCAACGTATTTTTAAAAATCCAAACAATACAAAATTGCCTTTTTGGTAATCAAATATTGTTAAGGCAATATAAGAGCTTATTAAAAAAAATGTATTGAAATCAGTTCGAAAGTTGCTGAGAAAATTAAAAAACAAAATAATGGTTCTATGAGCGGTACCTTTCCTGAGCAATAAAAAAAAATATGTTTTTCTTATTAAAAGAAGCCAAGTTAAAAAAAAAAATTTAGAGACAATTTAAAGAAAATTTATGCAGCGATGAAAAATTGCCTTTCCGAGGTCAAACACGAAAAGCGTGGCAAAATTACCGATTTCGATGTTGACATTATGATTTTTTGTAAAAGTTAGGTTGGTTGACGTGTTTTCAATATTTTTTAAAACACAGTATCAATGTTTTAAGCTTGAAGTCATATAAAGGTATATTAAGTACAATCTCTTGCAAATGTGAAACATGGTCGTACCTTCTTAACCCAAAGATGTATCGAATGATACTATTAAAGGTTATGTTTAGTTTATTTTTGCTGATGCAATCGCAGTTGCACGAAATGTTGCATCCATGAGTGAAAACAAGTATAACTAGGGTCCTTGCTAGAATTAGTCTGGTTTTAAATGGAGTAATGTTTTGTTTTAAGCGTTCCATAAGTTTTACCTATCAGTTGGTTGATGTGATCATTCCAGGTCAATGTTCTATTAAAGATTACACCTAGATTTTTACTGGAATTTACGAATTCTAATGGGTTCTTGTTTAGAATTATGGAAGGAAAAAAAAACCATTGCAAGACGCCCAGTAGGATATCTTTTTACTTGCGATAGGAACTATATATGGCAAGTTTTGCCTTCGTGCAAAATTTCGAGCTTGAGATTTTAATCAAACATGATATTACGATGGTAGGGAAGTCGAAAAAAGTGGGTTCCGCGATTCCTACCGGTCTTTTTTGTCTGTCTGTCCACGCTCCTACAGCCTAAGCCATTGGGCCGATTGAGTTCCAACTTTGAAGTTAAAGTTTTGAGCAGATTTGAGTTAGGCGTTTTTTTAATTTTTTTTTTAAGATCAAAACTAACACTGCCATACAATTTTTTTGGTAAAAAAACGAAAATTCGAATTTTCTCAGATGAGTAGGAAGTGAGTTCCAGAGCGGGATATAATTGATATGCACATTTTCCAAAAAGTATTGAAATCTACTTTTCTAACCAAAGCAACTAACTTAACTAAGCTTATCATCCATCTCTTCTTAACTCTTACTATCTTGTTCTTCTTTTTATCTTCTTCTAATTCTATTATTTCTATTATTCCCTTGTTTTCAAGTCAAATAATATTTTATCCATGAATATTTGTTTTTCTTTTTTCTTTAATTTTCTTTAAAATTCTTTTATTTTTTTATTTTGAATTGTTATCTAAAGTTAAGTCATAGGCTCTCTCAAATTTATAAGATATCTGTTTTTTTACTGTGTAGGCTTTATAAATAAATAAACTGAAACTGAAACTCTCCTAAAAATAAGTTAGGACAGAAAACGTTAAGATCAAGAAAAAACAAAAGCCAGAAAAGGGTAAATTATTCTTCAAACATGAAAAATGTAATGAGTACAAGTAAATACTCTAATCCAATTGTGATAAATACAATGACTGTCTTCTAGCTTTAAATGTATATTGATTAAAAAGGTACTTCTGTTACTCTTTCTCTACTCACCAATGTCTATTACAGTTTATATGTAATCATTACATATTTCAAAACGTAGATACCTAAAAAACAAGATTACAAAAGTGTCTATTCTGAATAGTTCATCTTAAAATCAAATGTAAAGACTAGAAATTAAAAGTACATATTACCTAACGTCGAAGCTTAGAAAAATAGATACAAGCTAAAGATAAAATCACATATCGTCTTGTCAGTTATTTAAATTGTTTTATTTTTACAATTTATCATCAAAAGGTTAAAATAATTTCATAATTGACTCCATTTTATTGTAAAATATAAAAAAAGCGTTTAAAATTACACAATCTGTTGGAATGTAAGTATTACATAATTCTGTAATCATTACAGATAACTAAATTTTGTATCTGTTGAATCGCAGAAAGCTTTCGGTTGAAGTCATAAGTTATTGTTTGTATTCATCGCCTTCAAAATACGTGCTTTATTTCATCAATAAATATTATATCCTTTGTATAAAAGTGTCTTTTTTTTCAACCAAACTTACATTGTGTTGACAAACTCAATCCAATTGACACAGAATCCGTTTCAACTCCTTTTTATATTCATTTCAATTTTAAGTGCGAAGTCACCAGCTACTCGTAATATTTATAATAAATACACCTTTTTCAACCCTCCATCCCCAACAAAACACAACTAGTTTTCTGAATGCAACCAACCCTTAAATCACTTTTTCAACAAAATCCTACAATTTTCCAATTTCTTTTTATTTTTATCAGTGAAAGTTTAATTTAAAATGTTAACGATCTCGTTCACAAAAAAAAATCATGATAAATTCAATTGCAACTTCTTTACAAAGTGTATAGATAGGTAAGTTCTATAGGTACTCTAGGTACCAGTCCATAGAATATTGTCAATACCCGTTCTCGAAGCTCAGAGCACAGCACAAAAAAAAGAAGTAAAATTCGCATAAATTAACCTGCATTTCAATTGAAGATAACTTGAGCGCGTCCGGTTTTATTTACCCAAAGTTGATTCATTGCATAAAAGGCGTTTGAGTGTTTTCAAGCCCGCGGACGCGACGGGACGCCCTTTGAGTGGCTATTTGCAAATTCAAAACTTCTTGATGTAATAGTATTTTGAATTCATTTTGATGACTGAAACGGCACCAGTTTCAGCACCACCTTTCTGAACCACACCACCACCGCAACCGAACCCGTATCGTATCGCATCGCTGTTAGCGGCAAGTTGACGAGTAACATAACGAGTAACGAACGACTTTACTCTTCTTCTTGCGAATGAAAATTAATAATGCCCAGGTCATAGCGATGAAAATGGCGATGGCGATGGCTATGGCGACCCTTTCAGACTTCAATTTGCTTTTAAGGGTCACCATTACAATTTACTCCCCTATTTTATGTCATTCTGTGTCGTACGTTCGTGCGAGTTTTTCATTTTTTCTGTTTTTCAACTTCGACTCAAAAATACCCACAAAGCAGTAAACGAGACCAGGAACGACCAACAAACAGCAAACAAAAAATAAAGTAAAAAGTGAAAATTCCATCCTTCCACTTCCACCTTCAATTTGACAAGCAGCTTTGTCGTCATAAAAACCGTCGCCGTTTGGCGTCCGTCGTCACCGGTGCTCGTATAGTATCGTCGTCATATTCATGGAGGGGGGTATGAGCTTTACTTAATTCACCTGCTAGCTTTGTATTGATATAGATATAGGGGTTGGGGGAATTCTTTTATGATGCACTCTGTACCCCGATGTAAACTCGAAGGATATTCATATACCGAACAGGGATATAATAATTTGAATGATCTCTCCTGGCGAAATGAACCATATTGAAATTATATGTGACCATAATATTTTAAGGACCTTCTGAGATCCATAACGTGATGAGGGCATTAAAATAAGGACAAGCTTTTGCAATATTATAATGAACCTCAGAGTCCTCTTTATCCTCGTCCTTGTTCTTGAATGCAGTAAAACTTTTGCAATAAATATTGTGATATGTTGGTTATTTGTTTCCTTTTTTTCTTGCTGCTGTGTCTTTTGCGATGAATGCATAATTCACTTGAGGCTTGAGAGGGGCATCAGGAAAATGTTATAGTTTATTTGAATTTATGGAAACAAATTTCATGATTACTTTTCACATTTTTATAGTTTTGAGGGGAGGGACTTTAATAAGTGTAGGTACTTTTATACGCCACATACTCTAAGTTACGATTAGATATTCTCTTAGAAGAATTCAAGGGACATATTGAACGTAGGTAAAGCGGAACATGCGAGGAAGTACCTTACAATTGAAACCACGAATTGTTTTAATTTGAAAATTTGGGTGGGACTAAATTGCGCTTGAAACGTCACTTTTTTCAAAACTGTCTCTTCTATTTCTAAAGGAAAGATACTATAGAAATTTTTTAAGAAAAAAAATTTTTACAACTTTGTTAATATAAGCAGAAACTTTCTTTTATTTATTCAAGAATGGAGGCGATGGATAAACAAGAAGTCAGATGCCTACGTTCTTCCAAAGTTTAGAGGCTAGGTCACGAATAACGTCAACAGACAGACGACGAAAGTTTCGTCAAAAACTTGGTGTCGTTAGCTTGAAGTGATGTTTGGTAATATTTTTAATAACCAATTTCATATTGTTAATGACGATGAAAAAAAGTAGTGGACCTAAGTAGCTACCTTGTGGTACGCCAGAAATAGCAAGAAAAGGTCAGGATAGAACGCATCTAAAGGCAGGGTTTATTTTTACGTAAGATTCAAAAATTGTCCACTATATTTATTATCTACAGCTAAGAGGATTCCGTAAAAAGTTTTCCAGTGAACAAGTTAAATTTTATACAGTTTAAATTAGCAAAAATCTCTTATTATTAAAAATTTCTTGGATTTCACACTGCTTAAAACTTGGCATATTGATTTATAACTCAGTGTTTTTGTTATAAAAAGCAGCTCCTGTAACCTTTTATATCTTCTATGTTTTTAAAGTGATCTCTCAGCTTTTTGTTAGAAAACCAAGCATCTTGAATTACAGTAATACCCGTGGCTTGATGGTTAGTGCCCAGGACTGTCCTGCCAGAGGTCCTGTATTAATGTTTTTTCCTCGGTTAGTGCTTATAGCTAGGAATTGACAAATCCCACGAGAGTAATTCTTGTTATGAGTGCTTTTTCAAATAAGCCATTCAGATTTGGCATAAAATTACAGGTCCCCTTCGTCCTTGACAACATTACTCAGACAAAGGAATGGTTGAGAGTTGTAAGTCAAGAGGCCCTAGTTCTCAACTTTTTTTTATCTTGAATTGCAAGTGAAAAGTTTTCGCTTCTGCTTCAAATCTTATCATCCAATTATATCAAAAGTGGGAACAGCCACGCCCACGCCCACGCACATATATTATATTATATTATTATATTATTTTAATTTGTGTACACAACCCCTTTCAGTGTGCTTACTTTTAATACTTTGCAGAATCGGAAGTATTTCAAATAAACGGGCTCAAACTCATGAAAAGTGGCTGGATACCACGCTCATTGAGTGCAAAATTTGCCTTCCTAGTAGTTTGTAGTTGTGTGCACATTATGCAAATCACTTTTCAAAAATTAATCATGATTTCTTTAAGTGGCAAATTCATGATTTCTTCAAGTAGGTGTATACCACGCCCATACCAACATTTTTAATCTACATGTCTTCGTGTGAAATTTTGTCGGTTAAATGATGTGGACACGTGTCAGTCAGTCAGGTACGGTTTTAGAGGTTTTTAAGGTGAATAAGTGAATGACCTTTACTTATTAAATATTTTAAATTTGGATTGTCCAATTTCATTAACATTGAAATTAAAGCGAAGGAAAAAACTGTCTAAATTTGTTCCTGATGATCGGAAGTGGTTATAGAATTTTGTCGAGCACTGCCAATTGTTTTCAATGATAAAACTGATACTATAGTAAAAGTTTAGATTTAGCAATAAAAGATTATGTACTTAAAAACTGAACTTTAATGTGGGTATATCTCCAAAAAGCTTGATAACTATTTGAAACATAACCCAAAAATTTGCAATTGAAAAGAAACATATTCGAAAAACGCTCCCATACAAATCGTCGAATAAAACTCTCGAACTTCTTCAAAATAATATATGTACCGTACCTAAAACTATAAAATGCATTTCTCCATTTTGAGACAAACCTTAACCTCAACCTGGTTAAGATACATATGTTAAACGTATCTATATAAAGCAATAAGACTTCACATACAGTCTGCACACAGTCCTTATACCAAGACCAAGCTTCAATAAACTGCAGAAAATTTATACTGCAGTATTGTTGATGTTTTTAAAACAAAGGCAAACAAAATAACAAAACGAATTAATGTGACTCTATGGGTATCTGTATTCTATTGTGTGTGGCACACAGAATATAACATAACATAACCAGGACCAGAACCCACCCAGAGTCCCAGACGCACTATGCTCTGCACCTCACAGAGCATATAGCACATAGTACAGAGAGAAACAACCTCAATCAAGTGTTGGCATGAAATCACCTAATTCCTGGCGTACTCCACCAAACACCCAAGGACCCTTGAACCAAGTCTACATCAGCTACAGCCAAAGGTGGAAGAGGTGTGTGGTGCAGAATGTATGCTCCTCGTACTTTCTTTTCCCCGCATAAAGGATTTTTTCTATGTCCCTACAAACATACAGAATAACAAGCTTCGACTCAAGTTCCACATCACAACAACAAAAAAATAAATACAAGTTTTTGAAGAAAAAAAAACACATAAGAAGGAAAAGGAGTTTACGAAGAGGCTTTAGTGAAGGAGAGAAGGGGTAATAGGGGCTGGCAGTGTATATGTAGGTGGGCCTGTGAGGCGGACTCATCGAGTGCTGGGGAATGCATAATAGCGAAAAGTTTTTCAACCCACTTATCACGTAAACCAAGAAGTCATTCAAAAGTCAACAAACTTTCTTGGATTTGTGCAGGCAGCTCTCCCCGGATGGTTGCTTATCTTCTCGAACACTGGCAGCGGGAAAGACACTTCAACATGCAACAAAACTCTGGATAAAGCGGCTTCCAAGAGCGGCTCCTCTCAAACCCTTACGATACACGCCTTTCTCTACCCTATAGCCTCTTATCGTCTTCATAGTGTCGTCGTCGTCATCGTCGTCGTCTTCGTAGGGTTCCCTGCAACAACGAACGAACGAACCAACGCCAAGAAGTTAAGTACCAGAGTCACAGAAGAAGTTTATATGCATAAAGCAAGCAGGTGGGCACTGGATGCTATAAATTTTCCTTGCAAGTCACACGACCAGGACGCCATTGGACAGGGACAGAGACTGGGACACGAGCGAAGCGTCCTCTAGAAAGAAATGGCGATAGAAATCACTACCTCAATTTGATACCCCAGCACTTTGCTCCTTTGAATTTGAATTTGGATTGGAATCAGATTTGGAACTTGATTCGAAATCAAAATCAGGACAGAAGATTATGATGTGCAGAAGAGTCTTATTATTGACAGTGACAAGTGACAACTGACGACGACGAGACAAACGGTGACGTGATAAAAACGTGGTGCATCAGTTGCTTAATGGCATTTTATTTTATAGTGAAATTGATTCGAATAGTTTTCGTCTTTCAGAGGGACATCTTGAAAGGGAGGAACCATCATATAATTCTGCCCAAGCCAAGAAGTTCCTTCTTTGCAATTTTCATCTGTATGCTCTCGACGTCGCCGCCGCCGTTGCCGCTTCCAAGTGCAGTGATGGAAACATGGGGGTGTTCCCGAGTAATTCCCCAAACGTGCACAAGTAATCAAAACCATTTATGACTTTTCCTTTTCCGGATAAATTCTTTTCCGCCAGCCTCACTGCTCTGCTTTGATAGCATCGCCATCGTTGTAGTGTTGATCCACCATGTCCTCATCCTGATGATGGTGGCTTGATTCTGATGGTCGTTATGGGAAGTAGTTTAGATGCGATGATACTCTATGCGAGACCATCGTACAGCAAGAGCATTAGAATAGAACACACCAAACACCATCATCAGACTATCTACCAGAGTGCTTAGAGCTCTAAGTCTCTGTGGGCTATATACAAGATAAATAATGATGTCCTGATAACACACATACTCATTTATTTTAATATATAAACCAACACAGAAATATATACACGCACACATTTATATAACTGTCATATCTTCGTTTTCGTGCTTTGGCAAAAATTCGATCTCCGCATTTGGTGACGAAAAATGTGAAAATTTAGAAACAAGAATCAGTTCTTTTGTCTCCTTGCAAGGACGGGGATGTTATAGAGTTTCACGTTAGAAATGATTAAGCTTTAACCAACTTTATTTATAGCTAGTGTATGTTGCTTCAAGTAGCTCAACAGTAAACAGAACAGTGAGAAAAGATTTGCTGGTGTTCCGCAACGTTCCATTTTGTCTCCATTTCTCTTCCCTAAATTTAGAAATGATCTTTTGCCTGAAACTTTCAATCCATTGTCCTTCGAATGTGGAATTTGAACGGCAGTTTATGATAAAATAATCTTATTCTGATCTTGGCAACGTTGTCCATTCTTGGGAGATATTAACCTTGTAGACGTAAATACTTCAAAACTCAATGCTGTCCTCAATGCAATATTTTACGCCTTTCGTTGTTTTATAAATAATTTTACAAGTAATGTTCTATTGAGCTGATCTGCCATAATGCTATGACTTCTAGAAATGCAACTCAGTTTATCTTTGAGCTCAATTGCGGACAAATTCTGTTTTCAACCGCACATCGAGATTGTGGAATGCTTTACAAACTCTGTTTTTCATTCCCATTTTCCAATTTACAACTTTAAGACCAATGTGCTTCGTTATCTCCCCATCAATATTTTAATATTTTTCTACTGCCTGCAAAACTGGATTAAGAAAAAGTTATACAGGATGTTTCTTTTGTTTTATTTTTCCCTTCGTTGTTTTAGGTTTTGAAGATATTAAGTTCTTTAATCTCTTTTTGCAATGTTCTCAATTAAGAACATTTTATAAGCTACTTTATTTTCATTAAACTCGAAAACTTCAATCCTACATATATCCTCTTAAAAAACATAGTGAGGCAAAAAAAAAACTAAATGATATACTTTCATTTTTTTAACATCACTGTGCTCTCATGGGCTAAAAGAAACAAAGCTTTAAGTTGTCAACTCAAACCGCACATTTTGACCGAAAGAATGTTTCGACTTCTTTTGATGATACGAGCAGGGCATTCTACTTCCTAACACGGTTCATAAGCCCCTCTTCTCGTCTCTCTTTCTCTTTCTGCTTCGTTTACAAGAGGGAAGTGTGTGCAAGTAATGATGGGACACCAAATTCTTGAATTTGATTTCTAATGGTGGGTGTTCATACAAAGCTCTGCAAAAGGATTAAGAGTTAGAGTAGGAGTTGAGTCTGCGAATAATAGTTCCACACCAGATAACGTGGTCTCCCTGGCAATCTGGTTGTCATGGTTAACCCCCGCCACGGCTTTGGCCAGCAGATTCCAAGTGCAAAACCAAAAGGCATCCCAGAACTATGCACATGAATTGGACGGAAAGTTCCGGTAAATCGCGAACATTCCCAGCATGCACCGAATACTTATAGACTCACATACTGAAAACACAACCTACCCAAGTATCCTGAATCCTGGAGTTTTGGAGAACAGAGAACGTCAACGTATTACCCATGATTGAGCAGCAAGAAATAGGGAGAACATCCTCGAAACAATGGGAAGATAGCAGGACGAACATAACCATTCAACAACAACAAAAAAAAAAGAAAAAGGAATCAGTTCCGTGATGCTTGCTTCCGGTCACTTGCACCACACTGAGTCAGATTGTGTTGCGGAAAATTGAAAACAAATTCGAAGCCAATTCGATCATGCATACGTTAATAGAATTTGTGCCTTTGGTTTGCTTTTGCTGAAGAACGAAGCACGGTGAGTAAGAAGGCGGTAGTGGTGGTGGCGATGGCGATAGAATAGGCCGGCCGGCGTTGTTCAGAGTAGGATTTTTTGAAAACATAGGTCCATAGAAATAGAACACCACAACAGTATGTTCTTCCTCGGGTCCTTTCGAAGCTATGTCTAAAACCCAAAAGAGAGGAGTAAAGCTTGTAAGAGTACCTAAACAAAACGCAACACACAGCCAATCGATTAGGAATACAAAGCATGTCACACGAATGAAAAGATTGGGATTCGAACAAACACCATACCCGATAGCAATCCCAACATAACGGGGGAGGCTTTTGATTATTTCAAATGTTTACATTTTCTCTCTGAGCAGAAGGCAATTGTTTTGAAATTTTGAAAGAAATATTTTCAAAAAGGGAAGAGTTTTTTATTGTAGACATTTTTTTTTAGCTAGAATGATGCTTTACCTATGCTAAAGGTTGATGGACTTAGTTATATACTGGGTTTTTACGGAATTCCAAAACCCGTGATTACAAAATATTTTCTAACTTTTATATTGAATTGTGCACTGCATGGATTTTGGATGGAAATTTCGTTGATTGGGATGAAGTTCTAGGACATTCACCAATCACAAAAGCAACAGCAACATCATCAAAATTACGGAGAACTTTCGGTACCGTAAAATATTTTAAATTAACCGGATTCCTCAAATTTTAAAGAAAATTGAAGGTTTTGCGTTGAGCCTTAAGAGCACCAAAGACACCTCAAACAAGCTGCAATATTATTTTAAGTGAGCCTCTCATAAAGTATAAGTCAGTGAGGTCAATTTGCACAATTTTTGGAATTGTACTCGCGACGTAAAAGATTTCCCATTACAGGTGGATTAAAATTGAATAAAACTACTTCGACGCGGCTTCGCTGGCTGTCGAGCATTCAAAAGATCCAGTTTTCAATAACTATGGCGCTTAAATCAGGCTGAAATTGACCCATGGTATCGATAAAATTATTTTTGAGGCCTCTTGTGATTTGCGGTTCATTTGCATAGAAAAGAAAAAAAATTATTAATAAGTTTAAATCACACGATCTTGGTGACCAATTAACGTCGTCGCCTGAGTGCTAAATACCTATGCCATGAAACCGCTCGAATATCGATTGTGGAAAAACCCTTGAGAGAATCTTCGTAGCGGATATCCAAAGAATCCTCACTTTTCTGGAAGCTCTCTTACCGAAACTTGCAACGGTTATATGCGCTCAACACCCAATACAACATATCCACAAAGTCTGATCACAAAGGACAAGCTACAACGGGCTCTCTCAAAATCTTCAGGACCAGATGGAATAATACCAGCCGAGTTACAAAAGACTTCTGACATAATTGCACTAATCCTTTAGGCAATTTTTACAAGGTGTTTTTACCTGGTCCATGTTCTCTCTGCATGGAGAGAAGTTAAAGTTGTTTTTATATCCAAAGCAGGTAAATGCTCCCAAGTCAATCCTAAAGATCTAAGACCTATAAGTCTATCATCATCCCTTCTTAAGACCTTCGAAAGATTAATTAATATCCATTTAAGGGCAAGTATTGATACAAGACTACTGTCTTCGTCTTAACATGCCTACAGTCAAGGTAAATCAGTGGAAACAGCGTTACGCAATATTCGTCGAATATTCCCTCCGTCATAAACGCCGCTATTAAATCTCAGGACTATGTTAATACAAACTCTATAACAGTCCATAACTGTTGATCATCTCTAATGGAGATGGCACAACAGTTTAATATTTACCTTTTCTAGGTGCCTTCCCATAGAGACATTCCAGGTAACTGTAAGGCAGATGAACTCGCCAGGAACGGTACAGTGCAGCCCATCCTACCACGTTTGGCACATACTGGTATACCAATCGCTGCTTGTAAACTGTTTCTAAAGCAAGACGCTGTGAGGAGAGCAGGCACCAGGTGGAACAACATCACCACGTGGCAGATCACAAAAAACATCTGGCCAACACTGGATTTAATACGTTCAAAGTGCTTGCTACCCTAAGCAGATCGCATATAAGCTGGATAATAGGTGTCATATCCGGACACACTGTCTAATAGGAAAGCACGCCACGTGACTGGGCTTATTCTCAAATGACTTGTAGAAGCTATATGGACGAGGAAGAATATTAAACAGTTCTTCATCTTCCCTGTACATGCCCTGCTCTAGCCCGAAAACGCAAGAATTACCTAGGAGAATTCTTCTTTAACGATCTAAACGATCTACATCATATCAGCATAATCAGCCTCTCACGTTTCGTAGGGGACTCAAACTGGTTCCATTGAGCTTAGGATGTAGCCTCAAGATTCATGTGGTATCACAATGGGCCATTAAACTGGCCTAAGTGTGCCCGTTTCCATCTTGGACAGCCACTTTAACCTAACCTAACCTAACGGACCGGATGACGCTAAAAATCTACATTAAACAGCAAAAGCATTTTCACTTTGTGAATTGATGTCGTCCCAGATCCGTAAAATTTGCTTATTCACGCGCTCATTCATACCAAAAATGGCTCCATGTTGTAAGATGATTTTTCGACCAATATGAGAATCAATTTTCAAGTGTTTCAAAATCCAAAATGGTCGTTTCGTTTCAGATCCTTAATATTGGGTCTTGTATGGGTGCAGCCCAAATCACAAAACAAAATTTGTTATGTTGTGGTGTGCGACATGCCGAGTTTTTTGATCGTCGTGGTATTTACTGCTTTGGATTCTTCGGCACACTTTTCATAACATCGGCAATAAGCTGAATGTTCAAAATATGGCCACCGAAAACTATCAAAATTATCCCTTTATAAGAATCAGCATATAGTAAGTACGATTATTACGTATTATTTACTTACTTATTCAGGTCCTGAGAACTTAATAATCCGGTGTTGTTTCGTAGGGCCTCAAGTCATATCGTGTGCGGTTTCCAACGATGTGTTTGAGCTCCAACCAGCTCTTCTCCAATCTCGTAGATTACTCATTGACGCTTCTCCTTCACGTGCTTTGATTCTTGAGTGAGTATATTCCCGTTTAATGCCTGTTCTTCAAACACCTTTTCATAGCGTGTCTCCAATCCACTGCCACTTAGGCTTCGAATAATCGTGTCAATGGTATTGTGATCCTTTTAGGCCAGAAAACAATTACATATGTAGTTTAATTAACTGGAATTGACATACGCCGCAAGATAATCCACAAATTAAAAATATAAAAAAGTACGTATACGCCTGGGCGCACCACAAGTATAATTGCAGTCTGCAAAAATAAATCTTGAGTGCAAAGCCACATTTTCTTGGTTTGAAGTTGAGTTCCGTAATTTTTTCTAAAATAATTATTTAAATATTTTTTTGTTAGTGAAATATCGCTTCTTCAAAGGATAATAATTTAAGCCTTGATATCCGAAGTGGTTTCAACAAAATTAACGTAAAAGTTTTTGAATCACTCATATTACATTTTTCCATAAAATCCTTCTTTCCCGAAGTAGAGGTTTTAGTGTAACGAAAATTAAACTCGGAATGGAAATGTGAGTACAATGAAATGTGTAATTATTTCTTTAACATTCCCAACGTTTTCTTCTCTTCTGTGAATTTCGTCAGTTATGGTTATTTCTTCAAAACTCACAGTTCATATTGTGTTTCTCAAATTAATTGAAAATCACCCAATACCAAAACAAAAGGTCTTCCAGGTCGTATTATTTCAATTCTGATTAACAACCAAATACCAAACCAATATCAAAGCCAACTTTCAATTCGAAAACTGGTCATTAACAATAAGTAATCCAAAAATAACGTTGTTTTCTGCGAATTGATAAAGATAACAATTTACAGAAATATTATTACTTTCCATAGAACATATCACGCAGCAGTGAATTACAAAATTGACAGAACAATTTCCTGCTTCTATAAAACTCGCATTTCCTTCCACACACCGCCGGCCGCCGATCCGATACCCACCAGAAGTAAAATTAATCAGAACTCAACAATAATAAAATAACAACACCAACACCAACATCAGAAAATATAAATAACAGTTCTTTAGGATTTTCCGCATCATGCAAATAGAAAATTTTGAAATTTAAATGAGCAAACATATTCAAATGAAGCGTCCAATTTGGTCATTCAACGAAATAACTCAACACAAATACCATTTATGAAGTGCGAACGGGGGTGTTGGGATTTGGTTTTGAGTTGAGTTTGGGGTTGGGTTTGGGTTTGTTTGAAAAAAGGTCATCTGTTAGATCCTTTTATTCCCTTTAAATCGTTGTCGCCGCACTCGCTCGGTTGGGCGTTGGATCGGACTCCTATGTAGTCCCAAAACATATGTACCTACCGAAATGGCCGGAGTAACTTGTGATTTCGCAGGACCCGAAAATCCCTCGCATAAACTGTCAACAAACCAAAAACCCATCATATACTAAAATTTGTCTTGGTCTAGCTCCAAAGGACGACTATGACGATGACGACGTTTTTTTCTGAGTCCTGCCCATTTGAGAGTGATTTCGATTCTGAATTTACATAATATTTCACTCGCATGGCGAGTTGGAGTGTCCTACCGTAAAAAAAGGTCAAAGAACATGAAGTCCTAAAATCACTAAAAGGATTCCTTGCTGCTTTCAAAAGCAACAAGTGGGGCCCAAATCTGAGTCCGCAAGAGTTCGTTTGCCGGAATGGTCAATCGGACAAAGATAGTGAAGAAATTGTTCACACTGAATATTGTGGTGTTGATGGAAATGGAAAGGGTAGTTGTGCGTGAACGGGAGCACGTAAGGACGACGACCATCCGGCTGGCTTGGCTACCACTCGCCAAAAATTTCATCCTTCGTCCAAGGACCTACCATCATCAAATGCCTTTGCCAAATACCCCCTTCGCATATTTTGAAGAAAAGAAAACACATTTTTGTGCCACGAGATAAGAAAAAACAAGAAACACAAGAAAAAATATACCTACCTCTAAACTCTTACCTCCTGTCGTTTTTATTTTGTTTTTTCTCTTCTTCCTTTATTCAAGAAGAAAAAATCAGGAAGCTACCTTAGTATCTTGATCCTTTATCTCTGGCAGGAGGACAAACGACAACGAAGTCGACGGCTAGGACGAATACAACGACAACAACAGCGACAGCGACAATAACGCTAGGTTTAGGTATATGAAGGTAGGTATAGATAGGATATAACGTTTCTACCACTTTATACATCAGCAAACAAAAGCTTCTCATAAAAATAATAATGCGGGGGCCTTACCGAAGGCGGAGTGTAAGCAAAAGGGCAAGCTCTACAAAAGAATATTATAACGTAGGAAAAATCATATCATTTTTATATGTATCTATATTGTGCTATGTCCCCGTTCGCAGCACACAAGACCTTTTAAAGGATTATACTATATTTCTTGGTTATGGGGAAGGGATCTGAATAAGCAAGTATATCCTAGCTATGATACACATTGGGGCAGTTTAGCCTGGAAAATTTTTTAAGCCATGAAAATTTCTTTCAAAAATTTATTGTGACAACAAATTTGTTTTAATTCCACCTGAGACATTTTTTACATAAGACGGTACCTTGAATTCCTTGAGCCGTCTGTTATAAATCCACCGTACCAATATATCAGTCCCTATCCAGGGAGTGAAATGGGGGAGAACATAAGACATAAGAGGAGATTTCAGTGCACATTGGTCTTGAATTTTAAAATTTCAAAATGAAAGCGAAAAAGAGAGCTAGCTTAAGCACATTCTTGATGTGCGGCTAAACAATAATCTCTATACTTGGCAACATTTCAAAAATTTAGCTCAAGAGTAGGCTTTTTGGGCATTATTGGAAGAGCAAGTATTACAGCTGAATTGTTTGAGGAGGGGCTGTTCAAGCGATGTAAGAATCTCGGTCATTGTTTTATCGCATTTAATTTTCAAAAGCTCTGTTTTGGGCTCTATAGAAAAGACTTAAACTTGTGATTGAAGTTTCTGCTTTAATATTTGAATAAAGTTTTGGACAAATGAAGACTCTGTAGATTACAGCCAGATTAGAAGGCTTACAAAATTCATCGTCGGAGAAATTCTACACATTTAATATCATTTTTAGCCACGTGGAAATTCGGCCGAGGTTTTCAAAGCAGCTGGATATAATTTGGTTAGGACCAACTTATCTGTAATATTTGGTCTAAAGAAAGAGATTCTGAAACTATAGAGGCATCAGTGAACGCATATGTGAGCGTCTAAAGCCCATCGAAAACAGCCTGATAAGTCCTTATCAGTGTGGTTCTAGATCAGGGAAGTCCACAGTCGATTAATTATTCACATTACGGCAGATCCTGGAAAAAACCCAAGAACATCAAATCGACACCCACCATCTTTTCATTGTAAGATCATTTCAGGCATAATTAAGTAGCAAAGCCCTCCTTCGAGGGACCAAAGTGTCGCTTTATAAGACCCTTATCATCGCCGTCCTGCTATACGGAAAAGCTGATGAAAGCACCTTAGGTCGTTCCGAGAGAATAGGTCTTCGTGCGATCTACGGTCCCGTAGGTATGAAAGAGAGTTGAGGAGAAGATGGAAGAAGATGGCGCCTCCAAGATCTGTGCTTCACATACCGAATACTGAAAGCCGAATCGATTTCTCGATGCAAATGCTCATAAAAGTTTAAATCACGCTTTTAAAGAGACAGCATTGAACTCTGTTGCTAATCTGATACTTGTAATATGTCATTATTGACCCCTGTGGTACACCTGAATTTATTTCCATCCAAACAAATTTTGGAAATATCAGTTCACCGGTAGACCTATTGTTTAATAAAGAAGAGTGTCAAAGACAAAACTAAGCCTAGCAGAACCTATTTAAAAACTCTTGTCCGGTCCGAACCAACGATAAAGAGGTTCATCAATTCGCAATGCACGCATTTTCGTTCTGTAAAAAACTGTTTATCAAATTTGTTTGAAATATCAGTTTACCGGTGGACCTTTTGTTACGAATGCCAAATTGCCGGTTTCTTATGTTGATGACAGATTAGTGTTACCATGACCTTGACATGTGACTTGACAATAGTTGTAGTGGAAAGACGATACGTCTTTTCATTTAAATGATTCATTGTTCTAACCTGTTCTTGGATTTCTTAAAAATTTAGATCTAGAATTAAAGTTAACTTTAAATTTCATAAAAACTGAGTTTTGGAACAAATTAAAACAATGTTCACAAAATTGTACTTGGAAGAAGAGTGTTGGTGGAGTCAACTTATGTGTACTGATTCAGAACAAGGTAATCTTTCGAACAATACTTCAATACTTTCCGTAAGTCTCAAGACAGTTTTTGTATAGCTTTTTAAATGTTTGTTTGGTGCATTTCCACACTGAATTTTTGTTTTTCTACCCCACTGTTCGATAGCGGAAAGGAAAACATAGTTGGTTCGGGAAAGAAGAAAACACTACTATCTAAATTGTTGTTGCAGAGGCTTACGGTGATGATAATAGCCCAGGAAACACAAAAGGACGAAAGGCAACAAAAACAAAAAAAAAGAAGAAGAACAAAAATTAAACTGATGTGTCAGTATTAAGCGAAAGGAAGCTATCGAGCAAGCGAATTGATTGTAGAGTGGCAATCAAGGCATTGCTTTCGACCGTAACGATGCGCTGAGTTTACCTCGTTTCCTCCATCAAATTGTCATATAGCTCAGTTCTTTCAACCTTCTCACACTTCCACTCCCATCACTTCTATACACCCTCAACCTACAACCCACTCACCTTTTCCTGCATGGGGACGACAAACTTAATTATACTGAGATATACTGAGAATATGGATTAAAGTTGCCAAACAGATTGTGTCATATCCGGAACTGCCAGCAGCGACGAGCTCCTGCTCCTGCTTCTGCTCCTGCTCGTTGCTCCTGATTTTGCTTCTGCTCCAGCTTCGAACTAACTATAGGTATAAGTACACAAAAGCAATACCAAACTCTGCCATATTACTGCTCGCGCCATCCCTTTCTTCCATTTTTCAACATTCTTTTTTCAACAATGTTTTGAAATCCAATTAATTTCTTTCATGACACCTCATTTATGGCGGGCTGATGATGACGCCGATAATAGTACAAGAGTATCCTTCATATTACCATATTCTATTAGCGCGATTTATAGTAGTAGTTTGCTTGAGGCCGCGCTACGTGGTGAGGTACAATATAGGGAGGGGGTGGGTATGTGCACAAACTCTGGAACTGAATGGGCATCTTCTTTACAATTCACTACTTGTTGGTGTGAAGACGAGCCACTAGAGTTCTTGAGAACTTTTCCATCATTATATTCGGGTGGTTTTCTTTTTTAGATATTTTTTTCCTTTGGTATATTTTTCATTTCTTTGTTGACTGCCTGGATTTAAGTACAAACCTTTACTATAGGTTGGTGCTTTGCCTTTATTCTTCTTATTCTTTTTTTTTGGCAATATCTTCTCCTTGTTATAGAGAAGGAAGTTCCGCTTTTACGGGGAACCTTTTCTCATTACCCAGGTGAAGTATTTTCTTTGGTATTTTCCGTAAGGAAAACACAAATAATTTGCCAGGTAAATTGTGGTGACCAGCTTAATCAATATCTTAACCCAGTTTAAGAATAAAAAGGCATTTTAATTGGACTAAAAAGAGACAAGAACAAGTGTTTACCTTTATTAGATGAACAACCCTCAACCATTTTTACGATCCTTAACTTACATTAAGTTTTAAGCCTTTCTATATTTTCTATGTTTTTGTATTTCTTTCTAAGAACTAAAACATTCGTCCATTGAAAAGGTAACAGGTTGATAGCTTTCCGGTAAATATTTGCGAAGACTTTCATTCGTTGTTCTATGTTTTCTATGTTTGTTTGTTTGCTCATAGTATTTAATTTATCGATGTGACAGTTTTGACTTTTTCGTATTATATTTTCTATGTTTTCGGTAACAACGCCAGAAATTCTTTAAAACGTTTCATACTAAACGACTTTTGTTTTATTAATTTTTCGTTAGTTAACATTTAATTAGTTGAGAAATTTTTGATTTTGTCGTTCTATGATTTCTATGTTTTTGTTGTTTGTTGCTGTTGTAGGCTTATATTTAATTAGAAAAGCATCCACCGAATGTTTAGTTTTTGGAATTCATAATCTTGCCTCAATAAACTTTAAGTAGTTATTTATATCTTGGCCGTGCAATGTTTTCTATGTTTTTTTATCCTTTTTGATAAATTGATATCAAATTTTACATTAAGTTGTCATTTAATTTCATTTATAAGTTGTAAAAATTTGCCTTTTGTAATTCTATGTTTTTGTTGCTTTTTAACTTGACATAGTTTTCGTAAAGTATCCTCCAAAAATGTTTTTAAAAGTCATATATTTAATATTTGACTGACTTATAATTTTCCATTTTAATGTCTTCAATTAGTTAGGTCTCTTTTTTAGATCCATTGTACTGTGCTCTCCTTTGGAAATATATACAACTTAATAAACTGAAAAAATTATGTTTTATTAATTTGTCAAAAATCAACGATTAACTAATTATTACATTTTTGACTTATTCGTTTTATATTTTCTATGTTTTTTCATGCTTGTTCCATTGGTTACTTGATACAAACTTGATAAAGGACGTCGAGTAAAAGTTTTTAAAGGGGTTATGTTGAAATTTCTATTGGATTTTAATTTATTGTTGATAAGCATCTCATTATTTAGGCCTGTTTTGAATAAATTGTGCAATGTTTTCTATGCTTTTAGTCAGCTTGTTTGCTACTTTATTGTTAACCTAGGAAAGCAACACCAGAAGGTTATGTAAAATGTTTTATACTGAATAGCTTATGAGTTAATTAATTGTGACAGTTTTTGTTTCTATGTTTTTGTTTGTTGCGTTTGTAACTTGATAATAACTTATGAAAACAGTCTTTAATTTAATATTTTAAAAGCTCGTTATTCATTTTTAATTGGTAAAATTTATGTGAGATTCATGATACTATGTTTTCTATGTTATTTTAATGGCTTAATTGTTTTCACCTTAGGTAACCGTCGTCGTAAGAAAATTTGTTAAAATTGTTCATCAGAATGAGTTATGCTATACTAATTTTTTATTAGTTACCCACCAGATAGTTGTGAAAATGTTGGTTTTGTCGTTTTATGTTTTTTTCGTGTTAACTTAATATAATATAATAAATATAATTAACATAATTTTTCGGTCTCTGTAACTAATTCGTCGTTAGTTCACCGTTTATTAGTTGTGAAATGTTTGTTTTTGTCGTTCTATGTTTTCTATGTTTTTTTTGTTTGCTTTGGCTTTTGGTCCTCATATGTGTTTTATAGTCTTGTGATGAACATTTTATTTCCAAAAATTCTCCTTTATGAAGTTTTCAATAAGTTGTGTTGATTTTCGTTAAATTTTTTTATTTAGTAGAAACTAATTAGCGACTAACTAATTTAAAATTACATCAGTCAATTTTGTTTTGCTAAATTAATATTTATCTAAAATTCCTTGAACAAACTCCGCGTTATTAAATTATAGAATCTATATTTGTTGCTGGTAAGAATCAAGTTTAAAAAACTTAAAATAAAACAAATGTGGTCACACTCAAATAGATACTTTTAACCAAAATGCCTGCCAGCCGGAATAAGAGCTGGCTCGCTAGCTGAAAGATACTTGGGGTTTGTTGGTGGATACCTTACCAACCTATATACCAAACTCAGAATAAAGGATTTCTTTCTTTCGATCTTTCTTTTCTTTTCGGATTTTTATTTTTTTTGTTGGCCAAGGTGCTTACAACGAACGGGACCTGAGTATACAAGATATCCTTTTTTTGTCCTCTTTCTTAAGCAATGTGATTCATTCAATCCCTTTTCCCTGAGCCAAAACAGCCGCGCCATCTCCTCCAAACATCACCAACTCCAACCCCGAACACTAGTAATAATTTAAAGAAAAGTTTTGGTGCGCCTTTAAAAGGAAAATCATCATCGAACTTCACAATTTTCCCACTTTCTATAGACTTTTCTTAGTGCGTTTGGTTCTTAAGTTGCCGTTGGTTGGGTGGTTGGTTGGGTGGTTGGTTGGTTGGTTCGTTGTTTCTCGATTGAATCATTTGCTCAAATTTCGATGTAATAAAGGAAATTTGCACACTTTCCCCAGGGAAAAGAGGGAAGCTGCTGAGCTGGCCGTAAAAAGTTTTCCTTTTGTGTAAACGCTAACGGTATCTATGCAAATTGGGCCACTGCCAAGTTTATTGATGGTCTCACATACGGGAATTGGAATAAAGGCCTTTTGTCTTCAGATGAGATGAGCTGGCCCAGCCCGGCCCGGCCCGGCCCTTAATGCTATGATTCTTTCTCCAAAGTTTAATCTCTATATAAGCGTGGCTATAGGTGATTATGATTTTGATTCGAAGGAGATCTTCGACCCTTGTGTGATACTTTTATTGGTTTAAGGTTCGTCTCAGTCTGCTGAGCTGCAGCAACAATTGTTCGTTTCTCTTTTTTTTGTGTTCGATATTTGATCTCAAATGTTCTTAAAGGTACGAGTATATCCTTTCCCCTATACTGAAAATGGTGGTTTCAGGTGGAATGGCTCTTTTGGTTTGATCCTAATGCCAATGCCTCTGTCTCTGCTTCTGCCTCTTTTTGGAAAGTGTAAAAGGATTACGAACACAAATAATATCGGGGGAAATGTAAATTGCTGATTGTTAAGTCTTTGAATAGGATTAGGTGGCGCACAAAGAAGATCTGCGTTTGGTATTCCGAGGATAATTTCTGATTTTCACGGTTCTTTGGGGGGTGGACGTTTTTTGTTCGCTTCCTTTCTTTTTATTTGAGTTTGGTTGGATTGTGTAAAGGAGGATGGTAAATTCGAGGTGGTTTAACATATATTTCTTCACGCTTAAATGGAGTTTTTATATTTTGGTTTTGTTGGGTTTGAGTTAGCTGATTAGGTACATTGTAAGGTTTCAGGTAGTTAGCTTTTTGATGAAGCCAGAGTAGGTTTTATATTCCCTTCCCCTTGCCCTTGCTCTCTCTATATCGCTCTCTCTCCCTTTCTCTCTGGGGAAGCTTAGTTAAGATATTAAAATGTGATGTGGGATGATTGATAATATATGTACATATGTGGGGGATTAATGGATAGTAAAAAAAATTGTAACATTTTAAATTGATTTTCAGAATATTTTCAATTTACACCTTTCAATAACGTCAACATTCCAAAAATGCCATTTGTCAAATTAGAAAAGGTAATTTTTAATCAAAATCGTATTCTACCTAAATATTTTCAATTATTTCAAAGCATGCATGATTTTACCAATTAGCTGGTGAAATGTTTAACCTAGATATTTTGACACTATCAATTGATTAAGCTTCGAAATGAATAGTGGAGTTCCACAGGGTTACTTGCTATCACCTTTATTTTTAATTTTAAACACTGTTTACATTTTTACAACACCGTGACTACTTTGAAGATAGTTTCTTGATTTTACACAGCATCAAGAAGTTGAGTGTCAACAATGGGAATACAAAGAACCTAAACATTTCTTGAAACTCTGATGAAATTCAAAATTTTGGAAAGCAAGTGCACTCTTAAAAAACGGTGGTGGAACTGACAAAGATATCATCTCCCGAACAGGCAAACCAAAGAGTGGAAGAGCAACGGATGTAGAAAAAAGACCAAGCTATGATGTTTCCGCTCCAACGTTGAGTTCATACCCCTTTAATGTAGTACTTGGAAAGTGACCCTCTGTCGCACAAAACTGACAAATTTTGAAAACAGATGTTAAACTTAGATCTGTAGGTTTATCTGGCCAAATATGATTTCTATAAAAAAAAACACAATCAAAGAACTGGCCAATTTTGTATCGACATTTGTATCCACAAGAAAAAGTCGCAGATCCTTAAACGCGGTAAAGACGCTGTCGCGAGATACGAAATTAAGTGGGATCCTTTTATAAACGATGGCAGTTATCTGATGGCTACAAAAAAGCTTGAAAAAGAAGAGTCGATAATGACTTTCAGAAGTTTCGAAAAAGTTGGAGAGAGTTGAAAATAATTTCCTATCACTCAAAAAGATGGCATGTAGCTGGAATTGATGTCCTATGCTCTAAAAAGTAACTTTTGTCTGAACACAAGTAATTTCGTACGCCTATCAATTCCACAAATTCTTCTCTCCTTTTAATTAAGATCAAGCGATCTGGTATCCACGATTGCTTTAAATAGAGTTCGTGAAGGCCTGTTTCCAAATTAATACAACTTTTTATATAAGACTTATTAAAAGTGTACGGTGGCGTATTTGACACATTTTTTAACTCAACAAATTTGTTGAAATAGTTTTAATATTGTACAATTTTCAAAATAATTATCTTCTACTCGTGAATTCTTATGCGTCAAAGATATTCTATTCAGTAATATCAACTTTTAGAAAATTTGAAAAAAGCCCATTTTCAAAAACGCTTTACAACGTTTTACGAGTTTAAGAACAGAATAAGGTCTTACGTAACAGCACAATTGATATTAAAAAACAGCAAACAAAATAATTTAATCCAGAAACGCAGGAGAATCCCGCATCACAGGAAAGCTGCAAAGGAGACGTTACGATAATAATACAAGAAATACCATCAGCACACTACAAAGGATAAAGGAGGGAGAGAGAAAGGTTCAACATCAAGGAGACACGTTCTCGTTCAGGCGCACAAAGCCAATGCAATTTGCTTTATTCCAACGACAAGCACTAAATTTCTATGGAGGACCTTTTGTTCCAACATCCTTCGTGGCAAGTCAAAAGGATGCCCCAACTATATACGAACAAGCTTTGCTTCTCCCATCCACCAAAACCACCTCACTCTCACCCTCACCCTAACCTCTATTTCCATCTCCAACTCCAAAAACTACTCAGCAATGACAAATGGCAACTTTTATAAACTTAAAATTAAACTGAGCACACTTGGGTGTTCCTTGTTTTATTATTTTCCTTGCCTTTCTTCTTCACGGCTTTCCAGAGAAAAAGGATTAACGAACAATCTTAGTATTTGCTTTCCGAATAAAAGTATTAAACAATTAAACTTGAAAACGTACCTACCTTGCCTATTTAATGATAATAATTAAGGGAGAGCTCTTTTGTGCGAGCTGCAGAGCCCTGAGGAATGTTTTTTTTTCAAGTTTTAGTGTTTTGACGTCGTTGCGTATATCCTTTGCGTGACCTCCTTACTTAATCGACAGTTAATGTTGACAGCAGAATTAACTGACGTAATTTTTATATTATTTTTTTTCTTGTGTTGCTCCTAATAATGTTCGTTTTTTGTTTGTCCTTTTTTGTGTGAATTTCTTGTTGTTGTTGTTGTTGTTGTATTTTGACCCATGCACACTCGTCACAGGACCTACAGGACATATAAAAATAATTGAATTAAATTTCAGGGTTGAATAATATTGTATGCGGATAAATTTTGTCAAAGTGTCATACTCTATATATGTATGTATGTATTTGTGTGTGTTTTTGGATTGTGCGTTGGTGTGGGTATGTCCTTTTTGCGTTTAAAGTACATGCGGATAGAATATGAAGTGAACGTGATAGAAGGACAAAATACTTGGAACATGAACTGAACATGAACAGCATTTAAGCCTAGAAACGTAGCAACGAAACATTGTTACTCTAGTGCGGTTCAGGCTTGCCAGATTGAGCTATTTATCAGAAACTGAGCAATTTTTTCCAAAATTTACAACAAAAAAACCAATAAAAAACACAAACATAATTGTGCCATAAAAAGCCCAAATATAATTTTGAGCAATTTCGTCTAACGTATCCTTTTCCGTGTACAGTACATGCAGTCGCAACTAAAACACTCTTTCCAGGCTAAGCTATTAATCGAAAATTTAGTATGACAGCTTCCTATCATAATTGAGCAAAAAATAGCTCATATCTAATCTTAAGTGTTTTCCTTTTCGTAAGATGTGTATGCAGGTAAGTTTGACAGATTGGTCCACTTATTGGAAGTTGGGCTAACTTATTTACAAATTAAAGTAGCCCAAAGAAGCCCAAATAACATTTTTGGCGCAAGCATAATTGGGTCCTAAATAGCGCAAATTTAATTTTGAGCTTTTTTTTCTTACGTTTTTCGTGTAAAGTACATGCAGAAGCAATAAACACAATTGTCAGGCTATTAATCTAATAATCGAAAATTTGGATTAAGTATAACAGCTCAAAACATAATTAGGCTAACAAAAGCACAAATTTAATCTTAAGTGTGTCTTTATTCGTAAAATGTATAGGCGGGTAGGTTTTACGGATGGGTCTCCTTATTGGAAGTTGGGCTAACTTTTTAATAAATGAATACAAATAACAGTAGCCCAAAGTAGCCCAAATCAAATGTTTGGCTTATTTTGTCATCTACAATTATATAATTTAAACAAATTAGTTAAATTATGCTGGGGGACATTTATCTTCGATGGACTGTGTTCTAATAAAACAAATAAATCTGTAAACTACACTACCATATTCAATGTTGGACTAAAAATATTTTAAAATTGGGCTATATTAAGCTATTTCAGAACATGGCAACCCTGCCGTGGCTCAGTGCTCCTCTCCGTAGTGTTGCGTTTGTGTGTTTTTAATGTAATTGCTTCCTCTAGCAGAATGTAAGTCTAGACACGTTTAGATCCTTGGGATGTTTAAGTTAGAGTTCATCTAAAATAAATTTAAAGAGCACATCGCATAGAATTCACGAAAACTCAATTAACCTGGGATTATATTGTTGTTCTGTTGTGGAATGCGTTGAAATTAAGTTTGAATTTATATTATAAAGGTATGAGTTTCTACCTTACGCATTAAACCAGCTTCCTGAGGGACTTTTGGTTAGCACGCATTTCTGGTATTTTAAGGACTATACGAAAATAAAAATAAAAAACAAAAATTCAAAATGTGAAGAAACATGCAAATGGTAAGGTGAAAGACACAAACTATACCCATAATCCTTTTGGCATACAACAATAAAAGCTTGTAGGTGGTATTAAGGATAATTACAAGGCTTTGACATATTTTTAACTGATGGTGGAAGTGATATATTTTTTGTTGGCTCTTGTCAATTTCAAAATTTGAAATGTTTTGAAGCTGGATTAGTTCTTATTGGAAAATTTACAAAACTATGATTTCAAAATATAATATTTGCAAATCGGAAAAAGTTCTGGTTTATAAATATTTGATAATTTTTGTCTTAAACAAATAAATAACGGGGTATCTATTTTGAGTAAAGGGCTAGAACTCGACATCTATCAATATAAATATGGATAACCCTGCATTTGTTAAAAAGAAAAACATAAGAAAACCCATTACTAGTGAATATTTTTAACCCATTTACAAATATTTTTTTAAAGAATTCCAAAGATCTACAACTCTTAACACCTCATAAAAAGGTTCCAAAAAAGGTCAATTAGCTTCTATAATTGACAAACCATAATACAATTGTGTAACTATCAGTGATTAGAATTATAAAGGACTCTTAAAGTTTCTCAATGTTGAAGGGATTATTAACACCTCATTTATGGGATAAAATAGTTTCAGTTTAAGGTCAGGAATTATTATTCCTTAATGAATTTTGAACTTATTGTGTCGAATTAATTAAATAAATTTAAACTTTTATGAGGATTAAATTATCTCTAAGATTGAAAATGGTGTTAAAATGTTCTCTTAAGTTATTAATAATTTAAGTTTGGTTCAATAATTAACGAAACTTCAATAGTTTCCGAAAACATATGCAAATATAATGACATTGATATGATAACAGTAGTTGACAAAATTACCTTTTATTTCAGTCTTCTAAGCAGTTCAACTCATTTGTATAGTATGAAGTTGTCCCCAATTCAAGTCTTGTATTTTATTTTTTCTATCTCATTAGGTCTTCAAAATAAGCCTCTTTAAAAATGTTGACCGCACCGACCAAAAACGGTGTCTAAAAGATAACTAAGTCGTTTCGAATAAATTATTGTATGACAATTTTGCAAAGTACGAACCTTCGTCTTTTAGATACATTTCAAATAATTCTAGTGTTCTGTTTGATTTGGTCTTCATTTGACTATATTTTTATTTATTATTTCTTAAAAACTATCTAACAGTTTTTGTTTTTCATTTTTAATTTTATATTTTCAATTTTTTTCTTGTTCCATGTTTTTTTTTATTATTATTTTTTGTGCCACTATGCTTATTCTACTTAAAACTAAACCCTTAAACTATAAAACAAGTATGTGAGCCGGCCAAGGCTTAGAACCCCATCCCGACTACTCACTATCAAGTGCCGATTGAAGCCACCAAAACTAGTTTTCCTGCTTCACCCTATCAGTTCAGCCCCGTTCGGACACAGCCTTACTGAACCGAAGGAGCTCTGCTCCGCCTTGTACTTGTCGTTCGGTTAGGTTATAGTGGCTGTCCAAGATGGAAACGGACACACTTAGGCCAGTTTAATGGCCCATTATGAATCTTGACGCTTCCTCCTAAGCTCAATGGAACCAGCTTGAGTCCCTTACGAAACGTAAGAGGCTGCTTATACCGATATGATTTAGATCATTTAGATCGTTAATTCTTGCGTTTTCGAGCTAGAGCAGGGCATGTGCAGAGAAGATGAAGAACCGTTTCTTCCTCTTCCTCGTCCATACAGCTACTTCAAAAGTCATTTGAGAATACTCATAGTCTCATGGCGTGCTTTCCTATTAGACAGTGTTCGGTTATGGCAGCTATTATCGAGCTTATATGCGATCTGCTTAGAGAGAGCAAGCACCTTGAACGTTTTAAATCCAGTGTTGGCCAGATGTTTTGTGTGGCTTGACACGTGGTGATGTTGTTCCACCTGGTGCCTGCCCTCCTCACAGCGTCTTGCATTAGCAACAGTTTACAAGTAGCGATTGGTATGCCAGTACTTGCCAAACGTGGTAGGATGGGCTGTACTGTACCGTTCCTGGCGAGTTCATCTACCTTACAGTTATCTGGAATGTCTCTATGGCCCGGCACGCAGAAAATGTGAATATTAAACTGTTGCGCCATCTCCATTAGAGATGATCGACAGTTATGGACTGTTATAGAGTTTGTAGAGACAGAGTCCAGAGATTTGATAGCGGCCTGGTTGTCAGAGAAAATACGGATATCAGATGTTGATATCACGTTTTCATTGAGCCAAGACAAGACTTCTTTAATCGCCAAAAGTTCCGCCTGGAAGACGCTACAATGATTGGGAAGGCGAATGAGAGACTTAATTTCAGTCGTTCAGAGTACACACCTCCACCAACCCCTTCTTTGGTATTTGAGCCATCTGTGTAAAAATGGATTGACTCATCCTCTAAGAATGTCCTATCCTCCCAAAAAGATCTGGTAGGTATATAAATCTGGAAATTCCTGTCGAATTGTAGTTGATGGATGGTGTAGTCTGTGTGCTTTGGAATTGATTCTAAGTATCTTAGAATTACGGAGTGGCCAATGTTGTTGTTAGTCCACTGCGACGAAGCATTGAGGCGAATAGCAAAGCTTGCTGCTATTTGTTTGCTAAATATGTCAAAAGGTGTTAGGTAGTGCAAGGTTACCAGTGCCGCAGACGGGGTCGTGCGAAGCGATCCGCTTATACATAGGCAGGCTGAACGTTGGGCTTTATTTAACTTATCCCGGTTTATACCTTTCTCTAAAGCAGTCCACCATACTGCCAAACCGTACGTTAAAATCTGTCTGATTACCTATGTGTATAGCCAATGCCAAATTCTGGGTTGTAAACCCCATTTATTACCAATAGCTTTTTTGCAAGAGAAGAGAGTAGCTTTTTTGACTCTTTCCAGTACGTTGCGTTTCCAATTTAGTTTTTTTATTTAAGACAAGACCCTAAGAATTTTAATTGGATTCCTTTAATATAAGGAGGGTTGACAAATGAAATTTTTGATCTCCTCGAAAATAAGACCAGATCGTATAAGTCTGTACAAGGCATTTTGTAAGAGTTCTTTTAGGATATTAAGATGCTTTCCTGAAACTGCTATAGCAACGTCGTCCGCATAGGCTATCACTCTGAAACCCTCCGCATCCAGACTAGTTAGAATTTCATTCACCACAAGGTTCCAGAGGAGAGGGGATAGAACACCACCTTGCGGTGTCCCTCTACTAACGAATCGTCTGCTAGAACAGTTTCCCAGTTTTGAGTTAATTATTCTGCTAGTAAGCATTAAATGAATTAACTCCCGAAGCGAACTCTCTACATTTAGAGATGTCAGTGCAGAAGTGATTGCAGATTTGTCCACGTTGTTATTAGGTATAAAAACAACTTTAACTTCTCTCCATGCCGAGGAAACATGGACCAGGTAAAGACAGCTGATAAAAATTGCCTCAAGGATTAGTGCAATTATATGAGAAGTCGTTCGGATAGAACGCCAAGAAAATTAAATTGTCGGTCGAAGGCATAGCTCTTGCAATGCGACCTCGAACGAGAGTTTTGTCACGAAATTGTCAATTCTGTTGATTCGAGTCCCGTTGTATAGGACCTCGCTAGAATAGTGATGCACGTAAGAAGATTCGACTGTTCGAAATAAGCCGGTACAGCGTCGTAAACACTGCCCCTCTAGCACCCGAAACTTCTCCATCTTTGAAGGGCCAACTTTGAACTACACAGGACAACCATAAACGATCATCTTATGATGGCCGTATGAGGGCCATGTAGCAAATTACCTTCACTCTGGGGTCAAGCCGACTGCTGTAAAACAACCGTTTCGTCAGAGCGAAGGCTCCTCTAAATACTGATCTAACCAGATACCGAGGTACTTCACTACACTTTTGCTTGCTATCTTGCGCCAATCCTTGCACGTATCCCTCGTAGCCCTAGCCAACGGAGTCCGGAACAGAATTGTCTCCGACTTCTGGACATTTATTTTCAGTTTCCAGTCGTCGCAATATCGCTGAATCTTGTCGAAATCACGCTGCAAGAGAATTCTAATAACCTCAACCTTTCGGGCCGTTCTGTACGCAATTAGATCGTTGGCGTTCGCAATTGCCTTTGTAAGACTACCTATCAGATCGCTGGTGTAAATGCTGAAGAGAATCGGCGAATTCACCGCTCCCTGTTGAAGACCATTTTTAATTGGCCCTTTTGACAACAAACTTTCTACTGACAAGCATATCATAAAGTATATACAACACTGGTTTGTTTACGCCAAGCCTGCTCAGTTTTAGGTAAAGACCGTCTAACCATACGGTGTCAAAGGCCTTTTCCAAATCAACCAGAACAGCAGCTCTGCATTGTTGTTTTGATTTATTCCATTGGATATCAGAAACGATTTTAGACGCAGCATGAATTGTGTCATGACCCGTCTTGAACCCGAACTGTTTATCCGGAATTATTATGTTGTCCGCGGCCCACTCAGTCAGAGTCCTGTTAATGATCTTTTCGATAACTTTGCTGATGCTCGGAATAAGACTTATCGACCGAAGATTTGACGCACTAACCATCATGTCACGGGTACTACTCAATTTTAACTGTTTGCGTAAAATTAAAAACACGGTTAATATTATTTATACTTTCTCAAGAAATTTCAAAAACTTAAAGTGGTATCCTTGTTTTAAGGACTAGTTCGCTCCAAACATAAACAAATGTTTTAAAACTGTTTTGTCTCTTTCTGTTGAAAGCAATTTAAGCATAAATGGTTCTGCTTTTTTTAACAAGGCCGGTAAAATCTAAAAACTTGTGAAGATTCTCGAAAATTGAACTCTTTAGTTCAAATATTACGCAAATGTATTTAAACTAAATATTGAAGATAGGAATTATTGATTTGATAAAAATAATTACGTCATGGAAACATAAAGCATAAAAAGAAGTACTATCTCAAAAACCTGACGCCATCGGAAAACTGCAATTTAATTCCCAGGATCAAAACCTTGTCGGCTATCCATATAAAATTAAATACCTACATTTTACTCAAAAATTATGTTTCTTTAATATTTTTTAAATTTCATAAAATTTCCATTTGAGAGAACTTTAATAAATTCAAGTCAAAATAATTGTTCGTTTCATTTTCAATGTAGCAGACAAATATATTTAAATATTTACCCCCCAATTTTGTAAAGCAAATATTTTATATTGATTTTTTTTTATTCCCACTGCATACAAACAAATTAATTTGATCTAATTGAAAAAATAGAAAAAAAATAAAAATTAGTTCATGTATCAAAACTGAACTAACTCATTCCGATATTTTTAAACAAAATTGCATTAACTGGCTGTCAGTTTGTTATGTGTCCGTCCATCACTTCTCCAGGATTCCAAATATAAAATTCAATGATTTTTAAAAAAAATATATATATTTAAATAAATATGTACATCTATCAATATATTAATTCATTGTCAGAGATAGAAAGTGTGTAGTACTTTGAATGCAGAGCAAAGCAAATATATTTATGTGGCTCTCCTTTAAATTGAAACTTTCACAATAAAATAAAAAGATGAAAAATAAAATTAAAAAAAAAAAAAAAAAACAAATAAATAAATAAAAAAACAATGAACAAAAATAATTTATCGCTCTGTTAAATATGCAAATTGAGTTTTTGTGCAAAACATCAGCATCATCGGTGGCGTCGGCGTTAAGGACGAGTTTTTTCACCTCTTTTTAGAAAAACGATTCTAAACAGAAACGAATTCAAAAAACAAAACAAAAAAATCCACACAATTTATTTTGAAATAACCTTGCTTTCTTAATTGGAGATGATATTCCGAAGCCTAACAATCAATATGCAAAGTTTAAACAAAAACAATAAATAAATAGCGCATAAATTATGCATTCAATTAAAACGCGTTAATACCAGGTGATGGATTGTTGGCCAAATTTTTGTGACCTTTTTATGCTAGCGGCGCGGGAGTGTCGACTGTCGACTATCGACTGCCGAGTGCCGAGTGCTGAGTCTTTTTGTGTTTTTAATTTGGTTATGGTTAAATGGTAGCTTACCCTATAAATGTTTGAAAATTTGAAGGGGATGACAAAGGGCAATGAGGAAATGCTTACTGAAAGGATTGGTTGGTTTTTAAGGGTAAACAAGCTTAGTATCAAAAGGAGATCATGAAAAAGTTAAGGGGAGGATTATAACTGTAAACGACCTTTAGCAATACTTACTCAAAAATCGATAAAAATACCACAAGGTTCAAGTATTTAGTGAAAATCGGAGTTCAGTTATCATTACAATAATAAATTTAGAAGACCAACTAACTGTGTCAACTAATTTCTCGAGTCAAAACTTGTCAGTTAAAGAAAGAACTCCTGATAGAACCGTTTGGCAATACGAGAAAGTCAACTGGGACAGGCTTAATAATTATTTCAGGATCTTTACCTTTTCACTATGCTTCCTTGATAGTGATGTTGAATCCAGTGCTTATAAAATATGATAACAACTTTAATAATTGATCTGAGAGCTCATATCCCGAAAAAAATTTCAAGCAAGCCAGGAAGACCGGTAACTCCCATATTCGGTGGACTAAATTTCTGCATGAACAAAAATAGCTGCCAAAAATACTGCAATATCCAAAAGGCAGTAGAAATGTTTGGTTATTTTTAAAAACCATGAAGAATTCTTCCTCTTCCACGGTTCATACCCTTTTGAATAATAATACTTTATTGTTTAGCTCTTTAGAGATAACTTATATTTTCCAATGCAATTCTCCGGTAATTCAAAGCTGCCAGAGAGTGTTGTGAATCCGCCTGTACAGAATTTTTTACGTACTCATACTGTAGCTAGAGTCCTTAAAGATCTCATTGACTTATTGTACAACGCTAATAAATCGACTGCTCAAACTTTTACATCTGTCCTGATCTTCAGAACACTTTCCAAGCAGATGAAAAACACCACTTGTCCAGCCCATACTTAAATAGGCGAATCCTTATCCTCTCTAATTATCGACCCATTCCACTTACGCTCCTTCTTTCCAAGGTCAGCTCAAGAAATATTTGGTAGATCAAAGGCTTCTTAATCACCGGTATTACGGCTTTCGTAGCAATAGGCCCACTGGTAATCTTTTGGTTTATCTCACTAAACAGTAAAACAAATCTGTACAAGGTTTTGAAAAAATTAAGGTTATTGCACTTGATATTAGAAAAGTTTTTGGTAGGGTTTAGGATCTAGCATTCTTATCGAAAATGCGTGCCTTCGTTGGATTGGAAATAAACTTTCGACCATTAAATACAAGTAGAATTGGATGGTTTGAAGTTTGAAAACCACAAAATAAATAATGGTGTGCCCCATTTTATTTTTATGATAGATCTCCTTTCTGCTACTTCTTTTTTAATTAATTATTTCGCTAGTACTCTTAACATTCGCTCTCTTCTTCCGATGTGGATCTACAACCACACGTAATACCTTTGGACATCTTCAAAATCTTCAGAAAAACTGACTCCAAAAGCATGCGTTCCATTACACTTACAAGTGTTTACTATTGCGTTAAAAACTTCTTATTAGATGCAACATCAATGTTAGCATTTAATATGTTAGCAACTTTATGTTAAGTGCTAGCTTAGCTTCGGTACTTTTTCCAGATATTTGAATATTTGCACCATTTCTTGCAGCTCACTGTGGAGTCGCCACGATTCTTCATATAGTATGCCTCTTTGTCTGCCTTTGAAAATTATGATCTTCGTTTTTATAACGTTTATATGAACATTCGCTGTCTCGAAATTTGTTTAAAGCCTTCTACGAGGATATCTGCAGAACTATCAAACCAATCTGACTTCTTTAAACTATTCCACACCGCTGCACTTGAAGACGACAGAAATTTAAATTACATCATAAGGAACAAACTGTTGGGGTAGAAGATTTTAATAAAGAAGAAATGCAGTAGGAGCATTACATACTTACACTACACTACTTCAAAAAATACTCATTACAGTTCAAGCTCTGTTTTAGTCGTTTTGTCAATACTAGATATTTTTTTGTTAACCACACATCACGAATGTAAAATGTTTTATTTAAGTCTCCTTTTGAATCCTCTCATAATTTCTAACCTCTCGCTCGGTTTTTTAAACATGTTAAGAATATTTTTTACACCTTTCATCGATTGAACTATAAACAAAAACTTTTCATTTCAATAAATCAGTTGTATAGTTGCTCGAAAAGATTGAATTTCTTGTGTTCTGAAAACATTTTTTTTGTTGAATTGAAGTTTTAATTATAAACCTGTAACCGAGCAATTATATAAACATTATACTGTTTATAACAGAGGCTACGGCCTAGTCACTGGCAAAGCTTCGGTTCCCATCGATCACCGAAATCAAGCATCAGTGATCGAGGCTAGTATATGGGGGCCGTCTCGAAACCTACCGCGTGCTGTTGTCATGTTATATTTTGTCTGTTCTTTCTCTTCTGTCCTTCTGTCTTATATTAGTGTCTTGTGTTATTATCACCTTACAAAGTCTAGTCGACCACAGTGTGGTGTTCTCTACTCTGTACATTTATGTGCTGAGTAGTGTTATTAACAGTTCTTAAAATTATACTTCAGTTTATAAAACTTAACTCCCAAAAGTATACCTAGTTTTATACTTAAAGTTTAGTCACTAAAACATACCTTGATTTATAGTAAACTACTGAAGTTAGACTAACTTTTTATATTATTTTGAACTTTATTTCATGAGAAGCTTATGTATCATTTTTTTACTTATTTATAGAACTCACACCTAGTTTTTTTAAGAAACATTACTAGCAGAAGAACAAAATTGAAAAAAAATCAAGAAATCGCAAGAGTTTGCTTATATTGTATGAATAAAGCCGAGATTTTTTTAGCAACTAACTTCTTCTTCTTATATTACGTGAGGGTTCCTCTCGGCTATCAACAGTATCAACCCATTGTCTGTCCCATTCAAAAATATTTTTAGGAGCCAGTGAAAGGTATTTTTTATATAAGTCGAGTGTTCACCCCAGCGGTAAAAACATGTACCCCTCTCTTACAAACCAGGCCCACAATTTCGCATTAATTTCTTTTATACAAAATTGCTTTATGAAAGAAAACATCAGCTTTTACTAAAAAGTTAGTTTTCTATTTCTTCAAACTTTTGGAAACTTAAACAATGCAAAACGGATTCCGTGACACCGCATTAAGGATTTGAGGCACGAGATATCATCCAATCTTTTAAAGTATCTCAAGTCATCTACTGTACCTTACTACTCAGAATTTTACGTCCATCGTTATCCTTGTTGTCCAAGTCCTAGTCTCAGGAAAAAATAACACTTTAATAATGACTATGCACATCTATGTATATCGTATATTCTCTACCTCACAAAGGCTTCAAGAAAATTTGTATCTAAACAAAAGAAAACGGATATAATATACTTCTATGTCTACGTATGTATATGTACCTATGTCAGTTCAAAGGAAAATCCTTAAACCTTGACTTAACTCTACACGTGTGCGTCTATCTTTCCTATGCGAAGGTACATCAAATCATTCGTTAGTTTCCATTAGCAAAACAATCATTGGGTAAGATAAGCATTTAAACTACTTTGCCTTATTCGTGTGTGCACGAAACGTGCTTTTGACAAATGAGGAATGAACTTAGACACAGTGTTGTACCATATATTTATATGTACGTCTTCAGTTCAGTTCAGTACATGTCGAAGAAATCTACGTTTAGCCTATACTTAACTATGCCCCAGCATAGGTATACTCTTTGCTTATACCACCATATATAGAGTGGAGTCGAGTCCTTTCTGTTTCTGCCGTTAACATCAAGTCCTTAAAAACTCCTAGATTTCTTTACGTCTCAATAAAACGAAGAAGAATCCAACAACAACTGTAGCAACTCAAAAAAACAAAAAAAAATAGAACTCTTTTGCTGCTGTTTCTTCTTCTAAAGGCAGAATGAAGTAGAAACAGCATTGAAGTACTTTGGTGCTTATTTTGTCTGATTCCGTAAACTGAATCACTTAACATTACGAAAAGCATTCAGTCCGTTAAAAGCAAAAACAAAAATACAAAAAAGGAAAAAAAAACGAACTTCACAAGCGCAACCTTAGTACATTCTTGAAATATATAGGAAATGCGATACTCGTATCTTTTGAAATTTTATACGTTTAGACCTGAATGCACTCATTCCATTCAGATCCATTGCACCAGCTCCCGTTAGCGTTAGCGTCACAGTCGTCGTAGCCGTCATTGCATGTGTGATTCTCTGCTTGGTTTAAGAAAAAGTTACCGTCATCGTCACCGTCAAGCTCGTCGTCTTCATCGGAGGTAAGAGAGAAAACAACATATAGTATTCCAGCTGGACAAGCCATTCTACACGAATTACGGTAAAACTACATCGTGTGAAAATGGCCGTGTATCGGTCGAGTACGTGAGAGCTTGTCGTGACTTTGCAAAAGTCTTAACTCTGAATGGAAGTTCATTGTTGGTATAAAATGCTAGAAAACATACATTTTAGCTCAATAGCTCCTAGCACGGAGAGCGCATGTACCGGTTCATTCAGAAAAACGGGAAAGCACGACGGGAAAGTGGAAAAAATAACGGAGAAGTGCTGAATATAGAGACTCCAGCCCAGGAATCTTGGATTTCCAATGGAAATGGGAAATGGAGTGAATGAACTGCTCGAAAGAGCAAACCATTTTCCAGCCCTCATCAACAAGAGAGGGTTTCGATTCGGGGGGAGTAACGTACGCATTACGTATTCATTAAGACAGTTTTTTTTTCTTCCTTCTTTCACTTTATTATAATTCCAGGTGAATGTGTACGTGGAATATACTGCAGCGTCAATCTTCACCACCTCTGCCTCCTCCACCACCAACACCACCATCACCTTCGGGACGACGACGACGAAAAATTATCGTGAACTTTTGCCACACTCCAAATTGAAAATATTTCAATACCCTCTTCCGTTCACCGGCTAACGCCAAACGTTGCTTTCTGTGTTGCCTCTCATCGGGGTTCTTTGAAACCTCCGCTTCCAACCCTCCCTATACAATGTGTATAGCTTTTGTCAGCCCTCCACACCACCTTTGGTCGGCTTTCGATTTCCTTCTTTTTTTGTGTGCAGCATATCAGAAATTGTACACCTGTCCGACAACCAAGAAGAAATCGTTAATTTTTATTGGGGGTACAGGACGACCACGTAGTAAGGTATAGAAGGTATAAGAGTGGAGTGGAAAAGTAGAAGAGGAAGGTTTAAAAGGACGTTGCTGGTTGTTCCTGTACTTCATATAGAGGCTATTTGAAGGTAGGCATAATGTGTAGTCGGATTGTTTAGGAAATGAAGTTGAAGTTAACTTGGGTATATGGAGAAATTGAAGGAAGCTATTGAAGAAATGGTGGTTTTGCTCGAATCATATTTAGGGGGGCGGGAGGTAGGGGAAGGTGGTTTTAACTGGGAAGAGAATTTGGTATGGGCTAAAGTTCCCATATTACCTCGTACAATATTTGAAACGTAAGTGCAAAGTACATTGCGCGAAAAATATGCTTCAATTTTATCACAGCTTTTTATTCAAAATCTAATGAACAAACATTTTAACAATGAAATTTCAAATATTTCACAATAATCAACTTTGGAATTATCATGGATTTGTCGGTCTTGGATATTAGTTACCGAAGCGTGGTTGAATTGGTAGTGTTTCAGGATAAATTTATTTAGGTAAAACATTTTCAGAATTGAACAAAAATAGTAGTTTTCAAAAGAAAATGCTGAAACATTTGATCCTTATGTTACTTTTTTTAGAGCAGACAAAAAATATTCAATAATTTAATGTTGTGTAAAATGTACACTTATTATTATTTATTCATTTTTCTAATAATTGCATATGACATTTAAATTCAAATTTATAATTTTATCAACAATAGGATTAAGACTTGAAAAGATGGAAGGAAACACTCTTGTTTTAGGTGTTTTCTTTTATATTTGTAGAAAAGTCAAATCAAATTGCCTGAGACATGATGGTCTACAGTCGTCTAAGATCCGTAGTAAGATATTTCTAATCAAACAGACCCTTAAGTACAACTTCAGAAGAACTACGGGGAGTTCAGAGATTCGTTCTCTTGCTGTACTTAACGAATGTGGAATGATTCACAAGACAACTTCTTTTTAAGAAGAAGAGCTTACAACTTTCTTCGCATACAGAACGAAAATTTCCGTCGAAGAACATTTCGAAAGAGCCTTTCTGCTTATCGTAACATGAGGGTGTGGAATTTTGTAATCGATTGCTGTACCAAACTGAAGTATAGCAACGGTTTCCTAGAGTAAATCTTCGCCAAATCTCCGTAAAGAGGTATCATTGATGAAGGTAATTTTTACTCTAATGTAGATAAACTCCTAAACTACTTCGAATTCGAAATTGCCGATATCGATGTTGAAGTATTGTAGAAGTCGGTGGATAGATGTGTTTTGGTTGTTAATAGAAGGCATTTAGTCTTATCCTCGTTAAGTTCAAAGTCAACTAAGACTGCTTCTTCTTTAATCACTGAAAAGGACTCTTAAATGGCAAGTTGGAAGAGGTCGATGATGTCTACTTGATCATCCGGATATCCCAAAAGGTTTAACGTATTAACAAAAATATATTGATTTAATTACATGACAACTCATCTCCTTCCCGAAACCCTCTAAATGTTTATACAAATTCAGGGGAGTTATTTTACGTTGTGTCGAGTGTTTTGCAAACTTAAATGGCAGAAATAGATCAGTTTTCCGACGATCCCAAGTTCATCAATCTTCAAGAACTCTATACTTACTTCCCAGTACGTAAGAAGGACAATCTGTTCTATACTGGACAGAGAGACTTGTTCTGTGCATCCTAGTGCTGGGTCTTCTTCTTCCTCAGCAATTACTATGTGTCATGCTCACCACCGGTCAATAGCTGCTGAGCATACGTCTTCTAGGTCCTGGGCTCCCCTAAATGACAATTGTGCTTTCCAAAAGTCTGTTTTTCGGTTTTAAACTTAGCAGACAGTTGCTTAGCTTTCTTATGGAATATCTTGCTCCTGAAAAATAATTCCAGGGCAAAGGATAAAAAAGTAACCTCAACCTTACAGCTAAGGATTTTCAAAATCACTAATTGTGACTTTTGACCGTTGAAAACAAATCATGTGTTATTTTGGAAAACTTGTGAGAACTTCTCAGAATTTTAGTAAAATTTTAAAAATAATCCTGAGGTATTTCTATCAGTGTACCTTACCTCGGTACTCGTACTCAATTTGATCGCCAGTTAGATTTTTTTTTGGCTGAAGATACTCGAACCAAATTTACGGAAATAGTAACTAGACCTGATGATGGAAGAGGGTACAGGTTGGTGAAGGTGGAGGTGACTTTGAAAGGATATGAACATTGAATACCTACATGTGTATAGTTGAAAGTCTCTTCTATATTATGCCTCGTTCATAAATTAAAGGAAACTGCTTTGTGGATTTTATGTAACTCATGTAACATGGATTTCAGACTTACAGATGGGACCTGTAGATATGTAGATACCTACACGTTAATTCAGGGAATCCACCTGAAATTCTATATAAAAACAAAATACCTATCTATAAATGTATCTACACAAAGCAGATGTTTTTTGGCATTCTTATGGCAACAAAAGGAGAACAAAAAAAAAATAAGCTAGATGAAAGATTTATTGCGAGTCTAAAATAATGTTTCAGTGATTGAAGGATGCGAGTGTTTTTATCGTCTATAAAAAAAGGAAGACGTAAAAGTGTAGGTAGAGTACTCGGATATAGCATAATGAGATTCAAATTACTATTCCTCCAATTGAAACCCCCATTGATCGAACCTTATAGAAGAGCAAAGCAGAGCAAAATAGAGCCAGAAGAACAGAAGGAAGATGATAAAGTGATGCTGCAAAATATCTATAAAAGAAATTAATTTGTATGCAAGTACCTGACTTATCTAAACAACTCAGGTCAACGCAACGCAACGCAAAAGAAAATTGACTTCAAATATATCTACATAATAATTTATGCAAACAATTTAAATAATGTACCGCTATACACTTTATTCTGACTTTACTTTTTTTTCTTAGACTTTTTGCGTGAGTTTTGTTGGTGAAAGGAGAACGAAAAGTAAGTAGTTTAATTCGATAAAAAATATTTACATTTTTATAAAAAGGCTTTCAAGAGTGTTGATGTACGTGGGTGTTCGTGGTCGTGGGGGAGGAATGGAAAACTCATGGAACGTACCGACCTTGCTTGACAGCAGGCGAGATGCGGCCAAACCAAGGAAGGAATTAATAAAGTTTACCAATTATTTCTCAAAAAATAAAAGAACAACTTTTCAAATAAAACACGTATATAAGTTATGAATTTTAAATCAGATTATTTTAGAATTTTCTAGTTTAGAGGAATTGGTTTAGAAATGTTTCAGACTTAAAGAAGAAGTGGGGAAGTGAGTGCCCTTATAGATACAAGTAGCTTTTTTAATTCGGTAACGTAACTGACGATGCTTCTTAGAAGATATTAAACATGTTTCATTTGTAATCATTTGTTTTATAACCCAAGAAATTGTGGTTGAAAAATTGACAGAAAACTTACATCGTAAACCTACTAAATTGTTGCCAGACTCACGAACAAGCCCCATCTCATCAAACCTTTTCAATATTTTAAATATCATTAAATTGTTATAACTCACAGATAGCTTATTTCTAAATATTTTGGATCAGGTTATTTTTCATTATGTTTTCATAAAGAAAGTAAACAGTTCAAAAAGACCGATTTGGTTTAATAAAAGTTAATAATGGTTAGTGCGTTGAACTGTCATGCGAGAGATCTTGGTTTCGATTCCTGCTTGTGCCTCCTCAAGTTTTTTTTCACGGGTACTGCCTTTTGCGAGGAATTGACAAATTCTCCAAGAGTAGTTCTTTTCATGAGAAATGCTTTCTCAAATTAGCCGTTCCAATTCGGCTTAAAACAGGTCATCTCCATCCCTGATAACAGCCTCAAGGGATAAATACCAACATATCCCAGCCGACATACAAAACCTTTATGTCCACAGACAACGGCTGATAAAACGAATTTATCACCAAGAATTCAACAGCGGAACTGGAGTGCACCAACCCTATGTTCCGGAATGCGATTCAACATCACTACAACATTCATTTCCAAAGGAGACTCCAGGAAATAAAACCCGGTCCCAGGGCTTTCAAGGAAAGAAACAGGATAGCTGGCAGCAAAGAAAGTATTCCTGACACCATCCTGAATAATGGCACCGAGATTTCATCAATAAGTGACAAAGCTGAAGCATTTGCGTCCTTTTTTAAAGAGAACTTAAAACCAACTCCATCCACCAATCCTGCATTCTTTGCGGAAATTAAGGGGTCAGTTCAAAGTGCTGGTCAACCGAACAGTAAAGATGCGTTCTTCAGTTTTATGCTGAAGAGACTGTCCAACGTGTTCGTCATATTACTGACCATTTTTCTCAACACTTGCTTCTTCCCACAAAGATGGAAAATGGCCAAAATTGTGGCAATCCCAAAGAAAGGAGCAAGAAACCAAGTCAATAGCTACAGACCCTCCTCAACAACATCAGTAAAATTCTAGAAGAGGTCATCCTTAGAAAAGTGAACATTTCTCCTAGAACAATCTGATCGCGGACTTCCAGTTTGGCTTTCGGGAAAAGCAGTCAACATTTCACACGCTGGTTAAATTTCAACACGATACCACAGCCGCAATCAACCGTCATCGTGTCTCCGTTGCCTGCTTCCTGGACGTCGAAAAAGCGTTTGACAGCGTTTGGATCGAAGCGCTCACAGATAAATTAAACCTTATTGGTTTCCCACCCGGTCGAATTCAAATTTTGTTATCATTTCCTTCTTCCAGGAACTTCTTAATCCAGTTATGAAAATGCAATTCTTCACCGAAAATCGTAAGAGCAGGAGTACCTCAAGGCTCTAAACTTGGACCGTTCCTCTTCAACTTGGTGACCAGTGACCAACCCGTATCCAGCGACTGTGAAAGTCTTCTTTTCGGCGATGACTCGCTCACATACACTTCATTCGAAGTCCCCCTTTATTGCAGCCAGGAAGATAGAAACCCATCTTAGCAGACTGTTTCACTTCAAGAAATCGGAGTAGTCTGTTTTTGAAGGTCCAGCAATGGTAGTGGTTGTTAGGTGACAAGGTGCAGAAGCATTGCAATCTCACTTCCAGATATATTAAAAGAAAAACGTGACTCAGCCAGCCAACTTAATGCTTATTTACAAAGAATTGTTATGTCTCATCATCGTCTACAGCTTCCCGGTGTTGTTCACAATTTCAAAGACAGCCACGAATGAACTTTGAAAGGAAAATCCTATGGAGATGCACTAGACTTTGCTTCAACTACCAGAAGCAGATACACTTTAGCAATAAAAGAGTCTACGACAAAGCCAAAATAATTCCCCTGGACAAGTATCTGTTCCAAACAGCCAGGAATATCACGGGAGGATTGAACAACCACCAAAACGAGCTGATCAGAAGGATGAACTCACCCTGAACCCAGATATCTGTGTTCTATGGATATAATAAATGACGAACTTGAACCCACCATCGAAGAAAGAGATCTTCAATTTTACGCCGATCATAAATATAATTAATGCGCTGCTAGATTTATCATCTCGTAACAACAGTTCCTCCGCTGCACCAGATAATGTTCACCCACTTCTTTTTAATTTCTGTAAATACAATTAAGCAGCACCGCTGTGTTATATTTTCAACATGTCTTTGTCACAAAGTATATTTTTAGATACTTGCAAATATTTTCTGATTTCTTCCCTGAACCAGTCTGGATCTTAGAAATCTGTGGAATACTATAGACTTATTGTTAAGCTTCAGTTAATTCGAAAAGTATTTGAAGATATTGTTAAAAATAAACGAAATGATAGATCGACGGCAACCAAATTATCAACATTTACGAATTATTGTCTTAGTTACTTAGAAAATCGCTTGCAAGTCGACGTTATATACACTGATTTTTCAAAGGCATTTGATCGTGTGCAACACAATATTCTTTAGAAAAAACTTGAGCTTCTAGGGTTTTAATCGGCTCTACTTGGTTGGATTAAAAGTTACTCGATTGGACGTAGTCAATATGTGACGTTTTATCAAATGGAATAAAAAACTTTTAAGGTGTACCACAAGGCAACCACCTTGGGCCACTCCTTTTTTTTTTAAAGATTTTCTAAATTATATTTCTTATTCTAAATGTTTGTTTTAAGCCGATGATCTTAAGATTTTTAGCAGTGCAAGGTCTCCAGTAACATTCAAATTGATCTTAAATGCATTGGTGTCCTATATAAGGATTATATTTTAGTACTAAAAAATGCAGTATTGTAACATTTTTTAAGACACTAGATTTATTTAGTTTTAATTTAAAAATTGATAACCATTCATAACACAGGTTAACGAGACAAAAAGATATTGGAGTAATCTTTGACTATAAAATGAGTTTTTAGCTTCAAATTGACCATGTCTAGAATAAGTTGGGTTTTATTTCTAAAAGTTCTAAGTCTTTTGAAGATCCATAGACTCTGAAAACCCTTTGTTTATCAAAAGAAAGACTTTTGATGTAGTATCGTTGCAAAGATCTACCAAATTTGCTTTACGTAAGGATTTTAGAAACTCAGATATTCCATCCATTTGCTTAAAAGAAAGCTATTTTCGATACTCTTTGCTTTCGATGTTTTGAACTCTTACATAAATTGTTCTACTTTTTTATCAATGTTTATTATTTACCTTCTCGTAGTTTGCGACCTAGAGATTTTTGTATGTTCTTTTTCATAGTACAAAGTATGTTAAACACAATCTTGTTACTTTTAATGAATTTGAAATTTTGATATAATAGACGGTTAGATATTAAGAGATATTTTTTAAAATTGTTATAATCTTTATTATTTTAAGTTATTTGTATTGAACACATATATTATAAATCTTAATATTATTTGATTAAAATGTTGTCTCCATAAAGTCATGTGTTTCATATAAAAGATGCTAAATGCAAAAAAAAGTGGGTGGGTTCTACGCCCCCATAGTGTCTGGATTTATGTTGTTTGTTTACATATAAACTCCTACAATTCTGCAATACTTTGAAACGGGAATTTAATTGTATTTTTAATTCTTACACTGTGTGAAAAATTGGGTGGATACAACGCCTCCTTAATGAATATTTTTCGGGTTTTTCCTTAAATTTCATCACTAGGCTTAACTTTGTGCCAAACTTTAGGTTTCTACAATGTCAGGAAGCGTTTCCTAATTTTTATGATCGATCAGTCCCTATCTTTCGGTTCTGCTATTTTTGAAGTACTACATCTTGGAAACTACTTAAGTTACAAAATTGAAATTTAGTAAAATGGATTTCCTTAACTATTTTATCAAATGCTGGAATCACAAAGTTTCTAACTTAATTGTTTTTTTAATCAGATTGTTATTGGTTATTCCTGTAAAAAAGAAAGGAAACAGTCTTGGAAAATCATGGAATATTCATGTAAGAATGATTCTGTATTCAATTTGTCCATCTGAAAATAGCATCTATGTTTTCAGATTCAAACATTTGCCTTATTTTTTCGAACGTGTCGTTTAAACCTTTTTTTTATATACAATTTAGAATCTGGTCAAATTTCAGAAAAATGTTTTATCTTAATATTTTCTCAGAATTATAAAACACATGAACAAAAATTCACAAGAAATTGTTTGATATAAAATTGTTTCAATTGTTTCTTCAGAAATAATAATCCTCCTCTGGTGCTAGAATTCAGCACTTCAACACTCTGCCAACACATCTTCATAACTTAACTAGAAAATTGAAACATTTTGTCTCATAAAACAGAAGACCACAAAAATCATCTGACTCATTTCTCGAGCCACACCACACACAACGATTCACCCTTCATCTCTTAACGAGAATGTTTTTCTTCAAAAATAAGTCATTGAAAAAACATTTCCTCCAAGAATTGTAAGAACTTCTATTCTCTTTCCACGACGTAAAACAGAAAAAACATAAATGTAATTTTTAACCTCAAGAAGCTCAAGAAAAACAAAACCCTTCGAATCTTAGAACACACTGAACGTCAACGTCGTCGTTGTCGTCATCGTCATCGTAGTCGTTGTAGACCGATACCGAACCGAGTCGAGTATAAGGAGTAAGCATAGTCTTGTCTTTTTGACAGTCTGCAGAAATTCCAAGTAATTAACTGACATTCTCAGTTTCAGAGCTTCTTCGTCACTTCACTTTGTTTTTGCGAATTGCTCAAATCTTTGTATAGAAAGGGAAAGTGTGAAGGTTTGGGGTTGTGGGGGCTGTGCCACTAAGATTTATGTGTCAGCAATCCTAATCTCTGGTTCATTATTTTTTGGTACAGCTATAAAGAATATTATGTGAGGACGGATCTGTCTTACATTTGATTTACAACCTTCAACATTCTCGTACAAGAAGTAGCAATACCTACATACATGAACATTGAACATAATAAAGCTGTGCGAGAATGTTGTTTTAGCTGATGTTTGAGCTTGTGATGTGAGTGTTAATTTGTCATTGGTACTGACAAGAGTACAGAGAATAAGAAAAAAGAACATAATGCGTCTTTTGCCCAGGACCGCCACACCACGCACTGTCGCACCGAAGAAAAAAATCTCTAAAAACAAAAATATCAATTTGACATCTGACTTGAGCTCGTCATTTCTCATCAGAGGCCAACCAAAACCGAGGACAGATGCCGAGCCGCCCACCACATTCTTCCCATCAATTCCTATCTCAAAACACCATGTAAGCTATTATTCATCATCAAGGACTCTGCTCTGGTACAAATCAGGCACCAGGCACAGCAACACAACACAAGAAAACGAAAACTAAAAGGCTACTTGGATAATCTCTAGCCCTGCAGATTCCGATTCAAAGTGAACGTAAAACTTGATTACGGATTCTTAAGGAGATTATAGCCAGTTTGTTGTGTGGCTTTTTCCACAAACATTAAACATCAACAAAAACAGTTTTTCGTCCTTATAAAGATAAAGGAACTCCGGTCTCTTATGTAGAGAATGCGGTGATGGTTATAAGTAGTTTAAAGTTGGAAGGCGGTACGCACCACATTATACCAATCTATGTACTGTACTGTACTGTGTACATAGGGGAATGCATTATAATCCATTTTGACCCCTTTTATAGGTAGGTTGGATTTTGGGATTTGGTCTTCCTTCGTCCTCATCCTCCTGCGCTCATCGTTCTTTTTATATGCACCTCATATTTTTCTCTCCTTTTGAGTGTCAATTGCTTATTCTGGTAGCACATTCATCGAAATCCGGCCAAGGATGAATGTCGAATCCATGGTCGTCCCCTGCGGCGCACATTAATTCCCGCCAAGCATAAGAGAAGCTTTTTTCGCTGTTCTTCTCCATTTTATATGTTTAAGTTTCCTTTTTACTCCTTTTTTCCTTACTTTCTTTTTTATTCGTGTGTGGTACAAAAAGATGTGTCCTGTCCAATACAGAACAGAGCAGAACAGAACAGCTCCAAAGCAAGCACGAGTGTGGGAGAAAGAGTTAGTAATGGCAACGGTAACGCTAACGGTAACGTTAACGTTAACCTCCTGATGGGCGATATGTGTGTGCATTTATAAATGGCGCCCGGGTAAATGTGCTGACTACTGAGGATGTGCGCTCCTCCGAGTAGGTTTCCATCGATTTTTCTGGTTGCTCTTAGGCTATACGTGAATTGCGGTACAGTAAAATGAGGTGAGTTGGATGGTCTGATGTAGGACTCTGTTTTGTAGGTTGTAGGTGCAATGTGCGCCTTATAAATATTAAATTGGGTGGTGGATGGATAAAGTGGAATCATAATCCGTCACAGAAGAACAAATCGATAACGTATCTGTTTCTATTCAGTTTTCGGTCTACAAATGTATATTCTATCGTATATGGTATGTGCTTTAATATTTTCGACTCGATTCGGCTCGGCCAGGCTCAGCATGGCTATTTTGCACTCCAAAAATAGTATACGAGAGTAGATAGAAGAGGGTAGGTGTAGGTTTGGGATAGCTTCGTTTTCTAAACTCCAGAGTCTGAATCGTCTGAAAATTCCAAAATGAGCTTTTGGGAATTAACTTTTCTCTTTTTTATTTTCCTCATGTTTTTCTAGCTTTAAACTGTAAGGTCATCCTGGGATGATCCTGACGGTCGTCGGTCGGTGGTGGAGTATAGATTAAGCCCTTTCACAGAGGAAGGTATAACGAAATTATTCCTGTGTTACAAACAGACTCAGACTTTAATATTAAATTGTTATTCTCTCTGATTTTTATAAATAAGGTTTTTTGGAGTTTTATTTAAGGATCCTGTTGTGTGTTCAGTGGGTTTCTAGGTTTTTGTTCATTGTGACTTTTTGATTATGAGGATATTTAACGTCGTTTTCCAGCTCTAGAACAATTGAAGAAACGAAGAACTAATTTTAGAAAACACAACATTTCAAAATTCGAAATAGAAGTGTGGGCACTTCACCGTGGTGGGAAAAGTGAAGTGAATTTAAATAAAAAATATTACTTAAGTGAATATACGAGAAAAATGTGTTGGATTAAATTATCTTAATGTGATTCCCTTAAACGAAATCCACCTACACACATTTGAAAACCTTCATGATAGGAATTTCTTTTATTTTTCACTATACATCAGGTACAACTGGCATCGGCTGGCATTGAAGAAAAATTTATCTGTGAAAGATATTTTTTTGTTTTATAAAATATATTTTCTGGTACATTTTTGTGAGTATTATTTTTGTTTTTAAATGTCAGTCAGTACGACGAAGACGACGCGACGTATCTTGGGAATAAAACGATATGACATTTTTATTATTTTTATATTTTATTCTGTGTTTAGATTTTTGCCATGAGATATATTTTCAGTACACTGGTTGTATTTATTACGCACTTAAATATTCTTGAATGCTTGAATCTTAACTTGGAGTATATAATGTATGAAAATTGCTTGTTCTTCGAGTTTTGAGATGTTGGCTTTTATATATATCGTAAAAGATAATAAATATGTATTAGATAGAATGTTTGTATGCAGAATGAATACGGAATTTTTGTGTGTTTCCAAGAAATAAGTCAATTGAGAGTTGTTACATTTAAATTTATTAAACTGCTATGTATTTTCTGAAGCCCCATCCACTTTGAGAGACTTTCGAGAAACCCAATGCACTAATAAAAATAAACCATGGTCGACTTATACTTATGTTCGATATGCATATCATCATCTTCCATTGTATTGAGAACGGATTTATGAGCTTGATTAAATGGCAAGCAAGCAAAAATGATATTTTCAAAATATTGGAAGGATTCAATGTTGTATTGTGGAAATATGAATTTTGATTTGTTTTCATGATAAACACAATTTATGTTTTCTTTAGAACAACAAAATGTTTACTGAACTGTTGTTATTAGCTTAATACATTTTGACCAATTCAATTTTAAAGCTTTCTGGATATGAATATTAAAAAAAAGAGGCTGTGATGCGACCCACACTGATAACTTCACATCTCGTCTGTCGATTTGTCTTGCTTAAAAGTTTGTATGTTTTCGTGTTGGGTTAAGAAAGTTGTTAGTTGAATTATTCTTACAAATTTTTATATTATTAACAAAAATTTTTATATAAAAAGTTTAGTTTGAAAATCTAGTTTTGTTGAATAGATTTTAAGTCGAAAACAATTTTTTACCAATTTAAGTACCATTTCTTAAATATTTTCAAATCGGATGAATGAAATTAATTTGGGAGATATCAAGAACCGAACATCAATCTTTACCAAATTTTGCGTACTATTTCTTGTAGATTTTATTTTCTTATGAAAGAACGGATCGAAAATAACATTTTTTGTGAAATAAACAAGTTTTAAAGACATTATTTTAAATTTTTGAAAAAACATTTTTGAGCCAAAAATAACTTCTAACCAACTTTTATTAATTTTTTTTTGGTTTTGGATTTTTTGTAAAAAAAACTGTTAAATCGATTTTTTTTCAAAAAATTTTAAGAATGTTGAAAACAATATTTTTTATAATTTAAAACTATTTAAAAGCCCTAATCCCAAATTTTTCAAAACATATTTGAGTCGAAATTCAATTTTTGCCAACTTTTAGTAATGTTTTTTTTTTTGGTTTTTATTTTTTATAAGAAATTCGATTTTTTTCAAAATGTGTCTATATGTTTAAAACGTTATTTTTCGTTGCACAAAATAGGTTTGGAGATAAAATCATTTTGAAGTCGTATAGTTTTTTTGATTTATAAAAAAATAGTTAATTGGATTTTTTTCCAAAAATATACTTGTTTGTTATCACGTTACAATATATTATATACAACTTCATTCAAGTCTCTAGCTTCATTGGTTTGTGAGCTATTTAGGGTTAACCGAAACTTTAAACTGCTAAAACTGGTAAAAAACAACCCACACCATTTTCCTGAGACGTTTTCCCGACGTTTTCAGCCGTAACGTCGTAAATAATCACCCAATCATGCGTTCTTACCACTATTTTTGCATTTAACACAAGAATTCATATAAAACATAAACTTTCGATTTTTGAATTTTTGAATTTTTCATTAGTTTTTTTTTGGAATAGAAATTGAAAGCAACTTACAAAAATTATCTTTGGCATAGAATGTATTCGGAGCTTTGCATTTAAACTGCAGGTGAAAACAAATCTTAGACTCAAACTTGACAGATTTACAACAAAAAAAGAAAGCAATTGATGGTAAGCCTCTTCTTTAAAAATGAAATAAAGACATTTCAATGACTCAATCTGAAGCACTTTCCCCTTATCGCAGCTCAATCACCATTAAATCGGTTATTAGTGGACGGATTTTTTGAAAAAGTTTTGAGGAAAAATAATTTAATGAACAAACTTGGAAGCATATTTAATATAGACTAAATTGGTTCCCAAGTTAACAATAGACGGAAAAAGGTTTTGCCGAAAAAAGATGTTAAAGAGAGAAGGCTAATAATGTTACCGTCCTAACTTGTGACGAGTAATTTCTTGCCATCTGTTCTTATAATGAAAGCAGTACACAAAAAAGGAGAATTCTTCGATGAATTACCAATTGGATTTGCGATGTAGATGAACAAAAAGTCATCCTACATTAAAGCTGAACTGTTTTTTAAATGGCTGAACGGACATTTCACGACACTTCAGCATGTTTCAAAAAGCTATTGCCATCAAAACTACTGGAAACTTAATTGTTTCGCTGATGACAGTACCCTCAGTTTCTCATATTCGTTTTTAGATTCTCATCCTTGTTCTACGGATGTGGACTACCAACCGCAGCGTGTAATAAGTTCATTAATTTCTGATCTTTACAGCATTGGGAATCAAAAACCGTGTAGAATTTAATGCTTCGAAAACTCAATGCTGTCTACTGTCACAAAAGCGTAACCTTCCCCCAATGCCACTATCCATGAGTGGTACTTGCATCAAAGAGACCAAACAGCTTTCAGCAGCAGGTACGTGCGTTACAAACCACTTATTATGGAGTGATCACATATTTGACATCGCTTTAGGTTTTCTCCCAAGATGCAAGAAGTTTTTACCCCTTCTGATCTAGCTTCGTCCGAAACTCGAGTACAATTTCCATGTCTGGGCAGGTGCTCCTACAACCTACTTGAGTCTCCTAGACATAATTTAAAAGAGAGTTTTAAAAATGATAGGTCAACGTTGTCTAACTGAAACTATTGTATCTCTCGAGCACCGTCGTAAGGTTTCATGCCTGCTGTCATTATTTTATCGCTACTTCCATAAACAATGCTCTGGCTGAGGATCCATATTTGTGCGGAATGTTAGCAAAACTATTTTTCAACAAGAAACAGAGAGTGCGATTCATTGTGCAAATTATTTTCAAAAATCTACATGAAAAATGGACTTAGTACAAAACACTGTACAATCTACACTTTGCACTAACTGTGGACTTATTAAAAAACGAAAGGAACATTACTAACAGCCAAATTAGTGTTCCTTAATACAATTAATTTGTTGTGTGGCTTGTGTGGCCACTGGCTTCATGCAGATGAGATGATACATACTAAGACCGAAGAAGTTTAAAAATGTTCTATGATTCTTCTTCTATAGATCATCGCCTTGGTGGTATATTTTTGGATCAGCAACCGATCTTCTCCATTTAGATAACTTACTATTTCATTGTAGCTTAGATAGCTTTTTCAAAAAAGAGTCTCCTTAGCTCCTTTAATATTGGACATACACCGATGAAGTGAATAGTCTTTTCGTTCACTCCCATATATTATAAGGAGCAAATATTAACCAAATCGTATCTGTGTGGCATACAATTTCGGTTAAGAAGTTCTCTTCTTACTTTAAAAATAGTTCCAATAGTTTTTCTTGAAAAATCAAGCCTAAAGTAATTACGTTCATTTAGATTGTAGTTAAGTTTCGAATAAATGTCAATTTCCGTAGAAGTTCTCGCCTTTTCTATGAATGTGTTCCTTTCATTTTCATCGATAGATTGGATAACCTCCTACAGTGCTTTTTTCATCTGGAGACCTGTACATCAATTCAGTTCTAGAATAATACCACAATTTGCAGCAAGATCAATCCAATCCTTGTAGAATCCAGTTTTTCGACGCATGACACTTCTCAACATAATATTTGGTAATCGGTTTCGGTCCATATTAATCACCTTTATCAAATAGTCTGCGTTCAGCTTCAATGTTGATACAAAGAGTGTCGAAAACCCCGTTTGCAAATGATACATGTACTTAGGTGTACTTAGAGGGAGGAGAAATACTTTTGTAGGGAAGAATCAAAGCAAATATTAGACAATTTCGTATTTCCGAACACTCCAGATCTGTGCTCCATAAAACAGAACTGCTTTTGCAGATTTTGCAGAATTTACTTCCAGTCCCCATGTTTTACAATAATCATAAAGCCTATTGATCATAAGCTGCAGTGAAGCTGGAGCCTCTCCCAAAATGACAATGTCATCAGCATGCATAATTACTTTTATTTTTTAGCTTTCAAACTCTACTCCACAAGGAAGCCAAACAACCAAGTTATCAAGAAATAACGCAAATATCAATGGGCGGAGTTTGCGTCCTTGACGTAGGCCTCGATTTATTTAGATCTATTTTGATTTGTCACGTCTATTATGAGTTTTTTCAGTGCTTTAACAAACTTGGATAATACACCTAAGTTGTAAAGTTTATAGAACATCGTTTTTCTGTAAACTTTATCAAATGCAGCTTTCAATTCAACGAAAAAGGTATAAAGTTTAGCATTACGATTGAGTTTGCTTCCAAGAATAAAAATGTTATCGGCTGTAGAATACCCTTTCTGAAACCCTGGCTGATACTCGCTTACTTTGTTGTTTAAATTTACCCAGTTAATAAGCCTTATATTAAGTATTGAAATGTGAATCTTCAAACTTGCATTCAAGAAATGATATTCCCCTATAGTTTACTGGGTCGTTTGGGTCACCTTTTTTTAAGTATTGGCCATATAATAGCCTCATCGAAGCAATGAAGATGTACATCAAAACTAAAATGATATTGAGTGCTTGCGCCAGTGGTTGCTTAAATTCAGTGGAAGAATATTTAAAGTACCCTGTGGGAATCCCGTCTGTGCCAGCCGCTTTGCCATCTTTAATCGACTCTACAACCCTTTCTACTTCCACAACCGTTATCTGCACATCAGGGATATCATCTTCGGTATGTGGTGTCGCATAACTCCGTACTAGTTTTTCCGAAGAGAAATGTAGCAGTCCTGAAAAATGTAACCTTAAGTCCTCCAGAGAAATGCTGGTATTCTTAGTTTCTCGTTCATTTCCATTTTTTTTTTGTTAGTTTCCAAAACTCCAATGATCATTTTATCCTCTATCCTTTAAAAACAGGTTAATTTAAGGTAAGAGAACCATATTTTAAAATTCTTAATAACCAAACGAAATTTTAAACTGGCGTTTTGTTGTGATGCGAGATAACTCTCAGAATTTTGTGTCGACTTTTAAACTACAAGCTGCTAGATTATGAAAATTCCATAATATCATCGTTGATATTGTGAAAAGTTGTATGATGCGCTTTTCTGAGAATTTTCAAAAGAACAATAAAACATTTTATTTTAAATATTATAATAAAGCAAACAACAGCTTCATATTACAAAAATAAATTATTTGTGAAACATAAAATATAAAATTCTCAGAAAAGTGGTTTACCGAAGCTAAAGTATCATATTCCTGCTGCAATGAATTTAATATAAATTGGTTGCAGTGCTATATCCGGACATATTCTACGTTGACTTTTAAATATATATAAAATAATAATATTGAAAAACTTAACATTTGTTGCTATTTTATAGTTCCCATTCAAGAACAAGGAATTTTTCAAAAAGAATTCTCAGAATGTGAACAAAAAAAAATATTACGCATACGCCACAGTGAACTTTTTCAATATTTTATTTTTATTTTTTAAAACACATAATTTCTAAAAAAAAATATTTACTAGCTAAATACTAAATAAATTAAACCAACTTTTTAGATACCAACGTCAATACGTTACATTAAATGGATGATGATTACGTGTGTGGATTCCAGGCTAAATTCTAAATCCCATGAGCATAGGTAATATCTCAAGTAAATTATTCATTCGCACAGTTGTTGGATTCTTGGAAGCGTCCTGATGAAAAACTCATAAAATATTTTTGCGTTTTTCGTACTTATAAATAGAAAAATGTGTACTAGAAGTGGATACATAATTGATGATGCATTGTTGAGTTCTTTTTTTTCAGTTCAGTTCGGTTCTGTTCTGTTCACATTTTTGTCTGGATCCTTTTTATTTTATTTTTTAACTTTGTCAATAACAGAACAAAACGTGCCTTTTTTATTTAGGGAACAAACAAACAAATAAACGAACAAAATGTTTTTGTCATTTGAGTTCTGAGAAGAGCGAGGTGTATGATATCATATCTCGAAGTACTGAACGTAAAATGCAAATGTAGATTTAAGTGGTTTTCATTGTGTGTTATTAAATATTTTCGCGAATAAGTTGAACTGTTTGTTTGTTTTCATTTTTGTTAAATGATTGAGTTCAAAAAAGTATTCACGCTATTCAATTAGGTGAGGGAAATGAAATTAATTAAATGTTTACCAGAATTCAAATCAATGAAAGGGAAATGAAAGGAATTGTTATTTTGTTTATTTTGTGCTTTATGATGATACTCGTATTCAAATATTTCTATAATTACTTGACTCACACTTTGTATTTGTTTAAATAGAAATACAAGCTTCTGAAACTTGCAGATTTCAGTGGAATATTTGATGAATGATTTAAAATAGATCTGTAAGAATAATAAATACAAACCTACATATAAACGATTCATATAGGTTGGAAAGCATGAAAACGTTGTGGTTCATATTGCTTCACTTATATAATTTTAATATTATATTAATAGGGTGTTTTTTTAGACATGTGCTTTTCAATCCTTTTTCGGAACTGATTATTTTGACAGCTGTTACTTGGTTTAAACTTAGCTTGGTTTGCCGTTTCATGAAGGATAAAATTACTCCTGAACATTTTTTGCATACCATGCAAATTTATAACTTTAAATAAATTCTACGCATCACTTTATTCAAGATTATTTTTACGGAGTTTTTATCCCGCGTCTTTGGCCTGTAGCACCCAAGATAGTGTGATTCGACACCGCGTCATTGACGCCTTGCAAGCGAATATTCTGTATTTCTGACATACATCAAAAAGGTACACAATTGAGTCTTTAGTTGTGAACTTATTTGAACTAGCCGTGTCAACCAGTTGCCGAGATCAGACCTTTATATTTATAATTTAGGTATATCCTTGACTTAAACATTACATTAAATGCATTTAAAAAACACAACCTACGCTATAATTAACATAAAAGTGAAGAGGCTTTGAAAATGACTTGAATTGTAATGTTATTGTAAGAAAGTGTTCTGCAGTAACTAAGTCATTTAATTTCTTAGCCAGTAAGATAATATTTTGAGATTAATTAAAGAAACATGAAAAAAAAGTGGGCGTAACAGAACTAAATTGAAAACATAAAAAGCTGAATAGATAAGACTGTTTATTAACTTCCCATAGGAAGTTATTGTAATGGGTCCGATTTGTCAAATTTAAAATGTTGACATTTCTCAACGTTTCAAGGTCCCTAGAGTCGAAATAAAAAATTTTTAGAAGAATGTCTGTGCGTGCGTGTGTACGTATGTATGTATGTTTGTACGTCTCTACGTTAGCGACGTTTTTTGTCGTCCATAGCTCAAGAACCATAAGAGATATCCACTTCAAAAAAAACTTTGTTTTAGAGAGAATAATGCAGAAAGATACAGAAAGGGCTTAAAAATTGCGTGGGTCGTTTTTTTTTCATATCAGTTTATAAAAAGGTGAACATTTTGGTAAACCCTAAATATTTCACAAGCCAATGACGCTTACTTACTTACGTTAGGTGGTGCTACAGTCCTGTTTGAACTAGGGCCTCACCCCACAAACTTTTCCATCTAGCTCGGTCCCTAGCTAGATGTCTCCAGTTTCGCGCTCCAAGTTGGGTGAGCTCACTTTCCACTCAATTTCTACGTGACCTAGCCATCTTAGTCGTTGGACTTTCTAGCTAAGTTTACGTCTCTGTACAGCCTGTACAGCTCGTCGTTTCACCTTCTCCTCCACTCCCCTTCGATGCATACGGGACCGTAGATCACACGAAAAACTTTTTTTACGAACAGACCCAGGGTGCTTACATCCCCTTTTGTCATAGTCCATGCTTCTGCACAGTATAGCTGGACGGGGATGATAACGGTCTTATATAGCAACACTTTGGTCCCTGGAGAAAGGACTTTACCGCTCAATTGCTTTCTTAGTCTAAAAGAAACAGCTGTTAGCAAGAGCTATTATGCGTTTGATCTCAGCGCCGGTGTTGTTTTCTGCATTTACAGTGTAGCCTAGGTAGACGAAGTCCTTGACTACCTTAAAGTTACGTCTATCGATGGTGACGTTTTGACCAAGACAGACTTTCTTGACGACAGCATGTACTTTGTTTTGCCCTCATTAACCGTTAAACCCATTTTTGCCGCCTCTGCTTCAATACTCACAAAAGCCCCATTGACATCACGCTGAGTTCTTCTGATTATGTCAATAATATCAGCATATGCTAGTAATTGGACAGATTTTTGAAAGATTCTAGTGTTGACGTGTGAGCTCTGCACTATTCTTTCAAACACGATGTTAAAAAAATCGCATGACAGCGCATCACCTTGTCTAAAACCTTTTTTGACATCAAAAGGTTCTGTTAAGTTGTTTCCAACCTTTATGGAGCAGCGTGAATTCTCCATGGTCATTCTGCACAAACGGATGAGTTTGGCAGGGATGCCAAAACTAGACATGGCTCTATACAACTCGTCCCTGTAGATGCTGGAATATGCGGCCTTGAAATCAATGAATAGATGGTGGGTGTCAATTTGGTGTTCTTGGGTTTTTTCCAGGATCTGCTGTAACACTGATAAGGACCTATCAGGTTGTTGACGATGGGCTTTAGACGTTCACATACTACGGTAGTGAAAATTTTATAGGCGATGTTAAGCAGACTGATTCCTCTATAGTTCGTGCAGTTTAGAGGGTCTCCTTTTTCAAGATCGGGCAAACAATACTGAGGTTCCATTCATCGGGCATGTTTTCTTCCGACCATATCTTACAGATAAGTTGATGCATGCTCCTAACCAACTTTTCTCCAGCTGCTTTAGAGAGCCCGGCATTCAAGCCATCCGCTCCAGCGGCTTTATTAGACTTCAGCTTAGATATGGAAATATTTACTTCGTCTAGGTCGGGAAGACGGGATTGTTTTCTTTCGTCGCCTATGTTGAATGGATCATCAGGTTTATGTACCTGTGAATTTCGTTTCACCTGTTCATAAAACTTTCGAACTTCATTCCTGCTTTTAAACCTCTCAACATCTTTGACCGCATGCTTCTCATACCCTCTCTTTATCCTTCTGAAAAGTCAGCGATCCTCTCGCTTCTTCTGCTCATAGAGCTCATGAGCAGGTCTCGTCCTTTTATGCAGCGCCCTTTGCGTGCCTGTTGTTTGGCTGCATTTGCCTGCCGACATTCCTTATCAAACCAGGGGTTCCTTGTTAGTGGCTGCTTGAAACCCGGCACATCAGAGACGGCTTCTCTGATTGCATCTTTCATTTTCAAATTGATGTAAATGGGCTTAAAGGAAAGATAAGTTCCATGCATTTAAAATTTGTTCTGGTTTTCAATAAAATGCTTACTTACAATTCTTTTGACGTTTTCTTTAAAAAAAAGTATTTAGTTTTCAAAATTCTGGATTTCAAAATGCTGTTAATCTGTTTTGATATGTTAAAAGTGCGTACTTGTTCCATGATAAAAACTATTTTTATTTTGCAGCCTATTAACAACATTTTGAAATATAGAATTTTGAGATGTATTATTTTGATCAGTATTTTGAGACACAGTTATTTAAAAACAGCAATATGATCCATATAGTATTTTGACCACATTCCGTTTTTTTTTCTAAAAACCACAAGTTTAAAAAAACATCCTTTATATAATAATTAGTATATGAATGTTGAGACTTTATTTATGACATCATTTGCTATGAAATAGGTAAAAGGTGTCGTACAGTAGCTTAAAATCCTTAAATTTTGTACTCAGTTAGATATAATTTTAGATTAATTAAGAAAAGGCGTAGAAATAAGTTGGAGTGGCAGTAATTAACATAACTAAAAGGAACAAAATATTCTCGGGCAATGACTGACTTTCTGTAAATTTCCGAGCACTTAAGAGCAGGAGCTCATAGGAGCAAGAAAGAAGCAAATACTTAAAATGTTAATCAATTTTCTCAAAAAAGTAAAGATCTTTTTTTGTTTTTGAATCTCATAAAAAATCTAATATTTTAAGCAATTTTTGCAAGCACAGTATTTTTGGTATCTGAGAAGGTTGGGTTCGAAACACTGTTTACTTTATAATACTTTATTCAAAATTCGGTAGTACAAAATTATATACGAGTTTATTTAAAATAGCTGTTAATGGGATAAAAAGAAAAATTAGTTCCATGCATTTAAAGTTTCTTTTGGACAAGTGCTGTCTAAAAAACACACTTTTTAAAAATGCAGTATACTGTGATGAAAAAGACAGTATTATCCTCGTTTTGTTACACAGTTTTCCTAGTTTACAATATTATGAATTACTTTTGTTATTGATATATTCATAATTATGTAGAAACATTATCATACAGAATTTTAAAGTAGAAGTTCGTAGCAGAAGTTTGATCGCTTTCCCTATTAATTAAAAAAAACTTCACATTAGTTATTTTTATATATTTCTTGTGATTCCGCCTTTTTGCGGTAAATTTAAATACAAAAAGATCAATACTTCATAAACAAGCACTATAACTTTTTTTAAGATTTTCATACTGTTTTATTTTTATTTCATCAAACGTACAATTAAAAATTGGCCTTAAGTAATGTGCCACATTCTTATATTGTGCAGTAGTACCCGTGGTGTAGAACTGTCATGCCAATGGTGTTGGGTTCGATTCCTACCTGCGCCATCTAAAGTTTTTTTCATGGGTACTGCCTCAAGCATGATTGTTCCAGCAGCTCCCCTGACTGTCACCTTCCTTAAATTCATCTAAACTAAAAGCCAACCCTGTAACTATTGAGCTTCTATAAAGTATAATTCCTTAAAATTGGGAAGGCTTGTAAAGAAAGAGTACTAGGCCTCTGTATGTTAGTCACTTACTTTTTAAAATAAAAGCATCAGCTTGTTTAAAACGTGTGAATATGAAATTGATAAGTTTTATTCAAGGCTGAAATATGTATCTATTTAAAGCTTGTAAAAAATGTTTTAATTTAAATCGAGGCACTTAAAGTTTCTATTGCGCCTTCAACTGGAAGTTAAGTACAAAACAGTTACTTTATGGCTTCCTTATAAAAGCTTTTTGCATGTTCTTGAGTTTTTATCCCAATAAGCAAACGAGTGGGAATATTTCACGGGACTTTTAACACGTGGCTCTGGATTAACCTGTGATGCTTTTATGTACGAAGTGGCTTTCATATATTTCAAAATCTATTATTGAGATAAGACAACGCGGTATTTCTCATAATTTGCAAATATGAATTTGAAGAGCTACGGATAATTAGACATGTCCCTGTAAAGGAATGGTAAGCGAAGCACTTTCCACCACGCTAGGCTTGTCCAAGTGACTTTTAGATGGTAAAAAAAAATAATCATTTGGGATAAAGAAAGATTAGGAGTAAACTAAAAAGGAATCGGTCTAAGCCTTATACATCGTAAGCTTAGAAGAACTGGACAGAGAAATAGGCCAGGGGAAGGAAAGGGGTATTTTCGGATCCAAAAATTGCAAGACGGTCCTTTACTATATGAAATATCCTGTAAAAAGTCAAAGTGAATTTAAAGCTGGTAAATGATAAACCACATATTTAATTATGTCAATTTCGGGGTGATAGAGGAGAAGTGTAAAGTTTCGTTGCATGCAAAAGGAGTAAATCAATTTTGATTTCATAGAAATTTTTTTTGCGAACATAGCATAGTCTTGAAAAAAACGATGAAGCCCTCAAATTACTATTTGAAAGAAGTAATTAAAACTATGTCATTCATTTAATAAATCACATACATTTTGTTACGCATTCACAATTTCCTCAGTTCAAAATCATTTTATTCAAAACTGAACTCAGGCTACTTTCGCTCCCCCACTTTATGCTAGCATGAACCAAGAAAAAAAAAACATCCTTACAGAATCTCCAACGACTTTATTTTGTTTGCGAAGCATTTTGTTGTGTTTGCTCAAAACCAACAAACCACTTTCAACATCAAACATCAAATTTTATCAATGACTTACTTCTGCAACTAATAGACCTTATTGCTTTTCATTTTCGATATAAAAACATTATTATTATCATTGAAACAAGGCAAAAACAATCCTCAAACACTTTCATTACTTTTCAAATGTCAAATAACCGAGAATATCCTTTATAACAAACGAGCAGACATACATTGTGTCTTGCTTAATAGAAGAAGAGCATCAACGACACGAAGAAGCCACATACATCCAAAAGCATCCATCCCAATGGCAATGCCAATCCAAATGCCAGGCGAAGGCATGAGAAGGGGATTTATAGAATATAAAGGGCTTAGACACGCGGAGTGATGATACAGATGATATGAAATTGCCTTAGAGCTTAAGAAAGTTGATATCAACCGCATTGATGGATGGCAGTGATACTTAAACAATACAAATGTGAGGAGGAAGGTCTTTCATTCGTTACACACCACATACCGTTACACCATTGGTGCTGACGCTGGCTGGCAGTGGCTTGCTTTTTGATGCTCCATCTTATAACCTTCTATATATGTATACACTGTATAGTATACATCGCAGCCCTTTTGTCAAGGAATTCTTCCATGTCCCAGAATACCAGTCCTACCAGCATATACACCAGCTGCTGATCTAATGTGAGGAGCAAACAGATTGACAGAACAAGGATAGCTCACGCTTATGGAGTGGGGTACATATTGACATTCAATAATGTCATAAAGTGATAAATGATTGTTAAAGGTATGGTTTGTTGCCATTTTACAGGTGAGAATTTTTCTTCTTCTTTTCTTTAGACGAAATTTAATAAAGCGGAAGTGATAAGGCCATTTTTGTGTATAATGGGAAAAAATGTTTCCTTTGAGACTTGAAAGAAGTTAATGTTTAAATCAAATCAATTTAAAACAATATTTTTTTTGTTGCTGGTAAGAGGTGAAGGCGTTATTTTATATAGACGAAAATGTGGTTCGCAAATGATGAATCTTTTGACATTTGAACACAAAAGGGATGATGGTGTCATGATAATATGGATAAAAGAACCATGAATTGGAGAGATTTATGTTAATTTGTAGATATCCCCAGAAGGGACCTTCAATTTGTTGCTGAATTCAAACAGTTAAGTATAGAGAGCATTTCAATATTTTACTTCTTTGTGGAAGGCAGTATTAGGAAATAGAAATTATCTTATTTAAAGATGGCATTTAAAAGCAAGTTCTTAGAAAATTGATTGATAAGCCTGATACAATATAAGGAACTAAATTTTATCTCTACAATTTGGATCTTTAGAAAAAAATTGAAATGATAGCAGGTGTTTTTTGACAGCTTGAGAACTTCTTATAATAATTCAATACAAAACATATTATAAGAGTTATATACTACTAAAAATTCAGCTTTATGCTGACAGTAACCAACATACTTTGTTAAATTTAACCAACTTTCTCTCTCGATATAACCTGCTTGGTAAAAATTAACCAAACTACTTGTTATTTATACTTATTTTTTTTTTGGTGGTGCAGCAGTCGGTGGAAAACGAAAACCTAGTGACTCTTAATCACTCTAAAGCACTCTTCGTGAAAAGAATTACTCTTGGAGAATTTTTCAATTCCTCGCAAGAGGCACGAATTGAACATAAAACCTGTAGTATGACAGTCCTAAACACTAACAATTGCCCCACAAGTTCTATGATTTGACTTACCTATTTTTTAACAAGAACAAATTATTTATTTTTCCACAAGGCTCAGTAATTTTTAACCAGCTAAAATCTCGCTTGATGAATGGAACCTAAATACTGTTTGCCCGATTCTGAAAAAATTCTGAGTCTACTTAACATCGCTTACAAAATCTTCTCTGCCGTAATATGTGAACGTCTAAAGCGCACCGTCAACAACCTGATAGGTCCCTATCAGTTTGGTTTTATACCAAGAAATCACATTCGATGAAAGTACGGCAGATCCTGATCTTTTCATCGATTTAAAGGCCGTATACGACTGCATCTACAGGGACGAGCTGTATAAAGCCATGACCATGGAAAATTCACGCTTTTCTATAAAGGTTGAAAACAACTTAACAGACTCTTTCAATGTCGAAAAAGGTTTAAGGCAAGGTGATGCGCTGTCATGCGATTTTTTTAGCATCGTACTTGAAAGAATAGTGCAGAGCTCCAACATCAACACTAAGGGCATTATCTTTTAAAAGTGTGTCCAATTACTAGCTGATGACATTGTAATAATCGGAAAAACTCAGCGTGATGTCAATGGGATTTTGTGAGTATTGAGGCAGAGGCAGCAAAAATGGGTTTAACTGTTAATGAGGCCAAAGCAAAATACATGCTGTCGTCAATAAAGTACTTACAAAACCGACGTCTTGATCAAAACGCCACCATAGAAAGACGTAACTTTGAGGTAGTCAAGGACTTTGTCTACCTTGGCTACGCTTAAACACAGAAAACAACACCAGCGCAGACCCTTATCATCCTTGTCCTGCTATACGGTGCGGAAGCATGGAATATGATAAAAGCGGATGAAGGCACCTTGGATCGTGTTGTTCGTGTGATCTATGTTCAGCTGTGCATAAAAGGGGAGTGAAGGAGAAGACTGAACGACGAGCTGTAAGGGCTGTACAGCGACTTAGACTTAGCCAGAAATGTAAAAGTTCAACTACTAAGAAAGTTGGGTCACGTAGAGCGCATGGAAACCATTGCTCCGGCCCGGAAAGTCTTCAAATCCTACAGAACAACGCAGTAGTCAAAGATCGCGGATCTTGGAACGAAAACTGGAGACAACTAGCTAGGGACCGAGCTAGTTGGATGAGGCAATAGTTTACACAGGACAGTAGCGTCACCTTAAGTAAGTAAGTATAAATCTCAATCGGTTAAGGCTAATGGTTTTGAGTATAAGTTATCGACTTCAATGGATTTGATTTATAAAAAAAAGTTTTAATAATTGTACGTGGATAAACAGGGATAGAAAAGTTGAATCAAATTTGAAGAAGTTGAATCAAATCAGAAGAAGAGAATGGTTTTACAGCTGGCTAAGTGCCACCTACAAAAACGCACCGTGCGGAAACATCATAATAAGTTAGGTACCAACAGATAGACAAGCTTCTTCCAAAAAAATGGGTCACTTTACTTTAAGGCGATTTTCCGAAACAATCTCTTAGATGTCAGAAATAGAAGAGGTGTTGACATGCGTCTTATCCGTTATCCCCATCTTATGATAGCTATGCAGTTCGGAGACTGAATTTTAACATCCGAGTTTACTTGGGACGAGCTGAATGAACCTGCCACTGGCCAATAAAACAAAGACCACTGCGCAGAACACGTGAACACCATCAGCTCTACGGCACCCGAAACAATAGAAACCGAAATTTTTTTTCATATCAGGTGCTGAAATATTCTTTTGGCGTATTCAAGGAATAAACAACACCTGGATTTATAAAGAGACTTGGGCAGAGATTATCGAATTTTGTTAGCTGCTCAAAGTGAAGAAAGAAAAGAGCCAGGATACTCAAACCGCATGCAGATGAAAAAAGTTCAACTTAGCGGAAGACTCTACAAGCGTATTCAAAACAACCTTTTGGCTCAAGAAGTAAAGGAAGCCGCTTATAGTTGTGATAGCAAAACTAAAGAACTTGATAGTTTAAAATATTAGTTTAGTTTTAAACCATCTTCTGAGTTGTCCGATATAACAAATTCCCGACTGCAAACCAATTGTTGCAAGCAGCACCAAGTTTATTTATAAAATCAGCGAAACAGATATGGATTTTCTATAAATTAAGAAAAGAATGGGTCCAAGAACTGAACCTTATAGTACCCTAGAATCACTTTATTATTTATTTTTATTTTATTTTATTATTAATTTGATTTACTTTGACGACCTGCATCCTTCTGCTTCTGATTTAATAGAATTAAAAGAAATAAATTAGCCACTTCTTCAAGTTTCGAGAAATTGTGATATCCTCACTGCTTTCATTGTGTTATATTGATCTTATTATATAATGAAAATAAAACATCAGTATTAAGGACCTATGATGCTACTAGCCTGCAAGAAATACCAAACATTCCATTGTTAATGAAAGTAATGGTGATAGAATAATGGCTTGAAGATATATATTGCAATCTTTTTTATTTACGCGACCATTCAACCTAAAATGAGCTTTATTACTTAACGCTTTAAAATGGACGATGTGCTCTATGAACTAAACACACAGATAATTTGTTTCGAAATAATTCGTCACAATTTTGTAACGAATCCTATAGATTTCACCCTTCATCCTTTAAGTTCACAATATGAACTATAGTCTACAGGAAGCTATAGTCCAGTCCTGTAAGCAGGAATGAAGGGTGTTCCGGTATCTCTTTGGCTGGCATGCTTGCAATGGGCTTAGCTCGTCGGAAATGGCTGGGTTCTTGCCAAGGGATACCAAAACGTGTGTTACGTAAAATCATGCCGAGTTGTAGGTATAAAAACACAGATAATACACATTAATTTGGATCTAAAAAAATTTTAGGACCCTAAATTCATCCTTTAGAAAAACAAATGAATTACTATTCGAATTTCGACAAATTGAAAGGATTGATAGAGAAAGAAACTTCAAGTAACAACCTTAGAGAAGGGAGGACTCGATGTTATGTCCATATGAGGTATATATATCCCACCCACGCATCACTAATGTGGTACGACCTTGGCTACTGCTACCTCGATGTCGTTTGCAGTAACCCCCTAACTTCGTATGTGGTGACTTACCGAAGGTTATCTGAAATGGTCACATTTACCCTATGAATAATCTTTTAGTAATCCATTAAATTACTAAGCCGTAAAATTTATCTCTTTATCAAATTAAAGTCATTCATTAACATTTTTTTTTAAAACGTTATAAATTTCATTTTATTTTACCAAAAAAATTAAATAAACTATGTATACATAAAGGAGAGAAAAAAAAACTAGAATCTAAAGAACAAAAATGAGCTTAAATAAATAATGTGCAATTAGGATGAAAAGTCTATGTCTAAATTTTATGTTATTGTATGTGTTTTATAAAACTATTAATATCAATGTATTGTTTTTGTATTCGTTTTTAATTTTTTTCTTTTTTTTTTTTTTTTATTTCGCTGTCTCTTTGTACTCGTTTATTCGTTTATTTTTAGGATTTTTTTAGGTGAATTAATTAAGCACATTTATTTATATTTTGATAACAAAAGCCTACTTTTAGACAATATATTTTTTCTTTTATTTTCTTATTGCCTACTTTCAGGCAAACTTTCTTGTAATTTCAGTTTTTTGTTTTGTTTTCAACCTATGTATGTATTGAGTGTATATGTTTCAAAGCAATTTCCAACAATAAAATTCACGATCAAATTTAAATAAGTAAAAATCACTTACCAAACGTATGGAATTATAAAAAAAAATGTAACCTTGTTGATATTGAGGCGATCAATGGATTTTGTTTTCGTTGTTTCAGCCGTCGAGGTGGTGCACCGCTTCGAGGATAAGCATACAATCGAAAGTAATGATCGTTGAACGAATAATGTGTACCTATTTTTGATAAGATTGAAATTTGATTGAATTGTATATTGAAAAATTGCTTTAAAATTTTGTTTGAATTTAATTTAATTACTTTAGTTTAATTGTCTATTTTGCTATATTTTTTTTTTTTTTTTTTTTTTTTTAGATTTAAGTTTGATATTTTGTTTTAAAATTTTAATTTTGTTTTTCTTTAACTTTAGTTTCTCTAAGTCTTACATATTATGTAATGACATAAACACAAAAAAAGATGCAATAATAAGATAATAAAAGATAAAATAAATTGGACAATCTGGTACTTAGCTTTTGAGAGGTTTCGATTGAATTCTGAACTTTGTTGGTAAATGTAGTATGGTATAGATGGTCGTATATACTTGCTGTTAGAAGTTGTGCGTGTGCGGATGGTTGTATATTGCTGCTGTTACAAATGGAGTGAATGTGGATGGTCGTATGATTTTGCTGTTTCTGTTGTGCACTTTTGCTGATGTGGTCGTATGATGTTGCTGATTTGGATGAATGGAATGTGTGGATGGTTGTATGATTTTGCTGGTTTTGGTGTGTGTATGCGGATTTTGGATGCGGATGATGGATGTAGTATGGTTTTTGGTGATACCTGGTTGGATGTTCTTGTTGTTGCGGATGGATGGATTGATGGATGGTTATTTTGACCTCTTGGTTGTTGTTGGTGTCGAGTGATGATCGATTTAGTTTCGACGATGATTTTCTTGGCTTTTATGGGCTTTCTTTGACCAAATAGTTCAGTGGTGTTTCTTTTGCTCGAATCTCGTCAGCCTTTAAAATTCCTGGTCCCTCGTGGCGACTAGACTATGAGTCTTGTTGATGACTTTTCTTTTTAAAAACAATATTAGAAAAGAAATTTTTTTTTTTTTTATTATTATTATTTCACATTTTTTTTCTTTCTTTCACTGTATTATATATGTACCTTTTTTTTAAAAAAATGATGTTAATGATGTTATTAGCTTTACTCTTAATTTTTCTGCAGTTGCAGGTAAAACTTCACTTTAAAACTTTTTACTACTTTCTTTCTTAAAGCTTACACTGTGATATTATCTCGTCGCGCACCAGGAACCAAATGAAAGATTTGTCCTGGCCTTTTTCATCTTTTCCATTGTCGAAATTATTTGACGAAACTGGGCATTTAAAGATGGAAGTGGATCCGGTCTTTGTTTTTTAGCTTCTTGAACCCGATATTTTATTTAGAAAAATCCAATTGCATTTTAAGATTGAATAATGGATTTTTCTTCACATTAGTGTGATATAATTTAATAATTTTGGTCAAAATTCTTGAAATTTAAGAAAACACGCAAGACCATACGTAACCAATACTAATGCTTTTCCTTGTATTAGTTACCGATCACGATTCCTTTTTAATTATTCTCTTTTGTCTTTCTTTTAATTCCTACATCCTTAAGGTTGCTCCTTCAAGTGTCTTGCCTTATACTTTCATTTTTGATTTTCTTTCGATGTCCTTGACCATGGTCTAGTGGTCTCGACACTGGATCTCATCATCACTACTCGTCTCCTCGGGTTCAAATCCCACTTCTTCCATTTTTACATTTTTTCTTTTAACAATTCTTAAACCCACTCCTCATCCTTCACGTAAAATTCTTTCCTTTTTTTTTTATTGTGAATTGTGTTCGTCATGATCATTATCGTTATACGTCGATCTTTAACTAAATTACATGAATGCATTCAAAAAAACAAAATAAGTCCGAAAAGATGTCACCCTGAAAGTATGCATCAACCTACTAGCTTCTACAAAAACCTTTTCATTCCAATTTCCAAACTGTTATACACTCTCATACATTGTTTCATCATACCAAATTAAACAACAAATAATATTGGGACACGCTTGCGTATTCGCAATTTTAATTTTTAATTATCTATGTACTATATTTCTGTTTAAAAAATGTCATTTCTCACAAACCTGCTTACTTTTCCGAAAGCTAATGAGGTAAAAGGAACAGGAAAGAAAACAGAAAAAGAAAAGAGACTCATGCACAGACTGACTGCCGGGCATATGAGATATGACCTTTATCTTCGTATGTCCTTACAGTGGTATATTCCTACACGTTTTCCATTCATGTCTTCTAGTTCGTACAGGTTGTTTCCTATAACCTTTTTTATTCTCATTTTCAGAAATTTCGGAGATAACTTAGCGCTGATTTTCTTAGATGCGTCACTCAGAATAAAATTCCTTCTGAAAACTACTTCACCCACGGAAAATTTGATAGCTTTACTGCGAGTATTATACGCGTTCTCATATTTGGTGTGAGCATTCGCTAAGGATTCTTTAATATGTGAGTGTAAAATGTTCATTTGTGACGCCTTTGACAATGTTTTAATCTCGGAATTATTAAGAGCGTTGAGATCTTTCAGGAGTTTGTAATCAGCACCATGTTCAACCATTGGTTGGCCAAATAATGCCTCGTATGGCGATACACTTGTAGCTGAATGTATTGTTGTGCGGAGAGCACACGCGATTGAGGGGAGATGTAAATCCCAATTACGTTGGTCTTGATCGATGTAAGCTCTAACTGCTGCTAAAATTGACCGATTTACTCTCTCGCTTGCGTTAGCTTGAGGGGAGTAAGCTGCGGTTTTAACATGATTAATTCCAAACGAAACCATGAGCTTTTCAAATTCCTTGCTTGTAAACTGTTTTCCGTTATCGGAAAGAATTGTGTCCGGTACACCAAACAGACACAAAACATTTTCAGTAAGAAACTTTATTACCGTTTCCGACGTAGCTTTTCTCAAAGGCTGAATTAAGACAAATTTCGTTAGTTGGTCTAAAGCAATAACAATATGTGTGTTTCCCGTTTTCGAGCGAGGGTAAGGACCTAGGAAATCAATGTATAGCATTTGAAATGGCCTGTCTGCCGTAAAGGCTTTCCCCATTGGTGGTCTAAGGGAACTGTTCGGTGCTTTACATGATTTACAAACATCACAACGTGCAATGTATGCTTTCACCTGTGTTGCCATGCCAGGCCAAAAGAAACGAGTACGTAATCGGTACAAGGTTTTCGATACACCGCCATGCGATGCTCTCGGCGGCCGATGAGCCAATCCTATCAAACGATCGGTTAAGGCTTCCGGAACCCAGAGCTTCCAAATAAGGTCATCCTTCAACGGATTACCTGTGCAATGTTGGACCTTCTTATAAACGAAATTGTTCGATACTTGAAGATCCGGTAGCTGGTTCTTTTGGTTTCTGACTGTGTCAATGATCTTTAAGTATTCCTCACATTGAAAACTGGGGTCTTCAAGATCTATGTGCAGCGCGTCAAAGTCTTCGTTCACAACCGAAACATCGTGGTCCAGTGCTTCTATTTCAAATGTCCTCGATAGAGCATCAGGGACAACGTTCTGTGAACCTTTCCGATGTTCGATTGTGAAGTCAAACCCTTGAAGCTTCAGGCTCCATCTTGCCAAACGACCGCTTAAGTCCTTTTGACTCATCAGCCACTTTAAACTTGCATGATCGGTGATTATCTTAAACGCTTGACCTTCCACGTATGCTCGAAACTTTTTAACTCCGACCACTGCTGCTAAGCACTCGCGTTCTGTTACGCTATAATTGCGTTGTGCCTTATTCAGTTTCTGTGAATGGTAATATATAGGTTTTTCGTTACCTTCATCGTCGAGTTGACAGAGAACACAGCCAATGCCTGTGTTTGAAGCGTCGCATAGGATTATAAATTCCTTACTAAAATCTGGGTTGATTAAAACAGGATCAGAAGTCAATGTCGCTTTTAAGTTTTCGAAAGCTTTTACAGCTTCTTCTGTAAATTCGAATTTCTTTCCTTTCTTCAAACAATCTGTAAGCGGACTGGCCAAAGTGGAAAAGTCTTTGACGAATCTTCGGTACCAGCCTGCCATTCCTAAAAATCGTCTGACCTGTCTTGGTGTCTTAGGAACTGGAAAGTCAACTATTGCTGAGATTTTTTCCTGATTCGTTTTAATACAACCATGGCCTACTATGTAACCTAAAAATTTTACTTCCTTGAAACAAAATTTGGACTTTTGAACGTTAATAGTTAAACCTGCCTGCCTAAGTCTACCTGCTAACACTTTCAAGAGTTTTATATGGTCTTCGAATGAGCTTGACACTACTAGCAAATCATCTACATATGGGAATATTTGTTCTCGCAATTCAACCGGTACAACTTTATCTATAACTTCACACATTGTCTGACACGCGTTTTTAAGGCCAAATGGCATGACCTTGAATTGCATTAATGGTCTACCTGGAACCGTAAACGCCGTTTTTTCCCTTGATGACTTCTCCAGAGGGATTTGCCAAAACGCGTCCTTCAAATCGATGCTTGAAATCCAACGAGTATCTGGAAGACGAGATAGCAAACCCTCTATATGAGTCATTGGATACGCATTTCCCTTCGTCTTCGCGTTAACTTTCCTGTAGTCGAGGCACAGTCGATTCTTTCCTGGCTTCCGAACCAGAACTACTGGAGAACTCCATGCACTAGAACTCTCTTCTATAATACCTAACTCTAGCATACGATCCAACTCCTCATACATCAGTTTTTGCACTGCTGGAGAAATCGGGTAAAAACGTTGTTTGATTGGCTCTGCATCTCCCGTATCAATTTTGTGTTCCGTCAGTGAAGTTTTCCCAAGGCCTAAAATAGCAGAAGATGGAAACATGTTGATGGTTTTCCTTAATGTTTCTGACTGCACATCCGTCAATTCATGGGCATTCGGATCTAACTCTTTTGACGTCGTTGTGTTCAACGAAAGCTCTGAGATGAGGCCAGGGGCTATATTAAAATCTTTCCAGAAATTTATACCAAGGTATAAATTCTGTTGAAGTGATGGTACAATATATAAGTACAACTCTTTCTCGATACCTTTGTAAGAAATCTTGGCCAAGACTTTGCCTACTATAGCCTGATTCTTACCATCAGCGGTTCTTATGTTTTGAGATATTTTGCTGTACTCTATATTTTTCTTGCGTAACATATCAACACCTCCTGCTCCCAAGCAACTAATACTTGCTCCACTATCAAGCAAACCTTGCATCTGTTCGTCAAAAATTTTCACTGTAGCATATGGTCTAGGATCTTCCGCATTGTACAATACCGAAGCTTCTATCGCTTTGAACTCTTGTTTCTTTATTTTGAATTTTTGTCTTAGTTTCGTCACCTTTTCAGAGACTGGTGTCTTCGCTTCAGGATTGTCAAAAATTCTATTCCTAACTCTATAATAGTTTTTTAATCTCTCGTGTAACGTTTTTCGAGGTTCGTCAGGTTTTTGAATTTTGTCTGTTTCCATTGTCTTTGGTCTATGTTCGGGTTTTAGAATTAAAATTGGATGTTTTGGTTCATTTGTTGTTTTTGTTTGAATCTGTGATTCATAAGAAATTATTGGGTTTAAAATGTCAATTTTATGTCCAGGTTCTAATTTTTCGAACAGTTTCCCTTGGACATGGGACTGTTCTTCACCTCGTTTCCCGAACAACGCGGGCATTGCGGTACGGTAGTGTTTTCATATCCACACTTATAACAAAAAAGATTTCTTTGCGGCACTTGGCAATCGAAGTAAGTGTGTCCTTTTTCTTTGCAATTGAAACATACGAGGTTTCGAACATCCCTACCTGAATTGAAGGCTTCTATATTTGGATCAATCAAACAAACTTCGTCTGTCTCTATTTCAGAAACGTTCCTTCGATTTGTTGAAGGTTGCTGGAACTGCGGTTTGAAACTTCTTGATGAACTCGAGTCTTGAGAATTGTTTAAATATTTTTCAATTTTTCTACAAACGTAGACCATTTCAGGTAAACTATTTGTATGAAAAGTTATTAGCAATTCGCCTATACGTCGCTTGACATTTAGTTTTAACAACTCTACAATCTCTTTCGGTTGTTTCGGTACTCGTAATCTATGTTTCAGTTGTTGTATCGCAGTATAAAAATCATCGAAAGATTCCGAAGACTGTTGTCTTCGATCGAAAAGTTTTCGAGAAAGCTCGGAGTCCGTTTCTAAACTACGATATTGCTCTATTAAAGCAGTTTGAAGCGCATTCCAATCTGCAGTTGGGTTTGCGTTTATATAAACCCAAAACCAACTTTCAACTGGCTCTGACACAAAGTGATGAAAGTTCTGAACTATCTCTTCCCAACAAACGTTGTAACTACACCTCACCCTATTCAGTCTAAAAAGGAAGTCATCCACCGTCATTCTTTTCCCATCAAATTTCAACCCCCATTTATGGAAATTATGGTATCGTTTTGTAGGTTGAAGCGCCTGAGCAGGTTGGTACATACTTTCTAAAGGATCACTCAAGGACATGTTGTTAAGCTGTCTCAAAAATTCAGTTGCATTTGTAGAATGATTCTCGCCATGATGATGGGCTGTAGAGTCATGCTGTGGACGATCATCTCTCGTTGAACTATGCGGTATGGTTGGGTTGATTGGTGGAAGACCGTCAGTTCGTTCTCTTCTCGGCTGGGTACTCCTAGGTACTGAAGATTCTCCCCGTTCCGCACTATACCTTTCTGGAGTAACTGCTGACAATGTCCTACGCACTATATTTGCAACCTGTTCTTCTAGGTGAACCCTATTTCGTTCTGCCTCCGCCCTAAATAACTCCATATCTTTTGCGCGATTTATCCCTATTGCTGCCGTTACCACTTGCTCAATATACCCTCCTATTACCTGATCTTCATCACACTCATCTTCGTTTTCTTCAGCATCCAATTGTGTGTCTCTATTTTCAAGAGAAATCCCAAGGTTTAAACTTCGAATCCTTCGTTCCGCTTGAGTCAACAAAGACTCCGCACCTTCTTCGGGTTCTACTTGATGTCTACCTGTCGGTAGTTGCACTCTATTCAACGAATCTCTGTCATTTCCTTCCGATGCACTGTTGTGTTGATCCATCACATTTTCAGCTTGATTTCCCGCACCTCTATTCTTATTACTACGCAAAGCATGTATCTTTCTGTACTTTCCTAAAGTCAGTCTTCGTTCATTACCCATCTTTAACTCTATCAATGAATTATATCTGACAACAAATAAAAAGGATTGAACCTACGATTAAATCTAACTAATCCGACCCTGAAGTTTTGAATTCAGACACTCTTTAAAAATCTTACGAACTATCAAAAAAATAAAGAAACCAAACAAAAATAAAGAAAGCAAAAAAAAATCATTATAAAATTAAACTATCTTTTACCACCAAAAAACTTAAACTCTGCTTGTTAATTCAGAAAGAAAAAATATAATAGATATTTATAAAAAATGTATCCAATGTCAAAGAAAATTCATAAATAAAACTGGTAATGAGAAGTGTCTTCAAGAATAATTCATTATCCTAAAGAATTTTGAACTTCACAAATAAAAAGAATAAAAGAATGTTCACCAAAAAAAATATAATCAAGTTATATATAAAAAAATATACTGTAAAATATCAATATATATATAATATAAAGAAAATCGAAATTAAATTTTTGTTTTATCAATCATAATGTGTAAGGGTAAATGTGCCAAATCCAAACCTTTTCATTTATTTATCATAAACTTAGGTGTATCACCACTTTTCTTCTCCAGGATGCTCTCTCTTTTCCTCTCTCTCAATCCTATTAAATTGCTAAAATTCAAACAATCACCATTGAAAGAAAAATAAGTCAGATTTGTAAATTTTTTTTTGTTTTTAATTTTTTTGAAAGATTAAAAGTACTCGCTACTAAAGACTAGTTCTGAGACTTTATATTTTCAGGACGAGCACTTCAAATTTCTCTTCAAGTTTCTCTATTCAAATATCAATATTCAACGGCAAAAAATCAGAACACAACAATCCAAAATTCGGATTAAATTTAATAAATGAACAAAGTATAGTCTACACTTAACGAATTAACCACTATACCTACATTGAGCGCTACAGACTGAGCAGCGACACAATCATCCACTCACTGGCCGTCAACTGTTAGCTACAATGGATTCATCAAAAGTAAATTAACAAAAAAATTTCGAAAATCGAAAAATACAAAAAAAAATGTTTTCTTCCTTTGGCATATTCTTTTTCTTTTCTATAAGGACGAATTCGGGCCCCACGTTGGGCGCCACCTGTAACGAATCCTATAGATTTCACCCTTCATCCTTTAAGTTCACAATATGAACTATAGTCTACAGGAAGCTATAGTCCAGTCCTGTAAGCAGGAATGAAGGGTGTTCCGGTATCTCTTTGGCTGGCATGCTTGCAATGGGCTTAGCTCGTCGGAAATGGCTGGGTTCTTGCCAAGGGATACCAAAACGTGTGTTACGTAAAATCATGCCGAGTTGTAGGTATAAAAACACAGATAATACACATTAATTTGGATCTAAAAAAATTTTAGGACCCTAAATTCATCCTTTAGAAAAACAAATGAATTACTATTCGAATTTCGACAAATTGAAAGGATTGATAGAGAAAGAAACTTCAAGTAACAACCTTAGAGAAGGGAGGACTCGATGTTATGTCCATATGAGGTATATATATCCCACCCACGCATCACTAATGTGGTACGACCTTGGCTACTGCTACCTCGATGTCGTTTGCAGTAACCCCCTAACTTCGTATGTGGTGACTTACCGAAGGTTATCTGAAATGGTCACATTTACCCTATGAATAATCTTTTAGTAATCCATTAAATTACTAAGCCGTAAAATTTATCTCTTTATCAAATTAAAGTCATTCATTAACATTTTTTTTTAAAACGTTATAAATTTCATTTTATTTTACCAAAAAAATTAAATAAACTATGTATACATAAAGGAGAGAAAAAAAAACTAGAATCTAAAGAACAAAAATGAGCTTAAATAAATAATGTGCAATTAGGATGAAAAGTCTATGTCTAAATTTTATGTTATTGTATGTGTTTTATAAAACTATTAATATCAATGTATTGTTTTTGTATTCGTTTTTAATTTTTTTCTTTTTTTTTTTTTTTTATTTCGCTGTCTCTTTGTACTCGTTTATTCGTTTATTTTTAGGATTTTTTTAGGTGAATTAATTAAGCACATTTATTTATATTTTGATAACAAAAGCCTACTTTTAGACAATATATTTTTTCTTTTATTTTCTTATTGCCTACTTTCAGGCAAACTTTCTTGTAATTTCAGTTTTTTGTTTTGTTTTCAACCTATGTATGTATTGAGTGTATATGTTTCAAAGCAATTTCCAACAATAAAATTCACGATCAAATTTAAATAAGTAAAAATCACTTACCAAACGTATGGAATTATAAAAAAAAATGTAACCTTGTTGATATTGAGGCGATCAATGGATTTTGTTTTCGTTGTTTCAGCCGTCGAGGTGGTGCACCGCTTCGAGGATAAGCATACAATCGAAAGTAATGATCGTTGAACGAATAATGTGTACCTATTTTTGATAAGATTGAAATTTGATTGAATTGTATATTGAAAAATTGCTTTAAAATTTTGTTTGAATTTAATTTAATTACTTTAGTTTAATTGTCTATTTTGCTATATTTTTTTTTTTTTTTTTTTTTTTTTAGATTTAAGTTTGATATTTTGTTTTAAAATTTTAATTTTGTTTTTCTTTAACTTTAGTTTCTCTAAGTCTTACATATTATGTAATGACATAAACACAAAAAAAGATGCAATAATAAGATAATAAAAGATAAAATAAATTGGACAATCTGGTACTTAGCTTTTGAGAGGTTTCGATTGAATTCTGAACTTTGTTGGTAAATGTAGTATGGTATAGATGGTCGTATATACTTGCTGTTAGAAGTTGTGCGTGTGCGGATGGTTGTATATTGCTGCTGTTACAAATGGAGTGAATGTGGATGGTCGTATGATTTTGCTGTTTCTGTTGTGCACTTTTGCTGATGTGGTCGTATGATGTTGCTGATTTGGATGAATGGAATGTGTGGATGGTTGTATGATTTTGCTGGTTTTGGTGTGTGTATGCGGATTTTGGATGCGGATGATGGATGTAGTATGGTTTTTGGTGATACCTGGTTGGATGTTCTTGTTGTTGCGGATGGATGGATTGATGGATGGTTATTTTGACCTCTTGGTTGTTGTTGGTGTCGAGTGATGATCGATTTAGTTTCGACGATGATTTTCTTGGCTTTTATGGGCTTTCTTTGACCAAATAGTTCAGTGGTGTTTCTTTTGCTCGAATCTCGTCAGCCTTTAAAATTCCTGGTCCCTCGTGGCGACTAGACTATGAGTCTTGTTGATGACTTTTCTTTTTAAAAACAATATTAGAAAAGAAATTTTTTTTTTTTTTATTATTATTATTTCACATTTTTTTTCTTTCTTTCACTGTATTATATATGTACCTTTTTTTTAAAAAAATGATGTTAATGATGTTATTAGCTTTACTCTTAATTTTTCTGCAGTTGCAGGTAAAACTTCACTTTAAAACTTTTTACTACTTTCTTTCTTAAAGCTTACACTGTGATATTATCTCGTCGCGCACCAGGAACCAAATGAAAGATTTGTCCTGGCCTTTTTCATCTTTTCCATTGTCGAAATTATTTGACGAAACTGGGCATTTAAAGATGGAAGTGGATCCGGTCTTTGTTTTTTAGCTTCTTGAACCCGATATTTTATTTAGAAAAATCCAATTGCATTTTAAGATTGAATAATGGATTTTTCTTCACATTAGTGTGATATAATTTAATAATTTTGGTCAAAATTCTTGAAATTTAAGAAAACACGCAAGACCATACGTAACCAATACTAATGCTTTTCCTTGTATTAGTTACCGATCACGATTCCTTTTTAATTATTCTCTTTTGTCTTTCTTTTAATTCCTACATCCTTAAGGTTGCTCCTTCAAGTGTCTTGCCTTATACTTTCATTTTTGATTTTCTTTCGATGTCCTTGACCATGGTCTAGTGGTCTCGACACTGGATCTCATCATCACTACTCGTCTCCTCGGGTTCAAATCCCACTTCTTCCATTTTTACATTTTTTCTTTTAACAATTCTTAAACCCACTCCTCATCCTTCACGTAAAATTCTTTCCTTTTTTTTTTATTGTGAATTGTGTTCGTCATGATCATTATCGTTATACGTCGATCTTTAACTAAATTACATGAATGCATTCAAAAAAACAAAATAAGTCCGAAAAGATGTCACCCTGAAAGTATGCATCAACCTACTAGCTTCTACAAAAACCTTTTCATTCCAATTTCCAAACTGTTATACACTCTCATACATTGTTTCATCATACCAAATTAAACAACAAATAATATTGGGACACGCTTGCGTATTCGCAATTTTAATTTTTAATTATCTATGTACTATATTTCTGTTTAAAAAAATGTCATTTCTCACAATTTAAAACGTCACGTTAAACTATTCATAATCAATTTCTAAAATATTTTAAAAATAAATGTCAGTACAGTTTGACATTTTCAGCTTTCAAATCACAGACCGAAACTTTCAAAACTTGTCAACACATCTGAAGCATCACTTTCGAAGACCAAGTTTCAAGAGTTCACATGAATCCCAACACAAAAGAAACAACTACTTAGAAAAGCTTTGTAAACAAAACTTAATTTAGCATAGAGTTTCTAGGAGTTCTTTCCAAAAATCAAAGAAATTTAAGGAGTAGGCGTAAAAGTAGAACTATAGAAATTATTCTTCATAAAGTCATTCAAATCATTTCAATTACTTCTGTCTTCTCCTAGAATTGAAGTAATAAAATATCTTTCCAAATATTTTCTTGTGAAACGAAATAAACTTCGAAATATTTTATCCAAATCGTAAGAGTTGTTTCCAAGGAACAACGATTGAAATACTTTTTTAAAAAGAATGCTGAACACCGAGTAATGGAAGATATTTGGAATTTTCAAAAAGAACGAAATGTTATCAAAACCCTTAAAATTAATTTCTAAAAAAACTAAAATTCAGTAAAACACTGAAGGTGGGTGGTTTTGAGAAAAACTTCTTAGAGCTGGATAATGGATAAACAAACCGAAAAAAAAGAAATGTATTCCATCGAATTTCTAACCCCCTCGCCGTACAACCAACCACCCCCCCCCCATCCCACAAAGATAAATAGCTTATAAAATGAACTGTAGACCAACATTATTTGCAATCACCTGTTTGCAGAATTTTATTTGGCGATAAATCATTATGAGAGTTCTCTCATCGCTTCTTCGTTACTTTTGTTTTATTGCCAAAAAATTCTTTCGTATCCTTAGAACAAATTTAAAATGAATATCACGTATAGGTATCAGGACCTCTTCCTTCTTCTTCGTTCGTTGCTTTCATAGAAAACAAACATGCTGAATATTTTGTTTTTTAAATTTTTGTCTGATTTAAAATTTAAAAACCGATAAAACACGTGAATTATATTACAAGATAGCTTTTTCTTTTGATAAAAGTAAATACACAGCAAAGGTCTTATATTTTCTTCATGAACGTATAATGTTATGTGTACGTCTGTCAAAAAGAAGAACTTTATGACAGAAAAATGGTGAAATGATGAATAACAAAAATGCGAAATGTCTTCATCTTTAAAATAAAAAAGTTGAAAAAAAATCACTGACATTGACATACGCAAGAAAAGATTAAAGCCAAGTTGAGGAGGGTTAACAAAATTAAAAGAAGGAATATTATATTTGTTTTTGGTGCGTACAAATTTGCGATTGTCTTTTGTTTAGTTGTTTTTAAATAATAGCGATGGCAATTTGCATTCCCTTCCCACCTTGTAATTGCTTTTCAAGTCTAGTGATCTAGGTACAAGTTCTTATTGTCATGTGGAAAGAGTTCAAAAATTAAACAAACATAATATCTTTTGTTTAAAACTACGTTTTAAGATTTCACGAATAATTCAATATTTTATTTCGCTGATAAAAATGTACCGAAAAGTCCAGTCAAATTTTACAAATTCACATTTTTTGATAGAAAATGGTTCTTGCACATTATTAATTCTACATCATCATCATTATTGGCTCAAGAACCGTAATCTGGTGGTATCTGATGTCATCCAATTGCACACCCCAAGGCTTCTGACGTCCTGGTCTACTCCATCTTTCTAGCGTAACCATGGTCTTCCACGCTGTTGCTACCATAAAATGTACTACAAAGGACTTTTAGAGTTGGAGGACTCTACAGGACTCTACCGAGTTTTGTTTTGTCAAAATATCAAGGTTGATTACATTCAATTCATAATAGTAGCATCTCCGAAATCGTCCATCCTTAAATAATGGGCCAACAATTCTCCGGAAGACCATTCTCTAGAACGTGCCTAAGAGCCCACCCTAGAAGATATGGTTGTGTTTTTTGGAATTTAAAAATCTAAAATATTCTAGTAAAATACCAAAAATCAATCTAATAAATGTTCAACCCTGTAGATATCGTCATGTGTGCCACTATAAGAAACCATTTTTAAAACAACGCGTTCTTCTAACCTGTTCAACAAAACATTGATAGTAGTAGCTGCGTTGTGGGCGTTTTTCCACACCTTGTTTTCCAATTTTGGGTACACTCAGTGTACGCCTCCAATGGTCTTTCTAACTGTGAAAAAATAAGGCCTGAGGAGCTTGTCTCGGCTCAAAGAGTTGCTTTATGTAGTAGTGCTTGACGAAAATTTGTGGGTGCTATGTGCCCCAAATTTGAAATTTTTTTTAATAACTTTACTGGAGAGTGTGGAAGGAGCACAATCGTTTTGTATGTAAAGTGCTGAAATTTCAACGCTTCACTTTGGGCTGTTTGGAATCATACCTGTAATAAAATTGAATGACATTCCAGAATTTTTTTCATTGTCAAAACCGGCTGAAAAATATTCAATGTTAAATAGTTACACCCTGTACATGTTTTAGGAATCCAATTGTTGAGTTGTAACGTTTCTTTGTACTTAGGCTAAATGATTTCTAAAAGGCATATCTGGCCTTAGTGAGTACTGAATTGCAAAAAAAAATTCAAGTTGTGCTCAAGCAACAAAAATCGTTCGCAAATGTCAATTGAGCATTTATGTTCCTTGTGCTATAGGCACAACCTAGATAAATTAGTTGGTATTTTCAAAGCATATACTTACTACTACTTAAGGGATCACCTTAAGGATCATAGGGCCTTAAATACGGTACGGTTTCCGGAGATATGTTTCAGCTCTCTCGAAATCTTACATAGTGTTGCTGATTCCTCCTCGACTGTTCTGCGCCATGAGCTTCTTGGTTGTCCTGCTCTTGTTTCTTTTAAGGTGAGCGGATTCCACAGCATTGCTTAGCCTACAATGCAGTCGTTACCTTTCCGAAGCGTATGTCCAATCCATTGCCAATTATGCCTTCGTATGAAAGAGCATAAATGTTCCTGACCTGTTCTTCTATGAAGGACCTCATTGGATATTCGGTTTGGCCAGAAAATATTTAGGATGTTGCGATGACATCTATTCACGAAGGTTTGTAGTTTTCTTGTAATGGGTGAACTAACTTTCCAGGTGCTGCACCCATAAAGAAGCACAGATTTGACATTTGTGCGAAACAGTCGTAGCTTTATTCTTAAGCTGATAGAGTTGTTCCTTCAAATTTTCGACAACACACCGAACACCGATTTTGCTTTGCCGATGCGGCAGATGATTTCTTGTTCGGTTACGCCTTTAGACAATACTTCCAGGTTATTGCAAACTCTTTACTTTTTCCACCGGCTGCGAGGAAATATTTATTTGAGAGGATGGCAAATGTCACTTCCTCTAGAAAGAATAATTATCAAGACTGATCTATCAGCTCCCACCAATAATGGTTGTGTTTATGATATTTGACGTACTGGGCACAGCTTTGTCAAATGAAAATGGAGAAATTCAGTATTCTCTAAAATTTTGTCTTGTATTGGTATTAGTATAGAATCATGGCTGTCAAACAAATGACAACAGAAATGGCCGGAGACGAAGCGAAATCATGGGACTTAAGATTAAATCTACTTCATCAATCCAATCAAAACAGCACTTTTAGTTGAAGAATTATTCCGTTTTAATGTTGAATCCATGCTGATGTATGAGTACAACACTTGGAAGGTTATAGAAAGAAACGGTTTTTTTTTTTTTTTTTTTTTTTTTCAAATTCATTTTTATTTATTCAATCTTAAACCTATCTTAAAGCTAGACAAAAATTCATAAAACTAGCCTAATTATCCATAACTTACAACTAACTTAATGGTCCCATACAGACACTCTAAGCTAAACTATAACACTTAAAACTAATGCCTTTCGGCCCTAAGATCTATTTTACTTCATTTTAATTTTATTTATTTTGTATTTATTAGAAAATTATGAGAAAAAACTAATATCAAGGTCCTTTTTTATTTTTACTTAAAAAACTACTTAAAATTAGGTCCTTAAATAAAACTTAAAGCTAACTTAAACTACCTATTCTACCTATAAACTACTTAAAACTAGAACAACCACAGCAGCAAATCTAACGTGTTTTGTTTTTATATTTTACTGTCTTTTTTTGTATGGTTTTTTTTTTCTTTGATTTTTTTTTTTCTTTGATTTTTTTTGTTTTTAATTTTTTTTTCTTTGTTTTTTTTTTCTTTTTATTTTTTAATTTTTTTTTGTATTTTTTTTTTGTGCCACCATGCCTATTCTACTTAAAACTAAACCCTAAAACTATAAAACAAGTATGTAAGCCGGCCAAGGCTTAAAACCCCATCCCGACTACCCAATATCAAGTGCCGATTGAAGCCACCAAAACTGGTTCTCCTGCTTCACCCTATCAGTTCGGTCCCGTTCGGACACAGCCCTACTGAACCGAAGGAGCTCTGCTCCACCTTGTGCCATGACGTCCCGATTGTACAGGAGTCGCCTATCCACGGTTCTTCGTCTGACGTGGTAGATTAACGGAACTGCCAATCTATCCTGTATCAGACCGCATTTGTCTAAAAAGAGGAATGCCTCTGGTGGAATGAACCCGCTCAAGCGTGCACTTTCAAAATACTCGTCGTTCGGATAGAACGCCCCGAAAATTTAATTGTTGGTCGAAGACATAGCTCTTGCAATGTGACCTCGAACGAGTTTTATCACGAAATTGTCAATTCTGTTGATTCGAGCCCCGTTGTATAGGACCTCGTTGGAAAAATAATGCACATAAGAAGATTCGGCTGTTCGATATAAGCCGGTACAGCGTCGTAAACACTGCCGCTCGAACACCCGAAACTTCTCCATCTGGGAAGGGGCAACGTTGAACCACACAGGACAACCATAAACGATCATTGGCCGTATGAGGGCCATGTAGCAAATTACCTTCACTCTGGGGTCAAGCCGACTGCTAAAAAACAGTCGTTTCGTCAGAGCGAAGGCTCCTCTGGCCCTGGTCAGAGCAGCATTTATATGTCTGTCGAAATATAAATACTGATCTAACCAGATACCGAGGTACTTCACTACACTTTTGCTCGCCAATGGCTGCCCGTGAAGATCAACGATGACCATCTTGCGCCAATTCTTACACGTATCCCTCGTGGCCCCAGCCAACGGAGTCCGGAACAGAATTGTCTCTGACTTCTGGACATTTATTTTCAGTTTCCAGTCGTCGCAATATCGCTGAATCTTGTCGAAATCACGCTGCAAGAGAATTCTAATAACCTCAACCTTTCGGGCCGTTCTGTACGCAATTAGATCGTCGGCGTACGCAATTGCCTTTGTAAGACTACCTATCAGATCGCTGGTGTAAATGCTGAAGAGAATCGGCGAATTCACCGCTCCCTGTTGAAGACCATTTTTAATTGAGAATGTTGTGGTAGAAGTTACATTGCCACTTTTGACAACAAACTTTCTACCGTTAAGCATATCATAAAGTATATACAACAATGGCTTGCTAATGCCAAACCTGCTCAGTTTTAGGTAAAGACCCTCTAACCATACGGTGTCAAAGGCCTTTTCCAAATCAACCAGAACAGCACCTGTGCATTGTTGTTTTGATTTATTCCATTGGATATCAGAAACGAGTTTAGACGCAGCATGAATTGTGTCATGACCCGCCTTGAACCCGAACTGTTTATCCGGAATTATTTTGTTATCCGCAGCCCACTTAGTCAGAGCTTTATTAATGATCTTTTCGAAAACTTTGCTGATGCTCGGAAGAAGACTTATCGACCGAAGATTTGACGGGTTGGAGTTGTCCTTTCCCTTTTTCGGGAGAGGATGAACCACAGCGGTCTTCCAATGCACTGGATAATATGCATTATTCAGTGCATTGTTGAAGAGTGTGGTGTATATGTCAATTGCTTCCATCGGTAAATGTCTTAGTACAACGTTGGATATACCATCGACACCTGCTGACTTTTTGTTTTTTATTGAGTTAAAGATGAGCTGAAGCTCAACCTTCGTCACTAACAAGGGACTTGGTCCCGTTTGCTCGGCGATTATGGCATTTGCCAAGGAATCGTCATTGAACCGCATGAAACCGCGGTTCTCAGATCGCCAATGTGTGATATCATTACGGAGGTAAAAGTGATTAAGTAGGGCTCTATTTTCCAGGTCGTAGTTGGAGCGAATGCTAACATTCACCTTGTACACTTGCTGGAAAGAAACGGTCACAAAAGAGCTGTAAACGTTAGTTATTATATGTCTTCAAAACATCTTGAGAATTGTCTGGTCCAACTGTAAATGCTATTCTGACCTTCACGAGAGAATGGGTCTGAAATCCCTAGACTCAAAAATACGCAGAGGAAAGTTGCAATGCATTGGATTTAACCTTTGAAAAGTCGATTGGTACATTACAAGTCAAGCGATGCAGAGGAAGCTTCTCAAACAGCAGAATACACAAGTATGCCAGCCTAGTAGTACTTGATGAGGAACTGTTGAAAAAGAATGAAGACGATTAGAAAAGAGTTGGAAAAGGCTGTAATCTATTTTTTTTAGTAGAGGGAATTTCAAAGTCGTAATATTTCCAAACACTTAAACAAGTAAGAAAGGCACCATGAAAGTACATATCTAAAAAAATTCCACCAAATTAATAATTTATAACTAAGTTATTTTCTAAAGGACGAAAGTAATGATGATATTACATGCTTAACTATATTGAAATAAGCACCACCTTACACCGTGAATTATAGTTCGTCATTGTGACAGTGCCATCTTGACGGATCAGTACCACAATTTATTATGAAGCACATAAATGTACAGTGTACATGTGTCTATAAAATGATGTGCTTAATCAAAAATTGATTGATATGTGAATGACATGTTTTTATTTGTATTCCATTTGTAAGGGTGGATTCAATTTGGAAAAAGTATCAGAAGCACCCAAATTACATATTTTGTTCATATTCCATGTATGAATATATCCTATTATCATATTTATACGTATTTTACCATTGCCCAAGAAAAGGATTTCAAATATTAGATTAAGTTAGAAGATCAAGGAATTTATATAATGATATATTTTGGATGATTTGAACTTTCTTTATTGAATTCAATAAGCCCTTTCATGATAACAAATTAGTGGAAGACCATGTACTACAATATATACAAACATTTGTAAAATTAACCTTGTCCAGCATAATATTAATATAAGTGATAATTTTGTTTAGTGTTATTTTATTTGAAACAAGTGTATTGACTTTCTTGAAGTTTAAAAACTTCTATCAAACGCATAGTGTTTTTGGATTTTGAAAGTTCATTGACGATTTCTGCTGTTTTCATAATATTTAAAGGATTTGAAGGTTCAAAAGTCACAAGAGTTGAAATTCGTGTTGTCTCAAAAAACTTAATATTTTGGACTAAAATTTGACAAAACTCTTGCTAATCTCTTCTGTCTGGTCAAGCTCTCTGATTTTATATTTTAAAAGAACGGGTTTTCAACCTTCTGCAAAAAAAAACAAAACACAAATTAAATGATAGATAGATTATATAATTTTATTTCCAATAAAAAATTTAATAAAAATATTATTAGGCTATTATTCGAAATTAAGTATGACAATAACTTGTTTTAAAGTCGTCTGTCAGGTTCAAAAAATTAGTTAATTAAATTAAAGCAAAGCTTAGCAAGTTTTAACAAAATTCGTAAAGACCCTCTTACCATACACACCGTATGGAAGGCCTTTTCCAAATCAACTAGAACAGCACCTGTGCATTGTTGTTTTGATTTATTCCATTGGATATCAGAAATGAGTTTAGACGCAGCATGAATTGTGTCATGACCCGCCTTGAACCCAAACTGTGTATCCGGAATTATTTTGTTGTCCGCAGCCCAATTAGTCAGGGCCCTATTAATGATCTTTTCGAAAACTTTGCTGATGCTCGGAAGAAGACTTATCAACCGAAGATTTGGCGGGTTGGAGTTTCCTTTCCCTTTTTCGGGAGAGGATGAACCACAGTGGTCTTCCAATGCACTGGATAATATGCATTATTCAGTGCATTATTGAAGAGTGTGGTGTAAATGTCAATTGTCTCCATCAGTAAATGTCTTAGTACAACGTTGGATATACCAACGACAAAATGCTGACTTTTTGTTTTTTATTGAATTGAAGATGAGCTGAAGCTCAACATTTGTCACTAACAAGGGACTTGGTCCCGTTTGCTCGGTGATTATGGCTTTTGCCAAGGAATCGTCATTGAACCGCATGGAAATCGAAGCTTTATCAGTTGCCTAAACATGTATATTTTTCCTCAAAATGCATCAAACTTCCCGAATATGAATCAGAATTTAGTAATGATATTCAAAGGTAAAACGAGTATGCAGGTTGTTTTCTTATAATTGTTGTTTTCAAGAAGAAATAAATCGCATATAATTTAATGATATGGGCAAGAATTTAACTTTATTATAAAGTTAAGAATTTTCTATTTTGTTTTGAAAACGATTTTGTGCAAGTGGCCACCGCGACAGGCTTGAATAAACTCCAGCCTAAAGGCCCAATTTTCGACCATTTTTTGCAGTAATAAATAATTTCTTCGATAAATAATTTCTTAAAAGTCTTCAATTGCCTGGGGATCATGTCACACAATAAATATTCAGATATGTTAAATTGCACGACCTTGATGACCACAATGCCACAGACACACGACACAAAATAATTCGCTTAATAAAAGTTTACCGAACCATTATTAAATTTGATCCATCTAAGGATGTTGTTCAAAAGTTAACCTATTCATAAATGGGAAAACAAACTGAGCATAGTTCAAGTGACAGCTGTCAAAGGAACTATTTCCGAAAAAAGTATTGCCAGATTAAAATAAACATATGCGCTATTTATTTTTGGTAAACTTTATTTATAAAAACATTTACTTAAAGAAACGCTCTAACAATTTTCCAAAAATAATATAAATTAAAGTATTTTGGGAAATTAAAAGGCAGTTAAATTTTTTAAAATAAACTTGTTTTGCATATTTTTTAATCTTAAAATAAAGATGCTATTTTTAAACAGACTCTTTGTATAAGGGAGACAATTCAACCTTAGGCACAACTTCGGGAAACACCCTTTTAACTAATTATTAGAATGAAAGGAATAGATTTTTTACAAGATTATTGCATTTAATTATTCAAATACTGCAAAGTTTGAACAAAAATTGGAATATTTGTTTCAAATCTTTTCAATTTCTGTACTGATATTTTCTTCTGAATTAAAACAATTTTTTTCTGAAAACTTTCAATAAACATCACAAATATACGAACATTAAGTACTGAAAAAATTGTGTTTCATTTTTGTTTGCTCTCAAAAACGTTTAAAGCTTGAGCAGCATATTCAAAGCTCTTTCAAAAATTGAATGCTTTATGATTTGGGCGTATTACCTTTAACCCATAGGGGACCTTTTAGGATATTTTTGTACTCAATATACTTTGACTGTTCATAAATATTAAAATCAAAAAATTAATGCAGCAGCTGTTATTTTCGGTTATTTTCGATTCGTGTCCATTGGCGTCAATCACAATAGGCCCACACTTTTTTTGGTGAATCAAATATTCAGCATCATATCCATAATTATTTTTCCATTATGCGTGTTGGTTGTGCTTGTTTTTCTTTTATCATTTATCTGCTGACCATATCGTCCATCGAAATGCCTTAATTTCATTTTAAAAATAGGCTTATAGCCACTTTTGATAGTCATATATACGGCGAGTTGTTTTTTTTTTGTTTAATTTCAATTCCTTTATCCTTAATTATTATTATTTTATTTTAGTATGCTGACCTTCTGGATGTGTATTTAAATAATTCACATATAATATGAAAGCAATAAAAGGCAGTTATTAAAAATGAAAATGCCACACTCTGTCACCCTATATGTATACTGTATAGGCAGGGTAGGGTATAGCTACATATTCGAGTAGGAAAGGCCTGCCTTTCAGGTCCTTATAATTCGAACATGGTACCTACTCCTGGAAGCATAACAAATTTATAACATTGCGTGAACTATGCAAATACTATTTTATACCCATAAGGACTCACACGAAATGCCCTAATTATATACTTATTAAGAGACACCACATTGAATGACCTTGGGTGTGACGAGTAGAGTAAGAATCAGTCATATACACAACCTAACTAAGGGTTGATTGCGCTTCAGTTAGCCACGCACTGGTGGCATGGTATCTACTATCGTATCTACCGTATGTATACCTAAGCTATGTAGTGTGGTAAAGATGGGGCGAGTTAATTTTAAAGTTGCAATTCAAGGAAACGACTTAAGAAGATTAGTTCTCGATTCCTCCGTAAAAGGGATGTTTATCATTTAGAACCTGAGGGTAGAAGAAGAGCAATATAGCGTAATTAAAGTCCATCTTCATTCTGATTAACATTTTCCAATTATCTCCAACTATTAAGCATGTATAGAAACGTACATACATATGTATATATGTGTTTATATTTAACGGTATGTAGGGCATTCTTTGTATATTCCTGCCACGTTTAGTATGAGTATGAATGTGACCTGGCCTCGCTATCCCTGGGGTTAAGCAGGTGTTCGCCCTCAGAATGATAAGGTGTGTCCGTGTCTTGCGGTAATAGTAAACAAACAGGTACAAATGGTATCAGGCAAGCACTACAGATAATGACATAATCGATATTGTAGTTGGTTATAAATTATTATCCATCAGCAGCATAGCTCTAGGTCGAGTGATCAAATTAACACATATACAAAATGGTGTACACCTACGAATATATACACGATAGCATAAATAATTGTAAGCTTTTTCCACATCCCAAGTGACGGACTGCAGGAGAGTAATAAATATTGTGTGTGTTGTCTTCAGCAAGGACACTCCAACAAAAAGCGAATCTTAAAAACGTACTTAGTCAGATAAGGTAGAAATTAGGAGGTGGAGAAAACAGAGGGAAGGATATAGATGATGCATATACGGTGAAACTCAGTTTGAAATTGAGTTTATAAAATTTGGAGCACCAATAAATCTTCTCTCAAAAATTAATAAAATATCATCCAGACTTGTTTCAAGCAGTTCATTCTATTGATTCTCAAAATTTTACACATACAAAATATATTTTTTATAATTTTACCTAAATTTTGTTTTATTTCACATAGTTTTCTAAGGATTTTCTAGGATTCTTCCTATGCGACGTTGCAAAAAAAGTTTGACACCTTCTGACCTGGCTGTAATTTAGAAGCCTTCACTTCTTCAAGGGTATAACTCTCACTTTTGGTGCCCTTACAATAACTTAAGGCTATTGATCACAAATTAAGTTAAAAGAATTATAACCGAAACTTTTGTATAGTTACTTCTGTTGTTTTATTAACTTCTTAACTTAACTTAACTTAACTTAACTTATTGTAATAGGTCCGATTTGTCAAATTGAAAATTTTGATATTTCTGGACGTTTCAAAGTCCCTAGAGTGTAAATAAAGGATTTTTAAAAAGATGTCTGTGCGTGCGTGTCGCGACCTTTTTTTCGTCGTCCATAGCTCAAGAACCAGAAGAGATATCGACTTCAAATAAATTTTGTTATACAGATAATAAGGCAAAACGATGCAGAAAGGCGTTCCAGAAAATTACGCAGGTGGATTTTTTAGAGATTTGAATTAAATTTTATATAATATATTATAACGTATATTTTTGAAAGAAAATCCAATTAACTGTTTTTTTTATAAATCAAAAAAATGAAGAGAAAATTTGTCACCTCAAAAATTTTACGACTACAAAATGATTTTATCTCCAAAACAATTTTTTGCAACGAAAAATAACGTTTTTAGCATTTGGTTAGATTTTGAGAAAAATCGAATTGACAGTTTTTTTTTATAAAAATAAAAACCTAAAAAAACATTACTCAAACTTGGTAAAAATTGAATTTCTACTCAAATATCTTTTCAAAAATTTGAGATTATGGCTTCGAACTAATTTTAACTTATAAAAAATATTGTTTTCAACATCCATTCAAATTTTGAAAAAAATCGAATCGACATTTTTGTTTACAAAAAATTAAAACCTTACAAAAACACAATACTAAAGCTTGGTAAAAATTGATTTTCGACTCAAATATCATCTCAATACTTTGAGATATTGGCTTTAAACTACTTTTTGCTATAAAATAATATAGTTGTCTACATTCAGTAAAATTTTGAGAAATCTAATTGAAATTTTTTTACAAACAAATTGAAACCTAACAAAAAAACAGTACTAAAACTTGGTAAAAACTTAATTTCGATTCAAATAGCTTTTCAAAAATTAAAAATATTGTCTTCAAACTTTTTTATTTCACAAAAAACATCTATCAGTCTGTTTTTTCATAAAAAATAAAATCTTCAAAAAAAAAATACGCAAATTTGGTAAAAATTGATGTTCCTTTCTGGATATCTCTCAAATTAATTTCATTCATCAAATTTGTAAAAATTTAAGAAATGCTACCTAAATTGGTAAAAATTAGTTTTCGACTAAAAATCGATTAAAAAACACTAAATTTTCAAACTAAACTATTTCTTTATTTGAAAAATATCGTTTTCAGAATAATTCAACTTACAACTTTTTTAACCCAACACGAAAACCTACAAACTTTTAAGCAAGACAAATCGACGGACGGGATGAGAAGTTATCAGTGTGGGTCGCATACCAGCCTCTTTTTAAATTTTCAATCGAAATATCCTTCCAAATTCTTACGTAATACTTTATCATATTAAATATTTCCCATTAGTTTCCATAACTAAAGAGATAAGTTTTTGAACCGCGCATCAATAAAATGAAACGTTTTACCTAATTCTAATTTTTCCCTCTCATTTAGAAATTCGAAACTTCAAAACCAAGTGCAACGTTACCTCCTCTTATATCCTATTTTACTTTCTTAAAGATCACAATGTGCTTCGACATGATACGGGTGGTAAAAAAATATAGGGAAGCCTTACACTTCAGTACAAAGGTTAATAGAAATAGGTAAGGATTCTATGTTCCCATTTTATTAAAGTATTTTGCTGAGTAAAAAAGTAAAAATGAAGTTCTTCCCAGTTTGTTTACATTTCCAGGGTCCCCATTGGTTTGAATTAAACAAAAATTTAAGGTCTACTAGTTTCCCTCACGACACAGGAAAGAAATTATATAAAATAACTCAGAGAAGCCTTACCTATTACTTTTCATTGAAGCCAATGTTTACTTATTTTTCCATTAAAATCCAAAAAGTACACAAAACATCAACGTTTTTAACTCTTTCACAAAACATTAACAAAGTCAAATTTACGTTAGAATTCTTTTAAGTTCGGATGAGAGCTCTTTAAGCTGTGGAACATTTCTTTAAAATTTAAAGACCTCTTTAAGCTTAGGAAATATATGAACATTTCTTTAAATTTTAAAGCCCAACCTTTAGCCTTTACTTCTTTTTAATTTAAAAAAAAAAAAATTAATTCATATAAATTAAGAATCATTCGCAATAGAACATTAACATTTTTTCAGTTTTCAGAATAATTTAATTCATGTTAATATAATTCAGTTTCGAAACACCGCACTAACTACGTTGAAAGCAGCACGGCTTCAAGGTTAATCGTATTAATGAATTTCCTTCTCCCCTCATTGTCCAACCTTGTTTAAGATCCTTTGACCGTCCCGTTGTCACAGAGAATTGCCTTCTTAATTTCTTAGTTAGACATTCCACATTCGCGTAGTACGGCTAAAGAAGGAATATCTGTACATCACAGTACGACCGAAGTAGAACTCGAGGGTAAACAGATGCGTATTCCATCAAAATTACTGTTGACTTCTTTAAGGGGAGGTATGCAAGTAGCTTTTTCACCAGAGCACAACGGTAAAAAAGGATGAAGCAACAAACATTCAAACAAATTTTAGACAAATTTCGTCCCTCCATCATGGCATTGTTTGGTGTAATCGCGTATGTGATCGTTCCACAATAAATGGTTTGTTATGCACATACCGAGAATATCTTCGAGATGTTCAGTTTCATTGATGATTGTAGTTTCCGAAGAACCAATACAAAAATTTGTAAAAAGAACAAAAAAGACAAAACTGAACCTTGTGGTTCGTATTGCTTGTGTTTTATGGTCAGCTCTCACATACTGGCATATTCTTCGCTTCTCCCGGAAAAGATCTAAAAAAATTGGTATCATTTCCGTTATTGTCGTTTTTTCAAATTAAGTAAAAAACACTTTTTTTTCTAAGTACTTTCATCTTCTAGCTATACATTTCTTCCGAAACCAAAGAAATTTCTTCCTTTTTATGGGGAACGGGTATTAGTTTGTAAACAAAAATCAGGATGGGGAATCACCTAACAGATTTCTACCATTTTTGAAGGGTGCGATGTTGCATTGCCTTGGAGGAAAGTATTTGTTAATAATCCAGTCTTTTTTTAAGCACAGCACGGTCTTTTTTTTAATAGTAACTGATAATTTTTCTAGCGATTTTCAAGCTCTTTGTCCAGCAAGCTAAATTTGTTGTTTTTAAGCTGACGAAAAAATTCCTACACGATGTATTCTGACAAAGCACTGTTATTTTATTCCAACACAAGCCTTCCATCTGATTTGACAGCCGATTGCTTTAAATTTTAGCCGAAAAGCAGAGCATTTCGAAAATGCCCTTTTTTCTGTAACAAATTATATAAGAAAGAATGGAATTTGATAGAATTAAATTGTTAATTGACAGATGTCAAACTGATAAAAATGCTCCCTAACGCCATCTACAAACATCGGATGTATAGGGTTTCATTTTTTAAAACGCTTCACTGGTCTAATTGACAATAGATGTAAAAATCAGGTAGGATTCGGTTTCTAGTTTCTGTCAAATTTTGTTGAAAACTTATTTTCAACAAGAATTGACACCAATACTTTTTTCTGTTTTTCATTGTGTTCTTTTGACACCTTAAAAAAAAAACCGGACGCAAATTTGTATTGATTTGCATAATTAAATGCCGTGATGTTCTTTTATTCAAGATCTCATTTTCTAAAATTTATAATTACTTACCTGAATTCATTTGAATAAACAAGAAACTTCCTTAACAGTGAACTCTTTTCTCCTTGACAACTCGTCAATCAAATATACTCACTTCTTTAATACACCTCGAATTCACAAATAGGATTAACGATTTGCAATTACTTCCTGCAAATTAAAAAATAAAACGACGACGACAGCACTGTTGCTTTTGCTGTTGCAGTCTTGAAAATATAGCATTTACGATAAAATCGCAGAATATTTCTTAATTAAAAGTGTGGACTTTCACTTGAATGCACCAGATAGTGACCACCATAACGACCACATCAACCACAAAGTGCTCCAGATATCAAAAAGAAAAACTAAATGAAAATTTAAAACGTTTCTGTCCTCCAATGCCAAACAGGACACGGACAGAAGATGGGAAAATGAGGGAAAAAAAACTCAATTAAAAACTTTACAGAGCATCAAAATGAGCACAAAAGAGAGCGAAATAGTGGCGACAAATGCCAAAAGAAAAATATATATTTATTTCAAATGGCAATGGCGATGGCGACTTAAGACTGACGAAAGCCTCATCAGCAAACCCATCACCATCATCATCATCATCCTCATCCTAGCAGTCCTTGCATAATTTTGCTGTTTATTCACCACGACAACATTCAACCCAGTCCAGTTCCACAGTCAGTTGAATTCGAAGTCGATGGCAAGGACCCAAGGCCCAAGGAGCAGCATTAGCAAATATCTAGTGAAACGACTTCGACTTCAACTTCGTTTTGGCCATCCATCGACAAAATATGTCCACCAACCCATCAGCCTATATACATTGCGTCGTTTTCTGTCGCCATCTCCAACTACATCTCTAGAGCGTATCTATCATCAACCCACCACACTGGCTCTCGCCCCAGCAACCATCTTGAGGAGAATCCGATAGACGGATGGTCGCCATCTTATTATACAAATTAGACACAAAAATAATGTGCAAAAGGGAATTAACTTTTAAATTTGTACTTTTTCAATTTGCTAAACAGAATTTTCACTTAGGATGGAAATGAGTTTTAATTCTCGACCACGGTGGCGCTGGCGCTGGCTGGCTGTGGCATTCAGCTTTCGTTGCTTTGACGCCTTGACACCATCACACCATCGTACCATCTCCATTGTCCCCCTCCTGCCCTCCGAAACTCACCGAATCGGGACAGCCGTCCGTCACTTTTTGTTTTGAGAAAAATCACAGCAAATTTGTTTGTATGGGATTAAGCGGTGGTGTTGGGTGAGATGGCTTTTGAAGGTATTGTGGTCTTAAGTGGCGCCCAACCGAAGCCGCTGCAATTATCCCATAGTTAATGGCAATCCAACATTCTTTATACTTCCACGTCGTCTGTTTCGTTTTCGTTTTTATTTTCGTTTTGGTTGTCGTGTCGGTTGGTTGGTCAGCCTAAGTGGGCACGTGGATATTTACATACATACATATATATTTTTCACCGAGTTTTTATTTTAATCGAAGAATGGGGACATTAACCTACCTTTAAAGTATAAATACAGGCTATTTGTTTTATAGGGAATGGAATCTGGTGCGCACAAAGCAGTTTCTTAAATTGTTTGTATTAAATGGAAAAGGATTTTTTCATGAAATTAAAAAAAAAAATACTGAAAACCTCTCTCGAATATGTTAATTTTATATCTTTTTATAAGAATATTTCGAATACTCTTGAAAATCGCTTTTCAAGATTATTATAAGACTTAATTAATTTTCTCATTTTTATATTTGTTTTAACAACACTTGCGGTAGTATTTCTATGAGGAAAGGGTTATAGTCTCTAAGCGATACAAAATGCAAATAACTGACTGTTTAAATTTTTGTATAATTTCTTCGCTATCACTATGCGATTTTTGAAAGTTATTTTAAATGGAGGTCATTAACATTGCCAATAGGTTTAATTTTGTAGTCTCGAAAGTAACTTAATTACTTTTAATTGGGGCGAAAATTCTCTCTTTTCTAACGACTTTCTTATAATTCTTATCATTTTTGCATAAAAGACCCGGGAGTCAATTTAACCTACATCAGAACATGCCTCGATTAACAGCAATCTGTACTAATACTATAAAGCTAAAGAGTTTGCTTGTTTGTTTGCTTGCTTGTTTGAAGGTGTTAATCTCAGGAACCACTGGTCCGATTTGAAAAATTCTTTCAGTATTTGATTGTCCATCTTTTGAGGGAGGCTATATGCTTTATAAAACAACAAGCTTATTCTAATGTGTCAGGAGCACCAATAAATCAAAATCGGGTATTTGTTTCCTTTTGAGAGTTTAAAATAAATAAAAATGTTAAAATAAGTATGAAATAATTATTATCCTTTAGTTATTCTTAAAATCCTTGATAGCGTATGTCGTGACAGCTTATGTTTTCATAAGTTGGCTCACAAAAACCTTTTTATTTATATAGAACCAGTAACTTTCCAATGTCACCTATTCGGTTTAGAATCCAAAGGTACTAAACGATCAGAGTTTGTTTAGTGATTGCAAACTTACAAAATAAAATCAATCAATAGAAAACACAATAAAAGAAGTAGAACAATACTTTTCAAACAAAAATATCTACAAAAGGATGGAGAGAATTATGTTCATAAATATTTCTAGACCTCATTCTTTTTCAATTTTCCGATTAGGTTGACAGATAACCTCAACTATTTCGATCCACAAAGAATCTATTACACAACAAATATACGAGTAACGAGCATAATATTCGAATCATTAAACTCAATCTACCAAAGTTATTATTAAATCTATGAATGCATTCAATAAAAAGTTTAAATCCGAATTACAGAAGAGCAAAGCAAATCAAAGTAAACAAAAATAAAAAAAAACTTTTATATCGATTGGAAAAATGAATTTTCCATATAGGTATAGTTTTTCTAAACAATATAATTTTGTTTTCAATTATCTGCAATACATTATATACTACACATTATATCGGTAGGTTGGCTCAAGTATTTTATCCGCACATTAGAATCAAATAAAATCAATTTATGCATCCGCTGCTCTGATTTCTATCGATTCCACTATATAAACTCTGGAAGCTATTAAATATCAATTACTTTGCAGTAGTAAATTGAAATAATCCACTTGCTTTGTATTTGTTATTTTGTGTAGCCTATATACCGTTTTTCCATTTTTATATGCGAATAGATGTAGTATTTTCGATAATCCCGCATCAATATTGAACATATCCCAACTTTATCCACTTAAGGGAGAGACACATATCGAAACCTTTTGCTCTACTTCCATATTTATATTATTTCTCAAGAAAAAAGGCATAGTTGCGGGAAAAATACTTATTTCCTCTTCACGGTTTTCCCTCAAGGATTTAATATGTAAGGTGTTTCTGTCTGCCTAATATGTATATCTTTGATTAAAGCCAAAACAAATCGTATAATGTCCTTAATAATAATAATAATATAAGGATAGGATTATTGTAGGACCTATGTAATTAGGCTTGGGAAGGGATATGAAGTCTCTTGGCATTGCCTACTTCCACTTGGTTCGATTTATTTCTGTTAAAGGAGAATTGTGTAGAAGTCATAGAGTGATAAGTTAATGCGGAAAATTGTAACACCAGAAGTTCAATTTAAGCTTGTTTTGTTTTAACGAGATGATGGAGACACCCACCATCTTTTAATCGATTTTAAGGCCGCAAATGACAGCATCTACAGGGACGAGCTGTATAGAGCCATGTCTAGTTTTGGCATCCGTGTCAAACTCGTCCGTTTGTGCAGGATGACCATGGAAAATATACGCTGCTCCATAAAGGTTGGAAACAACTTAACAGAACCTTTCGATGTCGATTTGTGAGTATTGAGGCAGAGGCGGCAAAAATCGGTTTAAAGGTTATGAAGGAAAAATCAAAGTACATGCTGTCGTCAAGAAAGGACTTACAACACCGACGTCTTGGTCAAAACGTCAGCATCAACAGACGTAACTTTGAGGTAGTCAAGGACTTCGTCTACCTAAGCTCCGCTGTAAACGCAAAAAACAACATCAGCGCTGAGATCAAACGAAGAATAAATTTTGCTAACCGCTGTTTATTTCGGCTTAGAAAACAATTGAGTAGCAAAGTCCTCTCTCAAAGGACCAAAGTGTCGCTATATAAAACCCTTATCATCCCCGCCCTACTATACGGTGCAGAAGAATGGACTAAGGACTTCGATAAATGCGGATGAAAGCACCTTTGGTCATTTCGAGAGAAAAGTTCTTCCTGTGATCTACGTTCGCGTATTCATAGAAGGGAGTGTGGAGGAGAAGATAAAAGGGTAACAATTCAACGACTAAGATGGCTGGGTCACGTAGAGCACATGCAAACCAATACTCCGTCCTGGAAAGTCTTCGAATCTACACCCACAAGACAGAGCAGTAGAGGAAGACCGCGAATTAGTTGGCGCAAAAAAGTGGAAAGTGACCTTACTTAACTTGGAGCGCGAAACTGGAGACATCTAGCTGGGAACTGAGATAGATGGAGAAGTTTGCTGTGTGAGGCCCTAGTTCACACAGGACTATAGCACCACCTTAAGTAAGTTAGTAGGACCGATACCGAGACAAGACTGAAATGTTTTGATTTTTACGAGACCGCAACGAGACTAGCAAACATCCAAATAATCATGAAATTTTATAATTGGAGTTGTCATAGGAAGTCCCCAAAATCACTTTACTGAGTTCTTGTAAATTTTATTCCAAGGGGGGGGGGGGGGGATTTAATAGGCAGAGATGAAGATAAAACATACTGAAATAATCACTTTATCATAACCAAAAAAAAAATGATATTGTCCTACGATTTCTCGACAATCTTTAAAATATTGCACCTTGCAAATATATCCAGACTTACGTATGTCTTTAGTATACTTAACACAAAACGCATTATCAATGATTTTGTCCTTGTAATACTTCATTAAATTAATCTAGATTTTTATATCATTTGGAAGTCAGCAAACTGAAGAATAATTGTTGAAAATCTTCAAAATCGTAAATGCGTTAATTTTTGGTGCAGTTTTTGCGCTGTCGTTGTATTAGGAGCTTATATATTCGAAAACGAACAAGCTGCAACTGTTATGGTGAATGGATTGTTCTACTTAGGTATGATTAATGGCTTTGTTTTCCTTTATTGGAATTTTCAAATATGTACAACCTTTATTTTCAATCGAAATAGTCGCAATTTTGCAAGAAAAAATTCTTGACCACTTTATTCCTTCAAGTAGTGATAACAATTTGCAACCGAGATCTTATGGTTTAAGACCTTTAAGCTTTTAAATTATTATTGGCTTTATCTTTCACGTGGCAATAATGATTCACAATATATTTAAGACCATAAAGGGCGAATTTTTCAAGAAAATGAAAAAATGGTTGGACACGAAAAAGAATATTAAACGAAAACCGAAGATATGGTGTCAATTTGGCTAATATTGTTCTTATTATTAATGACAAACCTTCTTCTTTATCTGACAATTTTATGAGAGTAACAATTTCTATAAGAGAAGTAAGTCTTAAAGGAATTTTAGAAAATTTTAAAAATCTTTTTGCAAGCTTGCAATTGATTCATTCCTCATTTCGGTATTCTTCCTTAAATAATTGTTAATTTTAACAACAATTTACTTGAAACCAAAACGTGTCCTATCTGTAGACTAAAGCTAATAAAGTTTTTACAATTTGCTAAAGGTTATTCATGCTATGTTTTGCAGTTCGCATTAATCTTCAACTTTGTAAATATTTTGAAACACAAAATCATGCTACACATAATATGACTATAATAAATCTTCAACATGCAGAAAAATAGAAAAACAAAAACACGTTAAATGTTCATTATAAAGTTTCTACGAAAAATTTAACTAAAATGCAAATTTTAAATATTTTTAATGTCAAATGTAGCTTGACATATATGTACTGTACTAGAGGCGTACCTATAACATGTTCCTATTTCTGAACGGATATCATTACAGGAGCATATAATCTGCATCAGGAAAACCGAATGCTAGTTATGCCTCAAAGTTCTTTTGACTTTTATAGCAAGTAGTAGCTAAAAGTCTTTGTTGTTAATTTTTGTTTGGTTTTTATTAAAAAATAAAAATAAACGAAAGCATGCAATGGCTAATTTCAACTTTGCAATGTCAAATAAACGTTCCCATCGTATATAACAGTAATGATTTTCATTGTTCACACAGCCCTTTAAAACGCTGTTAACTGAAAGTGCATATTGCTTCGGATATGTAACAGAGTACACGAGTAGACTGGAAGCAATTGGAAACACTAGCGTGTGGCACGAAATTATACTTGGAACTTGCAATGCACCTACGCTGTATCGAAAACCGTTACCAAAATGTCTTCAAGTGCGCTGCCATTGTACAAAGTTGAATAGAAATCAGCAGCTAGTAAAGTGACAGAACACTCAAGCCATACGCCACATGTTTTGGGTTTAAAATGAGAATGAAACTATGACTTCCTTGACATTCAGAGCTGGATTTGTTCAAAAATACTAACACGAAAAATAAAACAAAAATACCATGTAAACAAAGACTTTTTTTTTAATGGCTTTGTCTTAAACTATCCGAATTTAGGGTGCTATGGTTAAAGCATAGGACTGTCATTTTTGATGCCAGCTTTATGTTCTTTTCACTGTTACTAAAACTCTAAGTTAATTACATTACTGACACAACTCGCACACAGAATTGTGTGCGAGTTCTAAATCACTAGACTTTGGTTATTCACGAGGTGTAGAGGATCTATTTAATAATTTGTCTTAACTTAAAATATATTCAATCAAACAGTGAAATTTTGGGCTATTTTGTTTTTTGGAAAAAAATATTTTTTTAATAAAACTTAAAGAAAATAAGAGATAGATGAACTTTAGACATTAGCTAAAGCTTATCACAAACTATTTAGGCAACATAAATCTACAAAAAGTTAAAGCCAAAAGTCAGCATTTTTTGTTGTTAATATTATCCACGAAACTTTGAGCAACTTTGGGCAACTTTGAGCTAATTTTTACAACTCTTAATTTAAACTGTTTACACAACTTAAATCTACTAGAAGTTACCTCAAAAAGTGATTAACTTATGTTCTTAACATTATCTTCAGAACTGGGCAATTTTGAGCTATAGTAACTCTTTATTTGTGGTTTCAGTTCTGAGCAAAATTGAATGCACAAATATCTTCTTTGGAGCATGAAGGCATTTGTCAATCATGAACAAAAATTCTCTCAGAACGATTCCTTCTTTCGAAAATTGGGAAATATAATAATAAAAGTTCCCCTCGGAAGTATTTGTTCCTGAAAATAAATTTTCATTAAAATTGATCTATCATTTCATCATTTTCATGCTGCTGCGAAAAGCTTAAGGTTCTTGGCGCACAGCACAACATAAGAGTCTGCTGGGTCCCAGGCCACAGTGGTACACTAGGCAACGAGAAAGCCGATGAATTATGATGAATGCTTGACGTAAGCCAAGCTGAGCTAAAAGAAGAATAGCTATCAAGGCTGATGAAAGGCGGAACCTTCTTGACACCTGCGGCACTACAAGAAAGATCGGGCCTGTTTTAACAAACAAAGAGGAAATAATTGTGCAGCTACACAAGCGATCATTTCGATCTCTTGTAAGAATAATCACCTGACATAATCTGTAAGGTTATATATGAAAAAGATGATCTATGCAGAGGATGCGGTGACAAGGAGGTGCAAGAAGACACTCCACACTTTTTGTGTTACTGTCCCGCACTCTCCAATCAAAGAAAGAAATTGCTTGGCAACTATTTCTTCGGTGATTTAGAAGAACTCTCTAGTACGCCAGGTACTAACATTCTGAACTTCGTCAAAGCCTCTAAATGGCTTGACTAACTGAACACATAAGTTTTTGTTATTAGCTAGAGTAGCAATACTCACGGGTATCACAATGGATCTTTGTTGATCTAAGTGTGACAGTAAAGACATCAACTGTCAGCCCCTCAACCTAACCTAACCTATAATTTCCTCATTCATTCCCAAGGAGGATTGTGCGACTGAAGAATTCCAATTTAAGCAAACTTTTCATTAAAACTGACGGGAGGTCCCTTATAAAATGCTTTGTAATTTGAATGAAAAACTATATCATCCAGCTTTTTAAGACATTTTCATTGGGACGCGACGTGTCAAACGAAAAGACAAAGCTGCACAACAAAACGGTGCTTACAAATAGGTTTGTTCCAAACACTTTTGGCAGAAATTGATGGTCTGTCAAGTGTTAAAGAGTGGGATACCACTCAATCAATGCGAAGCAAGCCGAACGGACGACGCTAAAAACTACAATATCATATATGCAATACTCGTAGCAACAACTTCTGTCCAAAGAAATTTTTAAGGTGGAATTTGTCAGGAGTGATTGCTCTCTTCTTCCAAAACTACCAAATGTATGTAGCGTGGAACAGCATTTGGCCAACAATTGTTAACAATTAGTATTTTTGCTCAAAGTTGGAAAGAAACACATTATGTCAGTTCAAAATTTTCACGAACAGCTTCCATGGTTAATCGACTCGTTTCTTGAATCAAAACTAAAGAAAAAGTCGATCAAAGCTCTTTGATTTATAAACGAAAAATTGGAGAACTGATATGTTTAAAGTTTAACAATGTGCCTCTTTCATTCCACAGGAAAAAAAAGTGCAATCAGTCGTGCTCAGCTTTTTACTCCATTGATTTAGAGATCAAAGAACAGTCACTAATTTAGATAATATGTTTGGAATAAGAAACAAAACTCGAGCGCTGTGATATTTCAGAGTAAAAAAATAAACGCAGATCTTTTTTTTGATAGCCTCTGTGAGCTTAAAAAGAAAAACGCCCTCTGTAAAATCAGAACTGTAGAGAAAAGATGTATGTTTTGTGAAATGTCAAAAGAATGAACGCATTCAGTGACAAAGAAAATCTAAATGAGAAGTTGCATGAGCACTTTTTTTCAGCAGATTTTCTTAATATCTTCTAATTGACATATTCCATTTGTTTTTTTTATAGATTGTGGTTATTCTTTTTGATAAAATTGTAAGTGTACACTTTTATGTTATTTTTTCTTCTACTTCTGTCATCAGACCTAAGAATTATTATTTCTCTATCCATTTTCATATTTATAAACTTCTTTGAAATGAACCTTGCAACTATCGAATTTACTTTTTCTTGTTAACATTTCGATCTATTTATTGGTTAAAATTTGGTAGAAAACAAGGAAAAAAAGTTTTGGCAGTTGATTAAATTAATTCAAATAAAACAACTTTACTCCACTTTGCCAACTACGTACCACTTAAGTCCGGCCGAGTAATCACCTGCATGTTATTGTTTTCCATTAGGGATATTGTGCATTTGAACCGCGCTCGTTCTTTTATAGTAAACATTTTATTTAACCTTTTAAGGAAGGAAACAAAAACGGTTTCACGGTCAACGGCAATCACGATTTGTGAGAAACTGTCGCCATCGCAATCCACTCACCATCAGAATCACAATATCCCCTTATATCCTATAAATACGTATACATAACCATAGCTAACTTCCAAGTAGCCAAGTAAGCATAATATATAAAAGCAAGGACAACGCTCGCCATAAAAAGGCCTATTTCCAGCTCTCATAATGGACTATTGAAAGGCATGTGACCTAATGTGGTAGTGTCATGAAACAACTCTGACTCTAACTCTGACTCTGACTGTTACCAGATAGTTGATGGTTTGTGTCACTAAATTGAATTATATCATGACAAGAGCGTTTTGAGTGTCGTATTCGTAGTCGTAGTCGTAGGGGGAGTGTAAAAGAGGTTGGTTGACTTGACAGAAACATTGACGATGAGACGATAATATACACCGCAAAAGAACTCAACTCTGGGGTACTTGAAACTATTATGTACGTGGAATTCTTGTGGGATTGGAGGGAACCTGGTTTTCTAAATGTATGTCGGTCGGTAGGGTAGGTCCGTCGTCTTATCGTCGTCGGTCGGTCGGTTGTGTAGCGCATAAATTTTTCCTGATGGGAAACAACGGAGCACTGTTCCAAAATTGAATTCCCAACACACATACCGCACTGTCAAATGAACCGCACTGCTTTGCCTTGAGCGCCATTATTGAAAGCGATGGTGATGGAGACGGTGAAGGGATTGCGAGGACCTCCGAAACGAACCATCAGCCAACCGGAGCTGTCGTTCACTTTTCAAAGGTATTCTTCTCCTAAAACGTTCGGAATTGGCTCGAATGACAGTCGATTTATGTCCTTTTTCCTGCAGGAAGAGAAACATTGCGAGCCATGGTGGCGGCATCGCTATTGCCATTGCCATCGCCTTTGCCACTGCTGTCCTACCCCACTAAACAGATTTTGATGAGGAGTCCCATCTGGTTGGGAGTTCGTTTCTTGTCGTTGCCGTATGATAAATGGCCCCACAGTTCTGTTGATAAATCACAAAGTTCGACGTATTGCAACAGGAGCAGCATCCTAGTAATTTTTATACGGAAATTGTTTTTCTTCTTTTTTTGAGTTTTTGTATTTGTTTTGTTCTCCGTGTTTTTTCCTTCCTTTTTTGGAGGGTCGGAGGGTGGTGGGGCACTCTAAAACGAAATTTAATAGGACAATAGAATGTATAGATTTTACACCTGATTGGGATTCGGCGCCAGGAAGATATCCGGCAAAGTGCCGGTGCCGGTGTCGATGCCGATGCCGGTGAAGGAAGGAGCTAGTGTTTGGGATACTTCGAATGGCAACAGCTGCCTTTCGGACGGTCGGTTCGGTCTTTAGTGAGGCAAGGGAAAAGATTTCACTTCAAGTAATTTAAAGAGAAGTGAAAATAGAAGAAAATCGATGAAGTAATTTTTTGGCAATGATGTGAGAAATGGGGTAGGAGCTTTCTTCTTATTGATTGCTAAACATTTTTCAGGGCAGAAAGTCGTTGGCCAAAATATTAAAAATACGTAGTTATTATATGAAAAAGATCAAATGAGTTTTTTTTTTTAAATGTTATTCTAAGCTTACATAAATTTGCAATTTATTTTGGGACAGTTGTTGCCTAGCCCAGCAGATGAAGCCTTTAAATTTATGAAGAAAAGAAAAATCTTCCTTCTTTAGACTTCGTTTAGCTTTATCATAACAATATTTAAATATTTCAGAAAACTGGCATATAACAAACTTTATTCAAGGGGGACTTTAAGGTTTTCACTATTCACCACATGCTACAAATTATATGTTTCATATTCTATTATGTTCAAAACCAGCGACTGATATTTTACGTCTTAAAAAGGTACAAAAGTATCTGACTAATGAGCCCGACTGCGGCTTCTTATATTTGTTTGAGTAATTATTTCCTATTTCTTTAAAATCTGAAAACAAACTAAAAGTATAACTTTTTTATAACTGTTACCACCATAGAAATAATTTTGTATGTCTGATGAAAATCTTCAAAAGATACTCGGTGTAAATCGGTGATGAATAGTATAGGGCTCCAACAGTTCTAAATATGTGGTTAATCAGGACATTAGGGGAAGTTTGTAGCTGTAATACGTTTCTATAACTATCCATGACCTGTCCTTATAGTGAAGAAGCAAAAGCTGATTACGTAAGCATTTTTATCCACTGGTATATCCCTTGTATAATAAACTTAAAGTGATGGCCCTAGGAAACTTCCTTGTGGTACACCGTCAGTTTTCTTCTGTTCGCACTTATTTCAGTTATAATGTACTCCAAAGTTCATAATGTGGGATTTAAGTAGTTCCTATGTAGTTTGTAGTTATATCCCCAAATGCTTAACCCTTTCTAAGGAAAAAGCAACATCTAAGGATATATTATAACCGAGCATAAAGCTGTTTTACTTCAAGTTCCTTTTTACCAGATTGATAATTCGATGCACTTGATTTTTCATGGAATGTTTATTTCTAAATCAAAAGTTATAGCTCGCATTAGTTTTCTTTCTTCTAAAGAGTGATTTTTTAAAGGCATATGACCTCCATGGCTAGCCCGGACGTACAATTTTTGATGAGTTTGTCCAACGTTTCTGGCCGTATATCGGATGTAACGCTATAAATGCTGTCCTCCAAGAGGCCAATCGTTTTGTGCTTACCGGTGGGGTAGACTAAAAACTCACACCCCCAAAGAAAAGAGTCAAGCAACGTTAAATTACATGATCATTGAGGCTAATTCATAGGTCCGTAAAGTGAAACATTTGTGCAAAGAGCTGTGTGTAACATTATGAGCTGCATCACCTGCGTCGAACCGTCTTGTTGACCCAAGAGTTCCATCAAAGTATTGTTGTTCAATTAATAAGTCCTTAGGTCCTTAGACCAGTTAAGTCCCTTAGGCACCCGCATTTTGTAAAATTTCCTTCTTTTGGCTTGACGATCATGCTCTTCTTACACTCACCGGGGAAGCTTTCAGTGGTCCAGGCTTCTTTTATAAACGGATGAAGCAGTTCGCTTGATTACGTTGCCACTGCTCGTAAAAGCTCTCCGGGAATTCCATTAAGTCCTACCGCTTTGTTGTTCTTAAGTGCTTTAATTGCTGACACCATCTCATCTTTACTGGGAGGTGCGGTGCGGATTACGAATAAGTTTGCACGGGCGCTTCAAAAGTTATCGGCTGCACGAAAAAGTGTTCTTTCCACCTTCTTGCATGTTCATCCACCGAACTTATCAAAGCACCGTGTACTTATTTTGTCAGGTATTGCTTTGAAGTGTGTGCACCGGTCAGCTTTTTGGTTATTCTGTAAACGGTCCTACTGTCGCACCTGTTAGCAGCATCTTCTGCTTCTTGCGCCAATGCGTTGATGTAGTTACGGTTGTCACGGCGCGGTGCACACTGCGGTGAACCTTTCTCCTTGCCAAAGATTCTTCTGAAGCCCAGGTATTGTTGCTTCCTTCTTTTCAACCGACTATTCTGTCAGCACTTGAAATGAAAATATTTTTGACAGCATTCCAATGGTGTTCAATGTCGTCATGTAATGTGCTACTGATTGTTCTTATTTCGTGATACAGGTGGTCCCTAAATTGTTGACTGGTCGTGGGATCCTTTAGTCTAGCGAATAAATGAAAAAGTCAAAATGAAAAGGTCTAAACTTATGGCTCTGTTGCGGTCGCAATTGAATGTAACTTTCTAGCCATTACCGTTTTAAAAAAAAAAATTATCAATTGAATTGATAATGAAGCTCATCTCAAGTCAGTTTTTGTCGATGTTATGGTGCTTCAACTTCCTACAAATACGGTAGTTTTTAAATTGAAGTATCCATTTAACCAAAAGTGGACTTCATCGCTAAGCACAATTTGCCTATTAAAATAACCTTGATTTCAAAATAAATGTCCACAATTTGGAAGCGGTGTTTAGGTATTCATCTATTAATGTGGAAATCCCAAATCAAACTTATAATAAATCACTTAACATATGACAAAATAGTCGACGGTTAAAATAGTGTTGCCAACCTAAAGATCTCTAACCTAACTTAAAAAAAATACCTCATACCATTTTACTAAGCTTTTTAAGTATCATTTTTTTTTAAAACTCTTTCCAAGATTGGTATAACCGATATTTGTCTTTGCGATGTAAGTTTTGTTGGTACTTAATATTGTTAACTGCAAGATTTTGATCAAAAATGCAGAGATAAGTTATAGAACTGTACTTTTTTCCACTCGGGAAGGATAATTCCAATTCCACATAAGACAAAGCACGAGTCAAGAAAATCAATACCTGGAAGACAAAGGTGACAAAAATTCCAAATCCAAATATTTTGATTGAAATTCTGAAATCTCAAAAACCAATAAAACTATCAAAACCACACAACACTCAACTTACCAATTGGCATTAGCACTTTTTCTGTCAAACACACGTCGATTGTTTGCTTGTCTCGCCGGATGTATTCTAAAGGGCCATAAATTATAGCTAACAGCACTTTTCGATCACAACAAAACAAAATATGAACAACGAAAAAAACAACAAGAATAAACAAAAACAAGAACAAACAATTAAATATACAAAAAAAGTCAATATTGTAAAACAATCTCTGTTCCTGGCATTTGCACGTCAAAATTGATTTCCCCTAATGGGCATCTCAACAAGCAATGCTCATTAACTATACCAACTATAACTTGCCATTCCTCACTCCAATAATATGCGCACCGTACACACAGCTCTCAAAAACCCACAAAACATTTTTAATGTGTTTTTGAAATATGAAAAGGGAATCTAACAAGTGTAACACACTTAACCAGTAACCACCCCTTTAATTTTCACGACACAGCGTAGCAGCGACAGCCAGCATCCCTTCTAAAAGGGCCCAAACTCTCTAGACCTTCCCTTCTCTCATTTTCGTTGGCGTATTCGCATCAGCAATCACCTGCCGCACTAACGCCATTATGTGAAATTTTGCGCGAATTTGAATTCACTCGACTTGCGACATGTTAACGGTTTACACGCTTCAATGATGTTACATAAGCAAATACAATGAGTGTTCATCAAGTAACTGCGGAGTTGGAGTTGGAGAGGAGCAAAGCTGACGATGATATTGTTGGAATGGGAGCTGTAGCTTAGCTGAACAATTCCTAAATACAAAAACAGCCAAAATGCTTTTTGTGGATTGACGTTAATTAAACCGCTGGGCCCTCTCGTCCCACCTATCCCTCCACTATCTACTTTCGCCAGCAATGACACACTTGTATGTTTTATATGACAAACACACCTCATCTGATGAGAGACAACAGTAGCGAAAAGCGAAGCTACTGTACGGCTCATCCTTTAGCGGTTGTGACGATATGGCAAACAGGCGTTCCAATTTGTTCAGCTTGAAGGCTTCAAGCTCGCTCGAATATAGTGATATACAATTATACAAAAATGAAAAACAGAACAAACTACAAATTTTACCTTTTAAATTGCTGCGCTGCTGCAGCAGCGACTACACCTCACCACCTTCTCCTCCAAGTCGGTGGCGGCTCAGCTCGGTTCGGCTTCATCGTCTGCCGCAACTCACCACCCACTTCGAGATGTTTATCGCAGTCACATTGAATGCAAATGGTATGTTAATTCACCGCACAAGACATCAAACTTCAGCGACTGTCAACGTCAAGTGTTAATTAATTGATGCGCCATAAGCCGCATTGGCAGGACTCAGTGTCAGAGCACGCGTGTGTTTGTGTGTGTGTGTGCCAGGACTACACTGTTCCCCAAGAGTCACTGCCACTTCCACTTCCAATTTTAACTCCAATTCCAATTCCAAATGCATGCGGAAATAAAATGAGAATCAGGTGCAATTGATGTTTCTACTGTTCTACTTCTGAATTTAACAACAACCCTAGACAATAGGTTGGGTTTTATTTGTATAATTCATAAATAATGTTGCCTTCAGTGTTCAGTGGTTGAAAATAAATAAAATAGGTAACAAAAGCGTCGAGGTATAACTTACATGGGGACGGACTTTTATTGCAACGTAATGCACTTCCACGTTGCAAACAATTGCTTAAAAATGAAAATAAATTTAGTGCCACAACGCAACAGCTCGTAAAGGACCAGGGCTGAAAGTGACTTGAAACTCTCGTAAATTTTTGTGTGCGAATAATGGCGGTAGGGAGACAAGAGAATTGCAATTTTTCGCTGAATCCAGAAGACTAATTTTGGAAGCATTTTTTATGAGAAAACTTTATTTTACAGGAATTTTGAAACGAAATCAGAACCTTTGACAAAAAATAATAGATAGGGATTGAGTCGAGACTTCTGGAATGGCAGTCTTACACTAAATATTTGTTCGAGGCCATTTGTCATATTATTCTAATAAAAATAATGTAGAACTATTTGCTTCATTCGAAGTTGAGGTAAACTTGATAATTGTTTCTTAACTTTCGATTTTTCTCCACTCGAAGTTGTCATTCTCAACTCGAGCTTTTCAACTTTAGAGTTTTTTATTCTTAGTTAACTTTTGTTTTATTGAAAATGAAGACATTCACTCAGATCTACTGTGGAATTCAATCTCCTGAGCTGCACAAGTGAAGAAAAGCCGTCTTAAATTGACTTTCAACTTTGAGTTTGATATCAACTCTTAAGCTCATGCAAAGTTTGAGACAAATTGATACAGAGTAAAGAAAACGCCTCTTACTTACTTACTAACTTAAGGTGGCGCTGCAGTCCTGTGTGAACTGAGGCCTCACCCAACAAAATTCTCCATCTACCTCGGTCCTTAGCTAGATGTCTCCAGTTTCGCGCTCCAAGTTGGGTGAGGTCTCTTTCCACTTGAGCGCGCCACCTGATTCGCGGTCTACTTCTACTGCGCTGTCCTATAGGTGTGTATTCGAGTAGGAGCATTGGTTTACATGCGCTCTACGTGACCCAGCCATCTTACTCGTTGGACTCTTACCCTTCTGGCTAAGTCTACGCCGCTGTACAGCTCGTCGTTCCATCTTCTCCTCCACTCCCCTTCGATGCATACGTGACCGCAGATCGCACGAAGAAGTTCTTTCTCGAAACGACTCAAGGTGCTATCATCCGCTTTTGTCATAGTTCGGGTATTAGAGTTTTGAAACAGCCTTAAAATTAAATATAAGCAAGCAAAACAATTTTGCTGCTTATTTCTTTCCTAGAAGTCTTCAAAAGCTTTGAAATTTTGCACACGAATATCAGCCTTTAAAATTGAATGATTTACTGAAAATTTTCCAGACCACTTGCAATCATTAAATTTCTTGCAATGTTTTAGTTTATGAGAATTAGGTCCTAGTGACTTAAAACTTTTAACCATTTCTGTGTGGTAGTAAAACGGCTAATTTGAGAAAGCACTTTTCATTACAAGAATTACTTTTGAAGGATTTGTCTATTCCTAAGAAGCTTTTTTTTAATTAAGTTGGCACATTGAACTAAGGCTTTTAGCGTGAAAGCCCTACACACTTACTACCACGCCATGGGTACTACTGTTCTAGCTAATGTACTGCATATCTTATTCTTAATTAAAACTTTCGATTTGATGATACCATTTTCTGACAATTGCAAAATTTTGGCAAAGAAGGTTGTTCAATTCTTTGTTATTCATTTCTTTTGCCGCACTTTACGAATATGGAACGCAATCTAGTGTGATTTTCAGATTATCAAAACTAATATTCATCAATATCTTCTTTAAATCATATGCCACTTTCCTTCGTATTAATTTACTACAAAGTTACTACTTTGCTAGGCTGTTCACCGCCAATTCAACACGGCCAGTAAGTGTTATGACTCCGTCTGTACTTGAGCGAGTTAGTGATTCTATGGGACCATAGAAGAGTCCTTAGAGATATAAACACACATAAATCCGCTGGTCCAGATGGTATCCCCTCTATTGTTCTGAAGAGGTGTTCTTTAACGCTGGCAAAACCACTGCGTAAGCTTTTTCATATGTCCCACTCCTCAGGTCTCGTTCTGAGCGGATGGAAAACGGCGTTAGTCCAGCCTATTCCCAAAAAAAGCGAATCTTCCTCACCGTCTTATTATGTCCCTTCTTTCCAAGGTCATCGAAACGCTGATTAATTATCAGCACAAGAAATATCTCGAAGATCGAAAGCTTCTTAATGACCGACAATACGACATTCGTAGCAATAGGTCCACTGGTGATCTATCATCGAACCATGGTTCATCTCACCGAACAGTGGAACAAATCTTTACATCGCTTTGGAGAAAGAAAGATTATTGCAGTTGATATTTCAAAGGCATTTGATAGGGTTTGGCATCAGGCTCTCTTATCAAAAATTCGTGCTTTCGGTTTTCATGAATCCCTCTTTCATCCCTTTCGAATCGTTCAATACAAGTTGTATTGGATGGATTCAAGTCTGAAAACCACCAATAATGCTGGTGCGCCCCAGGGCTCTGTTCTATCTCCAACACTCTTTATCATTTTTTTTAATGATATCCTGTCTGCAACTTCTAATCAAATACATTGTTTCGCTGACGACAGTACTCTTAAATTTTCATTTATGTTTTCAGATTCACATCCCTCTACTTCAAATGTGGAACTGCAACGACAAAATATGATAAGCTCATTAAATTCAGACCTAAACAGCATTGTACAATGGGGAATAAGAAACTGCGTGGAATTTAATGCTGTCTTGTATCGTTAAAGAGAAATATACCCCCTTGCCATTATCCATAAATGGCACTTGCATCGAGGAGACTGAACATCTCGATATTCTCGGTATGTGTATTACCAACCACCTTTTGTATAACGATCATATACGCAATGTCGCCAAAAATGCCGCAAGATGTTTGGGTTTTATATTCTAATTAAGTTTATCTCCCCTCTGATCTGGCTGTTATCTACAAGATAACAAGATGGGTTGATGCTCCATCAAATTACTTAAGCCTCTTGGACAGTATTAAACGTAGAGGATTTAGATTGATTGCTGGTATTAACATCATAAGATCATTTACGTCGATTGAACATCGTCGAAATGTTTCTTGTCTCACCCTCTTTTACCGTTATTTTATTGGTTTATGCTCTAGAGAAATAACCAGTTGCATTCCTCCGTATAAACAGTTCAATCTTAAACTCGCGCTTCTGGGAATGCTCATCAATATATCCTCGAGCCCAACTTCGGTCGTACTGTCAAGAACAGAGATTCGATCTTCAGCCGTACTATGCGAATGTGGAATGCCTTGCTACACTCTGTCTTTCCAAGCCATTGCAATATTCAGGAATTCGAAACCAATGTGCACCGACAACTCCTTTCAACCCCTCTCTCTCTTGCCTAGTGCCCACACTGTGTCTACATAATAAGGGTTATCCCTTTGAGTGTTTGCTTATTATACAAAAAAAGAATTCAAAGACTCTTAAAGAATTTTTAGTGTTTCCAAAAAAAAAATACAATTTTGAAATAACTTACAAGAAATATTCAAGTCTTCTCTTCAAACTTACAGAATCTCAAAGTCCTTAAATCCTGTGTGCCCCGAAATACGAATTCAAGAACTCAAAATCCCGAAAGACTTAAATCACAAAAATTTAAAGTCTCAATCATCCGAAGACTTAAAATCTTTAGAGGCTAACACTATTCAAAATTTTAAGAGGCAAATTTCTTTAATTGAATTTTACTAGAAGAAAGAAAACAACGTAACTAATACTTTTTATGACAAAATTAGAATTTCAATTCTAGGATTAAAGTTCAAAACTCTTTACTCTCAAAAACTCTAATACTCTGCATGATTTCATCGCATGCCATATATGTGTCAAACGGTAGCACCAGAAAGGTTGGTAGCGGTAGTTAGCACTTAACTTCCTCAAACTTTTAAGATGGTAATAATTAATTAATTGCCGTCAATTTGTCGTGAAAGAAAAATTACATCGCGTTTCGTTTTTTTGTTAAAATCGATCTGTAAATAATTGCTGTTAATTTGTCGTGAAATAGTTGTCAAAGAGAGAGGAGTTGTTGAACCCCTTTTAGTTTCATAACACAGAATTTCTTAAAATAGATTTGTTTTAATAGTGAATATGTATTAACCTATTCTAACGGTTAACGGTCTTGGAGACCAGTAAGAGTTATCATCGAATTGCACCATTAAAACCAATCATTGAATTTAATTTGACAGGCAGGTTTTAGCGATTGCTGAACAATTCTATCATTGAACAAAAGTCCGTATTGATAATCAAGTCGAACATTTTCCATTTTATCAATAGTTGGGATTTCGAATGAAAATAAAATACTGAAGAATATCAATTCAAAAATGTTTCCGGCTTGATTTCAATGATAGCTTCTCAAAAACTGAAGATTAATAATTTGATGTAAACGTAAACCCGCTGAATAGCAAATGTTTTGAAATAAAAATTGTTTTTACATTTCTTTTAGTGTTGAAAGTTGAGTTCTCAAAGTTTAATGGAACGAATATTTGTCTTGGTTGAATATCAAATTTAAAGGTATTGAGTTTAGTTGTTTTAAAGCATCAACCTTAATATCCATTTAAAAGGACCTTAAAAAATGACTTTAAAGTAATTACAAACAAAATTTATCGAACTCCATTACTTTACTTTTACTACAGCATCAGCATAAGCAAAGCACGTGCTAAACGCTTCGGTAAGACAACTTTTGGTGCTTACTGTGCGTGGCAAAATTAGCAAAAACTTTCATTAACAGCCCGGTGGCAGGCCATGGTATGGAATGGATGGCGTCGCATGGCATAGCGCCGGCATCATCGGCATCAAGATGAGACTTTGAAAGGATAACATCACGATGTGTGTGATGCTGTGCACCATTCCCAACCCCATCCCCATCAGCTATACCATCAGGTTCTCGGCACATCACACTCACATGAAATTGAGTGACTTAATTCATCTGGTAAAATGTCTGCGGTAATTTCAACTAACAATTTGGTACACCGAAAAACTTTGTACCCTTTTTCCCAGGCACTTCTTAATACCCAATAAAAAAAAATAAGGACGAGTACTCGAATATGTACACAAAAGGGGATGTATTGAAAATCAACACCCCTCATAAAGTAATAGGGAGGCAAATGGTGTAAGAGTGAGACTTTTGTCACACTTATGGGAAACAAGACGCGCAAGCCAATTCGTCGTCAAAGATTTCGCTGCTTTTTCGCCATGTACAGTCCTTAGTCCTTGTCGTATTACTGTGCGAAGAGTTGAGCTGGGCAATTATTTCGAAGTAATAGACCAAGGCCCTCGGGACTTTACCTCAATCATTATTATTTTTGGCTAAACAGTTTTGTTTTTTACTCAGCAAAATTGGATTTCATTATGGGAAGGCAACGGCATGCACAGAGTTGGTATGGAGAGCATGGAGAACGGACGCAAAAGTTTTGCCCTATAAATCAAAAAACTTGCAGACGCAGGGTGGTGATGTGCAATTCTCCCTCACTTCGTTTTGCTCCGCTCTCCGAATGAGTTTTTCTGCCTCCTGGGATTGTTCCTGGGACTGATGTTGGAAAACAACCATATCGACCGTCTTATGCGTCCTCATCTTCATGGTCCTGGTTTTAGTTCTGGTCCATGGTCGGTGTTGTTTCCGAGGGTGGCATCATCGCCGCATTGGTCTTATGTACGATTGAAGTCCTGGGGAGAGAAAGATGAAACTTTCTAAGCGATGCAAATACGAAAACGGAATGTGTTTAGGTTGTTTAAGGCTGCCGGCGGCGTTCTGTAAATGCGGTCGCTCGTCAAGAAATAGAAGATTTTTTAATTCTTCACTGCTGATGGAAATGGTTTTGTTTCTTATTTATATTTTATTTGTTGTTCTGTTCTCTAGTTTTGGTTTCAGTTGTCATGATGTTGAAGGAGCAACTATCAGGCGAGGGAACGTCAAGGCGAGCGTCAGAATTGCGTTATTTGGTTGGAACTCTGGGAAGTTGCTTCTTGTTTCTTGTTCCTTGTGTCAGAAATGTTGTTGCTGTTTGGGTTTCTGTTTCTGGTTGTGATTGCAGTGAGTTTTTGGAAAATACTATGCCATGTTTAATAGTTTCTAATGCCAGAAAAGTCATAAGCAGTACACGCAGTTTTTGAGTTGAATTTAATAAACTATGATGAGTTTTGTGTAATTGGTGTGTATACGATTTTATGTACTTACATATACATATACTTAAAGAAAGAGAAGGATTTTGTGGAAAATATGTATACGTTTTAGTTAAATTGTTTTAAACCCTTGGAGAAAATATTTAAAAGCATTTTGCACATCCAGAAGTATTTAACAGAGTTTTAACTGAAAATGCTTTGTATTTTCGTTTTACAGTTTTTATTTTTTTTTTTTCTTAGAAACAGGGAATAGTTTTATGGAAATTTTTTATTTTTGTTAAATAGAAATTATTTTATCTAAACGGAATTTTCAAATTTAATTTTCCAGCTTTTTTGTAATGAGAGGCAGCAACAATTCTTAATTTCAGTTCCAAAATGTTCACTTTAAATAATTTAAAAATAATTGATGTGGGCCAGGAATGTTAGCAACGAAACATTTTTATGTTTTCGAGAATTCTTCTAAATAATCAAACAAACTTTTTATTAAATTAATTTTTTTTCTATCCCACTTGAATTTAACTTTTGAGACTTAATTAGCGAGTCCGCGTTACAAGGACTAGATGCTGGGGTCTCTTATCGCGCTTCGTATAGCGAATATGCAAAATACATGCCTTCGAAAACCAATTTTTGGAAAGGGAGAGGGAAATTTGGGAAAATCGAAAATTGATTGTTTGAAAGAAATTTTGTGTTAATTTTTAAGGAATCACTTTTTTAGTGGAAGATTACAAAATTCTTGATAAAAATCTTGAAGATTACAGCAAAAAACTATGTGAATATGTGAGTTGTAAAATACGTTTTAAAACTTCGAAAATTTGAAAGAGATTTAAAATCATTGAGATAAAAAACGTTTTGAGTGAAATATTAAGCATGGTTCAACAAGGACCTCATCATCAACAGTGTGTTCTCCGGTATTGCACAAAATATAAACAAATCTGGATGGGATACATAAACGGACAATTTCAGTAACAATTACTAGAGAATTTTTGAAGGTTGTGTTTCATTATTAAAATTACTAGAACTGTCTTTATTCAAATTTGTTGAAAGTGTGACTGACAAAAAAGAAGCTCCCAACTTTTGACGAAATTTTTGAGCTAGCTTGATATGTCAGGAACTTTTCGAGAAGTCCCGCTACCAAATTTTGTTTGAAAGTTCTAAATTGGTTGAAAAGATACAAACCATTAATCTTCGATTATTAGTATTCGTTTTTTCTTGGTTTGAGCTTTTGCTGCCCACAAAAATATTCAGCACGGTTCATCCTCTGGCTTTCTCATCTTCAATCCACACATAACGTTAAAAGAACTCATCCCAAAAACATGCAATACCGTGAACCTAACTTATCGAAATAAATGGTTGTTGCATTCGATCAGCTCGTTCAAATACACAAACCATTTCTTTTGATATATTATTTTCCCAGTATTTTATATTTTTATTATAATAAAATGTTAAGTTTTTGTAGCAAATTACAAACGTATATTCAATAAAAATATAATTTGAATGTAACACAAACATCTCTGCTTTTAATATCTTATTTAATTGAAATTGGTTAACTAAACATTTATATGATGATTGTTGAAATTGGTTTTAAGGTTAATTGGCATCAAACAGCCCTCAGTGTTAGCGATACTTGTTTGTTTTAATGTGAAACAATGAATTCCTTAAAGGCATACTATTCTTTTGTCACTAAGAATTCATATATGCTTAAGATTTTACTAAGTAATTAAATTAAGTACGCAAAATTAAACACAAAACAAATATTCCACGTACGCCACAGTACCCTAGATTGCATTTTTGTCATCCTAGTCTTATTATAATTACTACGGTTGCATTTTTCATCCAAATAAGTTGCACTTGAGGGCACAGAAAAACCTGGGCAGGAATGCGTCTCTTCTGTAAAGTAAATATCAAGAAATTTAAAATTTGTCCAACTTGTATTACATTAGTGCATGTGTCCAATTTTCTGTGTGACTTCTCATATACACTGCCTAATACTTTTCACCAACTTGATCCCCTTGCCAACCTCCTTTCTTGTGTAAGTATTTCATATTTTCTCTTGAAAAATAATTATTACTTAGATGGAAATGTTGATGTATTTCTCATGTTTGCCATCAGAACAGAATGTTCTGTCCTTAACAACTCAAAGCACTTAAAAGATATTAATTTCAGAGAAAGTTCATACAATCCCAATCCTAATTCCAATCCCGCAATCCAAAGCGAGCATAAAGAAATGAAAGATAAAAGGCTAGGTGTCATATAATATGCATTGCGTTTCATGCAGATATTTTCGTGTAAACGCCTACACCGCATACTACCAACAATAATAATTGTTTGGCATTATGAAAACGGTCTTCTGTCTTAAGCTCCCAGAAGGATAATAAAGTGTAACAAAGCAGCCCACCTACACCCCTACATAACATTATAAATATATCTTGCTGAATAACAAAATACCTAATTTGCCATTTCTGGTTGGAATTGGTATGACACTCATAAGTTTATTACCACGCACCCCAAAACGGACTCATCATCTACAACACGACTCGACTATGTTCGAAGTGGGAAAACATTAGTTGCCATTACCATTTGCCATCTACCATTTGCCATTTACCATACGAATGCTTCCATCAGTTGGAATGACATTATTGATGGAATGTAATTGCCTATTCGTTGCCATGTGTGGACGTCGTCATCGTCATAGTCATCGTCGTCTTTGGTCCTGAGTCCTTAGAAATATGTAGACAAAACGATAACTGTGTGAAAGCACCTACTCTTCAACAGATCATACAAAAGTTCCTTTGGCAATGAATTGCTAATTCCCAATCATGATACCGAAAACTACCAACTACGAATACGAACAAGGCAAGGATACACGGAATACGAGATACGAACTATAGGAGCTCTAAGGATACAAGTCAAAGCATGTGTGTGTGTGGCTTCTTCTTTTCATATGAAATAAGGGCAATTATTTGCTCTTCACTTTCATTTTAAATCCTTCCGGTTTCATTGCTGCCACAAAACGGATCTTGATAGGCTTTTTCTTGTTTTTCTTTCTGTTTCTTTCTTTATTCTTTTTTTGTTCAATACTTTTGGATGACACACCAACCAACACTTCATAGGTCACTCCAACAAAAGGGTCACTAAACAGGAATTCGTAACAAAAGCGTCTTTAAAAGAAAAGTCTTTCTTCTTGTGTTTGGAAAGTCTACCGGAAACCCCATAATCAGTAATGGCCGAGAATAATGACGTTCTTTGAGGTATAGTTCAGTTACTTAATGCATCATGTCACAAGAATTGTATACAACACGATACTAATTAGATTGATGTTACAGTGGGCGGTTGATACGTGCCTAATCAGAGTCGCATTTGCTTAAAGGAACGATAACAAGGCCCTGATATTCCATGCTCAAAAATGTTGGAATAGTCAAAGTTATATATTCTGAGAAGTTATTGCAGTACTCGTAAATTTTATTTTAAAAGTAATTTTTTAAGCCTTAATATAAACAAATACAGGGGTTTTCAACACAGACGCTTTAAAATTAGAGAACGTCGCACAGTGGGTTCCCTTCATACTAAGCAGTGCTCAAAATTCAGTATCCTATTTTAAATCATCACTACTGTTAAATATTGATACTCATTGCTATAGCAATGAAATTTTGTAAATAATATGTTAAAATAAAAAAGTATTCACAACAATTTTTAAAGTTATTGGGTATTTTATTTTTAAGACATGAATGGTTCTTCAATTAACATTTCAATGACTTCAGGGTGAAAAATTTTCCGGTTGATCACTGGCATTGCGCCTGTATAAGTTATAAGGGAATCAGAAGAGATAATTAAAAACATCCGTCATAATATCCTTTCGTGATGTTTTCCTGCTTAATTGTTCCCGATATACTTTGAAATCTTTGTTCCTAGCCTCCTGATTGGAAGTAGAGCATGGGTTTTTATTTCACTTCCATGGATAAGGATTTTATGAACACTTGTGCTCATGTATACTAGGGAGGGATATAGTTACGGTGACCATCCGTTCATTAGTATAATTATTTGAAGAAAATGTTCATTATGAATTATTGTGTCTCGAAAAACATAAAAATGTTCATTATTTTAGAAATTGCTCATAATTTGTTCGTTGTGTTATGACATTTTTCTTTAAGAAAAGCCTAACCATGAAAACCATTAAATGATTGATAAAAACGTACCCTTATTTATCCTTAGTCACAAAAGCTTAACTTTGACCATTTGATTAAAAGAACTGAAAAAAAAATGATTTTTAACCGAACCTCTTCGTTCGAAGATTTTGTTTTTGATTTTTCGCCGATGGGGTTCGCTTAATAAGCTTTTATTTTGAGTTGTATTAATTGGATCATCGAGATAAATCTATTGGAACTTTGGACAAATTACGGAGCACCATTTTTCTTATTAAATATCTAAATTATTTTTATTCTTCTTTATTTAATAAAAAAAATCTTTATTTCTTAAAATACTACAATAATTAATATTAATACAAAGGATAGCACTGCCCTGCTCCGCTGATGATCACCAACTGCCCACTTGGCTGTCGTACTGTTTCTTCGGAGCATAATAATGCTGATCATCACTTTTGGGTGGCAATATGATTTGGAGATTAAGAACAATGAAATTGCTGATGCTGCGATGTGTATTGATTTCCTTCTGTCTTAACTTCTATATGATTTCAAGCAGTTAAACACCTGAGAAAAAAAATCAGAAAAATCGCTAATTTTAAACAAAACCTAGTCCTCTCCCACCTTCATCTATAAAAAAGTATCAAACTTTTGTATTCGATACCACGGCACAAAAACCTATAAGCCCACGTACTTAGCTTATCGGCTATACCTCGATTACCCACAATTTATGTCGATGCTTTTACTATAAGTTTACTTAGTCTCTAACTCAAACCACTTTACTTTAAAAACGCGCACCATGCTCTCACTTCTCTCTTCGGATTTATAATAAAGAGAGTTTGGTCTTTCAGTCTGTATCATTATATTTAAAAGTTCTCTGCGCAAATAAGAAAAAAACCATTCTAAAAATTTTATTGTTTCGGAGTAAAAGCCTTTTTCGTTGATGTTCTTTATATACATAAAAACACTTTTAATAATAAAAAAAATATAATTTGTAATCTACATACCTTCATCAACAATCGACATATATTTTATTTTTTTTAAACTTAAGAATTTAACTTTTAAAAATAAAAACTTCAACCACTAGATCAAGACACTGCATATGTGAATCAAAAACAATTAAAAAGTGTCGACTTTGAAGTACCGTAACTTGGCCGCCAGACCAAGAGAGAAGGTAATTCTTACGTATGACCTGTGTTACACCGTTAATATTGATCTGGAACTTTTATTCTATTTTTATTCCCAAAAATTAAAAACTGTATTTTGAGCACTGTTTTATATGGAGAGGACCCACTGTGCGTCGTTGTGGCGAACTTTGCGAAAAGATCTTGGCCCACAAACTTACAAGTTTAAATTGACGCAAGAACTGAAGCCGATTGACCTTCAGAAGCGTTGTATGTTGGTAAATTGGGCTGACAATGACTTGTAAATGATTCGGATTTTTATCGAAAGATCAGCTTCAGCGAAGAGGCTCATTTCTGGCTAAATGGCTTTGTCAATAAACAAAATATGCGGCATTGGTCAGGCAGCAATCCACGCGTACTACATTAGTAATCATTGCATCCCGAAAGTATTACGGTTTGGTGTGGTTTATGAGTCGGCGCGGTGTAATTTTGCCGTTCTTCTTCCGTGATGATCAAGACCAGCACTTTAGTTTGAATGGGGATCGCTACCGGTTAATGACAACCAAATATTTTTCCACACAGCGAATGTCACAATAAATTTATTGGAAACCAAGTCGTGTGATTTGACGCCGTAAGATTATTTCCTGTAGGGCTACGACAAGCCTCTGGCCTATGCCAACAAGCCAGCGACAAGTGATGAACTTCGAGAGAATATTGAACCAGAAATTGCAGCAGTATCGGCCGATTTAGGCTTGAAAACCGTCAAAATTTGGGTTCAGCTTCTGGACTTCTGCAAGCGTCCTCGTGGAAGCCATACATAATGGCATCGAATTTTAACAGAAATAAAGAATTTCATTGATATTCAAAACTTTTTTTGTTTTATTTAAAAAAAAACCTTTGTAGCGCTCTTGTTGAAAAACCTGATATAAAACTTAACAATTTATAAAATTCGTTTGCTAAGCATAAAAAAGTTTATTTAGCATACTTTTGGGAGACATATTTGAATTTTCCAGCATCCATGTTTCATTGAGGATGCTCCTTAATGTTCCAAAACTAATGCCCCTAATTAAAAGAACGTTTTTGAACAACAATCCGATGGATTTTTCGAAATGGATAGCGGTTTCTTGTTTGTTTCCTTCTTCGGTAGAGACAATCCTTCCAAGATACTAGAAAATCTTTACTTTCTCTGTGAGATATTGTACAATCTTTATCAGAGAAGGTTCTGAGGTTAGCTTCATTTTTTCAGTAATGACATTGAACTCTATTATTTTTGCTTCTCTTGTTTTTATTTTGTTTTGTGTCAAGCCTTCTCGTATTACATACCTGACCTGATTACCAATATAAACAGACTATTCTCTGTTCTGAATCTAAAGCCTAAAATCTTCTGACAACCTACCTCCGTTTAAGACGTGATAAATGAACCAATCATGAGTCAATAAGACAGCCAGAAAAATGTTTGGTATGCAGTTATTTAGTACTTCTAAGTATAAGTTTTATATTTGAATTTCGTTGAAAAGTTTTTGAAATATCGCACTTAAAAAAAATTAAACTTAAAGACTTCTTATCAACAAAGACATCCCTTATCATCAAATATAATGTAGGCAATATATGTAAAAGCTTGGTCAGAAAATGTATGTATTTAAATTCATTTATTAGTTCCTGAGAACATTTTAAAACAACATAATGGTTCTTAGGTGTTGTGTTCTTGGACAAGTAAGCAAGTTAAGAAAAAAATATTGGAGAAAATTAAATCAAAATCTATCGTCCCGTTTTTGAGAACATTCGACTTTTCGATTTCTTACCAACAAATTATTTATTTTTAAATGTGCTTAAATCTATAATTTTCAAGTTCTACCTCAATTGTTGCAATCTGAAGGGTTATGCAAGGACAGACAGACAAACGTAAGGAATTGCCAGGCCCACTTTTTTCGATTTCTCTACCATCGTTATTTTATATTTGATAAAAAACTTTACTCCAAAATTTTGCATGAAACTGTGCTTGCCAAATATGTACTGAAATTATGATGCAAGAAAAGGGTATAATTTTGCATGTCCATCTTCCTGCTGTTCAATTCATGCGGCGACTATTTTCTGGTCTTTTGAACCTTGCTCATAGCTTGAGAAGCATTGCAAAAGAGACTCCAATTGATAGTCCTCAACCTCAACCTTCTTTGTTCGACTTTCACGCTTCTTGTAGAGCGTAATTTGGAATCAACATTATTTTTGAAGCCTTGACCAGAAAGGACTTCCCAGGACTTCCCGCATATGCTCTTTTTCTGGCACAAAATTGTACACGATTACCCAATTAAAAATGGACTATTTGTTCTGATATGAAATTGCTGACAATATGCACTGATTAATTTTGAAAGACGTCAAACTCATGATATCTCATGTACGCTCACTTGGACCATCTATGAACCTAAAACTGCACTCAATAAAAGGGTTATGTTACCCTTAACATTCTTAAGGTTTCAACAAAGTGCGAGTAGGAAAATTGACAGGGACATTGGTCCAAAATTTTTGAATTACCTTTAAATTAGGTGGCACAACAGTCCGTGGAGAACCAGGGATTAGTGACTTACAACTCTCAACCATTCCTGTGTGCGAGTAATTGCAGGGATGGAGGGGACCTATAGTTTATATGCTGAAACTGAACGGCTAATTTGAGAAAGCACTTTTTATTGACAAGAATTACACTTGGAGAATTTGTCAATTCCTCGTAAGAGGCAGTAACCGTGAGTTAAAACTTTAGGTGGCACAGGCAGGGTTCGAACCCAAGTCCTCTCACATGACAGTCCAACGCACTAACCATCATGTCACGGGTACTACATTTTAAATTACTAACAAGAACATGTAATTGGGTAATTCCAGATTCATCATGTGCTGTTGAAAAAGGATTATCTAAACTTGATAATACGTCCAAAATTGAGCTGAAGGGTAAAAAATTGTCATCTCTGTGAAGAGTGAGTATAACCGTCGAATTGTTTGAGGAGGGGTAATGCCACTTACTAGTTCGACAGAATTATTCAAGGCTATAAATATCGTGTTTTTAGCTTGCGTCTCTAATGGCTTAAACACGCATCCGGCTTTTAACAAGCTTCTTACGGACTTTACGATGTTATGTGTCATAAAGCATTACTTAAGAATCTGAAACGATTAATGTAGCCTAGTGGGTCTAAAAGTAAGTTACTCAAAGTTTTAGGTAACATAATAAATAGATTGCCTCATAGGGGTCTATACATTTCATTTACATAACATTTGTCAAAGTCGGCGCCAACAAAAGCGTAGTTGATGTGCGGTTGAAAAAAGAATCTCTTACTTGATGGTGTACGCCCAATTGAGTTCAAGGGTGAACTAACGACGAGCATTTCTTGGAGTGCGAGTATTACAGTTTGAGGGAGCGAAATACCACATTCATGATGTGTGATTTGAAAAAGAATCTTTTTATTTGATAGTATACGCTTAAATTGAGTTCAAGAGTAAACTTATGATGGGCATATCCAGAAGCTTGAGTAATACGGTTTGAAGGAAAGAATGCTACTGTCTAATTTGAAAGAAAGATTTAAGGTACCATATCTGGTAAATTTGATCTTTTTCTCTGCAGAAAAAAAGATGAACTCTAGTTTCCCGAATTCTTTTAATTTTAAACAACTTCGTGACCCCAATAAGGATCTTAACAAGTTCGTTTAGTGTTAAATTTCTCTTGATAAACTTATTCAAGTTAAGTCCGTGTATATTAAATTTGATAAAACATACCACATTCATGATGTGCGGTTGGAAAAAAAATCTCTTTAATCTAGAGTATACGTTTAAATTAAGTTCAAGACTATACTTACGATGGGCATCATTATGTATTACGCTTTGAATGAGGCAGTGCCACTGGCTGAATTTGTCTGTCGCTCAAGGTGCTGTGTTCTCTACTCTGTCCATTTATATGCTGAGTAGTGTAAATGTAAAGTTACACATGTGTTAAATCTGATTATGCACGTCTCGAATTTCTCTGCAAAAGACAGATTTAACACCAATTTTCAAAATTCTTTAAATTTCAAGCAACTGGGTGACCGCAATTCAGATCTTAACAAGTTTGTTATATGCACAACTTTTCTTGACAAAACCTTTTTCAAATACTCAGACAAGTATGTGCCACTAAGCTTTAAATTTTTAATTTGTCTTCATACCAACTAAGAAAAAGATCTCATTGAGCTATTAAAACAAACAAAAAGCAGAACTACGAATTATTCATCTCGCACTTAATGGAGTCCTTTATTAAACCATCAGACATCATTTGCTGAATATTAAATGGGCCAAGAATTATTACAGATGCGACCTAGTTATTTACTGACTGTGCCTGTCCTTCTGTCTTACTGTCCACTTTTTGCAGAGTCTGCTGTCTGGTCATTTAAGAAGTAGTTTCCATTGCTCAATGTTCACTTTATGTTCTTTGTTCCAGCTCCTCCAATTTTCTATACCATCACATTCTTTTATCCTTTTATTATCCTTGATATATTTTAATTCTTTATTTTTCCATTCATATTATTTTTGTTGTTGTTGTTGTGGCCATCGTTTTCTTTTGCTTTTTTGTTATTTAATTTTAATTTACAATGGATTTAGTTGAAATAACAAAATTGAAAGGGTAAAAGTTGTGCTCTGTGATGTTGATGTGTCAGAGCTCAGAGTTCAGAGCAGAGGGCGAGATGCGGTGCGGCGCAGAGTAGCGCACGGCCAAGGAGCCAAGACGCGCTCTGTCCTTTATCTACTTTCTGATTCATTGGATCAGTTCACCTTAATTGGAACGGTCCAATTAGGAGAATGCCTGTAGATCCTTTGTATTCCTTTCCGACGACATACAAGAGGATTCAAGATATATACTACATAGAATGGGACTCAGGGTGTGGGAGTCTGTTGTCTGATGAGTACTATGCTGGGTGTAGGAATAGGATGGATAAAGATGACTGAACCAGATAATGGGCTATTTTTTCCTGCAGTGATCCCATTTTAGTCCTTATTCAGGCCGTGTTGTTGTCGTTGTCGTACTCATCGCCGTGGCAGTCGTCCGTTGCTCGGAGAAGTGGTGCTGTCATCTGCCATGGGCGGTGGTGAAGTATTTATTGGCAATTTCTTGCAGATTGTCGTCGTACTACCTTCGTGCTCTATCGGCTTCTCTTCTGCGTCTATCTACACGACATTCAACCCGATATGGAAGCAGATAGGCGGCCGAGCTCGCCACTCAGACTTCATTCAGCACAGCACAGCTAAAGCCAAGCAGCATCACAAGGAATTCATAGCTGGATGTTGTGCTATTCCTGGATTCTGGATGAGTAAGTATAACGAGGGTGTTTTTGTGTGGCGCTGCAGAAATAATTTCAAACAATTTTCGTGTGCAACATCAACAGGAGCAGCAACAGCAACAGCAGCGGTTGAAGATGACATTGATTTCTTCCATTAGACTTCCGGCTCAACTCGACTCGACTCTTTCGTTCTGGTTCTGGTTGTGGATTCTGATTTTGACTTCGACTGTGACTATGACTCCGATTCTGAGTGAGCACCAGAAGAAAAACAAGAACAAGTTTACATCCATCAATCAGGAATGGCAGGCAACTTTCTGCACCATGTGGGGGCGGCGTGCGTGCCTTAAGTACGTTAGCCCCGAGCCCCTGATGGATTTTTGTTTTCCTTTTTCATTATTCAAGAACATTTTACTTTCTGTTCTCGTTTATATGTTTTATTTGTCTTGTGTTCTTCTGTTCTTGTGTTCTTGTGTTCTTATGTTCCTGCGTACTATACGTAACGTTTCTGGAAGGAGTTAACATACGAAAGCATCAGGGTGGGGGCTCCGGTGGAGTGGTGGCTTGTGGTGCGGTGCGTTGCGCTTCCGATGTGATGTATGATTGTTTGCTTGACTATGCCTTGGGGACCTCCAAGAGATGAGCATAGCTTAAGGGAAATGGAATCAAAAAGTTATACAGGGCCAACGAAAGTACATGTTCCTACATTTGTATCTAAAACACATACAGAAATGTATATTTTTTGGTATACAGCTGATTTGCAAGTGTGGAAGCGTTTTAATTCTACTCCAGAGGCAGAGAACTGGGTTGGAGTTCTCCTTCCAATTCTCCAAACCCCACCCCCCAACAAAAAAAAACGCGCATAAATCTTTGGTTTACTGTAGTAAAAGAGAAAAAGTGTGATTCTTTACGCCATCAACATCCTTCTTCCTTTTACAAAACTCGCTTAGACCCACCACAAAACTCGTAAAACTCATGTGAATTACCAAAAAATTTAAGGCTTTGAAAATTTAATGTGGCACTCTCAGCCCAAAATATATCTCTCTTATTTTGGTTTAAAACAATCAATTGGATTTTGGTGCATTACAGTTACAGCTATAACACTTTGCGGTAACCATTAGTCTAAATGAGCAACTTGATTGATTATGTTTAATTTGAGTTCGGTTTTGAAAAAATAAAAATAAAAAACGGGACGGGCAGGATATTGTGGTTTTGTTGCTGTGAAGCTCTCATTCGGCCTTTTTAAATAAATGCCACAATATCCGTGCAGGAATTAGTGGATTTCTATAATATTGGTCTTTTGTTACTTTTATTTTTATAGTCGAAGCTGAAGTGAGGGGCGTTTTTTTGCACGCACAAGGGCAGGCATTGTTTTAATATAATTGCTGATACATTAAATTCATAAATTAATATCGACAATAATTCATTTGGAAACATTTTTTTTTGTTTTTCAATAAAATAAAATACATATAAATAAAACAAAATATAAAATAACAATGGTTTTGTGCTATTTAGGCAATTAAAAGTTGCATATTTTATGATTTTATATGTAATTGACGTTTTTTTGAATATTTTTTTGTTTATATTTGGAAAATGCTGTTTTAGCTATTATTTGAAAGTCAAGTAATTAGGTAGAGTGTAGATTTATTATTATATTATATTTGTGTTATGGATATTATTTTTAGATTTTTTTATTTTGGATTAGCGCAACAGTGAGGGATTACATTTCAATTTTTAGATAAGCTTTAGGTTACATTTAAATTTGATAAATAATTCAAAATTGATGTAATAGACTTTTGCACAATTAATTAACCCGGAAAAATAATATCTTTGTAATAGGAAAAAGTAAACTAGTTAATATTGAGCCCCTTGGGACATTTGCAATGACCTACATACGTGATTTGTTTTTTGGTTTCTTTAAATAAAACTAAATCATGTTTTTGTTAAAACAAAATAATTATAGTGCTGTTAGCTATTTTCTGAATATTTATAGATTTGTATCCATTTTTTATAATTAACTTAGACTAAAAATAGTTTCCCTTAATACCTCTAAACAGTGGCGTTTCATGAAAAGAAGCTTATGGGCCTGCATATATATTTGGATACAAGTAGCATTTCAACTCAATGGTAGCGATAATGAGCCCAAGTGGTGATGCGAAAAGGCGCCTTATTTGCTACTTTTTCCGTCAATAATGATAAGTAAGTCCCATATAGAATATACCTATGAAGGAAACACTTAAGATCAAAGGCAGAAAAAGAACGTCGAAAGCATTTAGATTATTGGACAGCGTCGGCCCTATTTTATAAAATTTGACAGATGACAATTCTAAAAATTTGTCATACTGACAGGTGACAAATTTGTTAGAAAAATCCAATCACAAATTTGGCATGGCAGTTTTGGCATATTTGCTGACATTTTTTAATCTTTAAATGTGTTATGATCGAAAATTGATGGAACCGTTTCTATCAACAACCGCTGCATCGTTTTCAGTTGCTGCATAAATTCTTATTATAAAACGATTTACAATTCCAGCAACATGTGAAAAATTTTCAAAACTCACTTCACGTCGTGAATTTTCTGTACAATCCCTTAGATATTTAAAATTTAACTGTAACAATCCAAAATCATTTATCTTCTTAAAATCAAACTTCATTGAACTCGATAATTATCTTGGAGCTGTAGACTGAAATACTGAATTTTTAAACCTTGACTTGAAGAATATGCTTAACCGTTTCAAGGGTATCTTAAATACAGCTTTTAACTTATTTGCACTTTATATATATATCAAAACCTAATTGGTATAACAAATGGCTGGCTCACTTAACAAATTTAACAAATAAATCATTTGCCGAGTATAAAATGTCAAACGCTTTAGATGACAAACATTATTTTGTAAACTTCGTAAAGAATTGAATGTTCTCAGCAAATTCTTGCACAGAATTTATATTTCGAATATGGAGCTTAATTTGAAAAGTGATCCGAAACGATTCTGGAGTTTTATTAATTCTAAAAGGAAATTATTTGGTATTCCAACTACGATGAATTTAAGAGGGGATAATTCTACTGACAATAATAAAACTCTTGATCTTTTTGCTTAAATTTTGTAAATCAGTTTGTTCAACTTCACAAGTAGTTCCTAAAGTAGATATTGGCTCAATACACTTAGAATTATTTGAAGTATTAAATGGTCTTCCGAATCTTAAAACCAATCACGTTCCTGGTGTCGATGGCATTCCTAATCTTGTCTTAAAAAAATGCTCTAGTTCTGTATGCTTTCTATTGCAAATTATATTCAACCTATCTTTATCGTCCGGAATATTTTTGGACGAATATAAATCTTCTTTTCTGATCCAAATTTATAAGTCTGGTTCGAAAAATAATGTTGAAAATTACAGAGGCATTTCTAAGCTGTCAACAATTTCTAAATTGCTCGAAAGTTTAATAAAAACCAAACTGTTTTTTTTTTTTGTAAAAGAACATGTAAGTGATGCACAGCATGGGTTTATATAGGGTAGATCAACTGTCACTAATCCCGCATGTTTTTCCTCTTTCGTTATTAATTGTATAGAAAGTCAAAATCAAGTTGACGATGTCTACATGGATATTAGTAAGGCATTTGATTCTGTATGCCACAACACGGATTTTCGTAAGCTTCATAACTTTGGGATTCACTCCAATCTCCTTTAGTTGATTTCATCTTTTTTAATTGATAGGGTACAAAAAGTGGAACTTGACAACCAAACCTCGAGATCTATTAAATGTACCTCAGGAGTTCCCCAGGGCAGTCATCATGGCCCACTTTTATTTATAATCTTTATCGATGATATTTGCAAAAACAAAATTCACCCAATGTCTCATTTATGCTGATGATCTCAAATTATTTTTAAAAGTGAATTGCATTCACGATTGCTTTAATCTCCAAACAGACCTCGATCATTTATCAAACTGGTGTTTGATTAACTGTCTTAAACTTAATGTCAAGAAATGTTTCGCTATCTCTATCTTTAGGAAACTTTCAACTTATGAGTTTGCGTATTCTCTTGATTGCATCCCTCTTCAGAGAACTGCTTCAGTAAAGGATTTAGGTGTCTCCTTTGATTCCAAGTTTACATTTGTTCCACACATGAATGCTATTGTGGTTAAGGCCAACTCTATGATTGGTTTCATTAAAAGAAACTCAACTGACTTTTCGGATCCCTATACGCTTACATCTCTATTAATGAGGTCCCCATCAGTCGCCTAAAAGTGACAAATTAAGCTCTGTAAGATGATGGCTCTAAAAAAGAAAATAGAACTTATTTTTCTTAGACAGAATTTTGATGTATTTAAAAACATTTGATAGTCGATAACATTTATCATGTTTCCTAATTTTATCTAAAATTTTTTTGAATCCTTTGAAAACTTTGATTTTATTTTTATTTTTGACACTGTGTTTTTCTAGAATTAAAAGCGCCAAAAGTGCACGATAGGGCCACTTCGGCAACGCTGTCTCTACCAGTCGTAAAAGTCGTGAAGCAAATTTCCTAACCGCTGAATACCTTAGCGAGCAAAAGCTTTTGATACCCAAATAAAGTTATTGATAGCCTAATACTCAGCAAAAGTTGCTTATAACCGTTGAAAGCCGATTGCATAGCCTGTGATACCTGTTTATAGCCATACAAAATTCGTAGATAACCAGTGACACCGTTGTAAGTCCAGGAAAAACGGAAGAAGAACTTTAGAAGTTGCTGCCAAGAGCGATAACAAGCCGTTACCCGAAGTCAGTAAACGATAGAACGAACCCAAAACCTAAAATAAAACTTACCTCCGATGAGGAGGTCAATTTTATCAATCGAAACACTGTTACTAAAGAGCTTTTACTTATTGCTTTGATGCGTAGCCAGAGACCAGCGACGAACGAAACCTCGGCCTTTGACAACAATGAAATGTCAGAAACTCAGTAGTCATACAAAATTATTATTTCTAGTATATTTCTTTTAGTTGTTTGCTAGAAATTTGTTAAATATTTTGTCAATATGATTTTCGGGGTGAAAATTATTTTATTTTTAATTTAAAAATCGTCTCTCAATATCTTTTTTCTATAAGTTAAAAAATATTTCACACTTTTTTTCAAACTCTGCCGCTGCGCCATTTAATATTTCTTTAAGTTTTGGTTTGCTGAAATAATTTTTCTAGCATACTATCGCCTTTCTTCTACTCAAATATGACATTTTGCTGGGAGGAAAACAATTTAATGGCAGCAGTTTGACTTTTGCTCGGAAAATGATTTCAATATTCTCTGAAGTAATAATTCACCTTGTGTAGTAAGCCATTTGCCTGCCCAATATTATCAGTTGTGTTTTGAGTGAAGCTGTTTGAGCAGGTCATCCACGTGGGCATAAAATATTTTTTTAATATATTAATATATTTTTTTTTAATTTTCCAAAGTTAATTTAAACCGCACACACATATCAGCTAAATATGTCCACTCTTCAAACCAGGAACTTTTGGAAGTTGATAGTTGAGATAGTGACTTTTCAAGCAACTTTGAAGCGGAGTTTTAATGTTGTCAATTATAAAAGTTACAGACCAGCTTCTAGGAGGAACATTTAGGTGTTGTGACTGGAAGTACGAATATACGTTAAAGATAGAACTAAAGACGCTTTTCAGTGGTTTGATACATGCATAGCACAATATGCATAAAGCATAATTGCTTCAGAAGTTGTAACAAAAACTTTGCATTTTGAACTTGAACGAAGGTCCTTGTTTCCATGTTTTCCGAATTGTTACCATCGCATTTTTGGAAGCTTATAGTTTTTTATAATGTGCTTTTCCATGTTGCTTATTATAAAGGCATAACTATTGGAACTCTTTTGAACTCTTTTGAAAGTTTCGACAAAGTCTTGACTGGAGCTAAGCGTACTGATCCTCCCAGAAAAACTTGTTAAGACTGACAATCAAGTAACACTTAGAGCAATAGCTCAGAAGATTCTGCCAAAGAGTAGGTGGCGTTCTATGGCGTTCATTAAGACA